>NC_133398.1:49662455-50274727 GCF_047511655.1 Castor canadensis | reverse complement strand
CTATTTAAAGACCTGAAATAAATAATTGAAGTGGACTGTACTTAGAAGGAACTAGAGGATAGACACTTTTCAAATGCAATGAGGTGGTCAGCCTAGAATGTACAGGTTTTATAATAATATTGGTAAAAGAAAATGCAAATAAAAATTACAACTTCCTGCTCATTCATTTAAAATGCTAGCAACAAATTATAGAAAAATCCTCATATAATACAGTTTTGCATTTAAAATTAATGATATTTATTAAGTGGTAGAAATATTCAGAAATACCATTCTCTTTAAATGATGCCTAGAAATCCTACTAAAAAAGGTACTTTTGAACTTAAGATAATGCTCACTGAGCCATTTCAGAAACACTAAAAATATGGCCCCCCTACTTAAAATGTGTATCCTCACCACTATGCCTAAATGTTAAGAGCATTTACTTTTTGTATATGCAAAAACTAGTAACCACTTAAAACGTTAAGATGGGACATGTGGATGAATCTTGGGAAAACATAACTCTACCTATAACCACATACTACATAGATATTTTCCTCTTACTAGTTTTATTACTTAGTTTGTTACATAGTGTCTTAAAAACAACCTAATTGTGAGCATTTTAGCCTTAATTTCCATGTCACAAAATCAGACTCTAATGTTTTTCCAGATGAGCACCTTACTTTTCATTTCCCCCAAATTTCACAATGTCTGATGGGAACTGCTGAGTGTGTCAGCTGCTGCCAGTGGTCAGGCCTAAGCAAACTTTTCTTTTCTGGGAATTGTTGCACTTTCTGGGCCCCCAACAGAAGTTTTCAACCCTTGCTGTTCACTAGACTCCTCTGAGCTTCTAAAAGCTACTGAAGTCAGAAGCCCCACAGCACAGTGCACAATTCAGACTCTCCAGAGACTGGGCCATGCCCTGGTATGTTAAAGTTCCCACAAGATTATAATGTGAGCCAGGGTAGAGACTTGAGATAGATGATGGTTACATCATGGTCAGTTCATTATTATTAAGAAGCCACTGAACCAATAGTGCGAATGGAGGAAACAGGAAGAGAAGCCTCTGTGATAAACCGGTAACTACTGGAGATGGCTCTCTATCTGTAGATACCAAGGACACAGTCAATAGTTAGGAGACTATAAGTTCTGACATGACTTCGTCACCAGAAGACTCTGTGACTTTAGACAAATCATCTAAATCCCCAGGGTACAGTAGATAGGGAGGGTAGAAGATCCCCCTACTCCCAATCACAGCAGCTGCACTTTTGTTTGTTTTATATTTTGGGCTTCTGCATGAAATTTCACTTCATGGAAAGGATTCTGTGGCTAAAAGCAGTTTGAATATAGCTGGCTGAGATGTTCTTCAAAGTCTCCTTGGAGGTGATTTTACAACATCCAGGGATGCTGAGCTGGCCTGTTGTGCTATGTGGAAAGTACTGGAGATAAGGGCAGTGCTTATTCTCTGCGGTCTTACACCCACTTTTCCTGCTGCTAAATTCTATGGCTGGGAGGTGTTTATCCAAGGTGCTTCCATATCTGCAGAGGTTTTCCCTTGCTGCATCTCTCAGGTACTTGATACTCCTGTGATTTTTTTTTTTCCCTTCTACCCCGGCATCAGGCTGCACTACCTTATGAGTCAATTCAGGTTATCCAAAAAGTAAATATAATAAACTCATATCCTAATTATAGCCTACTTTTGAAACTCTAAAACAATTTCTAGAAACAAATTTTCTTTATGGCCAAAAGAGGACAAACAAGTGTCAGCTCTCTTCTGGGCTTACCTCTCCAAATTAACCTTCCATGCTGGGAGGCTGACCTGAAAAAAATTTTATCAACGAGCTTTTCACTCCTCCAACTATGGCCAACAAGAGGAGCCCTGACAAGAGATCAGACAGAAGAAAGGGAGAAAAGCTAGGCTAGATGTTCCCTGGCTTGTTCCTGACATTGGTTGGTTGTGACCCTCAACTTCAAGTCACAGCTGTTCTCAAACTTTGTTCTTGCAGGTTCCAATAACTTCATCTTTATGCCTAGAGGAGAAAATTACCTATTCTCTTGTTAGTCTCATGGTTTCCTTACATTCTGTCCTTTCATTTTAAACAGTTCCTTTATTGAATCCTAGTGAATTACCCTTTTTCTTAAACAGTTACTGGGAAGTGCAAGGGCTTTGCACTTGCCAGAAAGGCTCTCTACCACTTGAACAATGCCTCTCGTTCTTTTTTCCTCTGGTTATTTTTGAGATAAGGTCTCACTTTTTGCCTATGTGAACCACAATCCTCCTAACATAACTGGGATGACAGGTACACAACACAACACCCAGCTTTCTTCTGTTGAGATGGGATCTTGCAAACTTTTTTGCCTAGACTGGTCTGGAACCTGGATCCTCCCAATCTCAGCTTCCAGAGTAGTTTGGAATGACAGGTATGCACTATTGTGCCCAGCTATTAGTTGAGATGGGGGATCTCACAACCCTTTTACCTGGGCTAGCCTTCTACTGTGATGATCCCATTCTCAGTCTCCCAAGTAGCTAGGATTACAGGGATGAGCCACCAACATCTGGCTGAATTATCCAAATTTAAGCGAACTACCTCCTGATAAGATTGTAACACAAATCTATTATTCAAAGTTTTTTTTTTTACTACTAGGTCTTTAAAGAAATAAGTGATGTATGCAAAGTTTCAGGGGTGTCATTAGCTATTTTGAACAGATATGTCACATAGTCACGTCTAATCAGAATGGATAACACCTGGATCACCTGCTCCTGTTCCAGGCATCAGCCCCTTAGCTACTGGATCATCAGGAAGCCAGAAGAGTGGAGGGTGAGATGTAGGAAGGCTGGGGTAAGGACTGTTTTACAATCACTATGGAAATATTTCAGCATTTTAACAGCTAGTACAACTAAACTCATTGACTGTTAAATTTTGTTACTCATAATGATACTCATGCACAATGATTTATAACAGCAAACAAACAAAACTGGAAAAACATATCTTCAATAACAAATTATAGAAACTTCTATGTTGAAATGCAATGAAGCATTAAAAACCATGTCTTAGATGAGTATTTACTGATATATGACAATAACACAAACTACTTGACAAAAAGCAAAGCAGTTACGAAATAGTGTAAGTTGTAAAATCCAACTTTGTTTTTAAAAAATCATGTATATATTTACATCTATATCAAAATGTTGACAATGTGTGTCTCTCAGTAGTGGGGTAATAAATGACTTGTTTTCTTTTTTACAAATATACAGTAGTCCTCTGATGTGTGGGGGATATGCTCTAAGACCCCCAGTGGAAGTCATATGTATGCTGTGTTTTTTCATAAACATAAATGCCTATGATAAAGTTTTAATTTATAATTAGGCATAGTAAGAGATTAATGATTAATAATGAAATGGAACAATTATAACAATAATCTATAATCAAAGTTATTTGAAACTTACTGTTTACTTCTGTAATTTTCCATTCAATATTTTCAGAATGCCATTGACCTCAAGTAACAGAAACTATAGAAAGTGAAACCATGGATCAGAGGAATACTGCTGACTATATTTTCTAAAATTTCTGCTATTGAACTGATTTATTTTTTAGCAAAAATAAGATAACACTACTTTTTTAAAATAGAGGTCAGCTCTATAAAAAGTGCTGCATTACATTTTAAACTAAATCTCAAAGACCTTTTTAGTAACTGATATTTTCACTTCATCTTAACAAAGATTCATTGCTTAGTCTTTATGTACCAGGGAATACAGAACAGAGACAAACTCCATGCAGTTATGCATTGATTGACAACAACAAAGTGGAGATGGTAGACAGAAAGAAAAAAAATAATACTTTACTATAATACAAGCAAAAATAGAAATGTCTAAAAATAAAGACAAGAAAATGAATAGATGGATTTTGTCTAGAAAGAGGTCATGGAAAGCTGCAGAGAGGAAGTGATGATTGTGTAGGACTTTGAAAACTAAAGGATGTAGAATAGGACTAGAAGTAGAGAAAGGATGGTGGGTAGTACATACCATATTTATGCATTAAAATATCATACTGAATCCTCCTAATGTATACAATTAATACATGTTAATCAAAAGCTTTAAAAATTGAGAACGAAAAGTGGACAAGGCAGGATGAAACTTTTCTAGGAGAAATCACCAACATGCCAATGTGCTCACACATAAAACAGCCAGGAACTGAACAGAATTAGCTCTGCTATCTTTTTCTGAAACAGAACATTGTAAGGATCTTGACTTTTGACTGAAGAGAATAAGCAGTTATGAAAATCATTCTATGTTACAAGAACTGAGCTACTGAATGTGTGTGTGTGTGTTGGTTTGTTTTTTAACTGAGACCATATTACAAATGAGAAAACTGAGGCTCAGGTAAGTAAAGGCTATCTTAGGAATCCCTGGAATTATATCCACATGTATAGTCATTTACTGTGTCTGCATGTTATTCTGATGTGTGTATGCAATATTTTTCTTTTTATTGTATTCTATCAGTTGCTTTCATTACATAGAAGGGACTAAAATGAATTCCTGGTGCCCAGTATTTGGGATTTATCTACTAGAGAACTTCCTCATTGCCACAAGAGTTAAATATTAACTCACTGCTGATTATCTGTCCATGGTGATTTTTTTGAAGGGGGCAGGTTTATGGGTTATGGTGCAAATGTGGGCAAATTGGGCTGCAATGAATTAGGAAATAATATAAGAATGATATTGGAATTATCACCTTAAAAGTAAAACCTTTAATGAAAGCGAATGTTTCAGAAATTCACTATGGAAATTATCTTAAAATTATAGGATACTGTACATTTTTAATGAATACCTATATTTTGTTTTGAATTTTTTTCAATGCTAGCCATTTTTGGCCACTTATTTTTATTAGGATGGTTTAATTCTGGGCTTATTATTATGTTTTGCAATGTTTCAAGTATAGAAAAAGTAATGGCCCAAAATCTACAAATGTTTAATGCAGCTATCAGGTCAAGTATCACAACAGCCTCATAAATAGTGCAGAAATGAAATTAAATCGTCATCTTCACTTACCACAAGGGATTTTATTTGGCCAGGAATTTATTTGCCCAAGATAAATTCAGTTTTTCTTTAGCATGAACCAAATTATTATTTTAGCTATGTTACTTTACTCCACTTAGATCTCTATTTTTTGAAGCCCAGAATCTTTTAATAATTCCATTATAGCTCTATCTTATACCACCTGACTTCAATTGAAGTCAGGAGGCTGACTTGAGTTCTTTAAAGTTTTAAAAGTTTATTAATATTCAGCAAGTACTTGAAGATAAAATGTATCAATAGTAATAATTACTTTTTAAAATAAAAATAAAATCACAGGTGGCTGCCATTCTATATTTTTTTTTGTGATCTTTAGTTGTTTTTTAACCTGTTTCAAGAATCCCCAAAGACAGGGGACAGTGCAAATGTAAGAATGAAATTTGTAATTTTTTTCCAACAATAGCAAAGGCAAGCCACCAAACAAGCAAACAAAAACAAAATGCACTTTGCATAGTACTTTTGGCTCTGCACAACTTTTAGGTCTTAAGTACATTTAAAAGCACTATCCTGAGTGTGAAGGGAGCGCTGCATTAAAAAAGCAATTAGTAATCCTAGCTACTCAGGAGTAGAGGTTAGGAGGATCACAGTTTGAGACCAACCCCAGTGAAAAGTTAGAGACTTCCATCTCAACAAATATTGCAGCTTGTAATTACAGCTATGCAGAAAACACAGGTAGGTAGGTGGCAGTCTGAGGCTGACCCTGAGCAAAAGTACAAGACCTTTTGTGAAAAATAACTAAAGTAACAAGGACTGATGAGAGTGGCTCAAGTATCAGAGCACCTGCCTAGCAAGTGCAAGGCCCTGAGTTCCAACCCCACTGCCACCAAAAATTAAATAAATAAATAAAAGCAATGAGATGGAAACTACTGGCCACATATAGTTCAAAATGTCAACTTGAATCTCAGGGTCCTGTGATTATGGCCACAACTCCTGAATGACGAAGAAAAGTGGGCTACATCCTCCATGTTGACTCCCTCTACTCTATCAGCACTCTGTGCTTCCCCAAAACAACCAAGCATTTGAAATCAGCACACTGTACTCTACATGTCAGGTTACCAAGAACTAATCATAGAAATTGATCAATTATATCACTAATTTTTTAACAATGTAACAAATGACCTTTCAAAAGACAAATTCCCGGTGGACCCAGTAGTGAGAAATAAGAATCTAGAAGAACCCAGTGATTCTCCTGCAGAAAAATTTAAAGTGTGGCAGGCTGTGGTTGGATCCTTGTTCACCCCCAGAACCTCTGCAGGGTAATAAGCCTTTGGATGGACTGTGTGGCCTTCTAGACAGCACTTCTTCTTTCTTTTTTCACTCATCTATCAAGTAAGTACATGATGTTTGTATGTGAGTATTACAACACCTGCAGAATGAAAAGCATTGTTGAGATCTAAGGCATCAGAAAATGCTTACCTTTATAAAACCATTTCAGGGCTGGCTTTTGGAGAAAATGACATTCAACTTGCCATGTCCTTGTCACCCTTCCAATTTAGCAACTTGATTAGCATAAAACGCCTTCTGGCAAGAGCTGAAACTAAATTGTTTAAATTTTCCCTTACTTTAATGATAAGTGTCTTTTTTTTTTTTTAATTTTAAAGTATGGCCACTAGTTTCAAGAACATTTTGAATTCTTAGGTGGATTTTTTTAAAAAATAAATTTGATTTTTGTATATTAGTATTCATTTAGTCTTTCTTTGTATCATACAGGGATTTCCTAAAATTATAAACAAAGTTTCAAAGATTCAATGAAAATCACATTGCCTATAACAATCTGAGAAAAGTATTAACAATACAAACACAGAACTGACTAGAGCATAAAAATTTAAGAAGCATTTATTCCTTCAGTACTCATAACTGTAGTATTTTTGATAGTAAATCTGTAAGAATTTAATACAGTATTAAAGATCAGTCTTCTAAACCAGTGATTCTTAAATGGTAATTAAGTTACTTAATAAATTTCAATAATTTAAAGCATCACAAACTTAAAATTAATGAGCAAATCTATTCCTAAGTCCAGTAAAATGATTTTTTAAAAACCCAACCATCCTTTGTATTAAAGGAATAACATTTTCTTCTTCTTCTTCAATCAGTAGCTTCTAGAATTTTAACTATGGGGATAAAAGTGCTGGACAATATGCAGGGTGGCAATTTCAAAGCCTTCCTATAAAGTCAGTATTTCCCTGTCTTTTAGACTCTTAACTGACCAAGCAGAAAATGTTCATGTAAAAATTCCAGCAAAGGTATGAGCCACTGGACACATTAATGCCAATCAACAAGGGAACAGAAAAAAAAAAAAAAGCACACCAAAGTCATTCACGGATAGAGAACAGGATGCTCAGAATGGTGTTAGAAATCCCAGTGTGACGGATTTCACTTGGGAACCATAAAGTCAGCTCTAGCTTGCCCTTCCCAGTAAGCCAAATGAATGAATTTTTTTAAAGTGTCCATTCACTGGAGTGCATTTTTCTAGGGATTTTTATAATTGGGCTTGGATAAAGACAATATCATTTTGTCTATACATGCAAATATGGCTTGTCTCTTGATACTTTGGGGGTTATTTCTTTAAAAGGAAGTCTTGCTATTTTAATAATTCTTGAGGAAACAGAGGGCTCTCTTCCTACAGACACTGATTTTTAGGAGGTGGGGATTGAAAGCATCAGGGTCAGAACAGGTATTTTTGCCAGTGTTCAGTGGTAGGTATAATCACCACCCAAGCCAACCAGAAGCTGCAAAGTCTCAAGACAATAAAATGGTAGAGGAGTTAGCAGGCCCACTATACACCACAATTCAATTGAAGGAATAATCACAGAATCTTAGAATGTGAAAGTTTAGGTGGAATTGTTATTCAATTAGACTGAATAGTCTAATTGGCTCACTTAAACAATTCAGAGGAATAAAAACCAGCTTCTATGAGACCTCTTAACCCACAAGAAAGGCTGAATCTACATTCAGTGATGTGTGCACCACACATCACTGCTGACCTGGCTGTGGTGTGAAATGCAATGGACAGTAAGCCAGACTTGAAGGGACATCCTCAAGTGAACTCTTTTACCTTTCTTCCCTGAACCAAGACAAAGCAGGCAGCCATAAGTATTCAGGTAGGGTGTAACAGACATAATTATCTTGCAACCGAAGGTCCTTTTGGAAAGTTTTGCTTTGTGTTCTTAAACTTTGATCTTGTCCACATTTCCACATGTAGTCATATGGAAATCATTTGTATTAAAAATACACTGCAAATCTGACATTCTCCAGTAGGGTAGGAGGGTCATGGACAACTGACCCTTTGGTCACTCATCATGTGCTAGGTATTTTACATACATATTTTCTGTAAATCATGATAATCATCTTGTGAAATGTGGTACTGTGCCCATTTCTTATGTGAGAGAATTAATGTTCAAAGAGGTGAAGTCATCAGTCATCGGCCAAGAGCCACAGTCAGGAAACGACAGGACCAGATTCAAACTCCAAAATCAAGGTGCTCTCAATTGATCATGCTTTGTAAGTGTTTGAAGACTATCTAATTCTCTTCCCAGGAAACAGGCATACAAGCCTGTTGCATGTGTAATACTTTTAAGAAAGATCACCAGCAGAAAGGGCTGGAGGAGTTGCTCAAGTGGTAAAGTGCTTGCCTAGCAAGCACAAGCCCTGAGTTCAAATCCCACTACCACCATCAAAAAAATAAAAAAAGAAAGACTCAAAGGACAAACATATCATGTATTGAAAAATGACTACAAGAAGGAATGGGCTGTTCTATGGCTTTGATTTATAGGGACCAAACTATCAAATGCATCAAGTAATTTCACAAAAACTAAAAGTATGAAGGTAGAGAGAAAGGTGTGGGAGTTTATAGCTATGTAACCACTTGGCTCACAACTTTTGTAGGAATCATTGTAGGAAATATATTTTATATCATGACCTGGCAAACAATACAAATCTAAAACAGTGTTTTATAAAACTAATATTAATCCCTACTAATACAATACAGTTCACTATTTATTTCCCTCTCTTTTTCTCTTAAACAACACTTACAGGGACCTGCAAAGTTGATTTCATGATACACTAATGGGCTAGATCCACATCTTAAAAGACACTGGACCAGACAGCTATCAAATTCTGTGCTGTCACTACCCATATCTCACTTTTGTGGTGATAATATTGATGAATCCCAACATTCTGAGTTCAGCCAAGCTTCAGAATCCCTTTCTAGCTATCATTCCAGGCAGCAAATATCATTTGGAGTTGGGACAAAGGCATAACACAGTTAATAATTTCTAAAGGACCAGGGATACAGTTGCTAACTTTTATTATTTCTCTCTCTTTGTTTCCCCCAGGGTTGGCATAGTATCCAGCATGTAGTAGACACTCAAATGTTCACTGAGAGTTAATGGCCACTCAGACCAGAGGGTAAGCTTTGCTTCTATAAAGCCCCATGTAACAGCTGGCTCTCCCTCTCTATGCCACCTTGCTATCTGCTTTTTAAAAACATTTTATTAGCATATATTAGTTGTATAGGGGGTTTCATTGTGACATTTGCATATATTCTTACAATGTACCATGTTTATATTCATCCCTACCATCACTATCCCTTTCTTCCCCTACTTAAAATGATTTCAACATTCTTTTGTCTTAACACATATAGAATATACTGATCATATTCATCCTCTTTTAACCTTTCCATTCACCTTCCACTCTCACTACTACCCATCCCCTAACAGGATCTGCTTCATATTGTCTTTCATTATTTAAGTGTATATTTGAAATTCAATGGTTTTTGAGTACTATAACTACTGCTCCTGCTCTCAAACACCAGCTTGCAAATCATTTATCTGCACTTGATATCTCTGTTCCCTTAAAAAACAATTGGTTTATATTTTCATAATTATCAAAAAAGATGATGAAGCCAAAAATCATGAGAAGTTCTCTGCTAAGTTGTTCCTACAAGGACAGAGGAAAACTTACATGCCAGGACCTGGGCTGGATATTGATGCATATATTTTCTCTTTTCTACATTTAAACCATATGCTCAGTTCCATACCATTACCTCATTTTACTGGTGGTGAAACAAACCCTTAGAAAAAAGACATGAGGTCACACAGTTAGTAAGTGTTTGGCAGGGCCAGCATTTAACCTAGCTGTTTTTACTGTTCTTTTATCAATATCTTAGCTGCTCCTGAAAATGGTATATTAAATTACAAAGAAACAATGACCCAAAGTCTCAAACCCATTTGATGTGTGTGAACTTAACAGGTTATTACACTGGAAAAATACAACTTAATACCTTAGTAATATGCTTCAGCATGTAACTTTACTTTTTCTTCACAAAATCTTTGTGAGTTATTCATTGCTGGGTATGTTTTTCTTGGCAGATGTTAATCTTGGCTCAGACATAAGTTCTTACTATGGAGTAATTCAGATGTGTGTAAGTCCTCTATTATACAGAGAAAAAACAGGACTTTGTGTGTGTGTGAGTGTGTGTGTGGGGTGTGTGTGTGTGTGTGTGTGTGTGTGTGTGTGTGTGTTATGGGTCAATTCCAAGGGGAAGTATAAAATGGAAACAATTTATGAATTGGGTGTGTGTGCACAGAACAGATGAAATAAGTTGAAGACAGAATCAACACTTGAAGCCTTTTGGCTCTCACCAGAAGCAGTGTTAGGAAATAGCACTGAAGAGAGTAGTATGGGTCAAGTTTAACTCACATCCGCCCCCACACAAGTGTACACTGCTTGACGTAGTCACAGAATCTGCAATGTGTAATTTGCCCAGCCATGACCATGAGTCACACTGCAAAAGTTACTAAGAAGGTCATTCAAGAAAGTGTATTTCTGTTATAAAGTTTACAACAACAGTTCTCAACCAGGAGCGATGTAGATGTTTGGCACTGTCTGCAGACATTTTTGTTTGACACAACTGGGTAAAGGGCAGGGATGCCACTAAATATCCTTCAATGTGCAGGACAGCCAAACAAATTATTAGCCAAATGTCAATAATGCCATAGCTTACAGCATAACACTATTATATGAGCAACATGACTACTATACTGAGCTGCTTCTCTGGTCCTCAGTTCTTCATCTGTAAAGTGGAGATGCTAATAGTACCTGCTTTAATGCGTTGGTGGGTGGATTAAATGATTATCATTTTATGAAGGTGTTCAGAACAATGCCTATGATGTAAGTGCTCAACAAATGATATATCTTCATCAAAAGCTCACCATTATGCAGAGCTGTATTTCTCAAAGTATGAACCCTTACTGAGTGGATATGGGGAAGATAAAAGATCCTATGGTAAAATACATTTGCAACATGATGGATTAAAATCAGAAAAATTTCTTTATTGCAGAGATTCTCAAAATTTTTAAAAAGCAAAATATATCTTACAGAACATACTTTAAAGAAAGGCTGGGTTGGTAAAAGACATAGACTGGAAATGTAGAGATAGGATTCGGCTCTCAAATCTATAATTTGCCAGTCAAGAAGCCTGAATTAGTCCCTTCATCTTCCTGAGCCTCAGTAAATATTAACACAAAAGAGAATTTGGGCCCTTCCAGATCTGAATAAGTCTTCAGTGGTCCTGACTGTGACGTATCACTAGCAGACTTTGAAGACATCCATTTATCAGATGGAGAGGATGCCAAGAACAATGATAATTCTCTGGACAACCATCCTCCTCAAATTCCTGTAACTGAGGAAGCCCAAATAGCCTCAAAATCAGTATGATCCAGAAAATAAAAGCTAGCTTATTTGTTCTGCTTTCATAAATGCATCCTAATTTTTTAAGCAGAAAGCAGAACTAGCAGTAAAGACTATAACGGCAGTAAAAAAGTCACAATTACCTAAAAGATACATCAGTATGATCTACTCAATTATCTCTTATTAGTTGCTAAATACAGTCAGCAGAGACTGTGGCAAGATTCAAGTTCAAGGAACTAAGTCTCTTAGGGAGAAAGATGCACATATGTTAGGCATCTAGTGTTCTCTGACAGAGGTTTAAACAAAGGTCTATGAAAACAGGGTTATTTGTTATTATTATTCTTATCGGTAAAATGCACAATGGCAAAACACTACGCAAAATTTTAAAATGAAATGTGAAATCTTTTTGAGGGGGTTTTCAGATGAGCATTCTCATTGCCTGGTATTCAGACACTGTCCACAGGTGTCAGGAAGGTATTTATACTGTACAGTATGTGTGCTATTTGTCACTCACTATGATCATCACCCTTCTAAGTGGACTAGAAGTTTGGTCTGAATCCTCCATTATGACAGAAGTTGTCTTTCTGAGATATAGATTGAAAAGAAATGCTTTGTATTATGCAGGGCACAGTTTCATTATATTACAATATTATGATAGTTAATTTTATTTATTTATTTATTTCAGACAGGGTCTCACTATGTCACCCAGGCTGCCTTGAACTCAAAATCCTCTTGCCTCAGCCACCCAAGTGCTAGGATTACAGGCAGGCACCCCCTACATCCCAGTTAAACTATTTTAATTTGATGCTATAATCTCATTCCAGAAGAGTAGCCAGTGTGCTGGTAGTTTATCCTTTAATACCATTATCTGGTGAAGCCCACAATCTCTATCAGAATAAAAACAAAACAAAATTTTTTCTTTTGCATCCCTGGACACCTCACATGAAAAGCATGAAACAAAATGTATCAGATTACAAAAGAAACCAAAGACATTGAAATGTCTCAGTACTGAAGCATAAATCTTGATATATTAATATAAATGACACTTTATTACCATATTACATATAACATCTAGATCTAATAATTATTGTAATGTCAAAGCTGTGCCATATATAAACTATTTCTAGATATAAGCAATCACTAAGGTATGATGTGAAAGAATCTGACTTCTACTGATGATAAAAGGCATAGGTCCTATAAATACTACTGCAACTTGTAGCCCAATCATAATTGAAGAAAATGCTAAATTTGAAGTAGAGTTTAGTTAAAATAAATGCAATTTTTGTTTTTTATCTAAGTTATAATCCCCTGAACTCGATTCACAGGCCCCTTGGTGATCCACACACTCCAGGTTAGGAAGCCCTGAATTTAGATGATGTCCTAAAGGCTCATGAACTTTGAAGAGTGAACAGAACAAAACAACTGACTCATCACCTTGCTTAATTCCTTCCTCTCACTGAAAAAAAAAAAAATCCCAAAAGATCTCTCTTTGTTATAGCTTAAAATACCCAGATGCACTTGCAAAATACTTTTTAATATATGAGCTCATTTGATCCTCACAACATCCCTGTGAGAAAGGTTTTACCTTAGCATAACCCCATTTAACAAATGAGGAGGGAAGGCTGGGAGCTTTTGGTCCTGTCCAAATGACACATCTGAAAGTTGCATGCTAAGGTGGACTCAGATACAGGGGTGCTGACTTTGAAGTCCATATATAGTCACTGACTATGGCCTGGCATCTATAAAGTTGGGCTGGGAAAGGGAGACAAGTGTATTTGAAAACTCTTCCAGGAGAGACCCTGGTAACTATCAAGCAGTATTTGCTCACTTCCTCATTGTTCACTACCCATGACTGTACATAAAGCAGTGCATTTTCTAGAGTGCCACAGGTTCCAGGAAATCTATTTTGCATAAGAAACCAATCTGTTTCATTTTTTTCTTTTGATACTTTAAATTTTAGATAACTTTCAATCTGTGTCATCCCTGATTTCCATTTGCAGATACAAAAAGAGACCATAGCTTCTTACTTGCAAACTGCTTTAGACTATCTTTAGTCAAAAATCACCTGGAACACTTGGATTTGGTTGTTTCTGGTACTGTACGGGAATGTGGTTTTCTAGCACCCTGCTCTCAACCTTGTCCCCCATGCACATAAAGGCCTTCCTTTCCTTTATCGCTACTCTGTTCCAATGAGCATCCAAAGAGGAATTCTGGTGAAGAAACTGAAGCTTTCTGTGCTTTTAGTGTTTCATTTTGCCATTATGAAATCTATGTTTCAATTTTTACTTTCTTCTCATGTAAAGTTGCCTAATTTTGTCTTTAACATTTCTGCTTTGATCTTTGAAATTATTTTTATATCTCTATCTACCTATCCTTTTGCTGCTATTAAAGGTCCTCTCACTTCTCTGCATTTAAATCATTGTTTTGATCAGCCTTCAAACTAAGTCCACTCTTCAATCCTCAGTGTTTTGCTGCTTTATTTTTTCTCTAAGGTGAATTTCAGACACTACAGAACACTAATCCTGAAAGGGGGCTTTGTAATTATCTTGTTCAGAGTGCAAGATATTTAACATCCAAAAAATAAAAACTAACTGCTCCCAAACTCCTAACCTCCTTTCTGCCTGAGATATAGACCAGGGAGAAAGGGTAGGAGATCAGAAGGGGGGAGGGCTGAGAAACTTAAATTCAGGTTTTGCCTCACCTGGATATGGAAGTGTGTGTGTGTGTGTGTGTGTGTGTGTGTGTCCATGTATAGAATAGTAATAGCAATGCTCTCCAATAGGGAGTTTCCTTAAGTCCCCTGCAAAGCGCCAGGTATGATAATAAAGAAAAGAGAATTATGATTTAGTTAACGTTCACAACAACTACTAAGGAAGATCTAACAGTTCCCATTTCAGGAAAGAAGAAACTGAGCTTCAGCAAAGTCCAGTACTTGCCTAAATATGCAATCAGTGTCAAGCTACCCAAACTTTAATCCACAAACACATATTAGATCTTTCATAGGCTAAAATAAAAAAAAAGCTATCCTTTTATTCTTTTACTCATCTTCCCTTTCATTGTTTTAAGAACTATTCATTAAATACCAATTATGGGTTAGAAGTCCCAAAGGCTATAACTATACTCTAATTCCAGTGCCACAGTTCAAAAAAACTGTCCATAAGATTCTTTTGGAATGATCTTCAGAGAAAATTTACAGTCCATCTGAAATGTCAGATGTAGACCTTGAAAGACTCTACCTTCTTTTGGTCATAAAAATTGCTACCTATATAATCTGTGTCTTTTGCCAGACCAGGACATGAAGGATTCTGATTTATATCTATAAATCAGAGGGAAAATGTGCAACAGTTGAGGACAATAAAATGCTATAGAAATTATTGCCCCACGGGGTGGGGGGGGCAGTACTGGGATTTGAACTCAGGGTCTCATGCTTGCTTCATGGGCACTCTACCACTTGAGCTACAACCAAGCCTGATTCCCAAATAGTTTTCAAAAAGAGTTTCACAAATACTCTTGTTTGCAAAGCAAACGAGCACAAACACAGGTTTGAATTCCGAGGGCACACTATTTACTAGTTATCTGACCTCTTTAATCTTGCTAGTCAGTTTTCTTGTCCATAAAATAGAAACAATCATGGCATTTGTATCATAGAATTGATGTGAAGATTATTTGCTATAATATAGATAAAGCATGAGGAAAAAAAGCATGGTGCCCAGGAAATAATTAATAGGTTGAGGTATAACGAGTGGGACACATATCTTATGTTAATATTCAATTTTGAAAAAAGATCTGGATGAAATTGACTACTGGGCAGTTTTAGAAAACAATTCTTTGTGACTTCTCATTAATAATTTGGACATGTGTTCTGAAATACAAGTGGATAATAATGGGTTAGGGTATTCTATTTATATTTTAGTATTTCTAGTATAAATTGTGTTTTTAGCTTAGCTAGTTAGAGAGAATGAATGTCTAGTAACTTGCCTATTATTCTGAAATACGCCATTATCTTACCATTTCTACTTTAGTAAATTTGGCAAAAAAAAAAAATTCTACCAACAACTGAGATTAGTAAAATGAATTCTATTTTCAAAAGGAAAATTCACTTTTTAAACAAAGCTATTTTAAAAATTATTATTAAATGAGTTATACTTACCTTCATTTTTATTGATATTTTTGACAATATGTTAATTTTTAAAAAGAAATATAGAACAGTAACTTCTGACCAATTATCAAATACATTTATTTTAAAAGGAAACTAAATCTTTCAAATGTACTCTTGATCTTTGTCATTACTTGATATTTATGGCATTTCTCCAGAATTTGAAAACCTCTAGACACCAAAAGTTATAGTAAGCATTTAGTTCTTTATTTTATACCTTTTTCATATATTTCTCCTTTTTCTATCAAAATATTTTCAGGTACTTCTAGTTGAAAAACCATAAATCACTGAAAGAAAATATCTTTTGGCTAATTTGGCTTAACATTTAATAAGATTAAGATGTCTTAGTAAATTTTCCTTTTATATAAAACTAGAAATTTGTTTTCAGAAGGTAAAGTTATGATAAACTTCTAATTGTTTGACGATAACGTTATTTACCACACATTAATCCAGGGACTAGTCATTTTTTTTACTTTGGATTATAATTCAGTGGCTTTTCAGAACTGCTACTTAACTTTCATATGCATATTTATTTAAAAACTAAACTTACACTTTTTGTTTTTTAAGAAAAATCATCCTAATCCCAATTCCAAAGACAAAAATGGACAATAAAGAAACCTAGAATTTTAGCATTATTAGGGTGTTAGTAAACATGGAGCAGTGTTATAGACCTATTTAAGTCAGGCCGTAAATTGGGGTTTGCTTGCTTGTTGTGTTTATAAATTTAATTTTGCTCCATTCTCATCCATAAAAAGGAAACCAGTTTTAAGTTATGGCCCAGAATATAAAAGGGAAAAAATAAGAAACAATATTACCAGTTAGATACCTGAAAACTCACTCTAGTTTAAAGTTAGTTAAATCCTAATTTAAAAGGCTTGATTCATTATATGTACATTTTACCAAAGAGCATGGTCTTTCATTGCTTTGATCTGCTGCTCACTCCTTCCTTTCCTTCCTTCCTTCTTTCCTTGGTTCTTTCTTTTTTTACTGGTGCTGAGGATGAAACCCAGGACCTTGCAAATGCTAGGTAAGTCCACTGTTTCTTATTTAAGACTTCTCAAAAAATTACATTAATGGACCTGAAATAATTAGTAAATGATCAGGCAAAATCAAAGAAAAAATTACCCAAAACCCACAGGGTTAATCAATAAATGATTTTATGACTGGAATTTCAGCTTACATGCACTGTAATTAAAACATCACAGATTATTTTAGTTAGTAGGATATTATCAGTGTAACTGTTAGGGGATCAATCCTTTGCTAGCATATAAACTTTGGACTCTAAAATAGTTTCACCTTAAATATATAACAATATTGGTCTTGACTGATCATTACATGTCTCATTTAAATCAGTTAGAAAATCAAACACAACACAAGTTTATGGAGCAGGCATTTGTGAGTTGATTTCTTTATCTTTTTCCATACATATCCAATTTATTAATATGGCCAAAGTCCACCTGAAATTGGACTGAGATAATTTCAGGCGTCAGTTGTTGGACGACATTGGCTTTTAGACAGTTCTTTTTCATTTTCTGCCACACTTCTCAGAATCAGAATTATTTCGTAACAAAGAAAAAATACAATGAAGAAAATCCAACAGAGAATTACTTCTACATAAGCAGAACTTTTTTTATATGACTAATACTATGCCATCTTGGGCACTAAAATTTATCATTATACTTCTCCCTTTCTTCCAAATTATAGAAGTCAAAGCAAATCTCTTTCACACACACAAATCCACTACAAATAATTCAAAATAAATGCAGAATCTAAGTGCATTCTTGAGCCACAAACTCCTACATGCTACCCACCCGGGAGAACTTATAATCAAATCATACTCTGTCTCTTTTTTTTTCTTCCAATTAGGTTGAAAGCAGTTTGAATAAAACTACTGACTACACACAAATGGCACTGATTTTTCCAGTTGGGTATAAGTCTTTTAACTTTAGCTGCTATGCCCCTGGCAAGGAAGTGAAGCTGAATTGGATAAGACTGAAAGATTCCGTGGGCTTGATTTACTGTAGATCATGAATGAAGTCGGCTCTGCAAAAGGCAGAAAAGATTACTCCCTTCTTTGCTATTGCTAACTCTCCAGATTCAGTAAAAGGGCTATGGGGAATTAGGCTCTCAGAAGTCTTCTGGTTCTGAAATCAGGCACAATGAAGATAAACCCATATGTGCTGTTTTATTATTTTCTCTACAACCTCCAGTACTGGAGTGATCCTTTGTCAGCGGCAGCACAAATACAGAAACGGAAACTGGGCGACACACTGCTCAGCATAAGTGCTCCCATGCCAATATAGAATACATTTACCTGCATTTTTAATTAATAGAAAATTATTTTGCACAAAGGATTGGTTCTAATTGTGATTTTAAAAAAAAAGTCCTTCAAAAAAAAGAAATACTTCTCCTAAATGGAAATTAGCTACTTAATTTTTATATACTTTTAATTTATAAATTGGCTTTCAAATGTTGAACAGCTAGGAAGTTGGTATTCAGACAATATAAAATATGTTGTATATAAAGCCATGATTGAGGATTTTCAAATGGGATGTATTTTTTCTGGTTGTAGTGCATCCAGTAACTACAAACTGGCTAAAAAGTCAATTACACAATAAGCAGAAAAGTGCTAGTGAGTCTAAAAGTAAATTTTGATCTCAAACTCCTCTTTTAACATCTTTACTATTACAAATCAACACACATTTTCATCATAATCATACTTAGATTTTTTTTTAAACTTCATCTCAACCCTCCCTAAAAGTCTTTTGATAATTTCCTTGACTCTCTGCTCACAAAAGATGTAGAGTAAAAAACCTCAATCTCCAAAAATAAAGCAAGCACATTAGGGCATTTATATTGTATTAATGAAATAACTGATTTACTTTCTACACATTTACTTCCATTTAAAAAGAAGACATAGTGAAGAAGTTCTCAGTGAAAATGCAGTTCACAATTCAAAGATCAAGATTCATTGTTTTTTAATTAAGATTGACCTACTCTACAGCAAGAGACACTGAGTTCAACACCAGGACTACCAAAAAAAAAAAAAAAAAAAACAGATTTACCTTCTCTACATTCAACAAAAGCTTCTTTTCTGTTGTACTTTTGAACCACTTGGGTGGTTACTTCTAAGTAGTCATTAAATACATCAAGAAACTGTTAAAGCATAATTATTAGTTCTTTTGTTATTTATGATTAAAAGAACTATCAAAAACATTCTCTAAGAATTACATCTTTTTATATATTCTAAAATATCTTCAAAACATCATTTTATCTTAATGTTAGATTTCATTCCTGAAATGTTAATAGTCAGAGATTCCATCAATAGCTTTTTTTACACTTTAAATTCATTGAGACTCCACAATGCTTAGACGCTAAAGCTACCTGAAGAAAATTTGTGGGTATTCTCGTTCTGACTCTAGAGGCAACCCACTTGCTTTGTCTATTGAAAGTGTATTTCTTCCCTAATTAACTTTTCTATCACTTTCACTACAAAAAAAAAATATTGTAGCAATTATGAAAAATTCCATGTTATTGAATCACAAAAACTTATCAATGAAGAAAAGAATTATTTAAGTAAATAAGCTAAAGTATTTGAAATTATCCCAAATAAGTGTCAACTAAATTTAACTATAGCTTCAATTTAAAGGCAAACCAAGATAACTTTTGTTAATCCAAGGGAAATGATATACACAAAAATTCTTGTTTTTCACTGTTTTTCCCATTTCCACTTTTTAAAAAGATGCTCAGATATGAAACATTTTATACCTTCCTTCTTAATCTGTTTAAAATTCCAAAGCAAGCTACTAGTCTATGTTAGCAGTCAATTGCTTTGTCTCTAATATAGACTTTCCAGAATTTATAAGACTGCGTAAAACTATAAAATTTCACCCAGTTAATAACTGTACTTTTTAAGTTTCTTGCTTTGTCTCTGCATTTATCTCCCACATAAGAAAATCCACATGCACAACAGACCTAACATGATATTAAACAATTAAATAAACATCACAAGCTAATATTCCATAAACCTCAACACTTCTATTGATAAACACAAATCAAAACTTTCTATTTTGAGGCCCAACTCAATTTTCACGAGGTTCTGTCACAGTTAAGAAAGGTGAAGAGCAACGTTATTTTTGGGGGGTGGACTTACGGCACTACTATTCTTAGCACTTTATGTTTTACAATAAAGATAAAGGCCTCATCTAAGGATTAATTCTGGGAACACTGAAAAATAACCAGAATTAGGCTTTCAAACTAACTTAAAAGTTAGCCTTCCCCACCAACCAAATACAAAACTCCACAACAAATAAGTCTAAAGTTGGCTGTCACTTTTAAATCAAATTTTTATCAAGTCAAGCAAAGCTGCCTCAAACAAATTACAAAGTAGGATACTATGTAAATGTCTGCCCATGAAAGAAACATTTTAGCTCACAGATAATATAACCTGCCCCCCATAGAATGTTTTCCTAATTTCACTTCAAAGCTACCACGATTTCAATAGGAAGTTGAAAGGCCGGATTCCAGAAAAGAGGTCCGCGAGGGGTTTCTGGCCTCAGCGGCAACTCCAACCCGAGTGTAGGTCTTGCGCCTTCATTCCTAGTAGCACGGACAAAAGTGTCCCCTAGGAAGCTCCTTAAGAGGTCCCTTGTGTCTATGTTTTCCCTATCTTCCCACCACCCCGCCCCCGCCTCCCCCGCCATGGGCGCGCTAAGTGAACATTTCCGCTGTTTTTTCACGACTGCCATTGTCTCCTGGTAGGGTCAGAGGCTCTCCAGGTGAACTACTGTGGGAAAATTTGCGACCTTACAAACATCGTTTTCCCACTGCACACAGTGAAAACAAACTCTAATCCTGAGAGGCATGGGTTTTAATCGCACGCCTAATTTCACTCTACAAGCAGAGCAGAATAAGTTTTAAAGTGACAGTAATTTTAAATGGCAAATGCGCTCCACTCAGACACCAGTGGTTGGAAGAGCTCACTCACCCCAACATGCTCACAGACACCCAGGGCTCCCTCCTGGAGGATGGGGGACGCAAAGCAGACCTGTGACACTGGAGACCTACTTCAGCAAGACAAGGCAGTCCTGCGAAGAGCCAGGGCCGACGCTCTCCTGGACGGGATGCGCCCGACCCGGCCGCAGCATCCCCACTCGGGCCCCGTGGGCTCCGGCGGTCCCGGACCCAGGCCCCAAAGCTCCTCGGCTGCGCAAGGAACCCGCCCGCCCCTCTCCCCGTGCAGTGGAACCCACGTTCTCCCTCTTACCTGCGGGTCGGGGTAGCAAGGCGGAGGCGCAGCCGGCCTCGCCCGGCCAGGGCCCGCACACCGTCCCCCGCCTCCCGCCCGGGCCCGGGACCCGGCGCCGCGGCCGGGAACGCGCCACTGTCTACTGCAGGCGCAGGATCTGGAACCTGCGCGTCCCTGGCTGCGCCCCAACTTGTGCGCAGGTCGAAGCCGCTAGGGAAGCTCCTCCAGGGAAGTCGTCCCCGGTCTCGGCCCCAGAGCCCCGAGCCCCGACCTCTAGCAAGAGCACCCAGGAGAGGACCCTGCGCACCTCTGCCCCATCCACACCTGCCGCCGCCCGGCCGCCTGCGCCGTGGCCCCGCCCTGGCTCCGCCCCCCCCCCCCCCCCCCCCGCTCCCGCCACCGTCTTAGCTGGAAGGAGGCGGAGGGAACGCGCGTCTTGCCATAGACCGGGAACCTTGGCGGCCACGCAGCGCCTTCTCCCGTGGGCCAGGCGGCACCCAGATCTCTCCATCGCTGCGTAGCTCCAAAGAGCCTCAATTTGGTGGGAAAAGTGACGGCCACGACGCGACACTCGCTTTAGCCACAGCGGCCTTTGGCGGGTGTCTCGCAGCTCAGAACGGGAGAAGGTGGCCACTTGCGTGAGCACAGCCTTGAAGCACTCTCCCTACCAAAACTTAGCAAACTGAACAGCGGAAGTGCCTCCCAGGTCGGACCTCTGCTTTTGGAGGGGTCTTCTGAAAACGTGGTGGGTACAAAGGTCCCGGTATGTAACTGGCCTTAGGCAAAAAGGGCAGTTCTCCCATCTACAATGCACTGTCTGGGATCCATGGTCCTGTCAGTGCTTCGTGGCCTATCTCGGATGCCACCTCCTTCGTGAAGTTTTCCCAGGTGCCCTCCCGCGCCCACATTTCTTCTCGCGCATTTGGACAGCCTAGCTGCTCTGAGTCTCTCTACGCCCTGCCTTTGGGTTGAAAGCGGCATATGAAATGCAACGGTCTATCTCTAAACATTTTTTTTTAATCTATTGTGTGGATTCATATTCCGTATACAAGCAGAGAGACACGCTTTCCTAATCCTCTCCATTGGGTTTAAATTAAGTTTCCAAGTAAATACTGAGTAGTACATAGTGGGGTGATCTCATTGGAAGACCTAGCAGGAAATCCTGGCTGACCTGCAGGTCTGTGTCCCCTGCAGGCCCAGCATGGTGCCTTTCACCTGGTTTGGAGGGAGGAGGGAAATTCTCTTTCTGCCTGTGAGTGAAATTAAATTTTAGCAAAGGTCAGTCTAAAACCCAAGAAAAATTTACAGATAGGTGGAGGAGGGAGACAGCAATATTCATGGTGGTATTTTATTGATGGTGGAATATATATATATATATATATATATATCCATATAAAAATCATTTATTCAACCAAAATGAAAAGTTTTCATCAGATGTTCACTAGTGAGTTGGTACTCATTTCCTTAGCCAACTGTAGAAAACATAAGTCAACTGCAGTTGATTTATGACATAAATTGCATTTGCATGAATACATAAGGTGGATGTTTACATAAGAGATTCAAGTTAAAATTTTTCTTTATAAGACAATTGAATAAAATGTTTGTGTGCCATAACCTACATGTAGGTTTTGAGGTGAGAGGTCAATTAATACTTAATAGTATTAATGCTTAATACTTAATAGGGTTAAGCACACAATTGGAATCATTACACTTCAGCTCAGGTTGAATTCATGAACTCCATTTTGGAAAACTAAAAATCTCAAACCATCTTGACTACTTTGATCAAGTAATAGGGAACAAAAATTAACCAAGTTCTCATTATTAAAGCATTCCTGAAATTTTTGGAAAATAAATTTCCAAATTTATAGTCACAATATAGAAGAAAAAGCACGTATTTTGCAAATCACAAAGATATGCTTTAAGATATTGAACATTATGAACCTTTTAGAAAGAACTAAGTACTTTTTGAATATATGTACATATACACATAAATATTTATAGTGTGACTTGTTCATGGAAAACTCAAAATCATTCTTTTAAGTGAAAAAATATTACTCAGAATTTATTTTATTAAAGCATAATATCACCAAATTCACATAGCTATTTTAAAAATCATAATTTTGTGGGTAAAACAAAAAAAAAAACAGTTTTCACTATATGTGAGTTACATGACGTAAGACATCACCCGAAGTCCAACAGGAACAGGTAATACATAAGTTAGCATAAGCATTTCAGTTGTGGGCTCTATTTTAAGCTTTTGTACAGAAGTCCAAAATAAGTTTTTAGAAAATATATAATTGCTTAACCAAAAGTGTATATCGTAATGCTACAAGTACAAACTAGTCAAAAGAGGAATAACTCACCTCAAATACTAAACATCAATCTAAACAAAACTATTTAAGCCCATAGAATGACATTTATCTTTTAGACTTCAGTTGAAGCAAACAAGTTGTTTGCCCAAAGAGAAATACATATAACGTCACAGGGAGTCTAGATTTAACAGCTCCGCAAACCACACCGGCACCTGCAGACTAAGCTAGCAAAGGGGACTGGCCAGAGTGCTTCACACACAATTCTTTGTCCCATTTTACATCATAATAATGACAGTATTTTCTGAAATTTGAGAATTTCCTCCTCAACCTTTACCTGCAAGGGAAAACAAACCACTTCTCACTTTCCGGCTGTCCCTAAAATTGAAAAAGTAAATCAGATTTACTCCCTATATCTAAATTATTTATGTATGTGGTTATTTGTAAATACATTACTTATAAGGATTAACCTATTGTTTCAGTGGTTAAAAACTTATCTACCTTAAAACTTGTTCTAATTAATAACAAAAGACATGACTATAAAATAGGTACAGTGTGTATGTGGGGGGCTACTTGTGGGAGGGAAGAGGGTGAACCAAGGATATTAAGCTGAGAATATGACTGATAGACTTCATACTTATACAAAACAGAACAATGAAACTTCTTGCAATTGCTTTAAGTGGGGCAGGAGGGGGTTGAGGGAGAAAGATGGCAGGGGCAACCTAACCAATGTACAATGTTACATCTATTGTCACTATTACAATGAATCACCCATACAACAAATACATCCTAATTTTAAAAAAAGAAAAACTTGTTCTGTATTACTTAATACATCCACTGGCACTCGAGTACGTAGAAGAGGGTGCAGTAGAATCTTTAAATTTTAAATATATATGTATTTGAAATATGTTATATAAGTGAAATACAGGATAAATGTGACTGGATAAGTAAAAATAACCATTTCAAAAATAAATATTTACAATAATTATAAAACAAGTCCTTGACAGAAATACAAAATATACCTTCTATTTCATTTTAGTTTGTTCATTTAGAAGATTTTCCCGTAAGCTAATTCAGATCTGGTGATTATTAGTATTATTTGGATATTGAAGCACAGGAAAGAGGCCTTTGAGTCATCTATTTAACATTCTGATATTTTTCTATATGGAAGTTAACAGATAAGTTCAATATAGTGATTCTCCTGCCTCATTGATGACATTGACAACTTTTAAAAATTTGAAATATTAATAAATAAATGTTTAATGTTTTATTCTTAATGAAAAGTCTTGCAAATAGATAGCTATGCAAAATGTTAACATCTGTTAGAACTAGATGGCAGGTGTGTGAATGAATACTTGACATTGTTTTCAAATGTCTTACAGTTAAGATTAAAAGCTGAAATAAATAAGAAAATATAACAGTGGTAAGTATAACACTGAAATCACTCAAAAATAATTTGTGGCTCTCCATTTGTCTTTATACAGTCCTTAATGCTTTCAGGGATTTAAATGAATGATCATCCATTGGTAGACTTTTTGGTAGCTATAATCTCATGCCTGCTGCTTTTGAATAACAGAGTTCCAACTGTAGAGAGAAGAGTGGAGGATTTGCTGTTGGGGCAGGTAAAAGAGAAAAAGTGAATATCTCTAATGGAGACAATGTCATACTCTTCAATATAAATATCATAGATAAAACAGGAACAAACTGCAAATGTTATAGGTTATTTTATCTTTTCTTTTCATGCTCAATTTAGAATGTTATTTAGCATGGTAATGTTATTTTCTTTAAATATTTAACCCAAAATATACTTTTTCATCTAATTTCTATAAAGTAGAAATAGTAAAATTAGTTTTTAAATTATTGAAATAAACTGAGTATGAAAAAATGAACCTTATCAAATTTTGTTCCTGGTATGGATTTTTTATAGGAACATTACAAAAAGCCATGGGTTTTATTCCCCTAAAAAATGAAATGACATATTCTTGGATTGCCTTTAGGTATGAATAAATTTATTTAATGATAAATCAGTTTCCAAAATTTTTCAATGTTGCTCATTCAGTCCCCATGTTAGTAACTGTCATGAAACTTTTCTTAATTGAAAATGTGAAAATGTAATCAACAACAACAACACCAGCTGCTAAAAACACAAGTTGCTAACATACAGAAATCTCTGAATCTCTGGCACAAAAATAAATCTTTTTTCTGATCCATGGTCTTGCTCATCTTTGAATCATCCATATTTTTACAACTCAAGATGGCAATGGGAGGGGTTGGTTCTCAACTCCAGCACACACGGGGAGAATATTGATAGATGTACATAAACTTGGCATTGATTATTACTTGTGTTATGATAGTGTAATTTTTAGTACTGGCTAACTCTGATTTCATCTCTTGCTTCTCTCCTGAAAGCATGTGAAAACAATAATTTTAGTAGATTTAAATTTTCTCTGAACATATGACTCACTCATACGCATTACTTATAATCTACCTCATAACTTGTAGAAATATCAAAATGTTAAGTACCATAGAAATACATACAGAAATATTTAATACCAAACTAATAACTGGTAGCATTATTTTAAAGTAAAATGTCAGTTTACTTTTTCTTATCCCAAACCCATCCAATGGCTTTCTCTGTGTGTAGGCTTAGGCTTTAACTGAGTGATGAGATGAAGTAGTGCAAGGATATATATGAGAGAAAGGTGGGAGGGACTGTTCAAAAGTCCTTTGCAGTACAGCAATAGAACTGAATCCACTACTAAAGACTTATGACTCACTAAGTATGCCCCACAGATCAGCAGTATGGCCTTGCAATTGCTAGAAATCCAGATCCTTAGGGCCCACTCCAGACCTACTAAATCAGAATCTGAATTTTAGGATTTTAAGGTGAGCTGTAAGCACATAAGATTTCAGACTGAACTTTCTCCAGTCCAGCATTGATATAAATATTGCCTATCTTTGGTTGCCTGGCTTTTCTTTTTTTTTTTTTTTTTTTTTCATTTTTCTTTTATTAGTCATATGTGCATACAAGGCTTGGTTCATTTCTCCCCCCTGCCCCCACCCCCTCCCTTACCACCCACTCCACCCCCTCTCGCTCCCCCCCTCAATACCCAGCAGAAACTATTTTGCCCTTATCTCTAATTTTGTTGTAGAGAGAGTATAAGCAATAATAGGAAGGAACAAGGGGTTTTGCTGGTTGAGATAAGGATAGCTATACAGGGCATTGACTCACATTGATTTCCTGTGCGTGGGTGTTACCTTCTAGGTTAATTCTTTTTGATCTAACCTTTTCTCTAGTTCCTGGTCCCCTTCTCCTATTGGCCTCAGTTGCTTTAAGGTACCTGCTTTAGTTTCTCTGCATTAAGGGTTGCCTGGCTTTTCTTTCTGGCTAAGACAGATATATTTAGGGCATTAACACTCTTAGAATTTTTAATTTAGGTCTCAAATATGGAGCAAGATTCTCAGGGCAAGGACATTAGAGCAACACTTAAAAATTGGAACAGTCAGATCCCAGGCTAATAGAGACACAACTTTACCTTGAGAATTCACATGGCCTTTGCGCCTCGTCATTCTGGCCAATTTTCTATTTGTCTTGAAGGTCACTAGGACAATATCAGAGTTCCCTAGTGTGTTTTCTGAGTAAGTTGCAAAGACTGACAAACCCACTGAATATATAATGTGATTATATACTTCTATTTTTCTAAAAAGATAGTTCTTAATGTTTATCAAATTTTCAAAAGGTAGCAGACAGGTACAGTGGCACAGGCCAGTGATACCAGCACTTGGGTGTCGGAGGCAGGACAACCACCAATTTGAGACCAGGCCTAGGTTACATAGTGTGCACAGGGATCTCAACGCAACTTCACCCCCCTAAAAAAGGGTCTGCCCTAACTATTTAAGAACCACTTCATATCTTTCTCTCCTCTAAATCCTATTTCATTGAATAAATCCTCCAGGATGAATTTGGGTTTTCTTTTCTTTCTGTTTTGTTTTTTGAGACAGGGTCTCACTATGTAGCCAAGGCTAGACTGAAAGTCATGATCGGCCTTCCAAAACCTCCTTAGTTCTGGGATTATAAGCATGTACCACCATGCCCTGCTTATTTTTCCTTATATCCAATTGAAACCTTGCCTGTTTTAATTTAGTTTTTGTTCCTTTTGTTTAATTGTCTGCAGAAGTGTTAGGACCCTTACAAAATGCTTTGCCTTTCAGTCATTATTTTGGACAAAATATTTTTAAACTGGAAACTTTCTCAAGAGCTAGAAATATTTAAAAGTAAATTTAAAGTAATGAAAGATTATGGAAAGCCTGTCCATTTCTTTGTATATGTATGAGAAAAGAGACACAACAAGACAGAAAGATTGAAGATTTTCAAGTGCCATCCTAAATTCTAGCCATCTATTCCTTCTTCAAAAGATATTGGACTGATTTATACAAGGAAAGTTTTATTATAGGAAGGAAAGATGTGATACTTTTTTTTTTTTGGCATTTCCAGGTTTGAACTCAAGGCTTCACTTGCTCACCACTTGAGGCACACATTCAACCCTTTTTTCTCTAATTACTTTGGAGATTGGGTCTCACTTTTTGCCCAGACCAGCCTGTACTATAATCCTCCTATTTTAGGCTTCCTATTGTAGCTGAGATGACAGGCATGCCATCACTCCCAGCTTTTTTCCACTGAGATGGAGTCTTACAAACATTTTTTGCCTGGGCTGGCCTGGAACTGCAGCCTCCTAAGTAGCTTGGATTACAGGTGTGAGCCACTGGTACTCAGCTCTGTTTTGAACAATTTTGAGCAATGGTCAGCTTTTTCCATCACAGAAAGAAAGAGCTAGTACATCCTGACTAAAGGAACTCTTGTCATTGGGTTAGCACTCTAAAGTCAAGTATTATTTTAGAAGGTACCAAGTGAATCTTAGTCATCCTCTTATATTGGCATTGTAGTCGGTACAGTGGAAAATACATTAAAGAATTAAACAGTTCTCTTTTGTAGTCCTGAGTCTGCCACTTATCTTGGATAAATAACACCTGATTGTATAAATTGGTTAGCAGAGTTTAAGGCACATCATTTGTGTTTAAAAGGAGAGAGAAGTGAGAGGGAGAGAAAGAGGGAGAAAGAGAGAGCACACTTCTATTCCCTTTCCTCTATAATGGTGCTGCTTTGTAACTGGTGCGTTTGGTATGATATAGAACACATCAAAGACTTTCAGATGTCTTTGGGCTGTTGGTTTTAAGGCTAAAAAAGCCAGCAATGTTTGGAACCACATCAAGGATTCCATTCCCACTTCCCATCCAGTGAATGTCTAGTTAAAAGGCCATGCCCAAGTGCGTGTTGGATACAAGAAAAGACAAGTTCATAGCCAAGGAGACCTGGCACATTCCTTAAATCCTTGTCCAGCTATGGGAAGAGAGCTAGGATCTAAGTAGATGTCCAATTGAGACCCAAATTATGTGTGTATTTGTGAGTGTTAATAAAATAGTACAGATAGATTATCTTTGTGGTCACTATTCACTCTCCATGAAGCTACATAGAATGAGAACTGGCTATCTTTAGGGACAATACCCTGCGGTAGGAGGCATTCTTATTGTTAGGATGTGTTACAGCTGGTCTTTCTCCCACTGCTGACCTGACACTTGCATGGATATATTCTTACAGCCAGAAGTTACCACCAGATAAGCTTTTCCAGACATGGTTCTTATCCCCCTTCTCATGCTCTAGCCAGTTTCTTTGTCTCCTGTTTTCTCACGTTAAGAAAACAAAGCAAAGCTATTCTATCACTTGTACTGCATCTCTTCTACTAGCCTTTCAGAGACAAGCACTTTGCCTTATTTTACTTGCTTTGCCAGTGTGGCCCATTTCCAGACAACTCCTCAATGAATGCAGAAGCAAATACCCTAATCCAACACTTGCATTCTCAAACGTGGTATCTGACTTTAGGTGTCCCACAGAAAATATTGAGCAAAACACAGACAGAGGTTCAAGAATTCTTCCCTTTGGTTATATCAAGGCTAGTACATAATGCTAAATCAACACATGGAATATTAATTTGATCAAAGATCATATTAAAAATATTCTGTAACTAGTATGTTATGAGCACTGAACAGACAGAACCAAAGTCTAGAAAGCTCTCAAATATATCAGGAGTGAATCCATTAAATGCCAAATCAAGAGAAAGGGGATCTATTCCAGGTAAGGGGCCAGGGAGGTAGAGGGGCACTGGGTGGTTTATGAACTAGAATATATGAGTAGTTTTATAAACTGCTGATACCAATACATGCCATATGCATGTCAGTCTTACATTCAGTAATTATTTCACATATACTTGGCATTTTGCTAGCCCTACCTGCCAATGGGACCAACAGTAACATTTTTTACCTAGTAAAATAAGCTTCATCATTTTTTGAATCTCATGTGATCAAGAGGTAAATTAAGATAAAATCATAATTATTTCTATTTATCTAACTTAAACCTTAACTCCATTAGATTTTAGGCAATGGGTTAGAAAAGAATCCTAGTAATTTTCCATTGAATATTCAATTAATATAATCAGAGAAAATCTTTCTTGAATACACCTTTTTTGTTTGTTTGTTTTTTGAGATAGTTTCTTGCTATGTAGCTCAGGTTGACCACAAACTCACTGTTCACCTGCTTCTGCTTCAGCCTCTTGTACAGGTGTGAGCCACCATGCTAAGCTTAAAGACACCTTTAATTTACAAAGTAAAATAATATGCTTTGGAAAGTGTCTTTCCTAACTTAAGTATTTAAGTAATGAATTCATAACCTCTTTGATCTAAGTAAAGAAAACATGATATTGCTGTTATAAAAATGATTGTTTGAAAATCTTATTCTGTCATCTAAAATGTGCTTTAAAACCTGTGTTTCTGGCAGTTCTAAAAAGAAAAATCTAAGCACTGATTTCTTTTACAGGCATAATTCAAGATCCATCCACAAGTACTACTCAGGAAAATGCTATACATTGATACAGATCATCAGAAAAATGCTATGCCTTGAAAGAGATCCTAATCCCCACTGTAAAAAGAATATTGAGTCCACCTGTCTAAGGTAGCTGAAAAAGATGAAACAGGGCAAGTGGCAAAGTCAGTGTTGGAATCCAGCTAACCACATTTCTTTAAAGTTTCTTAAAGAAATATTCAGTTTTATCTTACACCCCTGCTGTTTTAATAAATCACCCTAAAAAATAAGTTCAAATGCAAAGCACACATAAATAATTTACTATTATTTATAATAGTTTATAATAATTTACTATTATTACTACTATTTAAGTTTTAAAGTTGAAATGGGTCCAAATATACATAACACAAATGTCAAAGCTTCTTTAAAAGTCTAACACAATTCATTATCTGTTGTATTTCTAATTATCAGAATAAACATTTTGGTAGCACTGGATTTGAACACAGGATAAACTTTTATTGTCTCATGTTAGTTCATAGCCTTTTCATCTAAAACAACACAATACACAAAAAAATGTATGCATAGCCGCAACTCAAGACTCTACCTTGCTTGCTTGCTCTAACTTTCCCTTCAAATTTAATGCAAAATCTATAGATGTGCATGTATGGATAAGGTGGATTGTCTTTACAGAGCAAGCCTATCCTCTGTTTTCTCAGACAGAATGTTTTTCCACCATCACCCCACTTTGCACGACTTCCTTAAGCAGAATGGGGAGCCTGGCATGTGAAAATAAAAGAAAGCTGTAGAGGGAAAATAAGAAGTGAAAACGTTTCTGAGAAATGAACAAATATAAAAATGTATGCACATGTGTGTGTGCATAGTTTACATAGCAGGCATAGAGTTAGCACTTTGGTATAAGAAGATAGATCCATGGTTGATAATTAGAAAGTAACAAAGAGTTCTCTGAATACCAGAATTCTTTAAACCTGATAAAAAACAACAAAAAGGCCATCTATGGATAAAGTCAGGAATGGATACATAACTATGATAATAATTATTACAGATAAAACTAACCAGTTTTCAAAGGATGAATTATTTATGCTAACAATAATTATTATCTATCCTTAAATGGTAACTGTCATAGAGGTGTCATTCTGACTGTTGGATATTTTGGTACAATACAAGAGCACAAAGCTCACAAATGAATTTTAGTGAACAGAATGCTGTTAGGTGCACTTTTACAGAACACCGGGTAAAGCAGCTCTTATCACAGTTTTTAAAATAGATGGAAAGATATTTTTCTTATACATAGGTTATAAACTATTCAAAGCTTAAAAAACTTCTGGGGGTACAGCCTGACAAAGCTGATTGATCTTTAAATTATTTGGTTAGACTCATAAATTTAATGGACTATAAAGGAATCTAGAAATATTTGGGGGTGGGGATTTCTAGCTTTCAAAATGACAATTGGGAAACCACAAAGGAGGAAAAGCCCTAGGCTGATGGTATAGCTTGCAACATTTCTTATTCTCTTGACATTAAACTCTTATGATTAATAACTACTAATCTGATTTTTATAGATATAAATCATGTTTCCAAAAGAATTTAAGGAGAACTGGATGTTAATTGATAAGTTATATGTATTTTCTAAAAGAATAATTTTCTGCCTTGATCCATGTTGAAATTTGTGAAGAGAAAGATTCTGAAATGAAATTCTTTCTAACTTCTTCATTTTATGTAAATGCAACTAGCAATAAAAAATGAAAAGAAATTATTGAAACATAATGAATATTAGTTTTTTTACCTTCTTTCCATATCTTGGAATTAATACATTAAAGCTTTGCTCAAACTAAATTAAATTACTGATTTGATATTAGTAAATTAACTGTGTTTAATGTATTCTTATTAAGATATTTTCTCTGTCACTTAGAAAGTATAGCTTGCTAAATTAATATGATATCATTCTTTTTCATCACTAGTATACAATTTCTGAATTTCTCAATGCTTTCTCAGAAATGTGTTCTTCTCAAATACTGTCTCATTAACTTATTTTAAACAAAGTCTTCTGAGACACCTTTACAGTAGAAGTTCATTGTTAAAGAGCTCTAATTTGGGAATCATAGAAAATTGGAGATGAACTGGGTCCAAGTAGCTATCTAAATATCATAAACTTGCCAAAACAGAATTTCTTCTGTATAGAATAATATCATTTGCATCTATTTCCTTGTATATTTAAATGTTTTAGAAATTATCCTGAGTTTTACTAGCTCTCATAATTATAATTTTTGCCATTTTCTTTTAGTTCAGTACTTTTATTAAGCCTAGTCAAAAAAGAGCTTCTTATTTATATTCTATGCATACATTCTTCTTTGATGTTGTTTTTGAAGAAATAAATCTTTTGCTGATATGAAATGAGGCAATTTGATAATTGCCTATTTTTTTTCAATGGCAAAGTTAAGAGAGTAGAAAACCCAAATAGTGAACTGGGAAAGGAACTTAAAAACAAATTTGTTAAATGTTATGTTGTTCAGTATTCATCTCTTTTCTTTCATTAACACTGAAGCTACCTCCTCCACATCAAGAAAATCTGGAAAGTAAAATGTTTCCCTTTAGAAAATCAGAATTAAAAAGGCAAAAATTAGCATAGTGGTACTACCACTAACAAGGGATAAAAGCGGATCAAGACTAGAAGTGTGAATTTTGTTTAGGGTCAGACATAAGGTAAAAACAAAGAAGAATGTAGCAGAATGAACCATCATTCAAAGTAGTATGGAGAATAAGAAATCAGCACTCAACTGATAGGACAAATGGAACACCAGAGATGACAATAATGCACTAGTAATCAGTTACCCACTAGTTATCTAATACATATTCTGCTTTGTGATAGACACTGGTTAACAATATGGAAATATAAGGTAGAACCCCTCAATAACTTCAAGGTGGTGGACAGACTTAACTAGGATGACAATACTCTTTTTATCTTAAAGCTCTTACTTAAGAGTTACTAATACTGTGAGCAATCAGAAAAGACTAGTAACCTTTGGGAGCAGGTTAGGTTTCTATGCTCTGCCACCAGTCCTAATACTCATTTGTCGTTTGGGCCCTTATCTTCATAGCCAAATATGCAAAGAATGATTTTTCTAGAATAACTTAGATTTTAAAGGATGGTTTCAGAGAGAAAAATAATATATCTCACAATCCAATTAAAGTGCTAGCTGTTGAAAAATTCTCTTCATGATTGCTTTTAAAGCTTTCCCCTTTATGCACTGAAAAAGGAAAAAAGTACAGAAACACTTTGAATGTGAAATACACTATTGTACAAAACTACTTTGTAGTAAATTTTGTTCACTTAATTTTATGGAATAGAATCTGAAAAAATAATCTGCGAGAAATCATGGAAATAATCTCCACTAAACTTCTTTTATGGATGAGGAAACAAAGCCTAATGATGTGTAAGTACTTACTCCCAGTCACGTGACTAGTAACTGGTAAGACTCCATGTTCTTTATTCCACACTCTTTGCAGTTGCAATATTTTCCAACTGAAAGTGATATTCTTTCTATGTCAACAACCTACAAATTTAGAAATTTCAGGTTATATTAATAAATGTTATAAATTTCAGGTTCTTGAACTGGAGTCAAACAGTGTTGAACTGGAATCATATTTAACTCAGCTTCTAAATAGCTGTATGATCTTGAGATGTTCATTTATTCATTTGTCGGATGTTTCTTGAGCACTTAACTATATCTCAGCTACTTTTATAGGCACTGGGGACAAGTGGCAAACAAAAAACACACATTCTTGAAAAGGGTGGTTGAAAATAGACAAGTAAATATATACTTACTATGTCAAGTATGATACATCTAAGAAGAAAAATAAGGCTGAATGAAGAATCAGAATCAAAGAAAGTTTTATAAAGACTATTAATAAAAACCTCTCCGAAAAATAACTACTATTGACAGAGTTCTCAGTATGTGCTAATGCTTTACATCTAATTATCCATCTATTTATCTAATCACCATTAAAACTCTCATAAAAAGTTATGTAATATATCCTATTAGTTATCTTCCCTTTACAAGTTGAGGGAATGAAAGCCCATAGATGTTAAGTACCTTGACCAAATTTGTCCTGATAGCAAGCAACAGAGCCAGAGTTCTATCTAACTCATAGGTCTGCCTCCAGAATGACCTCTAACCACTCTTCTCAACTGCCTTTCTAATAGGGTAAGCATGGGGCAGAGGGTTCTCTGAGTTAAGTTTAATTTGTGAACAGATTCATCTGAGATGTTTAAAGTATATAGAGTTCATCATGGCGGTACACACCTGTTAATCCAGCACTTGGAAGGATGAGGCAGGAAGATCATGAGCTTGAGGCCAGCCTAGGGTACATAGTTAGATCCTGCCTCAGGGAAAAGAAAAAGAAACACAATGATGTAGTATATACTGAAAACTTAGTACTGTATCTGTCACACAGTAGGTTCTATAAGGCAGAATTTTCTGGATGCAATTTATAAAAACCAGCTAAAGGTGTCTTAATAAGAAAAAAAGGTACTGATTCATATAAATGAAAGAAGGGACAGAAGAGGCCTCAGGAATAACTGAGGTCAGGGACTTGAATGCTAAAATGGAGACTTCTTTCTACCGCTGTGTCATTGGCTTTATTCTTTTCTATTATGGAACAACTTTCTCTTGTTAAAGTCCTTAGACCACAGGCTTATATTCTTTCAAATTTCAGTAAATGCTTGCTGTAATTAAGAGCTTTCCTTGTACTCACAACAAGTAAGCCTCACAATAGTTTTGTGCAATTGGTGCAACAGTTCTGCCCATTTCCACAAGAGGAAACTGAGGCATAGATATTTTAGAAATTTATCTAAAACCACTAGCTATAGGGGACACAAAATCAAGCAATCTATTCTAGGCCTCGTGTACTTAAATCAATATATTCTGCCTAAGCTAAATTTAAATTGAGTAATTTAAATCAAATTAAGAAAAAATACAGGTATTATGTACTTGAGACAGAATTTGTACCACCAACTCCAATCAGATTATGCTTGGGTCTTCTTCCTGTTTCCTGTACATTCTGCCTGCTCTACTCTAGGTCTCATTAGTCTCTGCACTTCTTTTCTCCTTTTGTTTTGGGTACCTTTACTGAATCCTTGCTCAATGACTGTGAACATTCTTTCTACTTTTGAGGCTAGTTCCTGAAACATGCCTTTTTGTTTTGAGGTTAGTGCCTAAGTCAGAAATGGAATGAAGCTTCCAAATACAGTATCAGTCAACGTGTTTCATATTTCACTTTCAAGTATAAAAGAAGTTAATTACCTAAAATGGAAGGAAGGGAAGATGGGCTCCCCTTTATGATGGGAAGACAGTCATAAGCCTCTACTGACTTCATTTAGCAATGGAGAGAATCAGTTATATCCAAAGTATTGGGTTATTTATTTAAAGGGAAACTTATTCGAGGATTGCACAACAGGTTTAGACTCTCTGTTCCTCTCTTTATGGAGCTTCATTTTGAAGTACCTTCAATGTCACATTTGCTGCAAATATGGATGTCAATTCACTTTGGCAAAGAACTTTCATTTTGTTTATTTCTTATGGTGTGAGAATCACACCCAGAGCCTTGCACATGCTAAGCAAGGTCTCCACCACTGAGCTACATCCTCAGCCCAGCAAAGTACTTTTATAACATCACAACCAATAAAGTTTTGTAAATGGGTATTGGGAAGAAAGATAATTGATTACTACAGTGAACTGCAGAACTGGGGCCATATCTATAACTAAAAAACTCTTTTTGTAACTGCTAGGGATGAAAATCAGTCCTAATTTAGAATTCTTTATTGCTCTTCTAGTTCATTCTAGTAGTTTAGCACACTGAGTTCAGTTTCCTCATAAAAGAAATGGTCTAAAATTAATTTTATGACATCCATAAATATTGATACATTAGATAGAAATTTTTTAAATTGATGACTGATGATATTGTTCAATACACTATAATTTCTCTTAGTATAATCAATAATATATTCTCTCATCTTGTGTCTATGACACATCTATAAAGCAAAAACAATCAGGCGAGTGATTATACATAGGCTAGTGTCTAGGGACTATATTATGGGAAGCTGGAAGATCAGATACCTGGGATCCATTAGATTCTGAGTTGCTTGGGGTAGAGGTGCTGTGTTACTCATTTCTACATTTCAGTGATAATCATAGTGCCTGTCACACTAGGCACTAAGTTGTTTTATATAGATTATTAAATGACTTGCCTCTGCTGAGACTTGATAAGGAAATATAATGGTAAGAGGAGGTGGTCTAAGTTCAAAGTAAGAGACCATACATTCCTGAATGGCCAAAAAAAGCAAGTCTGGCCTGGCACCAGTGGTTCGTGCCTATAATCCTAAACTACTCAGGATACAGAGATCAGGAGGATTACTGTTCAAAGCCAGCCTGGGCAAATAGTTCACAAGACCCTATCTCAAAAATACCCAACACAAAAAATTGCTGATGGAGTGACTCAAGTGGTAGAGTGCCCAAGTACCACCAAAAGAGAGAGAGAGAGAGAGAGAGAGAGAGAGAGAAAAGGCAAGTCTAGAAAGTGTGCTAGGGAAGGTAGGAGAGCTGTGGCAGTGATGGAATGCATGAGGACCTTAGCTTAAATAGGACCAAAAGATTCCTCTTCTGTTGAGCCCAAGTGTTCTGGGTTGGAGGAGGTCCATGCTAAACTCAAGACAATATGCTGATTGTTTGGATAGTTGTTTCCACTAGCCCTAAGCAGGTGAAAATAACTTTTCTAAGAAATAGCCATATGATAACATAAGAGAGAATTTGGAAAAAAGAATTGTATAAAGTAATTGATCTCTATTATCCTAATTCACAATTGTCATTATTCCTGTGTTCTGATCAGCTGCAGGATCAGTCACAAACCTGGAGCCAGTTTTCGTCAGGACAATTATCATGATGATGTTGATGATGATGATAATGACAATAGCTAACACTTATCAAGCATTTACATGTCATTTAGTTTTCATATTATTTCAGTTAATTGTTTCAACAACTCTCTGAGATAGATGTTAGCTAATAGCTCTAGTTTACATATATGGTTAGTAAGGCACAAAAAATTAAGTTGCCCAAGACTACACAGCTAGCAAATGAAGAATTTTGGCAGCCTGATTACAGAGTCCATGCTCTTAGCTTTCATGCTATGATGTTTCATTTAAGTTCAGATTCAGGTGGTATTTGAGAATGAGTAGTGTTGGTAACTGAGGCTGAGCTCCCAGAATGCCCATGATAAGCACTGGACAAACAGGCATCCATTCAAATTTTCCCTGCTTCCAAATTCCTCCCACATGTGCTTTGTCTGTAGAGGCAAGTTTTCCTTAATCCCTTTCATTATTACCAAAATGAATTTATTCTAACAATTGTGAAAATCTAATGGAAAATTGGGAACAGATGGTAAATCTGAATGTGGACTGAATATGAGATGACAGGAAACATATTTTCTTAGGAATAAAAAGCATGTGAGAGATGCATTCTAAAGAATTTAAAGGCTAAAGGTCTTTTTTTTTCATGGTCTATGATCCTTTTTTTAAATTTCTTTTATTCATATGTGCATACAATGTTTGGGTCATTTCTCCTCCCTTACCCCCACCCCCTCCCTTTCTCCCGCTCCTCCCTCTCTCCCCCCCACCCCCTCACTACCAGGCAGAAACTATTTTGCCCTTATCTCTAATTTTGTTGAAGAGAGAGTATAAGCAATAATAGGAAGAACCAAGGGTTTTTGCTAGTTGAGATAAGGATAGCTATACAGGGAGTTTACTAGCATTGCTTTCCTGTACATATGTGTTACATTCTAAATTAAATCTTCTCAAACTGACCTTTTCTCTAGTTCCTGGTACCCCTCTCCTATTGGCCTCTGTCACTTTAAAGTTTCTGCATTAGTTCCTTTGCATTGAGGACATCAGATGCTATCTTGTTTTTTTTTTTTGGGGGGGGGGAGGGGTTTCTTGCCTATCCTCATACCTCCCAGGCTAAAGGTCTTGATATGTGGGGATTTCTTTAAAATATCAAACAAAAGTAGTTGAAGGAAATACAGTAAAATGATAATACTTACTAAGACTGATTGACCAATATATGGGACTTTATTATAATATTCTGCTTTGAAGTATATCTGGAAATTTTTTAAAAAGGTTAAAATAAATGTAATGCTTACTAATTCTGGTTACTATCACACTTTCCCAATTCCTATAGTAATAGAGAGTACAGTCTCTGATATGAACCATCTCTGAACATCATTTGCTTTGCTGGGCATAATTTCTGCCCTCAATGAGCAAGGAGGGTAAGGAATATTTCTTTGTCCAGTGCAGCAGATCACAAACTCGTTATGCTGAACTATATCTGCTAGGTGATGTGTAAGTATGTGACACTCCCCTTGACATGATCACTTTCTAGCTTTCAGACTTGATATCAGCAACCTGCTTGCTATAGATCTTTGCTTAAAAGGAGACTATAATTGCATCTACTCTCAGACTGTTGTTGAAATTCAGAAGATTCTCATTCAAATCACTCAGCTCTGCCTGAAACACAATGAGCACCCAATAAACATTAAATATTTTAGCAGTGGTCAAAATAAATATATAATTAGAAAAAATATAATATAATTATATATTATATTATATATATATATATTTATATATATTTTAATATAATTATATTTGTATAATTAGAAAAAATATAATAAATATATAATTAGAAAAAATAAGTCACCACTTAGCAAGAAAAAGTACTGCTCAGTTTTCATCTTTCATATCTCAAGCAGAAACATTATGTGGGTCTTTCTCTCAAGCCAAAGAAGTTGTTTTCCTTTCTACTACAGTATTAATTCCCTTGATTATTGAGCAAGAAAACTATTGGACAATTTGTGAACTGTGAATAAGCAAATATAAAGGGGTTGAAAAAGCTGGGTTTGTTGAGCAGGCATGTCCATTCCAGACTGATGACACAACTTTGAGTTAAGAATAGTGAAAATAGAGAAAGCAGTTGCACTAATATTTCAACACATTCTTTTGACCTTGGTCATTACCACCCAGGCTTCTGGATTCAGGAAACTGACCTCTCTCTATTGAGGACATTCATTTCAGAGGTGTGCCTTTAAACGAATTGAAAAGAACCCTGAAGGGAAAACTTGCCTTTCATGTCCCTTCTCTCCTCAGTGAATCTGGATCCAGGGCTTTCATCTCCTCATCTCCCAGCTTAGGTCCCCTTTGGTTTTGTGATGCCCTGTTAGGTTGCTTTGTTTTGGTTTCTCTGGGAGGCCTGCCAAGTGGGCCTCAGAGCAGGTTTGAAATGATGAGATGGAAAGTTCTGCAACAGTGTTACATTCCCTTTTCTTCCCCAAGGTTTTCTCTGTTTAGCTCCATGCTAATGTCTTTTCTTCCTTACTTAGTGCCTCTGCAGTCAGAAGTTACTAAGTTATCTAATCAAATACTTTGAAGTGAGGCTAAGAGGACTCAAACTCAGCTACCCAATATGGGAATCTCTTGCAACAATGGTGACTTGTGCTTATATTCAAATGTGACTTGCACACCCTTCATAAAAGGAAATTCATTACCACACTGGGTGCTAGTTTGATTTGCTTAATTTTATTTTTGGAAAAATTCTTCCTTATGATCTTAGTACTATAAGTAGTCCTAATTCTAGCTAGGACAGTATGCTTATATAATATCATACTCCAGATTTAGGATTCCATTTTTTGAACATTATGGAGAAATTAAGGTGTGGAATTGGAGAGTGGTCATAAAAACTCATAGACGTACAGACTTTACAGAGTTCATTCAGTCATTCAAAAAATAGATCACAGTATGAGCCAGGCACTATACTGCATTCTAGGGCTATATAATAGCATACACAGTACTGAACACAGAGTTTACAATCTAACAAGAAACATAAACATAAGAAAGATTATCCTAAGACAATTGGGGTGAAATAAGACTGTACAATGGGGGACCTTTTCCTATTTGAGTAGTCAGAGAAGGATTTTTGAGCAAATAAATACTTGATTACCTGAAAAATGTAAGAAATGACCAAACAAGACATGTGTGTGGAAGAGATTGATATGGAGAAAAGGGAGAAAAAGAAATACATTCTAGGTTGGCAAAGCAGTATTTGTAGCAGCTCAGAAGTGGGGAGGAACTTGATATATTAAAGGAATTGTAACAATATCAGTGTGATTAGGTCCTCTTTGAGTTAGAAGAGAGTCTTCCAGGATGAATCAGAGTTTTGGAAGGACTCTGAACTTTATTGTGACAAAAATAAGAAACCAGGGTTGCTGTGAAGTCACAATGTTTCAGACATTGTACCACTGTGTTCACTCTCTTCTGGACAGATTCTGGTTATTCACCATTATGCCTCAAATGTGGTACGTAGCACTAACCACACCCACTAGACAGAATCAGGTGTCAAAAGTAGACTGGGACACCACTGTCTTTGTTCTGGACCTTGGATAGTTGTATCCTAACATTGCATTTGCTTGGATGATCAGTTTGTCATTTTGTGTTGAATCACATAGACTACAAGGTCTATGTGATTCAACACATAGACTTATACTTATTTGAGGTTGGAGTTTTTATCCTTATACACTACACAGAGCTAAAAACTTAGGTCAAACTCAGATATTCAGCTTTAAATTCTTCTCTTTCTCCATTTTAATTTGCCTAAATAGTTAGAGAATTTATCTTTCATTATGGTTTTTTTCTCTTTTCTTCTATAACTTTTGTTATTATTAAAAACTATAAAAAATATAACAAAACAAGCAAAAATAATAACAAATAAGCACACATACCTACTATTGTTGCCACTTACATGGTTGACTAAGTATCATTTTCTACAGTTGAGGTCAGACTGTAAGGTAGTTTTATAGCCTGTTTTATAGCTATCATTGTTAGCTCATAAGACTCTATTTTCAAATGTTATCAAGTGACATTTGAAATGTCTTACTTCAGGACATTCAAGGTTTTTAGTTTTTTTACTTTATAAAGAAAATTTGCAAAGAATACTTTTACAATTAAATATTTGCTTACACTTAAGAATATTTCCTCAAAGTAAAATGCCCCCAAACATACTTACAGCTTCTTTCACTCATATTTATAACTTCTTTACAAAATTGCTCAGCCAACTTTAATTTATGCTTCTTACCCACATTGTGTGTTTTCTTTAAATAAAAAAAATTAACCACACTGCTTAGAGAAAATATAAACATTATCATCATAACTTTCATTTTTAATTGTTAGTGATGTTAAAGTTTTTTAAATGTTTATTAAGCTACTTGTATTTTCTTGTCAGTTCTCATCTTTTTTCTTGTACATGGTGGTCTTAGTAATTGTCCTATAAATTCATACAATCCTTTTATATGTAAGAATTTTAATCCTTAGTTTGTCATAGATGTTATAATTATTCATCCCAATGTATTTGGAATTTTTAATTTGTGATTTTTTAAAAAATGCAAATAGTCCTAAAAAGACAGCCTTTACTGTACACGTACCATTTGACTGAGACTGCAGTGAAAAATACAGAGGTTCCTCCTATGACTTACTTTCTCTTTCAGTTTGACACAAGATTAAGAGCAAAAAAGAAAAAAGCTTTCATTGCTTCACTCTAAATAAACTTATTATAAATCCTTTCAGATGCAGACAGAATAAGTCAGGAAGAGTCTTCATTTTCTAATAAAAGTAAGGACTTTAAAATGAAACTAGAGGTATGAGTTGAGGCCTGCAAAGACTAAATTCCAACACCTACCTAAATATTTCATAGTGTGTATGTTTGTGTGTGATTAAACAGAGTTCTAGCAAGGAAATTGGTAAAATTCAGATAATTCTATTTTTTCTGGTATGATAACTTCTCAGCCACTATCAAATGATGTTAACTTGTCATTTGTTATAACTTTTGTTTTAATTCTAACCTTAAACCAATTCTTAGCACAACATTGAGGACCAAACAGCTCTGAGCCTATAAGAAAGACATCCTTGCAGTGCTTTTGTTAAACTGTGACAGAAAAGATAAGGTACTGAGTCAAGGCAGCACACATGAGATGCTTGAGATTTCAGACTCTGCTCCACCTCACCCTCCTGTCCTGGGCCATGAAAGACTGTGGGTCTTCAGAAACAGAAGGTATGCATCTGAGTGCAGGCATCCTGCCTTAGCATGAGCCACACAGCTGGGCAGGATTGGTAACTATATCATTTATTTATTTGATATGCAATCTAGTTTTTGCTGTTGTTTTGTTTTTTGTGTTTTTTTCAGACAATGTCTTTCTATGTAGTCCAGACTGGCCTTAAACTCAAGATCCCCTTGCTGCCATCTCTCAATAGGCTTGCACCCCCATGCCTGACTTCAACAGCATTCTTGAGAATCAAGCATGCAGCTTTGAAATTGTTAAAGGCCCTGGCCATATACAGAGAATAAAATTATCTTTCTGCATTGATAAACCAGAATGGGATATTGTGAGTAATATTTTGAGAAGTATTTAATTGAATTTTTATGATGCTGCTTTAATCCTAAATTTCCCTGGAAACAGGGAACAATCACACTGACTACATTGAAGAACCATATAGAGATATCCATGAGATCAGCTCTACAAATGTGCTATGAGATAGTCTAGAATAATCAAAGGAAACAACCCACTTATTGAGCAACTAAGTATAAAGACAAGGATTCTTACAACACACTATGCCATCCATCATTTAATGATACAGGTATGGCATATGTGTGCTTAAGAAATATTCTAAAAAAAGAAAATTCCAATAACAAAAGTGAACCATTTGCCAGTGGAAGAATTGCTGATTCATATTTCTCCAACAGGACAAATTACTGGCCATTTTACTTTCTGTGATATTCAAGTTTCTTGAAGTAACACAGCTTTCAATAGTAAGTAAACTGTAGATTTGTTTTTATGATCTTATGATTCACATTTTCCTCATGTACTTTTTTTTATTTTTAAGATATGTATACTTTTTTAAATATTTAATATTCACAGCATTGACATTATGCAATGGAAGTTTCTGCAGTCTGCAATGCTACTCAGTGAAATGACATTCTTTTTTATTACTGTTGTTGTACTGGAGGTACATTGTGACATTTACAAAAGTTCTTACAATATATCATAGTTGAATTCACCCCCTCCATCATAAGATTTGTATTCTTAATGCTTTGCTAAACTGAGAAATTTTATTTTAGAGAAGAATGGTAAAAGAGATTATCTTTCACCTACTTAATTTGTCTTACTGAATAGAATAGAAACTTAAGCCTTTTAAAGAATACTAATTGCCAATAATGGAAGTATTGAGCCTTTTTATTTTTAAAGGCAATTGTTTTCTGACAGTTGGAAAAATCCTACTTTAAAGAGTACTTGTTAGAGAAGCAGAGAGCTAATTCTCATTTATCTCAAATTGTGAATTTCTGATCTTTCTCTGAGACCCCCAAATCAGCCATATTTTAGATTACTTCTGTGATTTCCAACAGCAGACCTTATTTCTGGAACAGTAAATAATTTCCATAGGAGGCTCTTTATTCCTGAAGAAATCAACTACTTTATCATTAGATTAGTGCTTGATGTTTCCAAATGATATTTCTGCCATTCGATTAAACACTAGGTTTTAAGTGAACTACAGAATATTACTTTTGTTACCATCATGGTTCACACTATTGGGTTCTACTGTCTTCTGTACTTGGTTCTGGGACCTATTTGCTGAGTCTGACAAGTAGATCATTGGTAACCTTTCCAGATTATGAATCTTGGATATTTAGGAGGTCAAGTAGAGTGGGAAATTAAAGAGAAAAAGGAAAGCAAAGGACAGAAATGAAAGTAAAGGAAAAAGCAAGAGACAAAAACAAAGGGAAATGGAAAATATCTAGAGTAATGTTGGTGTACTTTAAATAATTTAGCATTTTTCTGAATCTTCTGCAAGAAGATGCACCAACAAATTGATTTTTATCTCAAGGCAGGATTGTGGAAAGTTTTAAAAAGAAACCTTGGAAGTGACAGAAATCTCTCCTGGCATGTTCTGAGCACAGGCAACGTCAGGCATTTTATTGCATTTTAACTAAAAGCCAAAGTAAACACTTGCAAAAATAATACCACCAACGATACAGATTGTATCTTTAAAGCAATAACCACTCCTGAGATTGTACACTGAGATGGAAATCACTATCATTTCCCACACTTTATGAGCACTATGTGCATTCTAACATACACATGTATCCAGAGGAACACACACTTGGTTTAACTTTACAATGTGCAAATAGAATTGAGACAGAATTTAGCTCAGTTGTTATGTCTGAGGGAAAATCACTCTGAACTACCTAGAGAGTGTGCTATGAAATTTGAAACTGATTTTAACATGTCTAAAGTGAAAATTGACTCACATGCATATTTTGCTTGCCAGAGTTTATTAAATACCTTTTATTTTGACCTCTCTCTCTTTGTTCCTTTCATTTTCAACTCATTCCAAGTGTAAAAAAGGAATGCCAAATATTCTTCACTTAATTCATATCTTCTCTCTCTGACAATTTGGAATTGTGACACTGACAGATGTTTTTAACAGTAGAGAATAAAAGTGAAGAATAGGAAAAGTTGAAAACTGTTGGAGGAACTACATTTTAAAAATACTAAACTGTCTACGTTATTTAACTGCAATCGCTATGAGAATACATTTCATAATGCTCAGAAGATTGATTTTTGTTTTCTTGCTTTGCTGAGTTTTCCTTTGCTTTATGATCCAGAAGTTTTTAAGAAGAGAACCATAGGACATCTTTGAGCTAATGACTAATTTTGGGTCTTCTTACAACTTATACTTATAGCTTATACTTGCTATAGTTCCACAAATAATCCAGGAATATATTTTATTAACTTATTTGGAGTGTGTGTGTGTGTGTGTGTGTGTGTGTGTGTGTGTGTTACAGAGAAAGGAGACAGGGAGAGGCAATTATTGGAAAAGTTTGCTTAAACACAATTTTTTTGTTGATCTACTAAAGCAGCTCTTTGGGCAAAGGAAGCTTATATTAATTTATATATAAATGTAGAAATATAAATGTAAATAAAACTGTGAAACAATATCAGAACAGCATGATAATTCCAGGGGAAATGTTCATCTCTTCCACTTATTATTCATTAAGTTTGAAAGTAGCAACATTTTGTTTTATAATCATAAGGTTCCTGTACTCAAACTGTGATTGTTTTCCTTGTTTCTCCCTTCTTCTATGGCCATGCTGTGCCTTGGAGCCTCAAGAGGGAAGACAAATTCTAGAACTGTGTGATAAAAATAGCTGATTCTGTGAAATATATAAGTACATTTGCAAATTAATGTGTGGGTGGAGGCATGGCTCAGTGGTAGAGCACCTGCCTATCAGGCAAAAGTCACTGAGCTTCAAATCCTGGTACATTAACAATAAATACATAAACAATAATAAAAATAAAAGCAAATGTCTGAATAAGTTTGCACAATCTGAGCCAGGGTGTACATACATAGAGACCAGATTTTCTTTATCCATTCTTTAGTCGGTGAGCACCTGGAATGATTCCATAGTTTGGCTGTTATGAACAGTGCTGCTGTGAACATGGCTGTGCAGGTGTCTCCACAGTATGCTGATTTAAATCTTTCAGACACATGCCGAAAGGCAGTATAATTGGATCTTATATGGTAGTCTGTTTTTGGTTTTTGAGGAGCCACCTGGAGGTTCTTTCGTTATTTTCTTACCTTGAAAACTGAGCTGAAATTATTTTTTTGTGAGAGCAAGCCACATCATACCACAGATGGATATTTTTGATGACAAATGTTAACATTTGTATGAGTTATCAGGTGCAATGTAGAGAGAAACAGTATCCAGTACTGTACAGATAACTTCTACATTCCCTTTCTGGTTTTTACAAATATTGTAAAAACCATCAATAATGGTTAAGTCTTAATAGTTCATTGCATCAGAGAGTCAGTTTTTGGATAAAACTCATAGGCATAGTCACTCTTTAGCAGATGGTATAAAATACTGGTTACAACTTCAGACTCTGGAAATGGACTGCCTAAGTTCAAATCCTGACTCTGCCCTAAGAGCTATGTGACTTTGAGTAAGTTGCTAAATCTTTACCTCAGTTTTCTCATTTGTAGAACAGCCATATTAACAGTACCTTTTTTATTGAGTTGTTATGAGGATTAAATGAGTGAATACATGCAAGATGCTTAAAACGGTGCCTAGTTCATGGAGGTATTCAATGAATATTAAGTGTCATTATTATTCAAACACTTCCTCTAGCATATGGAACTCAAATGATGTAGCTTTGGGAATGGGAAGTAATGGCTGAGTATAGCTGTGTTTTCTAACTTTTTACTTCACCCATACCTGAAATGTCTGCAAGTCTCAGTCTAGCCCAATTTAGAGGCCTGGTTCCTGTTATTACAGAAAAAAATAAGGCTACTGGTTGAGGAAAAAGTGAATCTTGTATAATCAGATTTTTCATGTTGTAGCCATCCTAGATCTGGTCTTCCACTTTCTTGACTAGCCTGTTCTTTTGTAATTTTTGCAAATCTGCTTCCTGATTTCTAAAGTGGAGATTTAACCACATGCATTGATTAGCCATTTGGCAACTTCTGTCCTATCATTTTATCTGCTCTGACTGACTGCCAACATTATGATTTCCGGCTTGTTCTGTCCCTTGTATTTAGTTCCTAAGATGACTCCAATTCTTCTGCATGCCCAGACCTTGGCTGGCTACTTTGTCTCCTTAGCCTTGCCTTCACTTCCTCCTGCTTCTTGCTCAAGGTTGGTTGTGGAAAGAAGCCTGAGAACATATTGCTTTAGTAGCTGAATCTTTAGACACCAGGAGAGGCCCTCTCTGGTTCAAAGAATGCAGAATGTCGTGGTGATTGACATACTGGAATGTATACCAGAATCACTTGTGTTTAAAATGAAGATTTCTTAATTCCTTCCCCAGAGAATCAGATTAATTAATTCTTGAATTGGGCTGATGAATATTCATTTTAACCCACATTTTAGGTAATTCTGATGGGGGTAGTCCAAGAACCTTAATTTGAGAGACACTTGACTCATTCTTTTTCATTGAATGTAGAGTCAGCCATATAGTAGTTCTCTTTAATAAACTCTTTTGTTATATTCTTGAAAGCATTCTGAGGACCAATCAATTGTGCCTAAAATTTAATTTATACTCAAAAAGGAGAATTTGAATGGGGAATAACATTTTCCTCAGGGTTAAAATTTCTTGTGACTCTGGATTTTTATAACAAGCTAGGTGTGGCTAGTGATTTTTTTTTTATATCTTGCCTTTGAAAAGACAGAAAGTCCCCCAACTTCCTCAAATTTACTCTTCTATAATTTTTCAGATTTATTTGCAACTTACCCTTTTAGAAGGATTTACGGTCAAGAAGACTTAAGAGAAAAATTTAAAAATTCTTTAACCTTTTACTGTTGAGTCAGTTTTTCACTCCAACTTTTCTTTCACTCTGTCTCATTTAGGCGTCCACATGCTAGCTTCATGTCACCACCACTAACCTCAAGCCAGAGGCTAGAAGAGAATAATAGGGCTTTCTTCACCAAGCAAGGCTGAGTAATGGTGTAGTTTCACCTTCCCTCGGGCTCAGCATGCTACTGTAGCCCAGCCAACTCTGGCCTATTCTGGAAGTGGTCCAGCCTCAGCCTCCTGCCTGCATGACCCAAATATACTATCCTTGCCAGACCCCAAGAGTTCTGTCTGTGAGGGATTTAAGATGCACTGGCAACCCTGAATCCATTCTTCTTTATGGTTTCTATGGTTTGGTAGTCTTCCATTCCATAACACAGTCCTATGTAGAGCATCTGAAACTTGTTACAACCTGGCTACATGCTAGAAAAGCAGAAGAATGGTCTCTCTCCTCCAGGAGCCCATCATCTATACAGGAAGCCAGAAAAACAATGGCTACAATGTACTGGGAGTCCCTCTACATTTGAGATGGATCAAGTGCTGTACATATCAAGGGCTATTCACACCCACCTGTCACTGGCAGTGTCTGTGGAGCTTGGGGATCCCTGGATGAAAGCACCACCATAATATAAGCTTTCTTTCCTCATGATTGAGATTCCAGATCACCAGCACATTCCCAGAGCTTGACTTAATGGTGACATCATTTGAGGTCTTCCATTACTATTCACTAAACATTGAAAAGAGCCCTTCAAATTCTTTCAGCTTCTGTCAATGGAAAACAATTCCTCCTGCCTTAGAAATCCATAATACTCTACTTCATCATCCCTGTGGTACTTACCAAAGTTTACCTTGCACCATGGCTATTTAAATACATTCTTTCTCTCTCCTCTAAGTTAGAAATTCCCAGAGAGCATGGTGTCTGCTCATTTCAGTGCCCTGCACTGTACATAATTGATGCTTAATATATAATATTTTAAAATCAATTAACAAAGGAAACACTCATGACAAAATGTCCTGAATCCAAGGTGTCAGAGATTGCCCTGATCTCAATCATTTCTTACTGATTTTTGGTAATTCAACCTTGATCACTGATCATGGGGTGGGGAAAAAAGCAAAAACAACAACAAAATGAAAACAAAACCCTCTCAATCCTAGAAAGAGTCTAGCAGATCCAAGGAGTTTTTATGTAAGCATATGTGTAAAAGACAAATATTACAAATTCTGATTATTCCATGTTATCTTTTAGTGGATGCACAAAAAATTTGTTGTATAATTCCAAAGTCTAAAGTTTTTAGCTTGAGAGACATAATAAAAACAGTGGCAGTAGAACCATCTCCAAAGTTGCTGAGTTAAAATACTTTACCTTGACCTTGAGGACCAAGTGAAAAATGTAGTAAAAAAATACTGAATCCACAATATTTACTTAATTTCTAAGACAGCAATTCTCGGTAATTTAAAATAATGAAAGGGGGAAGAGGCCATTTATGTACAACTACACATTATGATGGGCTGTGCCAATTGCTTTCACATAGACTACCTATTTAATACCTGCAGTCATAGAGTGGCATTTGCATTATTAGCTCTATTTTATAGATCAGAAGCTGGAGCTCAGAGACTAGGTAACTTTGGCAAGATCTGTTTAGGATGTGTAGAAGCCACTATACAAATCCAATTCTAACTCAAATCCCACCATCTTTAATTTTGCTTTTTATGTATGAGAAATGTAGCTGAGCTACCCAAATTAAGCATCATGGCTATCACATTTCAATACTTTTTAGGGAGAAGGGAAAAATCAAACCCAGGGCTTTGTGCAAGCTAGGTAGGCATTTGACCACTAATCCACATCCCCTGCCCCCTGACATTTTTAATGTATTGTAAATAAAATTAATAATTTGCCCACTATGAATAGGCAGCCTTTTAGTGACTACATTATTGTTCAAACTTTTATGAATTATAATGTGTAGGTTTGGAATGGAGATGCAGTGATAGCTTTGAAAATGCAATGTAAGAGATAAGATCTAGAACCTGGGAAAATCCACGAAATAAGTTATCTTCCCAGGTAAAGTCACGAAATTATGGTTTGGCAAACTTCTAGGAGTGTGCCAAGCTACTGAAATCTGCCCTTACCTAAGATGTGTTGGGGGCTGATGAGGAAGAGGGAAGAGGGCATTTAGATTATTTATTTAGTAAGTTATTTTTCCTAACATTCAGTTCTTTTACTTAATATCATGGGAAAAACAATAGCTTCTGTTTTGTGCAGATGTAAAATGGCATGATGTATATAAAATGATTAATAGAATGTCTGAATAAACATATCTATTTTAATTATCTTTTTTATTGCTGTGCATGGTATGGGTACATTGTAGCATGTACAAAAGTTCTTAAAATATATCGTACATGAATTCACCCCCTATTTTAATTATCCTTAAAGCACAGTAGTAATTTTTTCAACATTCATTCAGCAAATACCTATAAAGCATCTGAAAGTATTAGGTAATATTATATGTATGATAAATACAACAGTGAATAAGACATATAAATAGTTGACTTATGGAAATGTGAAAAAACAAAACTTTATTTAAGAGTAATTGTAGCCAGGCACCAGTGGTTCACACCTGCAGTCCTAGCCATTTGGGAGGCAGAGATTGGGAGGATCCATTTGGTAGAGCACTTGTAGAGCAAATGCCAAGCTCTGAGTACAAACCCCAATACTGTAAAAAAAATGTAATTGTATTGCCATTATAAAAGCATCTGCTTAGTGCAAAACATTGTCAAATGTTTGCTTATCAATCACACAAGTTAGAATTATTTCCACTTTTGGATAAAGAAACAGGCTCAGAAATAATATAAATGACTTAGCTAAGGCCAGAGAGCTATTGATTAAGGAGATTTAGGACTCACTCTTGGGTTATTGGTTCCAAAGTCTATGTTCTCTTCATTAACTCCTCAGATATTCTTCCAACTAGGTCCTTAACTTGAGCATTTCCACCTATTATTCCCTGAATTTGCAGAATGACAGTTTTGGAGTATGGTAGTCGTTTCAAAGAGTAATGGTTTAAATGGCCTGCTACAATTAATTGTGTAGAGGTAAAAATATGGCATCCATGTCACCTCTCTTTTCAACTCATTTATTAATTTACTTATTCAATGAGGAGTTACTGATTATTTTTCATGTTTCAGACTCTATTTAAAGCTCTAGAGATGTAGTGAGAATGAGTAAGACATAGTCTCTATCCTCATGAAACTTATATTTTAGCAAGAACAATAGAAAAGAAAAAACAGACACATACAATACTTTCAACAGCTTAAAATCTTGTAAAGGACACAACCAATTAGCTGATATGTAGAATAATGAGAAGGGTAAGTATCTACTTACCTAAATCAGTGTAGTCAAAAGGGCCTCACTGAAGCTCACACATGAGGTTGTGAAGGTCATCACCACAAAGAGGATGGAAAGGCGAGAACTCTGCTGTAGGATACAGAAATGAAACCCAGATGATCAAACAAATGTGGTGGCACGTGACTATTATCCCAACACTGGGGAGGATGAGAGAGGAGGATTGAGAGTTCAAACCAATCCTGGACTAGATAATGAGATCCTGTCTCAAAAAAAGATGACTAATAGTAACCAGAAGTGCCAATGTGATATCCTGAGAAATATCTATGGGTCTTAGTTGATTTTTAGCTCAAGCTCATCATTTCCTTCTTTCAATCTAATTTCCCTGTCCCAAGGATTGACCATCTCACTTTTTCCAAATGCTATATCTCTGTATTTGCACTTTGGTCACATCTTCCATTCCCAGATGCATTGATCAGCATCTCAACAGGAAATAGAATTCCTCTCAGATTTTTTTTAGAATCACTCTGTTTTATTTTTATTCTCAAGATTCTTCATAAAATAACAAGGTTAAAATATATGAAGTAGCAAATATGATGGTAAAACATGAAATGTTAATTTTAAAATGTAAATATGAAAATAAATTCATCTCCTTAGGTATTTTGTATTTTAGTATTCCAGATACTACTTCTTAGCTTTTGTTATTTAGCTCACAGTTCCCACTTAATACATTTTTTAAAAAAACCACTTTATTAGCATATATTAGTTGTACAGGGAAGATTCATTGTGACATTTCCATATATGTTTATAATGTACCTTGGTTAGGTTCATCTCCATCATCGCTCTCTGACTTCCCTCTCCTTCCCCCTTATTAAAATGATTTTAACAGTTTTCATTGAAAGTACATAGACCATTTTAAACTTCCTCTACCCTTCACTAACCCTTCCCCAAACTAGTACCTACCCCCTACTAGGACCTGTTTAACAACCCCATCCTTCATTTTCAAGCACATATTCATTGTTCAAAGCAGTTCCATAATAGTGCTTCATCTGTGAGTATATTGTATTTTCATCAGATTAAGCCCCTCTATTACTCCTCCTTCCCTTCACCTCCACTATTATTATTATTTAGCAACTTTCAGTGTGTTTCATTATGCCATCTTCCTACACAGGTGCAATGTATTTCTATATTGCTAATTCCCATTCTCTCTTCCTCTTCCTCCTTCCCCTAGTCCCATCAAATGGTCCTACTAATTATAAACATGTTACATATCTATAGATAGCTCTATATCTATAGAGATATCTTATATATATATAGCTATAGATATATGTTATCATGTTTGTATTTGTGTATACATTTATCTTTTGTATCTGTCTTCCAAATATGAGAGAAAGCATGAGCTCTTTGTCTTTCTAAACCTGGCTTACTTCACTTAACATAACAATCCTCTCAGATATTTTAATTTAAGTGAATTTAAAGAAAGGATTATTTACAGATGATTAAGCATAGTTGAGGAATACAACCAACAATGTCAGGAAGACATTCCATTCCCAGGCCTATAGCATTACTAGAGCTAAAACTAGAACAATGGAGGATGGACTGCCTGGAACCCCAGCACCAAATCAAGGCAATAGGGAAAAAACATCCTCTTTTTTGGTCTCCTCCTGGTGCTTTCCACGGACTGAACCCAACTAGAAGCCAAAAACCAAGAACATTTAAATGATGTAGTCCACAGATGTCAATCTCCTAACATTCATAGAAGGACCAAGAAAAGTGGAAAATCTCTCTGAGGAAAGGGCACAAAGAAAATAATATCCAGTACATCTCATCTGTGCACCAAATGCAGCACCAAAGCAGAGAGGGAGTGGTGAAAAAATACCAAGATCTGTCTTTTCTTCCCTCCAGCCTATTTCCAGTACCTTCCATTGGTTACACCCAACCATAAACCAGCCTAGAAGGAAGACTGAGCGATAAAGTCTGTAAAAGTCAACGTCCTGAGATCAAGAGTAAAGCAGAAAAGGGTGGAGAATAGATGGGAGGAAAAGCAAAAGAGAATAACCAGAAGAACAGATAACAGGAAACTCCTGTACTTTCTATGTGCTGCTCACCACTGATGAATATAGGAGTTCAGCATAGTTCATGGAGGAGAAATTCCAAAGTTCCAAGAAGCTGTAGCAATCTTACGTCATAATAGTCATGAGTGTTCATTAGACTGAAAAGGAAATGGAGTCTGATCTTTCTTAGGTTCTCTATTTCTCAATTTATTTTTAGAAATGATCAGGCCTAATCTCTCTATTTCCTCTTCTGCAGAAGAGATGAGGCATTTGGTCTCAACAACCCAAGGTAAATTAGGTTATTTGACACCTCAATGGAAAGTGGAGACTGAGAATCTCTAGATCTATCTGTTTGTCTACTTACAAATGACTTGTTTTGGAAAAGGCAGAGACAGCCCACAGGATGGCTGGCCATATGGCAAAGATGGACTTTTCTTATTTCCTTGTCAGTTTTCCATGGTTTTTTGGTGGTGCCATATACCCTATGTGTGCTAAAGATGGCCTTTGATGTTCTCTTTCACACTGAGGGAGTTTACTGATGCCATACTGAACTGATCACAGAGACTGCTGTTTAATGAAGAAGTGTTTGCACAAAGTCACACAGACTTGCATAAGGCCATGAAGTAAAGAGAGATGTAGCTACTTTTGGCATCTTTGGAGTTTTGATTAAATTCAGTATTTTTAACAATATATAAAATACATGGACTCTGACCAAGATAGTGTTTGTACAAATTGACATTTGGGATGATAAAGTAAGAAGAACCATTCAGAAAATGATCAAACACTAAATGGGAAAATGCCAGACTAGAAAGCAATAATCTTTGTTCTGGTCCTTGCTCTGCTATTTATTCCTGGTATTTTGGAGACACCACTTCATTTACCTGAATCTCTACCTTTATAAGCTAAAATGAGAAAGGAGCCCTTTTAACCCTACCATATCATGTCTCTCTGAATAGTGTCACTTTTTCAAATAAGCAAGGCAGAGGAATGGCAATAATAATCCTCAAACCAATGTGGGACAATTGTAAGACAGTCACTGACTTCCATCCCAGAAGAGGAGAAAGAAAAGAAGTTGAAATGCAATGGGGGAAATATCTGACATATGTCAGACACTATGTTACTCATGCCTCATATAGCAATTCTAACACCATCTCTACATTTATAAGAATTATTTCCCGTTACTCCACAGAGAAGAAAACCAAGACTAAGGAAACTTTGCTATTGCTCATCTTTGCTTAATTGATAATTTTTTTTTGAAAGGGTACCTTATGCTCACTTTCTTCACTCACCACCCACTCAATCCTCATCTGCAGTTACTTTTGCTCTCACCAAGCTGCAGCACTTCTTCATTCTTCTCAGGTTTTTTGGGGGACTGACCATGTGCTCTTTCTTGAAATCTTCAGTTTTGACACCTGACTTTTCTGACTTAAGTTTTATTGTAGCAGATATAATTTTTACATGAAGCTAGAACTTAAATGAAGATGAAATTCTACAGGGCACGGTGTTGTACATCTATAATCCCATCTACTCAGGAGGCCGAGATACAGATCAAGGTTCAAGACCAGTCCTGGAAAAACATAGTAAGACTACAACTCAAAAAACAAGGTGGGCATGGTATTGTACACCTATAATCCTAGCTACATGGAAGCACAGGTAGGAGGATCATAACCTGAGGCCAGCCCTGAACAAAAACATGAAACCCTATCTGCAAAATAAATAAAGCAAGAAAGGGCTGGGGATATGGCTCAAGTGGTAGAGTGCCTGTCCATTAAGCACAAGGCCCCGAGTTCAAACCCAACTACAGAAAAAAATGAAATTTTATTGTAAATTATTCAAAATTAGTTTAGCAACTCCCATGCCCAATAATGGTAAAACTTTAAATTTATCAAATTAGATTTTTGAGATTTTCTATATTAGAACACAAATCTCATTAACTCTTTCCTTCTGCATCTCCTATTCTTTCTCCTGGACTGATTAGAGTTCAGAGGGCCTTACCTTTGCTTCTCATATGGGAATGGCCTCTCTGATGGAACTGGTTTTTGATGGTATTCCTGTTTCCAGGTCCTGCGACTGCACAATGATTGCTGCTGGAAACTCAGTGGTCTCCTCTGCTGACTCACTCTCACCTCAGCCTAAGTGTCATCAAGAACCACTATGATCTTTAAGACTTCATCACATCCCCTTTTAATTCCCAGCTTTTCTTGGCTACCCTGAAGCTTCTGCTAAAGTCTCTCATTGCCTCACTTTATTCTTTAATAACTGGTCATTTTGACCTGTCATCTCTTGTGGTAACCTCTTGCGGGAAGACTATCTCTCACCCCTCAGCTATTTCTGATGCTTAATTTGACACACAAAAATGTTTGGAAGTGTCATATTTCTCAAGGAAATCTGAGAGGGCTGGGAGGTAGGTGGACAAAATGCAGAGAGGCTATTCAATCCACTTTCTACCTTCATTGGTCTTGAAAACATTTCTACTTTCCTCTTCTATTCTATGTTGGCAGAAGATCCTTGAGAACTCTATCTTCTTCCAGTATGAAAAGGAACTCAAAGCTGGGTGCTGATGGCTCATGCCTGTAAGCCTAGCTACTCAGGAGGCAGAGATCAGGAGGATCATGGTTTGAAGCCAGCCTGATCAAATAGTTTGTGAGACCCTATCACAAAAAAAAAAAAAAAAACCATCACAAAAAAAAGGCTGGTGGAGTGCCTCAAGGTGTAGGTCCTGAATTCAAACTCTGGTACCACAAAAAAAGGAGAAGGAGGATTAGGAGGAGGAGGAGGAGGAAAGGAAAGAAGAAGGAAGAAGGAGAAGGAGGAGAAGAAGAAAAGATGAAAGAAGAAGGAGGAGGAGGAAGAAGAAGAAGAAGAAGAAGAGGCTCAAGATCCATGAGTTCCTCTTCAATCCTCAAGTCTGTCTGGGCATCTCTATCTCCTACTCTGATTTTGACTTTGAGAAGAGAGCTCACCCCAACTAATAAACTTCTTGTTCTCTTTTCTTTTCTTATTGCTCTTCAGATTTCTCCTCAAGCCCAAAACAGATTTTTACTTTTTTCTCTCTATGCTGCAAAATTTGCTTATGAATGATCATACATTCTCAGACTCTGTAGTTCAAAAAAGAAAGTACTAAGGTCACCAGACTTTTGGCTTGGGGGTGGGATTACAAAAGGCTTTCTTGTTCATAGTTTGTGCCCCATCACTAGCTTTTAATAACCTATTTTGGAACTCAAAGAGAATAATTGCTTTCTTACTGAGAATTTTTCTTTATTCTTCATTTCCCTAACATTTTAAGTCTCCATGTCAGGTTCTAGTCAACTATACATAAAAAGGAATTGACAAGAAGGAAAAAATACAATAATGTTGGTTAACGTTTCTGAGTGCTATTCTTCTACATTGTTTTGGGCTTCTTCTCTGATTTCTCTTCATTTTTTTCACAGTGTCATCATTGGTGCTTATCAAGACATTGTCAATGAACAGCTTCTGTTATTTCTTTTATTTAGTGTATCTATGATTCTTCACTTCTTTGGGATCATATACCCTTTTGAGAGTCTGTTGAGAGCGAGAAAATTTTTCCAAGAAAAGCACAATTATACACACAAAGTTTCTCTTTAAAGAGGTTAATAACATTTTTCAAGCTTAGAAATGAATCCACTCAGGGTACAATCACCTGGGTTAAGACCTCTGCCAGTGTCATCCACTGCTGCATTCCCAGGGCCTGAGTGAGCACTGCCCCAGATGTACTCAGCATCAATTTTTCATTTAAATAAATAACAACTAGTGTTTCCAACTTTCATCACTCTCCTGAGTTCTTGACCATTTCTCCAACTGCCATTCTGATGTTACATCAGAATCTTAAATTTGATATGTCCAAACTAAAAGCATTATCCTTCCCTTTTGTTCCCTCTTAAATCAGTGCCTCTGCAGAATGCCTGGCTTCCCTGACTTCCCAGCTACATGTTCCTTTCTATTCCAGGACTCTGAGTGTATTCCTGCCATTTCGTGGTGTAAGGTACCCTTTATTTCAATTTGTTCTTGTGGTAAACATACAACATAAAAATTTTACTCTCTTAGCCATTTTTAAGTGTATAGATCACTGATATCAAATACATTAATAATTCCAGCATCATCGCCATCCATCTTCAAGACTCCTTTCAATTTGTAGAACTAAAATCTATACCCATTAAATAATAACTCCCCATCTCCCCTGGCCTCTAGCAACTACCATTCTGCTTTCTCACTCTATGAATTTGAGTATTCTAGCTACTTCATATAAGCAGTATCAGATAGTATTTGTCTTTTTTGTGATCTGATTAGTTCACTTGGCATAATGTCCTCCAGGCTCATTCATGTTGTAGCGTGTATCAGAATTCCCCTCTTTTTTAAGGCTAAATAATATTCCACTATATGTGTTCAACACACTTTGCTTATCTATTCATTGGTAGACACTTGAATTACTTCAATGTTTTAGTTATTGTGAATAATCTGTTGTGAACATGGATTTACAACTATCTCTTCAAGTCCCTGTTTTCAATTCTTTAGGGTACATACCCAGAAGTGGAATTATTGAATCATATGGTAATTCTATTTTTTATTGTTTTGGAAAAAATGCCCACTGTTTTCCACAGTGGCTATATCATTTTACATTTCTACAAAAAATGTACAAATGGCTCCAATTTCTCCACATCCTCATAATCATTTGTTATTTTGGGGTTTTTTTTTTTTTGTGGTACACATCCTAATAGGTGTGAGATGGCAGCTCAAGTCCTAACTTTCATTTCCTAATGGCTAGTGATCTGAACATCTTTTCACATGCATTTATTGCCCATATGTCATCTGGAGAGATATCTATTTAGGTTCTTTGAACAACTTTGCATCAGGTTACTTCATTGTTGTTGAGTTTCAGAAGTTCTCTGTATTATGGATATTAATCTCTTATCAGATGTATGATTTACAAATATTTTCACCCATTCTATGGGATTTTTTTACCTTGTCAATACTGCTTTTTTGTGCTTACATTTAAAATTTTTGTTGGTACTGGAGTTTGAACTTGGGGCCTCATACTTCTAGGCAGGTACTCTACCACTTGAGCCACTCCACCAGCCTTATTTAATTTTTTTATTTTATCTAATTCTTCTATTTTTCCCTTTTGTATGTGTAACTTTGGTATCATAGCAAAGAAATCTTTACTAGGTCCAATGTTGCAAATTTTTATGCTATGCTTTCTTCTAAGGATTTTATAGGTTTAACTCTTTAATTTAGGTCTTTGATCTATTTTTAGTTAATGTTTACATATGTTCCAAACGTCACTTTTCTGCATAGAGGTATCCAGTTTCCCTGTACTGTTTGCTCAAAAGATTTTTTCCTTTTCCTATCAAATGATCTTGGCATTCTTGTCACAATTGGTCTCACCATATATGTAAGTGTTTATTTCTAAGCTCTACTCCATTCAATTGGTCTGTATATCTGCCTTTACACAAATAAAATGGTTTTTTTTATTAGCATACAATAGTTGTACAGGGAGGGGATATACTGTGACATTTACATATGTGCTTACAATATGTATTAATTAGATTCACCTTCTCCATAGTTCTCCCTCATCCCTTACCACCCCCTTTCTTGGAACAATTTCAACAGGTTGCATTGTTCTATTTTTCATACATGAATACAAAATATATCCACCATATTCACCCTCATTCACCTTTAGATTACTGTAGCTTTGTAAAGTTTTGAAGTGAGGAAATGTGAGTCTTCCAGCTTTTTTCCTCTTTTCCAAGATTTTTTTTTTTTATTCAGAGTGGGACATCTCTTTTTTACTCTCATAGTCCTTCAAAGAAATTTTTCTGATTTCTTTGTTTGCTTTCTCTAGTTTTTATGGCTTTCTGTAATTTATGGGACCATTTGTTAAAAACCAATCTGTCTTGCCTCAGTCTCAACTAAATCAAGATAATAGATGCTTTACGTCATATTTAGTAGTTAAGAGATAGAACATATATATAAACCGTTGACACAATTTTTGAGCACCCTCACTCACATGAGACTCTAAAAGAACTGAAAGTGTAGAGAGCACATTAAGCTGACCAAGAGAGCCCTAGAAGAGTAAAAGAAATTATTCAAGGATTTCTTTATAGGAAGTCCAACTTCTCAACAATAAGGCTCTTCATTTCAAATATTAAGCCTGGTGAAAGCCTATGTGGAACCTGCTTATATGTTCTTTTAAAAGGAGATCCTATTCATGGGAGAGGTCTGCAGGGTACTGTAAGATACTGGGGAAAAATCAAGAGCACAGAGGAAAAGTACTGCCTTATCAACACATAAAGGTTAGCTGCAGGTCAAGCAAAAATTTTGTGCTTCAAAATCCTGGCAATCACTGGCCTCTCTATTCTGATTATTCTCCTCTCTCTTTCCCAACTTAACATCTTACAGTCATCAAAACAATAGGCTTGAATATGAATACCTCATTTTTGCTAATGAATTGTCTCCCAGTATAAAAAGGTATTAAAAAAGTCTTTATGGGAGGTACTTGATAAAGGTGTGACACTCTAGTATTATCTCCTGCTAAAGCAACCTCTAGCCAGAATTTAGTTGCATGGTCACACCTCAAGGGAAGCTTGGAATATTGACTTTAGTTGGGCTGCTATTTGATTAGCTTGGACTTCAGATTTCTCTTGCTAATAAGAGAAGGGGAGAACAAATACTTATAATCATATCCAGAATTCTCTTATTAATTCAATTTACCTACATACTACTTGCTGGTTACTCTTTATTATTATTATTGTTGTTGTTGTCTGGTTATTCGTGCTAAAGAACAACTTTATCATTTCAGTATCTTTTCAAAAAGTTTCAATGATCTTCACTTACCTGCTAAATAAAGTTCAAAATTAGCCCCCTTAAAAAATTTTTAATGTTTTTAAACAAATATAGTGTGATTTAATTATTCATTCTTCTATTCTTAAACATTTATACTGTTTCTTTTATTAGAATGAGCAATGTTGCCTTTATATCCTTATAGTTAACATCATTATATTAGTCATTAAAGCACATTGAAAAATTTTACTTATAATCTCATACAGTGTTTTGCAAAAAGCATAAGAAATATATTTATTATATACTTGCTTAACTACTAACGAATGGACTAACTCTGGCATGAAAAGTGGTTTATGAGCTTCAGGTGTACATATTAAGATCAACTATTTAAGCAAATTCTCAGGTTCGTGGATTAAGCTCAAATAATTAAGCAAGTTCTAACAGTTATGTCCTGAGGATTTTAGACATCCAATTTTTAATTACATGCTCTATAGGATTTAGAAAAATGATAATGTCTTTATAAAATAGTATCCTTTGCCATAGAATAACTTTCTGTTCACCTTTTCTTTTTATCTACTCATAGAAAACAATTGTCAGACTTGAAGTGAAATTCCTTTCATACTCTTGTGTCATCCTTGGTTTGATGGATCCTGAAAGCATCCAAAATGAAACAGGAAGGAAAAGCAATAACATTAAAGAGCCAACATAATGAATTAAATTGCATTGAGTCAGGTAATGCCAGGTGATCTAACAAACCCAAAATGTCAATGGCTAATGTACAAGTTTCTTACTCCTGTAATAGTTTAATGCTAAGTTTCATGTTTGAGAGTTGGTTGTAGATGGTGATAGTCTAGCAGAGACTCTTGTTGCCTTAAACAAGTGGCTAATATCTAGGTTCTAATATCTAGTTGGAAGAAAAGGAAAGAATACCAATGAAGAAAGCACACTTGCTTTTTAATGACCATGGTCTAGAAATGACTAGCTGCATAGCTCTGTTTAGATAAAAGAGATGCTGGGACATGTCCCTTGCCAGGCAGTCTCTTCACAGCCACAAACCTATGCTAAGGAAAGGAGCCCAGTCATTGGAAGGCAACAATTGATCTCACCAGCATTACTTAAATAATTTTAAATGTCTTGATATCTCAATAAATAGTACATGTGTGGAGGAGAAAGGAAGTGTAAGGGTGTTCTTATTGGTCTTCATCATTCTACTTATCTCACCACCCAAATAGTGCTGATACAGTCTTTATTTTCTTTAAAATTTGCTAAGATTCTCAAGAGTAGCCCCTATCTTCTCTACTTAATGTTTAGTATGGTATTAAGTGCAAATGCAGAAAACTTATTAATATAAATTTTCTGAATTCCAGAGTCTTATCTGTAAAGTGAAAAAGAGCAAGTTTTTGAACTGTACAAATTTGGGCTTAAATTCTGGCACTGATATGTTTTTGACACAAATGGGTTAACATTCTCTTTCTCTCTACCTATAAAACAGAGATGAGCATTTGGCTAACATAAGTACAAAAGGTTTGGTTTTGCCTTTTTTTCTTTTTTACCTTTTTTAAGGACTTGATCCTACCATACTGGGTGTGATAGATGATATTGCATAATGATGATAAATTTATTTTCCCCCCATTTCACTCTCCATATCCCTTCTATACCTGGCCTGCGGTTCTAGTCATTCTCCCCTCTGGAAACTGACTTAGTCATTGGTTCTGTTCTTTTCATCAAATCCCTTTAGGCCAATATCAAGACTAATTTCTCTGCTAGAAAAACCTTGGTTCATTGTTTGCAGTTGCTTTTATCTCTGTAATAGCCAAATTCACTCATGCTTTCCCTTGAGCAATTACCCTCTCAACTTAATCGGAACCTTGGAATTCTCTTTCTTACAGATTCCTTTCTATTTTCTTTGTTGGTTTCATTAAGCAAATCATAGATACTTACTCTCTTCTCAAAATCATTCCTGAAGCCTCTAAAACTATTGCCCTGTGTTCTTCTACATCCCATTTTAGCCTTCTTTAATGATCTGAGGAGAAAAACTTGCTAGATTGCACACATCAAACTCTCACACTGTTAATGATGTTTTGCAAGTGTTTCCTTGAAACTCCTTGCTTATCACTCTAAAAATTGCAGTCCCTACTCAGGTCATCATGCTGTAATCATGCCTTCAAAGCAGGTTAAGACTCTCAGACCACCATCTTTTCTGGATACTATACAATACAGGTAAACACCAAACTTGCTGTCACGGACACAGGAATAAGTCTCAGTCTTCAACCTGCTCTCCCTCCTCTGTACTCCTCTTTTCCTTCCTCTAATCTACTGGTGGTGGTGGGTAGAGAATGCACCTTAGACTATAGGCTTAGCCAGATACTCCTCCCTTGCATCTTCTAACAGCTTCATTCAAACCACTACATGTTTCCAATGAAAATGGTGTTCTCCATTTGGAGCCACAAATAGAACAAGTGGAAAATAAGGTCATTGAAGGTAAAAATGTGTTTAGCAAACACTTGTTATTTCTAGCTAGCCAGCAATCAAACCCCCTTTCATTTTAAGGAATTCCCTTCCCCTGTCTATGCACCATGGTGAGAGTTAGGACACAGACCTATATGTTTCTTCTCTAAACAACCACCTGGCAACTTGGGCAAGTGACCCAGGCTTGACTAATGAGATGCTCCCACCTGGGAATGTAGATTCTGAGGGATTGCAAAGAATCCAAGATATTCACCAAGGTTGTGACCAGTACATGAATAGAACAGCAGTGGTGACAGCTGCTGCTGGCCATAAGGATCCACCAGTGCCAGTGCCCTAACCAGCCTCTTCCTTTGGCTTGATCATGACTTCTAAGTTAATATTTTCTAAAAATAGTTCTCCAAATCTCCTGTCAATACAGCAAGCTTCCTGGTAACCTACCAATAAATTTCTTTTCTGTCTACACTAGCCACAGTAAGTTTTTATATTTATAACCAAAGACTCTAACTGGTACAGTACATGATGTCTGGTTTAGGAGCTCTCATAATATAGCAAAAAAGGTCACTGACTTCTAATCTTGGTCTGCATCCTGGCTCTGCCACATAACAAGCTATATATTTTGGGGCAAGTCAGTTGATCATTATGAGCCTTTCTATAAAATGAAGAAAATGAAACCTCTCATAAAAGTCTGGTCTGATGGATTTTCTTTAAAGCCCTTTCTCTTTGACTTGTGTAAGAATTCTATGAAACTGAGCCCCATTTATAAGCAGTGTTCACAGATTCAGTTATAAGTCATTCTGCTTCTCCGTCTCACAACTGAATTTATTTTCAGACCTTCTCACTATGTAACCCAGGCTGGCCTTGAACTCATGATCCTTCTCCCCCAGCATCCAGAGTTCTGGGAATACAGACATGCACAACTATGCCCAGCAACTGGTATTCTTTTGTACAATAAACATTCATAGAACCTGTATTTTCAGGTCCTTCATATTTGAGGATTCAACCAACTATAGATTGAAATTATTTGAAATATCTAGTCTGTACTGAACACATGCAGATCTTCCTTTTTTCTTATCATTTGCCTCTAAGTAATACAACATAATAACTATTAAGATAGTGTTTACACTGTAAATGTATTCAGTATTATAAGCAATCTAGAGATGACTTAAATTATATAGCAGGATGTACATGAGTTGTGTGCAAGTACCACACAATTTTGTGTGAGACTTTGCCATCTGTGAAATTTGGTATCTTCAGAGGTGGAGAGATCTTGGGACCAATCCCCCACATATGCTAAGGGATGACTAAATTTAGTAATTAAATGTACTCTCTCCTGAGCTTTTGTCTCCAATACCTTCTAACTCTAATATCCAACTATTCAATTCTGCCTTTTATCTTATGTCTGGAATTCCAAGTATGATAAATATCCTCTTAGAAAAATACTCCCAGTATGGAGTAGCAAATGAATCTCTTGGCTTGAAAATCACTGGATTCCCTTCTTATGTTCTACTTTCTATGGTATGGATCCTCGTGCTTCCACTGTGCGTGAGTATGACAAGGGTCTGTAAAGATAATTCAAGCGAAAGAGAAGACTGATCTGGAAAATGTTGTGTGTTAATTGCTCTATAAGAATGGATCCCCAAAAAACTTCAACTCCTATAGTAGTACCAGAGTACTGTGCATTCTTTTTTTTAATTTTATATTCATTTATTCACATGTGCATACATTGTTTGGGCCATTTCTCGCCCCTGTCCCCTGCCCCGTCCCTCTGCCCCTCTCCCACTCTCACTTCCAAGCAGAACCTGTTCTGCCCTTTTCTCTAATTTTGTTGAAGAGAAGACATATGCAATAATAAGAAAGACAAAGCGTTCTTGCTAGTTGAGATAAGGATAGCTATACAGAGAAACTCCTAGCATTGCTTCCATGCACAAGTGTGTTACAACCTGAATTGATTCATCTCTACCTGACCTTTTCACTAGTTCCCAGTCACCTTCCCATATTGACCTCTGTCACTTTGAAGTTTCTGTATTAGCTCCTCTGCAGTGGGGACATCAGAGGCTTTCATGTTTTGGGTTTCCTACCTATCCCCTTACCTCCCGTATGTGCTCTCCCCTTAGCGTGTGACCCAAGTCCAACAACATTGCTGTATTTGCCCTAGATCTAAAGTTTCCATATGAGAAAGAACATACAATTTTCTGAGCCTGTCTAACTTCGCTCAGAATGATGTGCTCCAGTTCCATCCATTTACTTGAGAATAATAAGATTTCATTCTTCTTCATGGCTGAGTAAAACTCCATTGTGTGTAAGTACCACATTTTATTAATCCATTCGTCAGTAGTGGGGCATCTTGGCTGTTTCCATAGCTTGGCTGTTGTGAATAGTGCCGCAATAAACATGGGTGTGCAGGTGCCTCTGGAGTAACCTGTGTCACATTACTTGGGGTATATCCCCAGGAGTGGGATTGCTGAAACATATGGCAGATTTATGTTTAGATTTTTAAGATGCCTCCAAATTTTTTTTTCCAGAGTAGTTGCACTAGCTTGCATTCCCACCTACGAGAGTTCCTTTTTCCCCACATCCTTGCCAACACCTGTTGTTAATGGTATTTTTGATGATGGCTATTCTAACAGGGGTAAGGTGGAATCTTAGTGTGGTTTTGATTTGCATTTCCTTTATGGTTAGAGATGGTAAGTATTTTTTCATGTGTTTCTTGGCCATTTGAATTTCTTCTTTTGAGAAAGTTCTGTTTAGTTCAGTTGCCCATTTCTTTATTGCTTTATTGACTTTGGGAGAGTTTAGTTTTTTAAACTCCCTGTATATTCTGGTTATCAGTCCTTTGTCTGATGCATAGCTGGCAAATATTTTCTCCCATTCTGTGGGTGGTCTCTTCAGTTTAGAGACCATTTATTTTGTCGTGCAGAAGATTTTTAGTTTTATTAAGTCCAATTTGTCTATACTTTCTCTTAGTTGTTGAGCTGCTGGGGTTCTATTGAGGAATTCCCTGCCTATACCTATTACTTCCAGAGTATTCCCTGCTGTTTCCTGTACTAACTTCAGAGTTTCAAGTCTGATATTAAGGTCCTTGATCCATTTTGAGTTGATCCTAGTATAGAGTGATAAACATGGATCTAGTTTCAGTTTTTTGCAGACAGATAGCCATTTTTCCCAGCAACATTTGTTGAAGAAGCTATCTTTTCACCATTGTATATTTTTGGTGCCTTAGTCAAAAATAAGGTGGACATAGCTGTGTGGATTCATATCTGGGTCCTCTATTCTGTTCCACTGGCCTACATGTCTGTTTTTGTGCCAGTACCATGATGTTTTTACTGCTATGCTTTATAACATAGTTTGAAGTCAGGTATTGTGATACCTCCAGCATTGCTCTTTTTGCTGAGTATTGCCTTGGCTATTCACAGTCTCTTGTGTTTCCAAATGAACTTTAGAGTAGATTTTTCAATCTCTGTAATGAATGTCATTGGGATTTTGATGGGAATTGCATTGAACATGTAGATTGCTTTTGGTAGTATAGCCATTTTTACTATGTTGATTCTACTAATCCATGAGCATGGGCGATCTTTCCATCTCTGTAATCTTCCTCGATCTCTTTCTTCAGGGGTTTGTAGTTCTCCTTGTACAGGTCATTCACATCCTTTGTTAAATTTACTCCTAGGTATTTGATTTTTTTTGAGGCTATTGTAAATGGAATTGTTTCCATATATTCTTTCTCAGTTTGTTTGTTACTGGTGTATAAAAAAAACCAATGATTTTTGTAAGCTGATATTGTATCCTGTCACCTTGCTGTAGCTGTTTATGGTGTCTAGGAGTTTTTATTTAGTTTTTTGGGGTCTTTAAGGGAAAGGATCATATCATCTGCAAATAGGGATTTTTTGACAGTTTCTTTACCTATTTGTATTCTTTTTATTTCTTCTTCTTGCCTAATCGCTCTGGCTAGAAATTCCAGTACTATGTTGAATAGGAGTGGGGATAGTGGGCACCCTTGTCTTATTCCTGATTTTAAGGGAAATGGTTTCAGTTTTTCACCATTAAGTATGATGTTGGCTGTAGGTTTGTCATATATAGCCTTTACAATGTTGAGGTACTTTCCTTCTATTTCTAGTTTTCTTAGAGCTTTTATCATGAAGTGGTGTTGGATCTTGTTGAAGGATTTTCTGCATCTATTGAGATGATCAAGTGGTTTTTGTGTTTGCTTCTATTAATGTGCTGTTTTACATTTATAGATTTGCATATGTTGAACCACCCCTGCATCCCAGGCATGAAGCTGACTTGGTCGTGGTGAATGATCTTTCTGATGTGTTGTTAGATTCAGGTTGCCATTATTTTATTGAGGATTTTTTGCATTGACGTTCATCAAGGAGATTGGCTATAATTCTCCTTTTTGTGGTGTTTTTGTCTTGTTTTGGTATGAGTGTAATACTGGCTTCATAAAATGAATTAGGCAGTGTTCCTTCCCTTTCTATTTCGTGGAACAGTTTAAGGAGGCTTGGTATTAGTTCTTCTTTAAAGGTCTGGTAGAATTCAACAGAGAATCCATCAGGTCCTAGACTTTTCTTTTTTGGGAGACTCTTTATTGCTGCTTCAATTTCATTTTGTGTTATAGATCTATTCAGGTGATTAATATCCTCTTGGTTCAATTTTGAATGGTCATAAGTATCTAGAATCTGTCCATTTCTTCAAGGTTTTCAAATTTATTAGAATATAGGTTCTCAAAGTAGTCTCTGATGATTTCCAGGATTTCTGTGGTGTTTGTTGTTACCTCCCCTTTTGCATTTCTGATTTTACTGATTAGGTTTTTTTGCTCCTCATTTTAGTCAGGTTTGCCAAGGGTCTGTCAATCTTATTGATTTTTTCAAAGAACCAACTTTTTGTTTCATTGATTCTTTGTATGGTTTTTTGTTGTTATTTGTTTCTATTTCATTAATTTTAGCCCTTATTTTTATTATTTCTCTCCTTCTGCTTGTTTTGGGATTTGCTTGTGCATGTTTTTCTAGGAGCTTGACATGTAGCATTAGGTCATTGATTTGAGGTCTTACTGTCTTTTTAATATATGCACTCCTGGCTATAAACTTTCCTCTCAGGACTGCCTTTGCTGTGTCCTTTAGGTTCTAGTAAGTCGTGTTTTCATTTTCATTAACTTCCAGGAATCTTTTAATTTCCTCTTTTATTTCATCATTGACCCACTGACCTTTGAACAACATGTTGCTCAGCTTCCAATTGTTTGCATGTTTTCTACTGTTCTTTTTGCTCTTGAGCTCTAATTTTAATGCGTGTGATCAGACAGAATACATGAGATTATTTCTATCTTCTTATATTTGCTGAGGCATGCTTTGTGCCCTAAGATATGATCAATTTTGGATAAGGTTCCATGGGCTGTTGAGAAGAATGTATATTGTGCACAAGTTGGATGAAATATTCTACAGACATCAGCTAGGTCCATTTGATCTATGGTGTGGTTTAGTTCTAAAATGTCTGTATTGATTTTTTGTTTGGATGACCTATCTATTGGTGATAGGGGAGTATTAAGGTCTCCTGCTGCCACTATGTTGGAATTTATATATGCTTTTAGGTTCTTCAGAGTATGATGAAATTGGGTGCATTGACATTGAGCACATATAGGTTGATAATTGTTATTTCTTTTTGGTGTATTTCCCCTTTTGTTAGTATGGGGTGTCCTTCTTTATCTCACTTAATCAATGTAAGTTTGAAGTCTATTTTGTCTGAGATAAGATTGCTTACCCCTGCCTGTTTTCAGGAGCCATTTGCTTGGTAAATCTTCTTCAAGCCTTTCACCCTAAGCCAGTGCTTGTTTCTGTCAATGAGATGGGTCTCCTGTAAGAAACAAATTGTTGGACCTTCCTTTTTTTAATCAGTTTGCCAAGCTGTGTCTTTTGATGGGGGATTAAGTCCATTAACATTCAGTGTTAGTATTGATAGTTATGTGGTTACTCCTGTCATTTAATTGTTTTTGTTGTTTAAGGGTTTGATTGTGTGAAGCTGAATCAATGCTACTCTCTGATTCCTTGTCTTTTCTTTTCCTGTAGTTTGAGCTGCCTGTCCTCTCATGGTTTTGCTTGCTTTCATTTTCTGTGTGCAGAATTCCTTGGAGAATCTTTTGTAGTGGTGGCTTAGTGGTCATATATTGTTTTAGTTTTTGCTTATCATGGAAGACTTTTATTGCTCCATCTTTTTTGAGTGACAGTTTTGCTGGGTAGTATATCCTAGGGTTGAAGTTATTTTTATTCAGTGCCCGGAAGACCTCACTCCATGCCCTTCTTGCTTTTAAGGTTTCTGTTGAGAAATCTGCTGTGATTTTGATGGGTTTACCTTTGTATATTATTTATTTTTTTGTCTCTTACAGCCTTCTATAGTCTTTCTCTATTCTCTGTGCTTGTTGTTTTAATGATAATATGTCATGGGGTAGTTCTATTTTGGTAAGTCTATTTGGTGTCATAGAGGCTTCCTGTGCCTGAATAGGCAGCTTTCTATAAATTTGGAAAATTTTCTGTTATTATTTTGTTGAATATATTATGAATTCCTTTGCTTGCACCTCTTCTCCTTCTTCAATGCCCATGATTCTCAGGTTTGGTCTCTTGATGGAGTCAGTGAGTTCTTGCATATTCCTTTCACAGGTCTTCAGTTGTTTGACTAATAGCTCTTCAGTTTTTCCTTTAATTTCAATTTTATCTTCAAGTTCTGAGATTCTGTCCTCTGCTTGTTCTAGTCTGCTGGAGTGGCCTTTCATTTTATTTTGTATTTCTGCTTCATTCTTTTTTCTGAGGTTTTCCATACCATGGGCCACTTCCTCTTTAATATAGTCAATTTTGTCCTTAATTCATTAATCTCTCTATTTATGGTGTTCTCTGTCACTTTAGTGTTTATTTAGGGCTCCTAGGAGTTCATTTATTTGATTTTGTGTCCTCTCATGTTCTTTATTTTTGTTGTCTTGGAGTTTCTTGAGTGCCTCTTATACATTTTGGTTGACCATGTCTAGTAACATCTCCATGAAATTCTCAGAGATTACTTGCAGGATTTCTTCTTTGAGGCTGTTCTTGTGGGCTTCGTTGGGTTCCTTAGCATAGTTTATCTTTTCTTTGTTTGAGTATGGAACTGGGTATCCATTTTTTTCCCTCTGAATCCTGTATTAATTTATTTTGGTGGGGAGAAAGGTTTCCATCTCTTTTTTGTCTTCCCATTCCTCCACTTGGTGCTGTTTCTATCCCTGGTTTGTGTGTAATTTAGTATTAGCTAACTTACAATAGTAAAACTAACAAAACAAAGAAAGCAAGTAAGAAAGAAAACCAAAGAAATCAACAGGGAGAGGTGGTAGACAAACAAACAGGGAACAAAACAAACAAACAAACCATCACATTAAAAAATTCCAGATTCAGGAACAATAGAATTTCAATCTTAGTAGTTCTGGTATTACTCCTTCAGCATCCAGCCCTGGTGTTGGTATTTAAGCAGAAGCTCTGTCTTAGTCTTGCAAGGTGGTTGGCAAGACTCCCCAGTTATTTTTTCCATCTTTCAGTGGCAACTGCTTAGTAAGCCCCTGCTTCAGTGAGGTGTGGCTTGTCCTCAGGTTCTGGAGATCAGCTCTGTGGTTCACCAGCCACCCTTCTTTGGAGTTGGGTTTTCTCTGTGTTGGTTTACTGGGGGCTTGTGTCTTTGCCTCACTCCCTTGCTCTGGGGCAAGGTCAGAGATCCATCAGCTATCTCCCTGCTGTCCATGTGTTATGGTGGTTTGCTGATTGTTTTTTAACTTTGGATGTTGCTCACTGGCTCAGAAGATGAGCTTTGTGGATTGCTATCTGCCCTATTTCAGGCAGCAGCTTATCACCCACCCACTCTCGGCCTGTCTGCCTTTCCAGTCTTTGCTTACTGTAAGTTCACGTGGAGATCACCTACTTGCCCCTCCCCCCGTCTCAGATGTGCTTAGAGCACCCTGCCCCCCTCTGCTACATGTTCCTTTTCAGTTCCTTGTTTATTATTCAGTTTTTTTGTTTTCTGGGGTTTTTTTTGCAGGGCAGGGGGTCAGTCTGTCCAGGGGGCTATGCTGGTTTATCCCAAGGGTAGCTGTGGGAATACCACGTGCCACTTATTTGCTCACTTTTTTAGTCTACTGGATGTCTCCCAAGCAGGTTTGGAGCCAACATCTGACATCATGGGAATCCTCCTGTTTTCTTGGTGTAATGTGGTGCGGAGAAGCTTTGTACAGGCTGTGGGTTCAGAGTGTCAAAGCCCTGATTCCTCTTGTTGCTTTTTTTCTGCCAAGTGTGGCTCCAGTATCTCAGCAAAATTTTTGATTTACAGAGGAGCTCACACTGTTTGCTTCTGCACTGTAGTTGCCATCTTGGATCTCCTGACTGTATTCTCAAAATGCTTGCTGAGGGGAATCCAGCAATTATGAAGAGCTCTATCATGGGACTTCCATACTGTAAGGAAGCCCAAGCTAACCATATGCAGAGGATACATAGAGAAAGAGGGATATATCTAGCTAACTCCCATTCTTTCCTGCTATCATCCCAGGAGCTGTGCATGAAGAAGGCACCCTGTACAGCCAACTATAGCAGACATCAAGTGGAGAGGAACTCAACTGGCAGTATAAATTAAAGCCCTAGACATAAGACTCTAGTTAGGTTGATGGAACATTTCCAGTTGAGGCCCAAGATGTCATGAAACACAGAGCTGTTTTCTTTGTTCCCTGACTGAAAACTAGACCCATGGAATCATGAGCATAATAAAATGGGCACAGTTTTAAGCTATTAAGGTTGGGAGGTGATTTCTTTTGATTCTATTAATAACAGTAACACACTAAGTGTGTTTATTATTAGATGAATTAATAAATTCTTCACCTGAGAATGAATAAAGTCTTCACCTTAGAACTGATCTCTTGTGATAATTCATGGTAAATTTCACAATATCCACTGGTATTCATTAGAGCATGACTAGCAGCTATGTGGTTTGTGTGTTGCCTCTCATGTTGAGGACATTGCTAAACAATCATACACTTTGTCCCACTGAAAGCAGCCTTGATCTCCTGTTATTTCAGGTGTCTATGCAGTCAGTGCTGAGGGCACAGGTGTTGCAGCCTATTAACCACTCTTCCTCAGACATTCACTTTTTCTTCTTTAAAGTACCTCTGAATTCAAAGTGAGTACAAATTAATACTACTACTATATCCAATATTTTCTTTAAGTCTTTTTAGACATAATTTTACATTGATTCTATCTAAAAAGATGTAATTAATTGAAAACCTTTTAAAAAATCCTCCAAAACATATTGATTTAATGGAAAAGCGACTCATAAAAAATGGTTGCAAGGAGGTAGAACTCCAGATAGTTTAATTGCCTGTTTTATGCTTTTTCATTTTTTTAATTTTTCCACAAGGAGCCCAAGAATCTTTTGTAATTGGGAAATAAAGTAAAATGCATTCATAAATACCTAGTGGAGCCAAAATATCTAACAATAGGTACAACATGGGCATTGACCAACAAAATTCATTCCTGGATGGTATTATAACATTGATCATGTGATAAAAATCCTATTAGTCTCCTTGTCAATACTATACTGCTACTTTAATTTTTAATACTTTTTTTTTTGGCTCAGGTTCTAGAGATTCAAAATCAAAGGTTGCATGACCCCCTTGGTTAAGTCTTTGGTGAAAGCTGACAAGAGTCCTGAGTCCTGAGGTGACACAGAGTGTCACATTGCAAGAAATAATGTGTGTGTGTGTGTGTGTGTGTGTGTGTGTGTGTGTGTTTTATACACCTCTGTCTGGTCTCTTTCTCCCTCTCCTCATAAGGCCACCAGGATTTGATCTTGGGAGCTCCACCCTAATGACATCTAAACCTAAACACTTTCCAAAGATCCCACCTCTAAATGCTATAATTGGATTAAGCTTCCCCCTCTTAACACTATTAACAAAAGGCTTTGGAGATTAAACTTCTGCATGAGTTGGGGTGGGAGAGGGGACAAACCATTGTTACCATTTCAAAGATGCCAAATTATTTTCTAGATAATGCCTTTGCTGGAATCTCTAAGACATCAGGAATTTAAGGTATTAATGAACTAAACTATGCATTTACTCTAAGGTGAATAATAACCATAATTTATGGAATTGGGGGGTCTTCAAAAGCCATCCTATATTTACTATTGTGTTAGTGAGGGTCCTAGAAACATACAACCATACCAGTAAAAAACTATTAGTCAGATTTTGTGAACTGAAAATGCACAAAAGAGAACACTGGGACATCACAAAGGTGATAACTGCAGAAAGCACTACCTCCATATAGGCTAGGGATGAAAGAAAAAGATTGGGATTATTAGCTGTTAACAGTGTGGGAAAAGGACTCAAATCTCCCAGAAGGAACTACTTGACTGGGAACTCTCAGCTGCTGAGATGCATGTCTCTGAGAAGGGAGTAGAAGCATCCTCATGCTAGTACCTCTGAGGGGGTTACTAGAGGGATTTAGAGAGGTATGGAAGATTGCAAGCTGGAACCAACTCCTGCTATGGATCCAACCACTGTTGTTAACTGAAAACATTTCTGTCAGGAACAGCAAACATACTGTTTGTCCCTTCTTCCTCTTTCAGCCTTTCCATCTACCCTTATTCTCCTTTAGATGTAGCTGAGGAAGCATAATTGTGGTTTACAGAGAGCCAATTCCAGAATCATAAGCAGTGTACAGAATATGAGAGATTCTTATTGCTACAAGTAACTTGTTTGTAGTGATGTAGTGGAGAGTGCCCATTTCTAATAAGCTACACTCAACCAACATTAAGTCTAACAATGTGCTATTGACATCCATCATGTCAATGTATTTAAGATCATCTTACTGATGCCCACATCAACAATAGGTCATTGCAAACAAGCCCTTACACAACCCCTGGAAGCTTTTGGTAATGAACTAGACTAAAAACATTGGAGTGAGTCTTTATTGCCAAAGAAAGTTCAGAACTTCCCATCCTTGATTTTCTATACTTTTATTTTCTTCTGTTCAAGAAACCTGTAACTGATTTAAAAATCTCTATAGTAATCTTAGTAAACTGATCTTCAATGGGATTTCATCAACTTATATTGAAGGTCTTTATAAGAAAGAGTTTCTAAATAAAAAAAAAGAAAGAGCCTCTAAGGCTAGGGGAGTGACTCAAGCAGTGAGAGTGCCTGCTTTGAGTTCAAACCCAGTGCCTCCAAAAAAAGAAAAAGAAAGAGAGGAAGACCCTCTGATTCTAATGTTGTCATCAAGAATGTGCTTTTCACATCAAACTTTGTCCTGTTTATGAGAACTCCTGAAAGAAATTACTGCCAGATTTGATTACTGAGAAGAGATGCAATTGTTCTTAGTCATGGATCTTTTTTTGTTTAATCTCATGGACTCTGAACTATATAACCACATTTTCTTCACTTAGCTGATGGCAAGCTTATACCAAATGGCCTCCCCTCCTCCAATGTATTTGTAAATCACAATCATATGCACCTTTCCTTCTATTTCTGCATGCTCTTTGTCCCTGATTTATTTGTTTCATTCCATCTTTAACCTAGGGTACTTTATCACATTTTACATACAAATTGTAAATCTTTTACTGCATATTAGGGGAAAAGCAGAATATAATTAAACATATATAAGAAGACAAACAAAAGAGTTTACAGATATTCTTAAAGAAAGATATCTGACAAGATCAAGTGATATAATTTCAGGCATTAAACTAAATAAAATAATAAAATTATATATACTTTAAAAAATTATGGTATTTTGAAACTGGTGAAATTTTTATATCTCTATTGCTACTAGTGCAGAAAATGCAACATGCAATAAGATTATTTCACAGTTTAAATATTATTGATTTTATTTCTGTGGTGATCTTTATACATATACCTTGGTCCTTATTTATAAATCAAGGACTGTAGTTAATCTTAAGCAAGAAATTATTTTAAAGAAACTTCAAAAATGAAAGAGAACTTGAAGTGTCCTTTCTTAATATTTAAAAAATGATTTAAGTTTTTGATTTAACATTTTATTAGCATATAATATAGTTGTATAGGTGGAGTCTATTGTGACATTTCCATATATGCTTACAACGGAGGACAGGTTTACCCCTACCATCATTCTGCTCCTTCTCCTCCTCCCTACTTAAAAACTATTTCAGCAAGTGTCATTGTTCTAGTTTCATATAAGTATATGAAGTACATTGACAATATTCATCCTTGTTTGCCCTCTCCATTCACTCTCCCCCTTCCACTAGTACCCACTCCTTATCAGGATGTTTCATTTTCCTGTCCTTCCTTTTTTAGTGTATATGGAGTATCCTTTGATTATGTCCTAAATCCAAACTTTTTTTCTGTACTAGAATATACTTCATTTTAATATTGACAGAAATAAAAAAATGTTTTAAAAGCCATGTTTGCTAGATTATTGGCACTTAGGTTGAGGGTCTTCTTAGTTGAGGTTCATGGTTGACAGGTAAAATGAATAGTATCAAAAGTAAGATTGACAAAAATGTATGATGAACTTACAAAGACTTTCCTGCTCACTCAAGTGTTGATTTCACCTGGCATACATCTCTCCCATACTCCAGCACCAGGATAACTGAATCAGTGAAGATCCCAGCACAGGAAAAAGAAGGTCTGTGGCTTCCAGCGCCCATTCCCAGAGATAACATTCTAAGAAACATAGACACTCCACCAGCATTCAAGATGAATCTTGGCTAAATAAACACTTAAATGACTTACTACCATTCTTGCCATTAAGGCTCTCTCTGAGACTTAAAATTCAAGGAAAACACTACTTTTCATTGCAGATAATGAAGAAGATTTAATTAGTTAATGTCTGTGAAAGAAACGGCTCAGAAGAGAATTTCAAAAATGATAGTTATAGTCATTATTAACAATCTGCCACTTGGGAGGAAACAAATTATATATCCTACATCCTCCTTTGGTTTCAATTTTATGCCCAGGATAGAGCAACAACAAGCAATCTATTGTTTTTAACTACCTGAGACCAAAGTAAGCAGCCCAGAGTATGGGTTGAAGCGGCTGGTTGCTGTAAGAAGAGATTAGCTTTCTGGAGTGTAAGAGATAATACCTCACTGCATTTTAAATAACATTGGCATAGTCCTAGAAGTAATTGGTATAGTCCTAGAAGCCCTTTATAGGAAGCCATATAAGAATTACTTGCTGTTCTGACTGTCCATGTTCTTGTACCTCATCTAAGAGGTGCTGCTGGCCAAAAATATCTTTGGGTCATCCCTATCCTTCCTTGTGGGACTGACAGGAACTGAGTCCTATATAGGCAAGGCTATGGTGGCAATGGGAGTTTTGCCCTTCAGTTTACAAAACATTATAAACATGGCCCTGCAAAAATTGCCTGAAGAGAGAGCTAAACTACCTACTGAGTAGCAACAGTACTTAAATGCTCAATACCCACTTAAAGGGCTGCCTTCTCATCAAAGTAGTCACTTCATGTAGATACATAGGAGATCAACTGAGAGAGATGGCAAGAATAACATCTAAGCATGAATGTTATTGATTGTAAAATGGCATAAATGTTCAGCATTCATCCTTCAGATTCTACTCAGGATACTACCCACATTTTTTCTTTGATCCTTATACCACCTTCCCAAGAATCAGCTTCTGCAATGTTTAACCCCAGCGTTTCACATTTCTAAATCACTATTATTTCTATCAGAATTGGAGCTTCTGGAGAACATGGTTTCTCTTTGCATTTTTATATGTGTATTGCCTAGCACACAGTAAGTGTTTAATAAATGTGAGTTAATTAAATAAAACAGCATGCACAACATGAAGCTCAGCACGTGCAGTGTTAAAAACATTTCAGCCACTTGTTCTCCTCTAGATTTGTTTACTGGGATCTTAATTATAGAGAAGCTTAAAATAGAGATTAAAAATTCTAAGTTTAACTAACAAACATTACACATGTCCATTCTTAGAGACAGAGAGGTTAAACAAATTACCTGAGTTCACAGCTCTGACCAATGGCAAAGGCAGAACTGAAATCACCTCTTTGAGTCTTCACTCATTATTGTCAGATGATATGCAATAAATCATCATTTTAAGCCAGAAAGCTCTTTTTTTCTATGTGACTGTTTCTGTTGGTTGCTTATAGCAACAAAGGTTTCAGTAGGATTTCATCTCATTTGTAGGGATCCATAGGACCCGCACTCTAATCTACTTTTCATCCCTTTACTAAAAATCCTCCTTACTTAGATATTCCAAAAAGAGAATAAAAATTCCCCCTGGGGATCTTATTCTGATTTTCCATTTAAACATTCATTTTCTTTCTGTCAAAGTCAATTAAAAACAAAATTTTAGTCTAGTGTTGTTTATCTTCTCTTTTTTGGATAATTTTCTCCCAAAACTAGAGTCCATCCACCAGTGCTTCCAAATATTTAACTATGTTTGTGATAAATCTTATAAGTGATATGCTTTGGTTGACTTTTCCTAAGTTAATTTAACAATCTTATAAACTGAAGGCATAAACATCATTTGTCTGTATTAGAATTTGTATCCTATACAAAGATGGCAAAAAAAACCCTTAATTTCTATGTTATTTTTCATAGACTTTCACCTCTATGAATTAAAAAAAAAGTTAAAAATAGGATGTTTATTCCCAAAAAGCACACTGCAAACTTTAAATAGAACTAGATATGACAAAATAATAACAATAACATCTACATTGAAGGTTTACTACATTGAGCCTGGGTCTGATAGCTTTGCTTTTATTAATTCACTGCATGCTTTTAACCACCTTATGAAATAGACACTAATGCTTTGCTTGCTTATATAACAGAACTATCTAGCACATCTAATTTCACATCTTCTGAACAACAACAATGAAACAAATACAAAATTAAGCACTTCATGAGTATTATTTAATCCTCATAGTATTCATGAAAGATTAGCATCATCTTACATGAAAAAACTGAAAATCCATGAGTTTAAGTCATTTGCTCAAAGCCAAATAGTAAGTGGTGAATCTGAGAAGCAAATCCACTTCCATCAAATCCAAAGCCCAGGTTCTGATAATAGGCAACAACGCTTCAGAAGATATGTAGAGATTTGTGATTCCTTCCTGACTTTTAAGGAATTTATTGAACCTCTCCCTACCTACCTTAAAACTATCTATAGCCTGAGGTTCATAAATTGACTTTGTTATGTATGAGATTGATATTCAAAATATTGAATATCCAAAATTGTATATATACTATCTTCTAACCCTACCTGAGCCATAGACCTGAAGCAGGGCTTTTCTGGACCTTGGTAGGGTGTGGAGGAGGAGAGTATCCCAGAGGCAGGGCTAAGATAACCTGAAAAATAGAAATATTCAGAAATCTCAGAATGGTGCCTATTAACCAAATACTGTAGAAGAATTTTAATATTTTAAGTCATGATACGTGTGTAAATTAAATTAATACCTCTACTAAATTTCACCAAAAAATAAAATTCTGTCAATAAAACTAATTACAAGAAGAAATGAGAAGTAGTATAATGTAGAAAGTAGGTGCTTAGTTTCTGGAACCAAACTGACTGAGTTTGAATCATGGCTTCCTTATCAAACAACACTGACAAACTACTCAACATCCCTGCCTTGGTTTACTCATCTATGAAGGGAGTCCCATAACAATATTTACCTCTAATACTTGTGGTGAGTGTTGAGAGAAATAATTTAAGCAAATCTCTTAGGTGAATATTTGGCCCACAATATGCGTCAGCTATATGGGGTTATTTAGTAAGAACTTACTTAAAAAGCATTGTTATGCTTAACTGTTAACGTAAGAAGTAATTTCTCTATTACATGTGAATGTAAAGTTTGCATACTGAGTATTTCCTTTTGGAAAACCTGCACTCTTTGATCTAATAGTCTTATGGTTTAATGGATACTTTTGATTAGCTTCATTAAGGAAGAATAGCAAAGACACAGATAATCCAAAACTAAAGATGGTACTGAAGATTACTGTTATCTGGAGTTTTAAAAATTTGCTTTCTGAGAATTTTCTCTTGAAGATTAATCATTTATTTTCATATCAATTCATCAAATATTTAATGAATACCCCTTGTGCTTCATGTACTATGCTACATAACACAAAATCTCTGACAATGAAAACAGACCTGCAAACAATCCTTCACAATAGAGTTCATGGACTGTGGTTGAAACCACCATCTCTGCTTGGGAAGACATGGAAGACATGTTGAGATAAGTGTCCATTTTAGTGAGGAGGCTGGACAGGTAATAGGACCTAGACCAAGGAGGACCTCATGTTAAGAAATCTGGATCTAATTCTGTAGACAAAGGATACCACATTAAGAGTGACATGATCAGACACAAGTTGTAGAAAGAACACAGTGGCAATGATAGCTGGGGACTCATTGGATCTGACAAGATAACAATGATACTGGATTGTTTTTCTCAAGTTCATGTCTTGGCAAAGTCCGTGTTGAAGACACCAGACCAGGAGTTAAAAGTAAAGCAAGCACAAAGTTTATTGAAGGGACAGTAAAGCTCACTGCCATGGGAGGGAATTAGTGAAAAGAGCTAGGGCATAGTATAACTAGAGTTAAGAGTAATATAGGACTCTGCCTGGCTTAAGTCCAAATATTCTACCTTGAAACTATATTTGTGATTGGTTGGCAGCTGAATCAACTCCTTCCTGAACCTGGTCACCTGCCCATCCCCCTATCACTGTGCCTCTTGCCCCTTCATAGCATTTGTTGAAATTTGTAGTTATGCCTCTTTAGTACACTATAATTACTTCTTGAAAATTCACAATACACCAAATATATTTAAGGCCCTGAGAATTCCTACAATTTGAAAAAAATCTTAAACTTTGTTTAACTTTGTGTTTATCAAACTTATTAGAGGGCAGAGATCTTTCCTCTGCCTTAGTTTTCCCTTTATATAACAACCATTACATTCTTTGGAACTAAGATATTCACTTGCACATTTCTGTGTGTTGTCTTTTTTGTATTGTTATTGTACTGGGGGTACATTGTGACATTTACAAAAGTTCTTACAATATATCATAGTTGAATTCACCTCCTCCATCATTCTCCTTTATCTCTTGCACATTTTGTAAGTGAAAAGCAAGGGGAAGATATTGGTCAGGGAGTATTTAATGTGTTAGAATATCACACTTAAGTCACATTAATGTGCACAATTGACTAATTAATATATTTTAATTAAAATTCTCTAAAGAAAGCAAGAAAAATGTAATGAAGACCTATGTGGATGTTGGGGAAGGGAAAAGAGAAAGAGAGAGAAGGGTGGGGATAAATATACAAATACATTCAAGCAGATCTGCTAGATCATAGAAAAAATATTTTTTAATTTAACTGCACATTCATTAATACTCTTTGGAGTGGCTTCAGCAATTTAGACTTCAGTCAGCAGTAGATAAATGCATGGTTTGCCCCACATCTGCACAAACATTCTCATGCCATTTAAGTATTTCAATTTAAATAATGGTGAAAGTGGCACTCACTTCAATGTCAATTTCCTAGTTATAAGTTAAATCAAGTCATATATAAACCTTTCCTCATTATTTTAAGGCTTGGGTTCCTAGAAAAGGCTAAGTTGGATGTTCAATCCTTTTATGAAATTCTGCCTAAGCAGGCTTCTCTCTCTCATGACAGGACACGTGTCACACCTGCACACTCCCTGACACAGTGATGGCACCAGTTCTTCTTAGCTGAGTAAGTGGATAATAGAAATGTAATCAGTAAATTGGAAAAGGGACAGCTGACAAGCTACTTTAGTGACTTTTAAATTTGATATTTGTCATACACACTTTTGATCTGATCATAACCAACCACACTAGGGATCTGTATCTTTTAAAAGGAAACAATTTTTACTTTTCAAGCTATTTTTAGATTTTTAAAATTAATTTTTGTAAGTAAATGGATTTTTTAAAAGAGTTTGAAAATAAGGGTTTTACCACTGTTCCCTGATGCACCTCTCTAGAAAGCTTTTTAAATTTTTTGTCCTGGACAATATTTTAGCATTTTTTTCCATGTAGTCATTAATTTTTAATTATGGAAGTATTCCTAGTTCAGTCTTTCAATTTAGTGCCCAACACTGAGCTCAGAAGGACAGAACTGCATTATTTTTATTTTCAAAATTGTCTTTATTTAAAAATTATAAGCACTATTTATGCATGTTTTTATAAGTCAAACATTATGAAAAGTTATTAGCAACTTTATTCATTCAAATATACTTATTGAAGGTTCAATGTATTCCAAGAAGTTTGATAATATAAGTGGATAAAATTAGATGGATAGAAAGAAAACTGGAAAATCACATTCACTTATCTAATAAACATTGCTACATATCAGACACTAAAGTATGCCCTAGGGAACTTACAATCTGGTAAAAACAGAAACACAATACAAAATAATCTTTACTATAGAGAACAGAGCACGGGAGTTTTATCAGATCCCTCGGGGAACTGATAAATTCTTGGTTGAGTAAGGCTGAAGTTAACATAGGCCAGGGTGCTAGCCTTGAAAGTCTGACAGAATTTAGCACCACATTTGAAAGTGAGATAATCAAGGCACAAGTCTTACACCACCTGTGATGTTTTGTCATGATGGTCTACATATACCACAATAGTCCCATAAGATTATTTTTTGTTTTAATATTTAAAAAACCAGCACCAAAAACCAAAAAGAGCTTGCTTTATAATAATTCATTAAGTAGCATGTTTGTTTTGAGATTTTTTCTGCATACATGTTATTTTAATAATAAAACATTTAAAAATGTTTTTAATGTATTATTTTAACAATAAAACATTAAAAAATTAAGACCTACCTGTCTTAATTTAAGTACACGCTATGACATTTACAAAATGATGAAAACTGTGTGACAATGTAGTTCTCAGAAGGTCCCTGTGGTTAAGCTACACTTGACTATAGTTCAAGGCGAACATCAAAGGCAGATTGAGGGGGATACAAGCCATTCTGAAGGCCCTAGTGGAAGAAGGTCAAAGATTGGGAGGACACAGATTTGGGAGAGATACATAACAATGGTGAGTTCAGCCAGAAACTGTGGCTGAGGCCTGTTTATATGTGATGCCAGTTGTCTGCTATGGAAGCAGGACTGGCCAATTAAGGGAGCCCAGAAAGAGCACCAAGTTAGCCGAAAGAGTGCATGAGGTTTGTTTCTTAAAGAAGAAGTAGCAATCTGCCTAGCAGACAAAGTGGGGTACATTCCTAAAAGAAGGGCAACAAGTGGTCAATGCATTGGATCCTTAAAAGACCCAGTGGTCCAGGCAGTGACAGAAGATGTGGCTCCAGCAGAAGATAGGCAGAGCTTTATGGCAGAGTAAGGCTGACAGCAGGACACAATAAGGCGTTTAGAAGGTCATGAAAAGGTTTTAAGTCAGGCTGGGGATGTGGCTTGAGTGGTAGCACACCTGTCTTACAAAGTGCAAGGCCCTGAGTTCAAACTCTAGTATCACAAAAAAAATTAATATTTTTTAAGACAAAAGTCTTTAGTTATAGGTGGAATCTGTACAGGAGAACACTTAGGAAGATATTAAAACTGCCCAATGAGAAGAGAAGGCATGAAGCAGGGCAGGATAGAAAGGGCAGGCTGAGGAGTTTAGAAACATATCAGGATACTGAGGAAAACCACATATCAAAGTATTTCCAATGATTTTTGTTCTGAAATAACCAACCACAGAGAAAATGTGTGTGAGAGAGAGAGATGTATAAATGTATTTAGAATTTAATTAGATTGAATAGAATATTAAAAGTACAGTGTAAGAAGCAGTTTCTTTTAGTTCCAGTTAAAGGCACGAAGTAGATATGCACATGAAAATAAAAATGTAGGACAAAGGAAAATTTCAAACTTTTAATAGGAGGATGTGTCTTTCTACCTTTACACTTGGTGATCAAGAAATCCTAACAAACTGGAATTGATTTTCAATGAGTCTATCAGGCTAAATATATTTTGTTATGTTCTATTAGAGAAACTTAAAATTAGTTTGCATCCTCCAGCCCATTATGATACATTGGTATATTTTATGCATTTACCCTACTCACAGATGATAAAAAGATAAACAAATAACTGCTCTCATAACCTGAATTTTGAGTCCTATCCTGGAAACATTTTCCCTACTATAAATAAAGAAAAGAAATATTATCCATTGACTTCTCTTCAAAACATAATTTTAAATTGCTTTTTAAGGAATCATTAATTCCAGAGTATGCCCCTGACTTCAATAAGAAAATCATTTCTTTCATCATCCTTTCCCTGAATCTAGCCTACTTCTTTCTGTTTTGTTTTCCACAAATTTCTTTTTAAAATATGGATTGTTCATATGTGTGTTTCTTCCTTGCCTCTAGCAACACCACTACCCACTACATATTTACATAATCTGGGGGCCAGCTCATCTGTCCTTCCCTCTTATGTGGGCATCCCTGGAGTCCAAAGGTCTCTCTGAGGTGGCTCTGCATTAATTATCTCCACGACATCACTAGAGAAGCCATGCTTGTTCCCCACTCACTCTGAACTTATCGAGGAAGGATGTGGATGACATCAGGGGAGGATTTTACAAGACTCTGTCTAGACTGCCAAAACAATCTGTGGTGGGAGAAAATTGCGTAAATATGGGCTACCAGGAAACAGGCGTTTTTCTTCTCCCCTCCTTGTGGTCTTTTTTTGGTGTGGGACAGAGTGCAGCCTGGGCTGGCAATTCTGTAAATTATACTCTTTGAATCATGTAATAATAACTCAAGGACCAGAATGATTTAATGCCATATGGTAAGTGAATGTGGGGATAATCTCAGACCAAATAAATAAATAGAAGAAGCAAGTGACTTGAGCACATTTTAACTTACATGTTTCTTTCAAAGTTCTTAGCTTTATCCAAGGTTTTGTGGGAATTCTAGATAGACAGACACTCCAATCAATAATAGATGGACAAGCAATGATCCAGTTTCCTCCTTTAGTTGAAAGACAGTGGAAGCCAGAACCAATCCATGAGTATATATGAGACCCTATTTCCCTATACAAAAACTACTCTGTGGTCTGGCAGAGCCCCCATATAGTTAAATTAGGGGAAAAAGGTCCCAAATGGCTTCCATGTGCTAAAGATTGTTCTCTTTTCCAAAAACACAAAATCCTACCAGCTTAAGGTGAGTATGTGCTTAAATCACAACTCAGTGAGCTTTCTCCACTGAATCGTTTTTTAAATACTCATACTTAAGAACGACCAATAAAGAAGAAAACAGATGTACTCCTTAAAGAGTAAGACCCAGTACTATGTGCAGTATTTATCTCTATTTTAAGAAAAACCTGAAATACAAAGACAAGCTTCAGAGTTACATAGAACTGAATTTGAAATCCTCACAACTGTTGGTTTTTCTTCCTCTGCGTTGCCTTTTCTGAGTAGTTATTCCATCTTTGGCATAAACTCTCTTTTCCTTCCTTACTGACACCATCTGTCTTCTACATCAAGCTTCTCTAGATTACTCAAATATGTTTTGGAATATTTGGAGCCCAAATCTTTTGAGGAATTGTTGAAAGTTACTAAACATTAAGAATAGGGCATAAGTGATTAATTATGCTGTATAAAATCTATCTAAAAGTTTACTGTCTTAGAACAATAATGATTCTTATTATATTTCACAATTTTTTGATTTAGCTAGAACATGCAAGGTGGTTCCTCTCTTGGCCTGACTTGAAGCTCCTTTTGAGGGTTATACTTGAGCTGCAAATAGGAGGATTTGGTGGCTGGCACCTAAGTGTTTCTCCACAGGACTATCTCCAGCTGACCTCTCAACTTCCCGGGCCTCTCCATATGGCTTCTCTTTGTATTAAGGCAACCTATTTTAGACTATTTTAGAAGTCTATTAAGGACTTCTTATATGGTGGCTCATAGCTCCAAAGGGAAAGAAGCAAAAGCTTTCAGGCCTTCTTAACATCTGGGCTTAGAAGTCTTAGCACATTACTTTCTTCTTAGCGCCAATGCATATTCAAGTGAAGGGAACATAAGCTCCATCCTTTTCTTGAGGCCGTCTTTAATGAATAAGAGTTATTATGCCAGTTAGAAAAGAAGAAAGGGGAGAGAGAGAGAGAGAGAGAGAGAGAGAGAGAGAGAGAGAGAGAGAGAGAGAAGGAAAGAAAGAAAGAAAGAAAGAAAGAAAGAAAGAAAGAAAGAAAGAAAGAAAGAAAGAAAGAAAGAGGAGGAGGAGTCGGGAGGGAGGGAGGGAGGAAGGAAGAAAGGAGATGATTCACAGCAGTCATGCCTTAAAGGAATGAATCTCTACCATTAGACATATTAGGTAGCATGTCTACATTGCAAAATTGATCATCTAGTATATGCTTTAAGTTCTAATTACACCATGTGTATTGTTTTACATTGACTGAAGTCAATTTATTATGTTCATACCTCTTCATCTCTCCTGAAAGTCAGAGTCCCTCTACCTTCCTCTATTCTGACACATTTGTGTTCAGCCATAACTATTCTAACAGGAGTAGAAGTCAGCCTCATTACACAGAGCACTCCCTCTCACCCAATGCAGGACACTACAGAATCTGTGAGTTAGATAGGAAGCAGAGGCTAATTAAGCAGGGGCAATATTAGTATACACAAAGATTTAGAAATAGAAAACTGTGTGGTGCATATGGGTAACAATGTACAGTTGGGATGAAAAGGGAATTTTGCATTTGAAATCCAAAATCTGTTTTTTTTTTCTTTATTCCAAAGGAAGATTCCAGTCACAGTTCTGTCCTGGAGTTCCTTAACCTGCATTTTCTTCATCTGGACAATGGGGAGGTAGATCTGCCAATCTTACAGGCTTGTTAAGTTAAAAATAAAAAGAGAAAGGAGATCTATGTGTAAAGTTACTTTGTAAACTCTAACATGTCTTGCAAATGCATAATATAAGAAATAGAAGGAAATGAACTAGAAAAATAGCTTATAACATTATAAGAAGGTATAACAGTAAACAAGTTCAGTAAGGCTGGGAGGAATTCAAAAGCACATAAACCACATAGATGACCCAAGTAATGAATCTGTTCAACATAAAAACATACTTTATGTTGCTTCATAGTTGAGTTTACACTACTGGTTTAGTCTGGAAACCAGAACACGTCATTTAAAAAAGTTCCACTAACCAGTCTATTTGCAATGGCTCTACATTTGTATTTAAAACAGAAATTATTCCATTATTTAAAGTCCCATAGATGCTTGCCTTTAAGGTCATAGTACAGTTAGCAGATTGGTACTAATTTTGAACTTATAAAAATGGTATAGTTGGCATGCATAAAACCTTGTCAAAAACAATGAGTCTCACAGAAAATTGTTTTACATAGAGTAGTTAGCTCATGGTCATCAACACAGATCAGTTGACTGTAGCTCTTAACAAATATAATGAAGATAGGAGATGAGAGGTGAAGAGAAGAAGCATTTTCCTCCCACTGTTAGTAAAAAGAGTTCAAAGGGTATGTCTGCACAAAACTCTAAGGCCAGAGAAAACATGAGTTTTCACATTCAGTAGAGTAAGAAGTTGCCTGAGGGGTAGCCTACATCCCTGATCAGGATTTCTCATGCCTGCTACATGAAACACAAAATGCTGCATTCACTAAAAGAAAATGATTCACGTACAGAGCCTCCCTTGTAACCAGAGGATCTGTGTGTAGTCTCCAGGAGCACCAAAATAGGTCTAGGGCTATGCAAGCATGATGTGTCAACTGAGCAGGAGTAAAGATGGTGCAAATGGTAATAATTCAGGAAAATAGAGTTAGGCTGTGGGGTAATCCTGACTTTGCTTCATTTCACCCAAATTGACACTGATACTGATGCCTCTCTGAGTAAGTGGTGACATCAAGATGACTAAGGCTTATTCTTTATAGCCTGCTTTTGAGTAATAAAAGGACAATCCCTTAAATTTTCTCTTTCTCATGTTTGTAATTCTAGAAGATATTATCACTTGAAGATCTGAGATAGGTTGATCCAAATAGCACAAAAAAGCAGATTCACAAGGTATATGATGGGTTAGCTATTAGTGGAAGGAGATCCCTTGGAAAATTTGACTTGGGAATACAAAATTTAAATTTTGTACAGACAGCAAATCCAGTTTTAACTATTAGTGGAACCCTCAAATATATTATACTTGGATTTAAAGAACAGATAAAAGAACTCATAAAATAATAGTTTTTTTTAAAAAATCACTTTTATTAACATAAAGTCTTAGAATGGGAACATCTCCAAATTCATTATATAAGAATTTGCTGGCACTATCGGTAATTAAAAATGAAAGAGGGAGCTCTTGGAAAAAGAATGGAATACAGTTGTTTGGGGATATACATTTTGCACCCCTTGAGATAAGTTACAAAATTAAGTTGGCAGATACTAAGGAAGAAATTTGTGTGATGAACAGTGGGAGAAGAGGAAAGAGCTTTGACCTCCAGTGGCTTAACATAAACTCCATTCAGTATACCACACTCTTAGTGGACTCTGGGATCAAGGCTGTGTTGAGAAGTATGTTTCAAAAAGAGCAGTACTGTTGAGTCCACCCCAGCAGCAATTTCTGTTGGCAGAGTTCAAGCCTGATATAGGAAACCAGCCCCAAACACATAATGCCAAGAGACCTCCTATCAAAAGTGACTCGCTTAGTACTTTTCATCTGTGTGACATTTGATTAATCTTTTTCTTTTTAAAAACTCCTATTAATTTCTTTTTCAAAGTGTTGAATATCTTAGGATATGTTAGAAATACAATGATTTGAGGGTTTTGTTTTCTCTGACCTCCTTAAGAAACTAGTTCTAATGGAACTGGCTGGGCCGGGGAGAGGCAGATATTAAAAATATATACATAAATATGTATATATAAGATAAATATGCATATGTAATTACATACATGCATCTATATAGAACATATGCATATGCGCATGTGTATAGTGTAAAGTAGCATCTATGTGAAACCAACATGAATCAGCCGAATCAATTTGACATCATTGTTGGCAAAACAATCCTTTAATGGCTTCAGTTTTTAAGTTGACATTATGTATGCGGGCAAGCTAAGTTTTTATAAAGGTAGAAAAGAAAGATGCTAAGTAGAAAGATTTTTTTTTCTTTCATAGTTCTTAGTTTTAATTGACTCTGTCCTATCTTCAACTTAGAATCTTGGGGTAAATGCTCAAATTTCATTTATGTAAATAATTCCTGGAGATGTTCATACATATTTTGTTTTTTGGATTAGCGTTTTTTGTTTTTAAACTTTAAAGAGAAATAGGAAAGAAAAGTGTGCTTCCTCAAAGACACATCTCTATGTGCAGTCAACTGATTGAGAGAAGGGACAGTAGGTCATCTTGGATGGTGGGCGGAATGCAGTAGGCAAAGAGCACCGGAGCTGGAGTTAGGAGACTTACATTACTCTCCAGACTCTAGATTATGTCTAGCATCTTGGTCTACATTTTCTAACCTATAAAATGAGAGAGTTAGATTAAGTCACCTTTACAGTAACCTCCAGCTTTTCTATGTTATGATCTTTTCATTATATTTGTACATTAACTTATGTTGAAAATATAGGAAAATTCTAGATATAAATGAAGCCATTATTTTCAATAACATGATTTGACTTTACTACAGAGTTGATCCAACAGTTTGTGTTCCAATTAAGTAACTAAATATTTGAAAGATATTTAATTGATCAGAATGTAGAGGATTTTATGATGAATGTCCTATTAACTTATGAGGAAATAAAAATACATGTAATTAAAAACACTGTAATGCAGATCAGTTTACTTATGATGCAACATCAATGTTGATGTATGCTTAAGACTTCCGAAGTATAGACATAGCCCTCAATGCCCATGATGTTACCTTAGCAATCAGACTTTTTATACTTCAAGTTATCCAAGCCCTTCCTATACTTATTTTCAGAAAAATATTTAAGTAGTATATACTTTTTTACAGCAAATTAAGAACAAGACTCCTACACCTTTTCTCTATTCTATGATTTCTTCATAGGCAAGCTCATTCTGCCCCATATGTGTAACTATTACTGTTGTAGAGACAAGTCCTACAGCCCATGTACCAAACTTGATTTTACCCATGAACACTGAACCAATATTGTCTATGGAAGATCGCTTCATGAAAGCTTCTGACTATTTAGATTCAACTTCATTATCTTCCTGAAAAAAAAATGCACCCCCTTTGATGTTTCATATCTTGTTTTATAATTTTGTCTACCAATCACTCAAGATAAAATTTGGCAGTCATTCTGATACATATTTTCACCTCACATAGCAAATTTGATTCTTTTAAGAACTGGAAAATCAGGGATGACCTCAATTTTCTTCTTTTCCTTTTCTTTCTTTTTTTCTGTTTTTTTTTTTTTTTTTTTTTTGGTACTAAACCATTCTTTTATTATCTTGTTTGCAATGAGATACAAATCTCAAAGTACCGGAAGACAGAATCCTTTTAAAGAACCACACATGAAAGTTTATTTTCTATCAAATGCAATACTTGCAAAACAATTGGATATTACCTCCAAGAAAGCCTTCTGTTTCAATTTGGAAACTAAATTTTTCAAGTGATTCTAAGTTTAAAATTAATATGGTTTATTTATGACTGAGTCAAAACACAACTCAGTAGCCAAAACCTATAAATTGAAATGCTGAAGGGAATTTCCAGGCTACTGCTCAAATATCAAGAAAAGAGTAGGCTCATCTTATAATTATTCTTAGAGCAGAGACTGAAATACTTTTCCCATTCTCCCCAATGAACAAACCCAATTAGTCCTTACCCAGAGGAAATCCATCAGGCCTTAATTGCCCTAATTGATTGGACAAGCTTATAAATAAATATATATTATTTATGTTCACATATATACATAAACACACACATATATATGTATATACATATATATATATGTATACCAATGAGTCAATACTTTGGTGCAATATTTTTCATTATAGTCATATATGTGACCTTATCTTCTACAGACTGCTGGAAGGAAGGTAGAGTTTACTTTAGATGTTTGTCACTACAATGTGTTACATATGCAAATGCTCAATAAATATTGTAATGAAATTTAATATAATACCTTTCCAGTCACTTTCAACTGAGATGTTTTTCAAATGTTGCAATCACTTTTTAACTATAATTCTTTGTTAGGGATAGAGATACTCATTAACTTAGTCACTGTATGAGAGGTGAGTGAATCAATGCTGATGTTGGTAAAATTTTCACTTTTTTTTGTTTTTGCCAAGCCATCAAAGCTGCTGGTGCATGAGAAACATCTTGGCTCAGGTCAGATTCAATAGCTCAAACTGTTTGTACATGCTGTAATAGATGGCCCCTTTTGCTCTTGCAGAAATTGCAGCTTGATTATGAATTATAAACACTCTAGGACTATGAGGAAAGGTTAGATTAAGAAGAATTAACCTAGAAGGTAACACACATACACAGGAAATCAATGTGAGTCAATGCCCTGTACAGCTATCCTTGTCTCAACCAGCAAAAACCCTTGGTCCTTCCTATTATTGCTTATACTCTCTCTTCAACAAAATCAGAGATAAGGGCAAAATAGTTTCTGCCTGGTAGCAAAGGGGGTGGGAGGGAGAGGGAGGGGGTGGGGGCGGGGAAAGGGGGAGAAATGACCTAAACATTGTATGCACATATGAATAAAAGGAAAAAAAAAGTGACTAAAGCCAAATAATTGTCTTAAATTTCTGTTTCATATATTCTTTATAGATGCAAAATAAGTTGATTAACCCATCCAGACCAATGAATTTCGGACATAATGTCATAGCAGCAATTAGCTTGGGTCTAGGCCTGCAAAATTCTCATTTACCTTGATCTCTTCAAGAGCTAGAGAGCATCAGCACACTTCCCAGTTCCCAGCTGACAAATTAGCATCTACTTCTGCACTGTCTACTCAAACCTATCAGATGATTGGAGTCCTGATTTGTTACATTCAGACAGAGTACTTTTCTCTAGGCACCACTTTACCTTCATTTTGATTGTTTGTTTGTTTTTTTTTTTTTTTGTGGTTCTGTCTTTGAATTTACCTGCTTTTTTAAAGGACTCAGTAGGCTGCTTTGCTTCAAAGCAGATATAAGGGTTCAAATGGCTGCAAACCTATTCACTAAAACAAAGTCCAAAGAGATGGAGGAGGAGGGGAAAGAATTAAGATAGTTTCAAGAAAGCCACCATGGAAATGAACTATTGATTTTTCTGTAGAGATCAAGCACCATTTGGGTAGGAAGAAGACAATTACATTGAATTGGCTATTTCAAGAGGTCCAAGACAAATAATCAAAGCAAAGAATCTCATTGAATTTCTTGAAATATGGTTGGTTGTTGAAGAGGCAAAAACTTTATCTGAAGTCATCAAAACAACTTCATTTGTTTAATTCAACTGAATTATTGGTCCTTCATCTAGTTCTTCAGAATAACAGAGGAAATAAAAGAATAAGCAAAATTCTAGTAATTTGGACAGATTTACTTTTTTTCTTGTATATCCAAATGACAGCAATTCACTCCAGAAAGCCCTACCCAGTCGAATTTCCTGCTCTTTGTCTGCTTTTCACAAGTTTGTCTTGCTGACCTTATTCTTTCACTTGCCTTTTCCTCTCAACATCTTTATAAATTTCAAAGAGGCTTATGTTGGGGCATAGCCAGGTTTGGGCAATAGGCTTGGGGCTGGAAGGTGTGGTTAGGGTGGAGGTGGAAAGAAGGCATTCTAGTTCTTTTATTTTCTCATTTCAGGTCTTGGTAAAATTCAGCCTTTGTATGTGTGGGTGTTTTTCTACAATAAACAGGTATGCACAACTCTATTTTCTCAAGTGAGTAACTATGAGTATACCCATCTTGAAATTATCTATGAATTTATATTAGCTTTAAGGGAAATTGTACACTCAGAAGCAATTTTGCCTGATGCTCAAATAATGCAAACACCAAAATAGTTAGCAGAAAGAAATTACAGAGACTGGCATTGTTTTTTACTTTATTTTTATTTTGAGTGGGATTAAGTAGAATGTTTCTTTGAAGATCACTCTGAATTAATAAATACTTTTATAGGTCCAAGTGGAATTTTATTCATCATTGCTTTGGTAACATCAACATAGTAAACTATTAATTTCCCTAAAAAAGGAGATTATTTAGTGATATACAGGGAATTTCTGAGACCATGCTCCCAGAAGTCTTTATAGACAAATGTTTTGTGGATGGATTATGATTTGAGAACTGGGTGGTTAAAACTGATGCTCTGGAATTAAGGAATTTAAAGCAGGGTGAAACCTAAGCAGTCATTTGGTACATTCCCTCATTTTAGAAACAGAGACTCTATATCTTCCAAATGAATAACTCCCTCTAGATTATTCCCCCTTTAGAGACAGAGGCAGTGTCTGCCTTTGCTATACTTTCCATTAATGAACACTACCTTTTTTTAAAAAGTGATAACATGAATTGTACACATTTATGTGATATTTTGATACACGTATATATGCATAATGTTCAAATCAGGATAAGTGTATCTATCTACTCAAACATTTATTACTTCTTGATGGTATAACATTCATTTTTTTTCTACTTTTTCAAATAAAGATAATACATTATTGTTATCTACAATCACCCTGTTATGCAATAGAACACTAGAACTTCTTTTACATACCAATTATTTAATAATACCCATTAATTAACCTTTCTGCATTCCTCCCTCTCCCCTTCTCTCCCTGCCCTCTAGTAACCACCATTCTATTCTCAACTTCCAAGAGATCAACTTTTTCTAGTCAACATGAGTGAGATCATGTGGTAACTTGTCTTTCTGTGCCTGGCTCATTTCGTTCAACATAATGATTGCTAGTTCCAGCTATGTTACTGCAAATGACAAGATTTCATCCTTTATGGCTGAATAGGATTCCATTGTGTATAAGTGCCACATTTTCTTTACTCATTAATCAGTTGAAGGACACTTAGATTGTTTCCATTTCTTGGCTATTGAGAATAACATTGCAAAAACCAAGGAAGTACAGTTGTCTTCTTAACATACTGTTTTCATTTCTTTTGGATATAGACTCAGTGGTTGGATTGCTGGATCATATGGTAGTTTTATTTTTAAATTTTTGAAGAACCTCCATACTTTTTTCCACAGTAGTTGTACTAATTTATATTCCCACCAACAGGTCACATTGCCTTTTAAGGCTCTTTTTTATTCTAGTATGTTATGACCCTGAATGAACACTATCAAGAGCTTAAATATCAAAAGAAACGAAATACTCTTTGTTTTTTTGGCAGTACTGGGACTTGAACCACCTTGAGCCACTCCACAAGGCCCTTTTTTGTCATGGGTTTTTTGAAATAAGGTCTTGCAAAGTATTTCCCTGGGTTGGCTTCAAATCTCAATCCTCCTGATATGTGCCTCCTGAGTAGGTAGGTTATGAGTAAGTAGATTATAGGTGTGAGCTATGGTGCCCAGCTTAAGACACTCTTGAATTTTTGACATTGCAAAGGCTACTGAATGGAATCGATATTTATTGTGATCTTAGTTCATCAGGTCCTAATGATGATATTTATTTTTTCTCTTACTAAAATATTCTATGATTTGGTTCATTTAAGAAAGTCATAATATAATGTAAATAGATATTTGTAATATGTGGAGAACACTCTGATTCTCAAATTTACTATAAATGATACATGAATAGTGCAAACAGGCTTGATTTTAGCTTTTTGGTTCTTATTTAGGATCTCATTCAAGTTTCATTACAGCTAGAAGAGTCAATATTAGATTGAAGTTCTCATGGAAGTGTATTTGTGATGGAAAATAGCAGCATCACACTGATTCTGAATGAAATTTATAAGGTTGGTTGAATATGCCATAGGCTAGCTCCTGGGAGAAGATCAATTGCCTTATGCTCTTACTGAATAATGTGCCATTACACTTAATAGTTTCCAGATTTCAACATTGAAATTTTAATTTTCTTTTTAAATCTTAAACCCACCACTAGTTATTTAATACAGTATACTTGAAAACAGGAAATAAATGCAAAGTACACCCAGGATATAAAAAATAGAAATTATCTTCTCCAGTCATAATTCTGTTCATTTGCATTCATAGATTTGCATAAAATTGAATAGTTCTGATGTAGTTCAAAAAGAAACCCATCTTTTTTTGAAATAAATCTCTTTTCCATTATTTCTCTTTTTTTGTGGTACTGGAGTCCATTATTTCTTATCCATTTCATAATTTTCATTTTTCCTAGCTTTCCTAATGACATAAGAGAAGAGAGAGGAAAAGCAAAGTGAAACAGGGAGAGAGACTTGGGAATATACATAAAGCCTATTCTGTTTTTGTTTGTGGTCAAGGTTAACATCAACAGCAATGACCTACATTGGTAGCATGTACCTTGATGTGATGTGATTCTAATGGTTACCTCTATGTTCTTCCTCCCCCAAATCCTGATTGAGTAAAATTGTATAAAACATCTGACCAATAATCCTCATAATTTTCAAGGCCATTAAAATAAGGAAGGTCTTAGAACCTTCAAAATCAGGAGGAAACTAGGGTAACATGACTATTAAATGGAATGTGGTATCCTGGAAAAGATCTTGGAAAAGCAAAGGACATCACAGAAAAAATGAGGCCACTTAGATAAAATTAGATAAAATATAGACTTTAGTTAATTATGTTGTATGAATATTAATTAATTAACTTGATGAGTATAACATACCAATGTAAGATATCAATAATAAGGAAATTAAAGTATAGGGTATTTGGGAATCCTCTGTGGTATTTTTCAATAACTCTACAAACCTGAAACTGCTTGAGAGTGTAAAATTTATTTATTTATTTATTTATTTTTATTGTTGTGCTGGGTGGGGTAACTTGTGGCATTTATAAAAATTCATATAATATATCAAGTATATCATACTTAAATTCATCCCGTCTACCATTCTCCTTTATCCCCTCCCCCACCCTGATTCCTGGAATAGTTTTAACAGGTATCATTTTTCCATTTACTTACATGAGTACACAGTATTGGTTCTCCCACTCCCTTCCTCTACCTCCTCCCCCCTCCCATTAGTACCAACCTCCTTCAGGCAAGACCTGTTCTGCCCTCTTGTTTAAAATTTATTTTTTAAAAATGTTTGGGTTAATATATAGACAAAAAGGAGAGGGGAGGGCATTCTAGCAGGAATTGTATGCAAAGGCACATTGTCATGAAGCCCACTGGTCTCCTTCCATTTCACTTTTGAGGGAACCTAGACCCAAAAGTCCCTATATCCATCTTCTTAGCTCCCTAAATTCTGATGCAAATTGGGTCACTGGAAGAACAAGAAGTTAGAGATAGAGATCTAGACTTCAGTTTCCTTTTAAGGCTTCCCAGCCTATGACCTTGAGCAAAGTGCTTAAACTCTTTAAGTTTTCTTTCTTCTTTGTAAAAATGGAACTAATAATCCTACTGTTAGGACTATTAGGACCATTTAGACTGTTGTGAGGTTCAAATGAGGAAACAGATGTGAAACAAGTGAAAGTTGTGATTATTTCCTAGAGACCACACTATTAGTGAGTTTTGATGCTAGCATAGGACAGAAATCAGGGTTTAAAACTCATTCCCCACCCCTTTCTGCATCAATTAATATATTTGTTTCCTCATCCATAAAATGTAGATTATATTGCCTACTCAGCTTACTTCCCATGGAACACTGAAGTTATTATAGAAAGTACCATGTGTTAAAATTATCCTCTTAACATTGTCTGTAAAACATGATTATAATTTGCTTCATATCATTAAGTGGTGCTATTGACACTCAGCTCATGTTTATACACAGTTATGTACTCAAGGGTTGAGTAAAAATTAAATACTAATGAAATGATTGGCAAATTTAAGACTGAAATTTCTGTATGCATATGTTCACATCCATGAGTAAATCTGTTATGTCATCTATCTGTGGAATTATTCTGATAGGAAGGAATTAATATGTCCAATATACAAATAAGATGCTGAGAAGTGTCCAAGTGCATGCCCCCACTCCAAGCTTTGACTCTTGAAAATCCGAGCACCCTGTCTGCAACACTCTTCCCAATGCTGTCACAGTTCACTTTGTCATCTCTTGCAAGTGCACACTAGGATGTCACTCTCTCCTCAAAAGCTTCTCTAACCAGCCTTTGAATTTGTAATTTTTCAAATTTTATTCCTATCCACAACTCCTTCTCCCTTAGCCTACTTTATTTTTCTCTATATCAGTTTTTATATACTAATTTCCTAGATAACCTACTTTAACATTTTATTTATGATATGAATTCCCTCTTACCTTCCCCAACCTACACACAATATTATGTAAACATCATCAGGTCAGGGATTTTTGTCCATTTTGTTTACAGATACATCTCCAGGGCTTAGAAGAGTGTCTGGAACATTGAAGGAATGAATAAATAAATGAAAGTTAGTCCCAGATCTGCTACCAGCAGGGTGACTTTAGGTAGCATCACTTCCTTTCTCTTTCATGGGAGTGGGACCTGGGATCTACTAGTTCTCCATTTTGTATCAAGGAGTTTCTCTACAGTGAATGAAAGATTTTTAAATGAAGTATTTTTATATCTTTGTGAATTTTTGTTGATGTGGTTATTTTGTTTAATGTCAACTTAGATAGCTTCATTAACAATTAGGATTAGTACCTGGAATTCAAGATGCTCTTGGATCCCCTGAATGAAATTTCATCCCCTTAAGCTGAAACATGCAAGAGAAATTAAAATAAAACCAGGGGAACTTCTTTACTACATCTTAAAAGAATCACTTGCTTACAAAGTCCCATTTGTGCTAAGGAAAATAATCCACATATACACACAGGGTGAAAATGGTGAAAGTGGAAGAATTTTAAACCTCTGAAGATTAATGACAGAGGTTAGTAGGATCTAAAGTTTGAAGGACAATTAGAACAGAAGTAATGTTCTTTCTTCTTTTGACTTGTATTGGCCTAAAAATTCCAATTTATATAAAAAAGCTTTGGATTTTCTGCAAAATTCTTTCAATTACACTTCACTCATATAAGACTTTCTGTAATTGTGGACTGAGAAGTAGTTAAGGAAATGTTTGACCTCATAATAAGAATTACAGGGGTTTCTGGAACCTTCTGCAGCCCCATTATACAGCAGGTTCCATGAGTAGGGATTTATCTGTTTTGTTCACTGCAGTACTTTCAGCTCCTACATTGCCTGGTACATAGCAGGTGCTTAATAAATAACATTGAATGAAGGAGTGAGTTTGTAGGATGGAGGAAGCATGAGAACTAGTATCTTCAAAAGTTCCCTCAGTGCCTCTGCTATGAAAAGTTTCCCCAACCCAACCACAACTGAGAAACCAAATTTATCCTTTCAGATTATTCACCATTGTACAGAGGTGATGTCATCACAGTTGTAAGGGTCTTCACTACCTGATAATACTTGTAGCAGTTTTCTGATTCTTCAAACATTTTTGCCATTAAATATAACACACACTGAAAAATAATGGCTGAATAAAAAATTCATAAAGCATAACCATTATCCAAGTCAAAAATAAGAAAATTGCCATTCTGTAGAAGTCTTTCCCCCCTTGTGTCACTTCCTTCTTCCCTGGTGAAATGAATCACAACCATGACTTTTCTGGTACTCAAGGCCTTGGTTTTCTTTACTGTTTTCCAATCTAAACAAACATCCTTAAACACAAAATTTTGTGTTTGCTCATAAATAAATAGAATCATATGGTTTATATTATTTTGTTCCTGGCTTCTTTTACTCAACCTCTGTTTGAGCAATTCATCCATGTTCTTGTGAATGCAGGCATTTGTTAATTTTCTTGCTGTTCACAATTCTGTTGTACGAAAGGGTAAATCTGAATAACTTCATCATTATTACTACTGGTGAAGTCATGTTTAGTTTCCTGACCTTTTTGTGAGCAAGGATAAAATGGAAGTAATCATCAATGTGGATATAGATGATCTAGATATTTACACACCATGTAAGTGTAGCACAAAAGGCCATGCTGTAAGAGAATATACTCAATAGACAAGTTGCATTTATCAAGTGATTTTTTGTTTTGGCAGTACTGGGGTTTAAACTCAAGGCCCTACACTTGCTACGCAGGCATGCTACCACTTGAGTCATGCCCCAGTCTTTTTTACTTTACTTATTTTTTAGGTACAGTCTTGTGTTTTTGCCTTGAGCCAGCATCAGGCCACAGTCCTCTTGCCTACAGCCTTCTGTGTAGCTGTGATCACAGGTATGAACCACCACACTCGGCTTATTGATCAAGTCTAACTAACTTTTTATCCAGGACCAGCCTGGACCACAATCCTCCTTTTTATGCTTCCCACATGCTAGGATGGCAGGCAATCACCACCATGCCCCAGTTTATTGGTTGAGGTGGGGTCTCACTAGCTTTTTTCCTGGGCTGGCCGTGAAGAGCAATCCTCCCAACCTCTGCCTCCCCAAGTAGCTAGGATTACAGACAAGCTACCATGCCCAACTTAAAGTAACACTTTCATCAATTTGTGTTAATTAAAGTGTGTATACCTACTACTCAGAGCCTCCAAGTGGGATGAGTTAATAAATGCTATCTGCCTTTCACACTTGAGATCTTAGAGCCCAGCCAGTGTGTGGAGCCTAATGGTGGTGTGGTCAGGCTTTAAAGTCCGACTTGCTCTGTTTACTATCTGTGTGTGCTCGGGTTGCCTGTTTACTCCTTTTTTCTTTTTCTTTTGGCTGTACAGAAGTTTGAACTCAGGACCCCATGCTTGCTAGGAAGGAGTTCTACCACTTGAGCTAGTCTGACAGCCGCTGTTTATTCTTCTTGAGCCTTGGCTTGCTTGTCTATAAAGTGGGAAACTTAATGCTTCCAAGGATCACCGTGGTAATTATGGAAAGATAATGTCTGAGAGGCACGTGATTGCTCCTGGTACTTGCCATGTGTCTGTCGTGCCTCTAAGGGCTCCTAACAGCCTTACATGTAATTAATTAATTCCTTGGCCCTTCTCTTGACTTACAGACCCCCAGAGGACATGTGGAAAAAGCAAAAATATAAAAGACAAATATAGTGTGAGTTCTGGGTTTCTGAGGTCAAATGGATTCTGTTCCACTCTCCTGTGCATTTATAAAAGCACAGAATAGCCTCTGAAAATGAGCCCTAGAAGGTAGTTCTAGGTGTACTTGTGAGAGATGCTGTTTTTCAATGTCTTTGCTTTTTTAATGATCAGTGATTAATTGCATTAATAAAATTGTCTCTTTCTTCAGTTGTTTTCTCTGAACAAAGGCTCTTGCTAGCAGAGTTATCCTAGAACAAACTTTTAAAATCTTGTTCTAGAAAGCCATACATGAAGGTCTAGAGGAATAAACTAATGAGGAAATTAATCTAAAATGAAAGATAAGGTGGCAAAAGGTTTTAGCTACAAAAACAATAATTGTTAATATTTAATAGCTGGTCATATTCTTATTGTGACACAGGCACAAAAGTGAGATGGTGTTTTCAGATAATAATATTAGCTTTCCTCTGATTGTTCCCCTTTCCTTTCACTTCATTTAATTAAAAAGTCAAAGCAGGAAAAATGTGGGCTGGCAGAGTAGAGGTGTTATCTCAACAGTAACCAGTATGACCCCATGTTACAAACAACCAGCCGCTGTCTGAATCTGGGTCTGCACTCTCCAACATGCTAGTCATCAGCCCATGTGCTACTGAAGACTTGAACTGTGACCAGTCTAAATTGAGATGTGCTCTAAATGTAAAATATACGCCAGGTTTTGATAACTTACAATAAAACATTTATTGTAAAATATCTCATTAATATATTGATTATATTTTGAAGTGCTAATATTTAGATATATTGAGTTAAATAAAATGTATCATTAAAATAAAAGTCGTGAAATTTTTAAAATGTGGCTTCTACAAAAACACAACATTCCATAGACATTTCACGTTATATATCTATTAACAGAACTTGTCTAGAATCCAGACCAGCTCAGAGTAGAGGAGTGGTCTGTGAAAAACTAAGGCTAATTTTTACAAATAGTCAGGTGGTGTGGGAAGCATCATAACAAACAAAATTGAGTTATCAAAGTAAACTTCTGTTTCTTACACATCTGAATTTTGGAACTGAACTTGATAACTGTTATACTGTCTAATTTCAATCATAAGGAAATAGTCTCCATTTTCAAAGATATTTTTAAAGCCAATGACACTGAAAACTGGGAAAGTTAGTAGACTAAACCAAAATTACTCAGCCAGGTACTCAATCTAAGTCAAGAAGTCTGCCTCTGAATTCATCTTTTTAAATGCCATGCACCACTGTTTCCTTAGAGTAGTATAATGTCTGCAATAAAATGGATACAAAGTTCAGGGCAATTGGCATAAATCCTCAATATATATGTCTCTAACTCTGAAAGACAGAATGAGAAGATTCAAAATCTGCATCCAAAGAGGTGTCTATGTGCTTTTAGGTTCTGTTCTTAGAGAACTGAAAATAACATATACAGTAACATCATTCTTCTCCTATGTTTGTGAATCCCCCACAGTTTAAAAAACACATTCACACAAATTGAGTACTTTAATGAAGCCTGAGGACTGGGAAGGGTCAAGTGACTTGCACAGATTCTGACAATTTAGGAGGTTTATGAATCTCGGATAAGCTGTCTTGCCACTGAACAATATTAACTTCTATAACATTAGAAAATTATCAAAACGAGGGCAAGGATATGATTTAGGATGCTAGAGAGAGAGAGAGAAAAACTGACTCACTGAACTGAGAGAGGGATCACGATGGAGGAGAGAAGATGGATTAGTGATCTTAGAGATCTTTGAATGCAGAGAGCACAGATTTGTTGCCTGACAAGATGCTTGTGATGATTAATTTTATGTACAAGCTTGAGTAGGATATGGAGTAACAGATATTTGATAAAAACATTATTTCTGAGTGGGTTTATGAGAATGTTTTACATGAGATTAACATTTTAATGGGTAGACTGGTAGCAGATTGCTCACTCAGATGTGAGTGGGCCTCATCCAGTTTATTGAGGGAATAAATAGAACACAAAAGTAGAGGAAAAGAGAGGTCAGCAGATTGTCTTCAATGTGGGACATCAATCTTCTTCCATATCCAGAACTTACACCATCAGCTCTCCTGGTTCTCTGGCCTTTGGACCTAGGCTAGAAGTGAACCACTGATTCTCCCAGGTCACCGACTGCCTGACTGCAGATTGTGGACTCTCTCTTTCTGTCTCTCTTCCTCTCTCTATACATATATGTAATCTCTCTCTCTCTCTCTTTCTCTCTCTCTCTCTCTCTCTCTCTCTCTCTATATATATATATATATATATATATCTTATAATAAATAACATATCCTATTGGCTTCTCTGGAGAGTTGTAACTAAGGCAATGCTGGATGAAAGGCAGCAGGAGGAGACAGTGGTAACTACCAAGTTTCTGCTTTGGTGCCTAGACATATTGAGGCATATCAGTCATTGACCAATGTCAGTATTGCAGAGGTGAAAAATTAGGCTTCCATTTTCAGATGATGGTAGTTTTCCCTTTGCCCCTTCTTTTTAGCAAGGACTAATTCATCAAAGCTGCAGTTTTGCCAAACTCACAGATATGTATATTTTGTTCTCTTTCTCCAAGTGAATTCAGCCCCTGCTATGTAATTTTCTTCACTATGCTGAGTTGATGAAAATGAATAACTAAAAGGACTTACATTTTGGTATATAGCATATAAGTATACCAAACATATGAGAAAGGAAAGAACACTATAAAATTGTAGAAAAGTTGCTATTAATAAGAGTTAGAGTGTAGAGAGTTTGAGAAAAGAGAAAATATTACAAGATTCTTTTTTTTTCTCAATTTTACTGAGACTACATGAGGCTTCCAGATATACTGTGGAAGAAATGATGACCAGGGCTTTAGTTTAACTCACTACCTCTAAGTCCCACTTTTAAATTGTGTATTTCTGCATGACTCCACCTGAAAGATCAAATGCTGAAGTCCTGAAATAACACATACACACACACACACACACTGTAGGTACTTCAGAGAGAAGTAGCTACTTACTCAGCTGAAGGAAGCTTTTTCAGCTCTGCACTTTCTAGGAAGTCATTCTTGGGCATCTTTTTTCCCTCTCTTCTGCAACGGTGTCCTTTAAGGTTATCTTCCCTTTGATGAGTTCTCTGTTTAAAAGAGATCCTAATGAAGGGAACAAGGAAAATAAAATACTCAGAGTGCTTCTGAGTTGACTTTAAAAAGATTTGTAGGGCAGAAAAAATTGCCCATGCTAGCTAAACAAGGTTTTTGAGCATTCTAAGGACCCAGACATACTTTCTCTACATGAACTGCACAATATACAGCAGCTTTTCCTGTATTAATGTTGTCTGAAAAGATGGAGTTAGTGAAAGTTGGCACACACAACCTAAATAAATATAGACCCAGTTGAGGAACTCAATTTTATGATATTTTGCCTTAATATCTATTAGGAGCTATAACCAGGAACCTCTACAGGTGGCACGCAAAAGGAAAAAGAGAGTTTGCAAATTTTTAATAGTTGTGAAACTGGCCTTCAAATAAAATCTTATCCTGAAGACCAATAGTATAAGTCTAATACAAGTTGAAAGCTGGACTAGGCCCTGGAGGCAATCCTCTTTATCCTTTCAGGGTCCCCAAAACAAATGAATGGGACTGGTAGGATTCCATAAAGAAAGTTTGGAAACCACACATTCAGACAATATGTAGAGTACATAATAAATTTATTCCTGGATAACAAGAGTTGATATCTTGAAGTGATTTTATTCTGGGCATGTTGCTATATGTTTGCCATTCTTTAAAAAATGAATTCACGTGTACATGGAAGAAAGTATTTTAATAAATATTCTAATGTGTGTAGCTGGTAAATAAAATCTTTTTAAAATCATTGCCCAAGACATCTAATTATGATTTCTCTGGGTTAACTTCTTCATTTCATGAAGAAGTTAAATAGAGGCACCCACTTCTGGCAATATGAGAAACACAGATCAGAAATCGTACAGGTATAAAATATGTAGTGATGTGGGGGTATGGGAATACACACACACACACACACACACACACACTCCCATACATATATTTTAAATCAGTGAAAGAGGCTGGAAGAAGGTAAGAATCACCTGAGGCTAAGAACAAAGCCAAACAAACCTGTCCAGGAAAGAAAAAGAGTACTGAAACTGCCACGTGCCCAAAGTACCTGCAAAGAGCTGTGTGACCAAGAGGTTCCACACATGGAAAGGAAGGGTCTGATCCAAATCATGGAGTTGGCCAAAGTAAATGGTTGTAATCTGGTACTTGCTTATGAAATCAACTTTTACATTTTCAGGAATTTTGTATTCTGACTCTCTTCATATTGTTGGCTTTGAATAAACCATGACTGAAAGTATTTGTACCACAGAAATCCACATAGACTATAAATCTGGGCCCCCTTTTCCTGCCTGTCATTGCTACACATTAACTAGTGCCTTGCTGCCTACTCTAATAATAAGAAGCATAACTCATATTAAATGAAAACCCCACACACAGGCAAATAGCAGAGAAAAATGTCTGCCTTATTCTAAGTTTTGGGTAGACGTTTTTGAGAAAAAGAAATCAAAACAATAAATCTTCCCCTGAGACATCGCAGCTACTTATGACTCTCAGTATATGTATTTCTGAATACAAAGAATTTTTATGGTTCAAAAACATCTCTAATGCAAAAATATTAAGCTAAAACTTAGAGTTAAATTTTAAGTTTAAAACTGTAGATGTGTCAGAGGAAGCATAAAATGAATCTAAAACATCTTGATGGGCAAGAAGTCAAAGAAGTGAGCAATAACTGATGAGGATGTATAAACATGACACAAAGCCAGCTTGGAAGGGCTTCTGATAAACATCTGACACAAATCTTGTCATTTGAATACCATGGTATATTACTCAGCAATAGAAATGAACACACTATCAAACCCATCACAACATGGTTACATCTCAAATGCATCATGTTAACTGAACAAAAGGAGACATGGAAGACTACATACCATATGATTCCTTTTATATAAAACATTAGAAAATGCAAAACTCTAGTGATAGAAGCACACCAATTATTGCCAGGGGTCAGTATTGAAGGGCAAAGGAATGATTCCAAAGGGAACTTTTTAGAATGATAGCTTCATTCTGTATTATGATCATGGTGTGGGCTTCCTAAAAAAGACTGATGAAAAGAGGGGAAAAAAGGAAAGCTGTTGTCACTGTTCTAACATCAAACAAAGTAAACTTTAAGACAAGAAGTACCCCCAGACAAAAAAAGATAGTTCACTAAGATAAAAGAATCAGTCTGCCAGAGAAATGTTCTAGCTCTAAAGTTGTATGTTCTAAATAAAATAGCTCTACTGTATTATTTAAAAAACACATATTTAAATATATATAAATCACTATGTAAAGTAGAAATTCTGAGAAATAGAATATGAAATTTACAATTCCATCCAGTGAGAGTCATTAATATCTTCTCCAGTAGCTATTAGAATAAGAAGACCTTCCACACAAAAACCAATAAGGTAATGAACAATTAGTAATAAATTTGACCTTATTGGCACTTAGAGGATATTATATACAACCACTGCAGATTACATATTCTTTTCACATGCATATGGAACATTAATCAAAATTAACCAAATTCCAGGTGAGAGAATATTTCTCAACAAAACTTAGATAACTGAAATCATTCTCAGTATATTCTTACTATACAGTGAAAATAAACTAGGAACAAATGTTAAGAAAATATAACTAGAAAATCTACAATTGTGTAATATAATAATAAATGTATCTGGTTTTTTTCTTAGTTCTTAGTTCTGGGGTCCCAGCACAAAGCTGCATAAATCCTTGGCATCTCCTGGTACAGAAATTATTCAAAACACACCACTTTGTGTGTGTGTGTGTGTGTGTGTGTGTGTGTGTGTGTGTGGTACTGGAGATTGGACCCAGGGAGTTGTGTTTGCTAGGCAAGCGCTTTACCACACTCACAGTCCTTTTGTTTTGTTTTGCTTTATTTTTTGAGATAAAGTCTAACTATCTTTGCCTGGGCTGGCCTAGAACTCACAATAGTCCTGCCTCCTTCCCAAGTAGGTGGAACTACAGGATCAGGCACCACTTCTGATCATTATGTCACTAACATACCTGAGTTTATGGAGAACTGCAGCATCTATGCTAACTCTGTGTAGTGGCATAATTAGAAGTGAACTGAACTATAGGACAGACATTTGGTTTCAAGGAACTGATGTTAGAAAGCAACTTGCAAGTTAAGAAATACATCTCTTAATAATTCAGATGTTTGGTACTGGGGATGTATTTCAAGTGGCAGAGTGCTTGCCAAGCACGCATGAGACCCTGAGTTAAATCCTCTGTTCCTCAAAAACAAAAATAAAATACAAATAGTTCATAGGTTTAAAAGAAAAAAGGTATTAGGAAAATTTTTGAACTAAATTATAATTAAGATGCAACATATCAAAACTTATAGGATACAGCTAAGCAGTGTCAGAGTCAAGTTGCTAGATATAAATGTACATCAAAATAGAAGAAAAAAATCTGAAAACTACTTATCTAAATTTCCATCTCGGAAAGCTGTAAAAGAGTATCAAATCAAAACCAAAAATGTATACAAAGGAAATAATAAAGATAGGAGAGAAAATTCAAAGAATTAGAAAACAAGCATACTGTAGAGAAAAAAATAATTGATACTAAAAGTTAGTTCTTTGAAAAATACTAATCAAATTGGTTAAACCTACTAGCATGTACCAAGAAAAAAGAGAGAAAATAAAAATTAACAAAAGTAAGAATAAGTAACATCACTCTAGTTTCCACAGAAATAAAACAAAAATAGGTATTATATATAAATACAAAAGTAATACACAACTTCAATGAAACAGATTAAGATCCTGGAAAAATACAACCTACCAAAATTCTGCACCCAACCATTGGTTGAGATTGGGTCTTTTTTGCCTAGGGTGGCTTAGAACTATGATCTTCCTGATCTCCACCTCCCAAATCACTAGGATTATAGGCTTGAATCACCCTGCCTGGCAATCCAATGTCTAATGCCAATCTCACAGAAATTCTTCCAGAAAGCAGAAAAAAGGAATGTTTTCTGAATAACTTTATGAGGTCAATATAACCTTCATCCTGAAATCTGACAAAACCTTTACAAGGACAATTGCAAGCTCTCATAAGTATATATGCAAAACTCCTAACTGAAAGATTAGCAAATGAACATAGTGAACTCCCCGAGGCCAAAATGGGGGCAATTTTAGCAACAAACAAAGACGTATTGGATCATAAGTCAACATCTAAAATACATATCTATAGGGTAAATAGTTCATTGAAAGAGAAGAGACAAATCTTCCTTGCAGAAGAATTCTAATAAGTCATGTAGATACACTCTCTGCAAGGAGATGGAGCATGAACCCCCACTCCTTTATAATCCTCCCCCTGCTTTGGGTTAAGTGTCTCCCAATGTTCACATGTTGGAAGCTTAACTCTCAGTGCAGTGAGGTTGAGAGGAGGGCTCTGCCCTCATCGTTGAGTTAGTGCAGTTGTTGTAGGCAGAGGTGGGTTAGTCACTGCAGGAATGAGTTCCTAATAATGGTATTGAACATTCCAGCCTCCACAACTGGAAGAAATGTATTTCTTTTCTTTATGAATTACCTACTTTGTGGTATTCTGTAATAGCGATGCAAAATGAACAGATATGCCCCAAAACTCATAATCCAAATATAATTATGAAAAAATATCAAATTCTAGTAGAGGACTGTCCTAAAATGTACTTGAATAGCATTCCTCAAAACTGTTAAGGTCATTAAAAACAAAGGAAATCTGAGAAACTGTCACAAACAATAGGAGTCTAACAAGACATGATGGGTAAATTAATTTAGTATCTCAAATGGAATCCTGGAGCAAAAAATGACATTAGACTTAAAAAATAAGGAAATCTGAATAAACTGTGGACTTTAGTTAACAATGTGTTAGCACTGATTCATTCAAAGTAACAACTAGAATATTCACATGAAAGATATTAATAATAAGGGAACGTGGGCAAAGAGGTATATAGATACTCTGTAACTATCTCTCAATTTTTCTATAAATCTAAAACTGTTCTAAAAATAATGTCATTAAAATTCAAGGGATAATAAAAGCTGCATAAATTAATAAATATCTATATCTATCTATTTATCTATATATATATACTATAATAAAATAAGAACTTCTCTACTGAATGGCTAATTATCAAAAACAAATAATCTTAAAGCCAGGCACCAGTGGGCTCACGCCTATAAGCTTAGCTACTCAAGAGGCAAAGATCAGGATGACGGCAGTTCCAGCCCAACCAGTGCAAATAGTTCATGAGAGCCTATCTCGAAAATACCCAACACAAAGCAAGGCTGGTGGAGTAGCTCAAATGATAGAGCATCTGGCTAGCAAGTGTGAGGCCCTGAGTTCAAAGACCAGTATCACAAAAAAAACACTAAAAACAAAGAAGCTTAAAAATAGATTGTGACATAAAATAAGAGGCTGGTCTTGGTGGCACATACCTGTTATCCCAGCCACTTGGGATTAGAGGTAGGGGGATTGCTGTTTGATGCCAGCCTGGGCAAAGTTAGCAAGAGACCTTATCTGAAAAACTAACTAAAAGCAAAAGGACTGAGGGTATGTCTCAAGTGATAGAGTACTTGAAGCACAAAGCCATAAGTCAATCCCCAGTACTCAAAAATAAAAGATAAAATGTAAGACTTAAAGAGCATTACTAGTGTTACTCCTGAACACATTTTTTAATGTTAAACAAAATACCAACAAACCAAATCCAGTATATGAAGCATGTGGCACATAATAGCCAAGGATGGCTTGTGCCAGGAATGCAAAGTTATTTTAACATTGGACAATGAGATAGTGGAAAGGAATTAGGTAAAATGCCTGTTAAACTCACACTTCCATAATCAGAGTGAAAATTAAAAATAGTTCCCCTATTGCACAGAATAGTGGGCACAGTGATAATTACTGCATAACATCTTTAACAACCTTGAGGAATCAGTATTTTCAGTCATTATAATATCTTTATATCAGTCTCCCTGGTTTGAGGGATAAAATGTCATTTTTCTTTATATTCCATAATTAAAAGTATCCTTGTTTCCAGAATTCCATTGTCTACCTTCCACCATTAGAGATGACCTTAATTTATAGAGATCATTTCTAAGAACATCCTGCTACAATTATTAATCTGTGAGCACATACTAATTTGCTAGATTACTTTTTCCATCACAGCCATCTGAGATCTGGACTCTGAGGAAATGAGACACAAAAATATGAGTTCAAGTGACAGAAAATAAGGAAGAGTTTCAGAAACTGAAGCCCTGCATCAGCATGAGTATCTACAAATTCACAGAGTAGGTATTCAGCCCCAATAAAGGATCCTGCACACAACATCAGACCAAGCAACTCACTGTCCTGGAAAGAGGGTAGGGTGGGCGTGTGATCATGGAATTCATTAATGCTCTCACATCTGCACCATCTATCAGCAGCTGGCCTGAAGTCTGTCCTACTAAAGGCACAACTGAGGCTCCAGCTTGGAGATGATACTATCCAAGGATGGAGCACCTACCCTTTAGGATTTTCTCCAAATCAGCACCCCACACATGGTGCTGCATTCTCAAAAGGTAGAATGAAGGTAAGGAAATAGAAGAAGACCCACTTACACACTTACTGTCACTCTTACTGACCCAACAGGGGAATTTGTACAGCTTCAAGGACGGTAGCTGTCCCCACTAACAGTCCTCTCATTTTCGTCTTGAAAAGTAAAAGAGTAATTATCTCAAATATGTGTTTTAGGAAGATTACCAATGACCTGAAATCGAAAAGTAAAGATTCGATTCCAATCTCTTCTAGCTGTGTGTCCTTAAATAAATTATATAACATGTTTATGCTTTGGATTCTTCACTTTGAGTCCACATCTGGAAATAAACCTGGAATTTAATTACTTTTATTAGGTAAGTTGATAATTTATCTGTTATAACCAATGTATTGTCTGATTACTAATAAATTTTCTGTCTTGATGAATACAAGACATGGAGTGATTGATCTCTTCATTCTCACAACCCAGGACCTCAGCGATGTGATTTACTGAGTGGTATCTTCTAAAATGGGACTTTAAGTCCTAAATATGTGTGTGTGTGTGTGTGTGTTGATGGGGCTGGGTGGAGGTGGTGAAGATCATGGATGTCCTGATGATTCTCAATAATAATAGCTGCCATATATTATTAAGGATATACTGTGCTTCAAATTCAGTGCCAAGTAATTAAACATATTGTTCCATTTCAGGAACACAATAATCTTGTAAGAAAGGTCTTGGGGAACATTGTGCCACTAGTCCACACATCTGCTATAAAGATGTTTCTAGAGCAATGTCTTATGACTACATAGTAGAGGCATTTGCCCCTTATGTAGTGATTGGAAAATTCTGATTGTAATCAGTTGATTCAAAGAGCCAACAGATGCTGGACCTACACACTGTTAACTGATGTGGGAAAGGGAGCAGAGTTCAATCCCAAGCTGACACCCTACTCATTTTAAAATGGTGAGAAATATTTCTGGAGTCTAGCCTGAGAAATAAGTAAGGATGACTCATTTACTAATTTGCTGAATAGCAGATATTTGAACCGTGCATTGGTCACTGATGCTGGAGAAAATGTGAGATGAATTTTCATCTCAGAAATGAATCATGAAAAAAGAAAATCTACAATATTCTATGTGATAGGATTTAAGCCCTGTTTTCCATTTCACCCAAAATAACCAGGGTTCATATTAACCCTTCAATCTGTCTGACCCTCATTTTTTTCTTCCATAAAATAAGAATAATCCTTAACTTCAAGGTGAACCTTAGAAATAATGTATGCAAGGCACTTAATACAGTGTCTGTCAAATAACAAGTGGCCAAAAGTGTCCATCCAATCACTTCTGCCTAAGTTTCAGTATGACATACTGCTCTGATTGTACATAAGTATAGCATCTGGACTTGCACTGTAACATCCCTCAAACTTTTTGGTTCTTAATAAGTACAGAAATTTACAAAGCCTGATGGAAAAGGACTTCATCTTCAGGCTGAAATGTTGTGGCTTACAAGGCTGTTGTGATTTGATACCTACTTCGCATTGTATTCAATCTTCTCACCAGTTCCCTATCTGTAACCTTATATGGCAGCTAAACTTTGCTATTTGTATCTGTCCTACACATGATGTTCCTTCATGATACTGAACTCTTTCTTCTTTCTCTGCCTGGCTAATTTTTATGCAGATATTATGTCCTCCTTTAAGTCTTCTGTATTAGCCCAGTTTTCCAAAGTAACAGAGCCAATATACACACTCACACACATACACATGCACAAACACACACATATCCCAATAGGATGTCTATACATACCAATAGGATATATATAGATATAGATATAGATATAGATATAGATATAGATATCTTCTTATAATATATCTGTGCATCCAGATATATTATACACAGATTTATTAGAATAGATACAGATTCATTATATCAAGATATAGATAGATTTATTATGAAAATCATTTTATTGGTTTGGGGGAGCAAAAAGTCTCATGATTTATTATCTGCAAGCTGGAGAATGAGAAAAGCCCTTAGTGTAATTCAGTCCAATTCAGAGGCCTGAGCACAAGGAGAAAAGAATGGGTGTGTGATTGTGTTGGTCCTACAGTCTTAAAACTTAGGAACAGGAGTTCTAATGTCTGAGGACAGGAAAAGAGAGATGTCCCAGCTTCAGAAAAAGCAAATTCCCTCTTCTTCTGACCTTTTAATTCTCTGTAGGTTCTCATTGAATTGGATGATGCTCACCCATACTAGGAAGGTGGTCTTATTTAGTCTGCCAATTCAAATGCTAATCTTTTCCAGAGACACCCAGACATCCCTTAGCCCAGTCAAATTGACACATAAAGCCAACCATCATATCCTTCTTTCTCCATCCCCACCCCAGAACCTTGTCTGGATTTGGTACCTTGCCTATATTTCTGCAGTATTCCATATCTACTTCTGTTACATCCAGTTGCATATTGAATTGTCACAGATGGTTTCTTAACTGTTTCTCCCACTAGACAAGAAGTTCTTAATGTTGGAATCTGTGTTTCTAAATCACTATGTGTATCCAATATCCAGAGTTTGATATAGCCCCTGGTTCATTGTTGATGCTTCGTTAATGTGTTTTACCTGAGGAATAGCCTGAAGTGGGAAACAAATGTGGATAGTTTCATCTCCAATGAACAACGCTACAAATGTGGCACCAGCAGTGAATAATTAAAGAAGAAGGGGTAAGTCATACCCTTTGCCAATAGACAAGTTGTTTGGTTTTGACAGTGATGCTACAATACACATTTTAGAAAGAATAAAAGTCCCTCATAATGATAAGTCTTTAATCATCCCTAATGACTGATAATGGAGGCTACTAATGAGTATTTTATTTAAAACTGTATATTCATCCTGCATCCTACTCTTTAAGTAGCAAAAGTCAAACATTCATATCAGCTACATAGTAGTATTTAAACTGGAGGTTCCAAGCTATCTTTATCCAAATTTTAAGAAAGTATCTTCTAGATTTAATGTAAGGATTTTATTAGTAAATGAATTCATTTATAGCTGCCTTATTTCTTCCTTTTCTGATTTGGTAAGCTTTAATCATCACTTCTTTGCTAAATCATTTTAGCCTACAGAATTCTAATCTGTATCTTATTTTTTAATTTAAATCAAAGAGAAGATTTTCCAATATTTTTATTGCCACCATTTAATAGAGCCAAAAACTAAGACTTCACCAACTAATGGCCCAGAAGTCATTATGATTTACATTTATGAGAACTGGAATAGTTATAAAATGCAAGCTGAAAAAAATTCAAACATAAGGAAAATGTGTAATGAGAATATCCACTTGGTTGTTTACAACCATGTAAATAACTCAGAATTACTTTATCTTTGTTAAAAGTTAGTTCACTAAATTCTGCAGCTATGTGGAGAAGCTATGTGTTTTTAAAGACCATGTTTAAAACTTCAATATCTTTCTTTCTTCTTTACCAAGTTTTTTGCCCTCCTACAGAATCCTCACTGTTTCATTGACTAGTAATTTTTGTAGGACAGATTTTGTAAAAGGTAAAATTTTCCACTTATATCAAAGACCATGATGTTATTATATAATGATCTCATGGTATATTTTGGCAAAGATTAAAAAAATTATCATGTCTAAATTTACCATCCCTGTGACATGACTCCTTTTGTTGTATCTATTTACTTTGTCTAGGGTTCTGGTTTTACCTTAGAGACAATAGTAAGTCACAGTTGGCATCACTTAAATGTAGATGGTATTGGAGCCACCAAGACTAAGCTACAATGTTTCTGCATGACTTGTCTTCCTTCCCATATTGACTACAGACACAAAAGTAAGCATCTCACGGTAGAAAACGCACAAATCTAAGAGCCAAAAAAAGACATGTTTCTGGCACTGTCTGGTTGTTCTTACTTAAGGATATCTGTAAGCCTTCAAAGGGATTATAACACCAGAATAAAGTAAAGACACATGTGCTTAAGAGATTTTAAAGGATTTTAGTGGTCATGGTAGTTGACTCCCCAGCAGATTCCGTACCTACATGATTAATCTAAAAGACTGGTTTTCAATTTTGACCATATGTTAGAATCATCTGGGAAATGTTTTGAACTCTGTATGACCTGGCCACACCCCAGACCAATTAAATAATAAACTCAGGAGCTTTATACAGATATTAATATTTAAAAATTTTCCCTGGGAGTGCCTACTGTACAATCAAGACTGAGAAATGTCAGTCATGGTAATACAACCTTTGCCAGTCACTAGCTTATGAATGAGCACATGGCCTACAAAATGCAAGACAAAGGCTGTAGGAAGTGTTTGGAAAGACTTCTTTCTTCCAAAAGAAACAAGAGACAAAAGAACTTTTTAAAAGTTCAAGGTTGAAAATGCAGCACAAAGGCAGAACTGCTAAATCAGAGGAAAGTAGAACCAAAACATTTAGCATGTCTTAACTTAACTCCTGAGCTTCCAAACTCAGTTATTTGAGACGATGAATACTTTATTGTATAATCCAGACTCACAGATTTTTCTGTTAATAGAAACTGAAGTATCCTAAGGGACTTGCTGTGAATGAGCAATACTGATTTCACTACTGACTATTGTAATTCCACCTCAGTGGTTCCTGAACTTGACTATATGCTAGAATGAGGATCACTTGGGAGAATTCTAGAAAAAATGCCAGTTCTTGAACCCCACCCTAGACCAACTGAATCAGAATCTCTGGAGGCAGAGCCTAAGAAACTGTAATTTTACAAAGCTCACCAGAATATTTTTAACATAACCAGTATGTACCCCAGTGTTTGGGAATAATTAAATTTTAATAAAGAGAAAAAGGATGGAAAATAGTGTCATATCATACAATATAAAGATGGAAAGAACTTTAAACATCTACTGTGACTTTATCACTTCATATGTAAGAAATGAGGTCCAGAAAAGTGAAATTATTTGCTCAAAGAAAAATATTTGGTTCTTTGACAGCAATAAAATGTAGGTGTATATATTTGCATTTGGTCTCCCTGTAACTAAATATCCCTTTCATTCTGTGTCAGCAGCTTGAGAAATGACCTGATGATTTGTGAACCTTATTTAAATGAAACATCTTAAAAACTTCCTGGACTATAAACTTAAAAATGTATTCATGTGTTATTTGGCTAACATGAAGCTAATACCAGAAACTGTTTCATGCACTGCTTATGCTCAAAAATACTCTCAGTTAGTTCCTCTGGGGTTTCCTTGTTCTTTTCTCCGCTGAGGCAGAATGTCATTGGAAACCTGTGGTCTGGGAGAAATTGCCTGTAGTTCAAACAATATGTCCTGTCATTTTTGTTTGATTGCCTTGTGTCCATTATCCTCTTAGGTTTTCCTTTGCATATTTTTCCCTGACTTAGGATTCCTTAACATTCTACCAAGACCATTTTAGATAATTGGGCCATATAAATTTGTATTTAGGTTGGCAGTTCTTATCCCACATACCAACTTCTGTAAAATGTCCCTTTATATTTTATCACCAGTGAGGAAATTTTTCCCCACCTAACCCAGGAGAGTAATAAATACATTCTTATTTTCCCTTCCATTTTGAAAGGAAATGGAAAAGAAAATGTCTTCATCAATTAGGTTCAGATCAATAGTTAAATTGTAAGTGACCACTGTAGGGAAAAATTCAACATATTGTTTCTGAGAAGTAGTATATACACCTTTCCACTTTTCTAACTATAAAACTTGACCTCTTCAAGGTGAAACTGTGGATCTTCAGAGAGCATGTTATTTATTGATTTCTTACCAGCTAAAAACTTAAAGGATGTGCATGTAGGTGTTCTACACTCTTTATCTTCAGGTTACCTTTGAGTATGAGGAAGGGTGGTTTGAGGCCATACACATGGAAGACTGACACTCCTTTATGTTTGATGGATAAAATAATATTCAAAAATAAATTTTAAAATATCAGTATTATTAGATTCTCCTCTCCCATTTCTAAGATTGTGCCTTCTACCTTGCTCAGATCTAATCTCCAGGGAATTTAAAACTCTAAAATTCAATACACAAGGCTTAAAAAGTGAGGGAAACAGACAGAAACTAGGAAAGAGCCCAAGTCTGTTTCATTGTCTTAACACCATGAATAATATCAATGTCATTTTGATATAGTAACACCTTTGTGTTAAACTCAATTTAATCTCTATGGTAGCAAGAGTATTAGTCTAAGTTAGTGTTTCCCAAAGTATACTCAGCAGGGCAATAATTATGCAGGATTTTAAATAACATTTTATGGAAAAAATAAGTGGGAAATTAATATTGTGGAACCTGGGTTAAGCAGGATTGTGATAGTTCATTTTGGTTATTAACTGGATTAAGAGACATCTGGAAAATGAGTAAAGTATACTTCTGAATGTACCTGTGGGGGTATTTCCAGAGGTGATTAATATGTGGAGCAGCAAACTGAGGGAAGAAGACCTGCCCTGAATGTGGGAGGCACTGTCCAACAGGCAGGAGCCCAAATAGAACACAAAGTAGAAGAAGGAAGAGCTCCCACCCCATACATCATTCAATTCTTTGTAAGTAGGTGCATTTTGGGCTCCTTCCAGCACCCACACACATCAGACTCCATCTTTTTCAGCCTTGGAATGTGGACTCACACCAGCAACTCTTTCAGAGCTTCAAAACCTTCAGTTTCAAACTGGAGCAGCATCATTTGCCTCTCTTATTCTAAAGCTTCCAGTTTCTTAGACCAACTCCAACATTCCATCATGAAAATAGCATTGTGGGACTTGTCCACCTCCAATTGTGTAAACTGACCTAACAAATCCCTTCTTATATTTTATATATACATTCTACTGATTTCTGTTCCTCTAGAGAACCCTGACTAATACAAGGCTCTCTTGAAGTCTGCAATGTTCTGCTATAGAGTGTGACTACTAAAATGTAAGGCATACATATGCCACTTTTTCCAATAATATTTGGCAACATGATAATTAATGAGGCCTTTTACAGAAGCATTAATGAGGCTTACAGAAGCAAAGCTGATCTGCCTTAATCTGTGGTATATTACAAACCATAGTAAAGGTGAAACAGCTCACTGGTCTGAGGTGGAGTGTGTTTCTGAAGGTAGGAGACAGAGGCTAGCAGCAAGAACTGTCCAGTGTGACTAGTCCTTCAGACAAGCATCATTAGAATGGTCCATCCCACAGCCTTCTCTCAGGCACTTCATTGTTTACTGGTTCTCCTTAGTTATAGAAAAAGTCACCTGCAAGTCTTTCAGAATTTGCATAACTTATTTGTCTTAATTCTAATTAAAATGCCCACTTTTATTTAAATACACACACAACGGGAATCATATTTTTAATCAGTATCCAACAATTGAGCTCATTTTGTTGCTGTTGATGATGTTATGAATTTGTGAGCCAACTTTCCTATGAAGAACTGGCTCTCAACCATATTAACTAGAAGCTGCATATGAAGATCAAAATAAAGCATCTATTTCTAACTCCAGCTTTCTCTTCAAGCATTAAAATCATAACTGACATTATGGAGTCTTGCACTACATAAAGCACTTCAATATAATCTCTTCCCTTTAAAACAACCCTCAGAAACAGCGATTGTTATCTGCATTTTATAGGTGAGGAAACTAAATTAGAGATTTAAAGTAATTTGTCAAGATCATACAGTTGACTCCCTATAAGTCTGCACTTTATTTTATTTATTTACTTATTTATTTACTTTTTTTTTTCATTTTTCTTTTATTATTCATATGTGCATACAAGGCTTGATTTATTTCTCCCCCCTGCCCCCACCCCCTCCCTTACCACCCACTCCACCCCCTCCCGCTCCCCCCCTCAATACCCAGCAGAAACTATTTTGCCCTTATCTCTAATTTTGTTGTAGAGAGAGTATAAGCACATGATATTTATTTACTTTTATCATGTAGTCCAGGATGGCCTTGAACTCAAGATCCTCCTGCCTCAGTCTTTTGAGTGCTGAAATTACAGGTGTGCACCACCATGCCAAGCAAGACTGCATTTTATTATAATGAGTATGGCCCCAGTGACAGGAACAAGGAAAAATTATAATGTATTAATTTGTAAGTATCTATGATACCCATTGTGACAGCTACTTCTCTCTCTCTCTCTCTTTCTCTCTCTCTCTCTCTCTTTCTCTCTCTCTCTCTCTCTCTCTCTCTCATCTCTTTCTCTCTTTCTGGGTTTGGCTAAAAACAAAATTCTTTTCAAATCCTTTCTCTATTCTCATCAATCTCCTATACAAATAATCAAATCCAAAATATGCATATATAGAGTGGATAAATGAAAAAATATCTAAGTAACTTTATAATCAAAACCTTTCACTTATATGTTAGTAAGACAGGAAAAAACAAATATAAATTAATGCATTAATAGTGTTTATGTTTTATTACCCTATAATTGCATCATTCCTGTGATTGTTTTTCTTTTCATGCTAGCCTATAAAACATTGCTGCCTCAACCTGTTTTAAACATCTACATTTGTAGTATTAGGACTAGTGATGCTTTGCCAGTTTCCATGAAACAGAAGCCAGAAGGCACAGAACCCATTTCTTTGATAGTTGAAGTTCTTCATTAATTTGACACCTGGCACTTCCAGCTGTATTCTTTTGGTGGAATTGTTCTGGTCATTGGATAGCAGTATACCCTTCTATAATGAGAAATGCATTATGAAATTTGTTGTTGTACTGATTTTTATACTTTATACTTTGCTGATATAACTTACTTAGTTATCATCTTACTATAAGTATTGATTTATTGAAAAGTTAAGATTGTTTAGAGTCACTATTCAAAAAAAAATTTTCCATGTCATCAGTTCCTTTACTCTAAGATATTTTATTCCAAAGGCACTTTTTACTAGTCTTCATTTATTTCATAGTATTCCAAATGCTGCCAAAATTTGCATAAATGCATGGAGGCATAAATAAGTCTAGGTTTGCAAAGATGGGTAAGTTAATGGTGATTATTTCTTTTTCTTTTCCATAGAAGGATTGATTACAGAATTCATATAAATGTCAAGTTTTCAATTTGATCAGTCCATTTTAGTCAGTTTTTAGGAATTATTCTGTTATATAAAATGATATGTATATGTATGTAAGATTAAAAATATCCTACCTAAAAAAATTTGGGTTTGTAGCTGGAAAGAAGAAATTGATAGTAAAAATATATTACTATGAATGTATATTTCTATCATCAGTTAAGATATTTTAGAGTAAATAAAAATCTAATAGTTTATATATAATATAAATATTTACATATATTTTATATATAAGAAATATGCATATATTATATATGTTTTTCCTCCTGGCATGAGCCCATAGTACTCATTATTTTAACATAAGAAAATCCCTAATAAACCTCTAGGTTTTTATTTAAGAAAACAAATGATTAACCTTTGTGTCAGAATTATTTTTAAAATAGTGCAAAATACTAATTTGCTAATACAAGTTTCCTGCTAAAGTTGGCCTCTGGGTTTATCTGTTGTGCTTTGGAAAGCTTCCAGACCATTCTGGCATTGACCTTGTAATCCAGTATTTGCCAATCAAAGCAGCATTATGTAAGCATCCCATGGCTCTTCCTTGACCTACATCTCACCAGTTTTCATATGCTCCTCTCTCCCTTCCCTACCTACTGTACCTACTTTAATTCTATAAGTAAATGATGCTGGAGAAATGGGCCATAGACTCAATGAAGCTGCTTTCTTCACTGCTCTATTGTGTCCATTTCAAAAGTGTTCACAGATAATTTACATCTGAATTCACCCTTGCTGCATATAAAATATAGACACCAGGACCCTGACCTAGACGTATCTGAACTCAGGGAAACTCTCCTGAGTCTGCAATTTTAACAAACTCTCCAGAATTGTCTTGTGTACACTGACATTCAAGGACCCCTGTCCTATATGACTGGATAGACTTAACTGCAAGTTAAGTCTGAAAAAGGTATAGGGGAGCTTTCTATGAAGATGGTAAAAGGAGGAGACACTTGAATCTTACTTAGAGAAATCCCTCTAAAATATTTATGAAACCACCAAACAAAAATAAATATCCTCAACAAAAAATAACAAATAATAAAAAATAAGCAAGTACATGTATAAGACTATGAGACATTTTGTATGCACTTCACTTCAATACTTTTTACTCAGTTTTCAGGTTAAAAATGAAATTATGACCTTGAAAAGGGATTGTGAGGATTAAACAGAAAGGCACATGAAGAGGTGAGGCCAGCACTATTATACAGGCAGCATATAAAAATGGTCCACCCTTCCTACTAAGTTTTCCCCAGCTTTTGTCCACCCCAGAATAGCAGTGCAAGCTAGTTATTTGCAGATTACACCACTGAGGCCTGAGAAGGTTCCTTGCCAGTCCAATAGGGTCCATCTCTATCTGGGGCATTACTATCAATGACCTGATTCCCAGCATTTTCACAAATCTGCCTTGCCCACCCCCTATTTCTTCTATCTACCCCAGGCATCCCAATCACTATGATTCAATCACTCTCATCTCCAAGGTCCCATGTGTTAAAGTTTTGGCTGTGCCACTGTTGAGAGGTGACAGAACCTTTAGGAAGTGAGACCTTCTTGGAGGAAGTTGGGTCATTGGGCATACTTTGGAGGGGATATTGGGACTCCTACCCCTTCCTCTCTTTTACTTTGCTTCCTGCCCTCCATAAGTTTAACAGGCTTCCTCCACCACATGCTCCTGCCATGATGTATTGCACTATCACGGGCTCAAAGCAAGAGCGCCAAGCAACCATGGACTGAAACCTCCGAAACTGTAAGCCAAAATAAGCCCTTTCCCTTATTAAGTTCAGCTGCCTCAGGTATTTTGTCACAGTGATGGAAAGCAGACTCACACACCAACTACTCCTGAGATCTAAAAGACCATGTTGATGCCTCCTGATCCTCCACTCATCAGTGCCTAAGACTCACATTCACTGCTCCATAATGACTCTGTTCCTCCAAACATTTGGAAAAATTCTTCTGAGACTTCCAAGTCACCTCCCCACTGGCTACAGGTACTCACCCTCTAATCGCAGAATGTGTCATAGCTTGGAGCTTGAGCCACTTTCTACATGGCTCCATTTAAATAGAATACAGTGAATAAAAGCCCTCCCCTACCTTTCAGCCCCTCTCCAGGCTTGGCTGAAATATATATAACTTGCCTCCAGCTTTGATTCAGGTTCCCTACATACTCATCTACATCACAGTCTGAGAAAGTGAAAATTAACATCACAAAACCAATGCCAGCACAGAATGTGACAAAAATTACTTTTAATTGATACATAATAATTGTATGTGCTTGTGGGATATAGTGTGATAGTTCAAAAGGTGTATAATGTGTAATGATCAGATTAAGGCCACTAATATATCCATCACCTCAAGCATTCATCATTTCTTTATCCTGGGAACATTCAAAATCCTCTGTATTAGTTTTTTTGAAATATTCATTTAAGGGGGCAGTAGGAAGGATCTCGGTTCAAAGCCAATTTGGGCAAAAAGTTCATGAGACCTCATTTCAACCAATGATTTCAGTGCCTATCAACTCTAGCAACAGAGAAGCACAAATAGGATTGTGGTCCAGGTCAACCCAGGCATAAAGTGAGACCTTATCTCAAAAATAATCAATGCAAAAAGGACTGAAGAGGTTCAACATGAGATCTGACAAAAACAAAGAACAAATCTTCAATTAATTGTTAAAATCAAGTCAACTGTGATACAGAACATTAGAAGTTATTCCCCTTGATGCAACTGCACACCATACCTGTTAACTATCTTCTCCACCATACACACTTTTCCCAGATTATGGTAAATCTATAAGCATGTAAGCAAGAAAAAAAATTTATCACAACTTACTGTCAAAACAGCTAAAAACATGTTATTTGCAGATTTCTTTTATGCAAACATCAATTTTAAAAGATCACTAAGTAATAACTATCTCTTTCTCAGAGAAAAATAAAATCCCAGGAGTTTGATACAAAAACAGACTAGAAATAAAAGGGCATTGTCTGATTCCTAACATCTCCTAAATATACTGCTGCATGCCTTTTGTACTAAAACATTACTCACAAAGAAAAAATGTAATATTGAATTACCTTTTCCCATTGAGTTACAATATATTTTCAGGGATGTGTTCCCAATAGACATTGAAGAGGAAGAGACAACCATCACTTGAAAGGAACTTTTCTCTTTGTTTTAATTAATGTCTTTAATTTCTCATGTGTATGTTTCAAAAAAAGTAAAAAGCATGGAATTTAGTCATATTTTGAATAAATACTCAACTGATAATGCAGTTAAATGAAATTTCTTAGCAGCCTTGACTACATGGAAACTGAATATATAAAGCCAACCAACACACAGAATTTTTTTTGTTTGTTGGTTTTGCTTTAGAGAATTGGAATTCACAGTCTGGAAGTCAGCTAAGACATTTTCCTGGGTAGAATTCAAGTTGTTTTGGTTTATTATCAACATAGAGTTTGTAGGGGGATAGGGTAAAGCTAAAGCTCCCAATGTGTCTGTCTTTGAAGAAATCCCAGTCTGGCGTTGGTGGCTCACACCTGTAATCCTAGCTACTCAGAAGGCAGAGATCAGGAGAATTGCGGTTTGAAGCCAGCCCAGGCAAATAGTTTGTGAGCCCCTATCTCAAAAAAACCCTTCACAAAAAAGGGCTGGTAGAGAGGCACAAGGTGTAGGCCCTGAATTCAAGCCCCAGTATCGCAAAAAAAAAAAAAAAAAAAGAAAGAAAGAAATTCTAATCACTGCCTTCATTTAAGTTTAATGTAGGTGATCACAGACATTAGATATGAGTTTGAAAAAATCTTCCTTCTCCCTTCAATTTATTGACTCAACAAAACTTATGCCATGAACCATTCCAAGTATGAAGAGGAAAACCCACAAACCAGACTCTTCTCTACCTTCAGAGAAGTTGTTTCCAGTTAAGTAGGAATGTTAACAGTTGGAGCTGCTTCTTTAGTTTATATGAAATTGTTTTTTACTAGCTCTTGGAAGATGCAAGACAGAATTATAGAAAAAAAATGCTTTGCCTGTGAAAAAATTCCTCACTTTTAATGGTAATTACCATTTATTGACTGCTCACTATATACCAGACCCTGTGCTGAGTATTTTGAACTGTCACTGCATTTATCTTCAAAATAGTTCCATTTTGCATAGGAGGGGCTTTATCTCTATTAAACAAATTAAAGAACTGAGCTTACTTACAGTCATGTCACATGTGGTAGATGGCAAAACTCTAGTCTTTATGACCCCGAGCTGCTCTTGACCTTCTTTCTGATATTATCTTGCTACTGAATAGAGAAGACAGACTGGCTTAGGTCATGTACACAAAGTGAGATTAGCTTGTATGCAGAATCTTCTTCTCAAAAGAAGATTTTGCTACTCAGTGTTATCTTAAGTGACATTAGTTACAAAGATTGCAGGGTGAGGCAGATTCAGAGACCTATTGTCATTTGAACTGATGTCAAGGGTATGAAGGTGGCGATTTAGAGCTCTTTACAAGCTATGTTGAAAGTACAAACTTAAAATAATAGGTTTACCCATTAGGTTATTACTGTTTCTAAGGCATGATCTTTATCTTTCTGTTAATGGAAACTGTCATTATGTCAAATAAGAATGGCTGTACAGGATCTGGATTTGGAATGAGCTATGCAAAAAGAAAGGCTGATATGCCAGACCTACCTATAACATTTGTGAAGCTCTGGGCAAAAATGCAAATGTAAACCTTCACTCTAAGACCTGCCCCATTCTTTTCTCATTCCTCACTCATCCTTACACAATAAGGATCCTTGAGGTTTGTGTGTAGACACTCCATATGGTATGTACAATGTCTGTCCATATCTCATGCAAATAGACCCCCTTGGCCACTTCTTAGCCTTTGGGTATGTCCAATTCCACATGGTATACCACCAAGAGAATGGACCAGGGAACACACTCCTACAGCCCTGGAAAAATAAATAAATATTCATGCATACATGCTTCCTATTTGTAACATTTTATTTTTTTAGAAACACAGCCTAAGAAGATGTCAAGGATATATTTCTTTCTATGAAAGAGAATCCTATTCGATTTCCAATACATTTCATTTCAGGTAACCAGAGTAAACTACTGTCAAGTAGTTACAATAAAAATCAAGATAAATATAGATAAGTACATTCACCCAAAACAGCCAACTATTATCAATGTACAAAAATTATTGAGCTGCTGCTTAAAGGAGGTTTAAGTTGTATATCAACTTATTTATAAATAAACATTTATTTAATTGAATGCTTTCAATGCATAATTCTGCACGCTTACAACATTTCACATTATACAAGTCACTGTAGAGACACACAAAGGTATTTGCACACTCACATTCATAACTGTATTATTCACAATAGCCAAGGAATGGCAACAACTTAAATGTCCACTGGTAGATGAATGGATAAATAAAATATTGTGTATGCATACAATGTAATATTACTTAACTTTAAAAAAGAAGGAAATTCTGTCACATGGTACAACACAGATGAACCTGGAGGACATTACATTGTTTGAAACTAGCTAGCCACAAAAATCACCCTTTGTGTGGTTCCACTTGTTTGAGGTATCTAAAGTAGTCAAACTAATGAGACATACTAGTTTTGGGAGAATCTAGAAATATACATATCATGAAACAATAATAGATTCTCAGAGAATTGTCTCTTTGGGTAAATCATTTCTCTTTCTGGACATCATCAAAAGGGTCACATCAACTTTCTAACCTCTGGACCTCTAACCTCTAAAGTGAAGAATTAGGCTGATGAAGTGATAGCATATTTGTGAGGGTTTCTGTCTCCTGTAGAACAGTACTGTCAAAAGTGATACTTGTGTTGAAAGAAAATTGAAGTTTTGTAAGAGCTGTAACCAGAGACTTCTTATCATATTCAGTCACTCAGCCAGGTAGGTTTCCAGTCTGGACTAGATTGTGGATAGTGAGCATTTTCTTTCTCAGCAATCCCAAAGAACAAATTCAACACCAATGAGTTCTTACTATTTGTATATCTGGATACTAATTGATTTCCTATTTAAATATTATCTTCTTTTAATAAGGTTCTTTCATTTTAAATTTGAATAAGTACATGTTAAAATATGAGGACTATTTAATACTAGTTTTTCATGCTTCATTTTTATACTCTTTGTAATTAAAACCATCTCTAAATTAAAGAGGAAGATGAAGCTTCTTATGGGTACTACACCTTAGGCTTTAGACTAACATTTGGCTTAATTTACAAAAAAAGTGGTCCATTAGCATGACTTTTGATGCATAACAAAATATATAACCATGGCAAAGATGAAGTACAATATATTTTATTTTTAATTGAAGTAAGCACACAGCATAACATTTAGCATTTTAACCATATTTAAGTGTATGGTTCAGTAGTATTAAGTATATTCACACTGTTGTGAAATAAATCTATAGAATTTTTTATCTTGCAAAAGTAGAACACTCTACCCATTAGAAAACATCTTCCCATTTCTTCTTTCTCCTATCCCCTGATAATCATATAATTTATGTCTCTATTAGTTTGACTACTTTAGATACCTCAAACAAGTGGAACCACACAAAGGGTGATTTTTGTGGCTAGCTAGTTTCACACAATATAATGTCCTCCAGGTTCATCTGTGTTGTACCATGTGACAGAATTTCCTTCTTTTTTAAAGTTAAGTAATATTACATTGTATGCATACACAATATTTTATTTATCCATTCATCTACCAGTGGACATTTAAGTTGTTGCCATTCCTTGGCTATTGTGAACAATACAGTTATGAATGTGAGTGTGCAAATACCTTTGTGTGTCTCTACAGTGACTTGTATAATGTGAAATGTTGTAAGCATGCAGAATTATGCATTGAAAGCATTCAACTAAATAAATGTTTATTTATAAATAAGTTGATATACAACTTAAACCTCCTTTAAGCAGCAGCTCAATAATTTTTGTACATTGATTAATAGTTGGCTGTTTTGGGTGAATGTACTTATCTATATTTATCTTGATTTTTATTATAACTACTTGACGGTGGTTTACTCTGGTTACCTGAAATGAAATGTATTGGAAATTGAATAGGATTCTCTTTCATAGAAAGAAATATATCCTTGACATCTTAGGCTGTGTTTCTAAAAAAATAAAATGTTACAAATAGGAAGCATGTATGCATAAGCATTTATTTTCTTTGAATTCCCAACTGGTACATCTTACTAAGTTTTTTATATTGTATTATTGATATTATTGTTTCTATCAGTTGAGTACTTACTAGAAGCTAGTACTATTTACTCACTTTGCATATAATTTTCCCTTAATCATCAAAAAACCAGAAGATTTGTTTTTCATACCTGAATAAAGTGAGACTCAAAAAGTTTAAATGAGTATTGCTACCTGGAAGAGGACCCCACAGGGTCTCAGTGCGGCTCTCCAGATGGTGGAAGGGGCCTTGGCCTCCACCTCCAACTCTGTGGGCAGGCTTTTGGCCTGCTTCTGAACATATCAGCTGTAGTCTCCTCCTTGGAGAATTCCTTCTTGGGCTGTAGAACTTGTATCTTGGCAGCCAGGGCTGGTTTTGAACTGCAATCCTTCTGATCTCTGCCTCCTGAATAGCTAAGATTACAGGGTCTCACTATGTAGCTAGACTCAAACTCACCATATAACCCAGGCTGATCCTCCCACCTCAACCTCCTGATTACTCAAATGACAGGTTTTTCACAAAACTAAACACACATTTCTGATGGAGAGAAAAAAAGGCCAAGAGAGAGGAGCATGGTTCCTCCATCAGAGGTTCAGAGATCTAGCCAGAGAGATCCTAGCCAACCTCTCAGAGAGGATGGCCCTTTTTGTAAAACCCTGGAGGATGCTGAGAAGCTATGAAGTCTTTCTATGACTTTGGAGCCCCAGTTAAGTTCAACAGAGGGTAAAGGATGCCTCTACTATCATGAATGATTATGGTGAGAGGATTTCAGAAACCAAATAACTCTCAAGCCTGAGAAATTGATCCTGAAGCTGAATCTCTAGATTTTTCAGCCCCCAGAAATACTGCCCCCACTTTCCTGAAAAGAAAGTGTCTTTTACTGATACATAGAATTGCCCCTGCCTACAGTGATTTCCAATCTCCTCTTCAAAGCCAAAGCTATGACTCTGGATTATACTCTCCAAACGGCTCCCAGACACCCCTCCACAGGTACCCTACCTTAGGAGCTTTTATTTTTCTCCAACTGGTAGAGATCAAACCCAGTACCTCCCACATGCTGGGCAAGCAGTCTACCATTGAGCTATATCCTTAGTCCTGAAGCTTTTGATTTTACTCTATAATTTATTTCACCTTAAGTTCACATTTTACACCAAATCACTTACTAATCCACCATCCAGGCAAACGTGTAACCACACATTTAATAGAGATCATGCTGTAAGGTATGAATGTGTAGAATGTGCAAATTATCTCCCTTTCAAATCTCCCTATGTTCATAACATCATACTGAGGAGTAGTTACACGAGTACAAAGGATCATCTCTGATAAAAGTCAGACTCAGAAGCTTCTATTATGATTAAAACAAATCAAGTCATTTCACTATGCAGGTCTATTTGTGAAATATGCAGGTCATCTTTGACTCTTGATTCTCAGACTTGAAACATCTAAAACTGATAATAAAATTTTCCATCCAACATGTAAAAAAATAGTTTAAGAGAACTTATCCAAGGTTACTTAACTAAGAATTGGGCTTCAAAAACTTGAAGTCTTTCTTAGCTGTTTGCTTTTTGTTTTAAAAATTCAACTAAAGGAAATAGTTTATTTTATTCACCAACCTAGAGTTCCTCTTTGACTCAATGCAAATGAAGAAAGAATAATATTTATGCTTCAACTTTCTGAGAGACATGGATTTCTCATTTTAAATTTTAAATTCCCATGTGCATATTCACTATGCTTTGGGGAGACAACCACTTTCCTAACATCTGCCGTAAGTATCCAAAGGAGAATTAGGATGTTCAGAGATTAAAAATAAAGTGCTAGGCTTATATTTGGGCTATGTAGGCCTAGACATGTGAACCTAACCTATACATTGTATGTTGCTAACCACCAAGGGATAAGTAAGTAGGTCTCCAGGTCTGTGCATGGGTAGGTACAGGACTTGGCCAAGATTCTCAGTTTCCTCCAAATATTCCTGGCTGTGCCATAAATCCAGGAAGATAAACTATATTTCTTGGTCATTTCTCATCTCATTTTTAGCTCATCCTGGAGGCTAGTTGGAAGCTCTAACAGAAGGTGCTAATCTTTTGGGCTTCCTTGCACTTGCAGTCCCTCTGCCCTTTTGAAAGCACAACTCTCACCAGCTGAAGTAAGTCACTTTTCCCATAGGGAACCAGATCTAAACAGTAGTTCTTCTCTCCTAGCCTGTAATTAAATCTGGCAGGCAGGTCACTTGTGCTACTGGGTCAGGAAAGAGAAGAAAAAGGAAGTGAAAGAAATGGCATTTGTCTCTTGGCTGGCCCTGGTGCTTCTCTGAGCCTACACTGAGAGACTCTGGCAGTCACACAGTAGAGACCCTTTGCCCAGATCCCTCGTGCTTGCTCAGGATCTGCCAGCTGGCTCTGAAGTGGCTTTTCCCAGTCAGAACCTTGTTGGCTCACTCAGCACTTGAAACTGAAACACTTTGCTGGTAGTCTATTTCTACCCCCAGAGATATTTTCCTATTTCACCACTTCAGATTATAATACAGCAGAGCTTCACTTACTTCAATGTGCAACAGAAACAATTAGAGCTTGTTAAGTAGAGACCCCAGTCAGGCTACAGCAAGGTCTGATAATTTACATTTGTCTCTGATTTATTTATTTTTCCTAATTGAGTCTATCTATCTATCTATCTATCTATATATATATATATCAATCATGTACAACAGATGTTTTGAAATTTGTACACATTGTGGAATGCCTAAGTCAAGCTAATGACTATCTCACAGATAATTTTTGTGGTAAGAATATTTAACGTCAACTCTCTTAGCAACTTTCGAGAATACAATACATTATTGTTAACTATAGTCACCATGTTCAACAATAGCTTTCTTGAACTTATCCCTCTAGCTAACTGAAATTTCAGATCCTTTGACCAACATCTCCCCAACCCATAACCTTTCCCTAGCTCCAGGTAACTGTTTTACTCTCTACTTCCATGATTTCAGCTTTTTTAGATCCTTATATAAGTGAGATCATGCACTGTTTATCTTTATGTACCTGGCTTATTTGACTTAACATAATGTCCTCAGGTTCTTTCATGTTGTCACACATGACAGGATTTCCTTCTTGTTTAAGGTGAGTAGTATTCCATTGTGTATTTATAGCGCATTTTCCTTAACTAGTCATCTACTGATGCACTATTAGTTTGTCTCCATATCTTGTCTTCTGTGAATAATGTTGTAATGAACATGGGAATGCATATAGCTACTCAACAAACCGATGTGGTTTCCTTTGGATATATGATAGTTTTATTTATATTTTTTGAGGAACCTCCATGTTATTTTCCATAATAACTACATTAAGAATGCACATTTCTAACATATTCCCAGGTGAGGGGAGGAAGATGTTTCTGGTCCACAATCACAAAAGACTACAAGTAATCAAATGGTGAGACTTTTTGTTTTAGCTGTCTGAGATATCAGAGTCTAATTTTAAGCTTAATTCTGGCTATAATGTGAACTCTTACTGTTATCACATTTGCATTCTTCTTATCCTCATTGCTTATTTTCCATCTCTATTTTCTCCTTTTATTGTGTATAACTTTCATGGAAGTGGAAGAATATTAAGTTTGACAACTAAAGATAAGTAGGAGTTCCTTATTAAGTAATTGGTTTTATTCTGCTGTAAAACATGAAGATCCTTGATTTAATAAGTGTTAACATTTTGTGAGGGAAAATCATGAACAATTGCTTGACCCAGGCAAAAACATCCAAGCTGATCTTTGAATAATATTTGCCCAATCAAATAAGAAATATTAGGATTAATGCAATTCAGATTGGTGCCCCCTACAATCATGTAAGGGCCAAATACATTTCCTGTGCTGTGTCACCTGTGTTTTGTTTTGGCCCAAATGCTAGGATGCCACCTCACTGTGATTCTAGTTGGGCTTCTATCTGTCCTGTTTGGGCAGGAAGAACAGAGAAAGTTAAAAGGATGTGGTTTGTGTCACCACACCTTATCTCAACACTCATACCCCTGTATTTAGGGTATGGTCCAAAGAAGAATGAGGATATGAGTCAGATGCTCTGACAATATATTTTCCAATAGTAAAAAAGAGAGGTATATGTTCACTCACCAGTCTTTCACTAACCTTGCCTTACTACCAAATTTCAAAGTCCAGTGCATAGAGCCTTATATTCACATATTTATTTGTTCATAACTGTTTTTAGTATATCAATAAGGTTTCTTGTAGGCTTCAATATAGTTAAGGAAAGCTATTTTCTATGCCTAATACAGATTCTAAAAGCTTCCATTCTTAACCAGTCTTTCTCCCACATAAAACTTAATAGAATGCAAATGAATATAAGTGATGTTGCTAGATAGTCTTAAATCCTCTATGATTTATAAGAAATTTAAAATAAAGCTTTTCAAACACTGGCATCTTATTACTGATGCATTTTTTGTCAAAGACTCATAAAATAATGGGCGAACTAATATGTTTGGGCCTTTGGCTTTGATTACTTGCAGTTCATCACCTTCAGGCTGGAAACATTCTACTATACATGGACTTTTTGGTCTTCTCTGTGTTCTCACCTCTCTCTCTGAAAATTATAATTCAATGCACTGAATTCTACAAACAATGAGTGCCTCAGAGAAGGTCCACTTATCCTTATGGAACAAGTTTGGAAACCATTCTTAAGGAGTAAGGAATTAGTCATTATTATCATTAATGGTGACTTTGAATAAGGTCCATCTTCTACTACCCAGAGCTACTAACCTGCTGTCTTTCCTAAGTAATTTACTTCAAAGCGAGACAGAGAGAATATCTATATGGTCAGAAGAGGCAGAAGATAAACATTTATTTAATTCTGTCTATTTGTCTAGCTAGCTAACTAGCTATCTAAGAGAGCTTTTAAAAAGTGGCTGCTATTTTGAAAAAGATTCTAAGCATGAAAGTAACAGGTAAAAGGAGATTTAAATAATTTTTGCTGTATACTAAATAAAATTCCTTGTTTCTTTTCCAAAGTCTGCAATACAAGTTAGAATTGGTCCCAATAATTATTTATGTCCAAATTATTTTATTGAATAAAATAAAGCCTTTGTATTAAAGGTTCTTTTGCTTTAAAAATATTAGAATTCCATTTTTTCATGTGATGCAATGGATTGTAAATTTGTTTATTTTATCTTTGTTATGGTAGACTCTACTGCAGGAAATCAACGAAAAATAAAAGTATAGTTCTGCTTGCAAAGTTTATAACCTGGAAAAGCCACAGGTTTAAGGAGGGGAAACAAAAACTTATGATGTTAAGCAAAATGAGGTAATTAGCAGCATAGAAATGAGAAGTGAAAAGAAGCAGTCAATAGAAGGAGACTCAGTTGTTGTCACTCATACCTAAGCCAGGGGAGGATTTTAAGAAGGAGTAGATAGCTAGTGGTATCTAATACTACAAACAAGTTGAAGGGGTAAGAACTCACAGCAGACCTTTGCAATTTGGGATCATGAGTGAATACTGTCTTTAAATAGTAAAGTTTCACAAAGTAGTTGAGTCTGAAGACAGGAAAAGAAGGAATCGTAGTTTTTGAAGATAACAGATTTGATAGAAAGTACTATAGCCAGGTAAGAGCTGAAAATGTTTGTAGGCAAGGGGAAAAAACCAGAAGAAGCAGAATCTGAAAGTCTAATACTAGAGAAAAGCAGGTCCTAAAAATTGAGTATGTGAACATGGAAGAAATACAAGGGAGAGGGTCTCTTCTTTGTCAGAAATTGAGGGTGGAGAGGAAGCAGATAGAGACAAAGGGAAAATATAAATCCAAAGAGATTTGACATGGAAAGAAGGAAAGTTAGAGGAATTTATAAAGGCCTGAAGTTTCCAAGCAAAGTTGAACTTGAGGGCTCTATTATGAGTGAATTCTTATGTATAAACTTAGAGAGAGCTGCTCAGGTCTAGAAGAGTAATCCATACACTTGCTGAGCAGTAGGGAGAGCTCAACTGAGGCCACTGAGAATGAACTTGTATTAGTTCATGGCTTGGTTTCCTAGTATTGAGAGCAGAAAAGAAATACAATGTGAGTTTCCAGCAGTTGGGAGCTGATGCTGTGGTCATGACTATATTGTGACTTACTGATGAAAAGTGGCCATTTGGGATAAAATGTTAATAAAGGCACCATGAAACTAGTGGATTAAGAGACCTTTGAAGTGTTCAAGAGACAAATAACAATGAGGATAAAGAGCTGACCATAATTGACTGTGAAAAGACAAAAGACTTTCAAAGAGTGGAATTTAAGGGCCTGAGAGCTTTGAGGTGAGAAAATGCTGTTGGGGAAGGTAAAGAAAAACAAGACTCAACACACACACAGCACCATGCCTGGTCAAGACAAAGTAAAATGGAGAACAAGGCTGTGATCTATGGAATAAAATACAAACAATTAGAGAGACACTTGGCATGGAAATTAATGAAAATGATTCCCAGGCAGAAGAATATAAGTAACTCAGCATTCCATCCCCTTAGACATGCACCATAATGAGGAAAGTTGAAGTGCATAGAGTGAAAAGAAGTCTGTGATAAGGATAAGTAGAAAATAGCATAAGCAATAGAACAAAAGTCATATTAGTATTGATGTGAGAGTGTTCAACTAAGAATCTTTCAATTTTCTTCAAAATCTAAAATTTTGCATTGAATTATATGTTATAAAAGGAGAGATAATTAAGAGATGATGGTGGAAAATGGCTTTGAGGCAGTTGTGAGCTAAAAATGTAGCCCCCCTCTCCCTGCCATTCAGGAGGCCTGAGAAAGAATGGAAACCTCTGCAGCTCTGCCATTGTAGTAGTGCAAAAGCAGCTATACTCAATACATAACTGAGTGAGTAGGACTGTGGTTCAATAACTATTTATGAACAAGGCAATTTATCCATAATTTTATGTTTCATGACATATTTTTGTTTTACATTTTTTTCAACCGTCTAACAAAGTTAAAACCATTCTTAGCTCTCTGGTCATATACAAATAGGCTGAATTTGGCATACAGGTCCATATGCTTTCAACTTCTGGGCTACAGAAACAAGATAGAAGGATGCTGTGTGCTGAGACACTGCAAGAGAACCAAGAAAACATTCAAGGACTGAGAGATTTTTGTTGCAGGAGAAAATGGATTCCAGAAAGCCTACATAAAGAACCAATAGAACAATGGATATCAATGGATTATCTATGAATGAATCATGATTTAAAATATAGAAGATAACTAGCTGGACCCTTCCTCAGTGAAGTTTGCACCTTTTGGGTCCCCCCTTCCTGCTAGTGGCAGCTTGGAATCCAGTTTTTAAAAACTTTTATCACTGATGCCATCTTCTACCAGTGTTTTATGTTTAGTGAATTCAGCCTGCCATTCAGAGTCTTTGCTTATTAAATATCTCATTGACTCTTGCAACAGGTTGGAAGAGAATAGCTTTGTTTAATCAGAAGTCTGTCTTGGATGCAATTAAAGAGTTTAGAAGGGTTTGGCATGGTCTTTGAAACTGTGTACACTCTATAAGTGTACACTGCCCTCTTGGCATTTCAGCTTCCCATGGCAGAGACAAAATAGTCTGACAATGGAGAATCTACAGTCTCTTTCAGAGATGTCTTAATGACATGAAAACTCATTACATGAGAGATTGAACTCACCTATTAAAAATATGGAAGTAGTTAACCATTATGTGAACAATAAAAAGACTTATAAATTCTTGAAGAATAGTAATAGATTCAATTACTATTTGTAGGAAGTACAAAACCATCCTGGTTCTTTGAGCTGCAATTTTTTCATTCACTGTAAAGAGAAGGAGTCTATCAGATGGTTTCTGATGTACTTTCAGTCACCAGCACTCTAATTACATACATGTGGACATCATGACCATTGGTAGACAGAAAAATGCAAATACCCAATGTGCCTTACCTTGTGAGATTATTTTCCTTCTAATTTAATGTTATCTTCTGAAATTAGAAAAGGAATAAATGTTCAAATCCAAAGTAACAAAAATACTCCAGATTTAGAACAAAAATTGTATGAACTATCCAAATAGGCAATATGAATGCTGGATATTCATAGTCTTCACACTTTCTTAAAACAAACTCCTTAAAAATAAAATATAAATTACACAATGAGGCAAAAAAGCATGTCAGTTATTGAAATTATTATGTTAAAAACTTCCCAATCCAGTTTCAAATCTGATACATTTCTTTTAACTAACGAATAATGAAACCTTATCATAAGGAAGTAATTTTCCTATTTTACTCTGATTCTTTTAGTAAAATGTTCCATACTTTGATTGAAAGTATTAACTATGTCAAAATATTTCTCACATAATCATTGGGTTGGAAAATGGAGCAAAAGTTAGAAAGAATGCATCAGGCAGGACTCTCATCTCCAGTTAGGGGTAACCAAGAGAAACAGAATTCCAGAATTACAACTGAAAAGTGTCTTAAATCAAAATGTTAAACATAAAATTTACTAGATTCAGGAGACAACCATTCTTTTAAAAATCTCTACATGGATCTTTACTAAATATTACAATGGCATGTATCACTATTCATATATCTAATATGAGAAACTAATGTGACCATTACAATACATCCTTTCCACAAATGTGGTCAAAGAAAAGGGGAATATAGGCTTTTATTTGAACAAAGTAAGAAAGTGAGAGAGAGAGAGAGAGAGAGAGAGAGAGAGAGAGAGAGAGAGACTACTTTTGCCAACCTTCTAATTCAGTTTTCAAAGAATTTTTATTTTCTACTTGATTACTAGTTGTGTCATGTCTTTGTAAGTTAAGTTACTTTGTTTAAACTAATAAAGCTCTTATAATGAGTTATTTTTGGTAATCTTATTATTTTACAATTGGGACATTTTTCTGTTTCTAGTACTCGTGAATCCATATCTTGTAGGAGTTTGAACCAATCAAGAGATCTAACAACAACAAAAAAAACTTTCATAATACTGTGCCCTCAACTATTACTTTGTATTAAAATGTTATACAATCACTGTGTTCCTGGAATATAACTCAGAGTTACTCTTCAGTTACTGCTTCATTGTGGAGCTGAGTGACATTAAAGAGCATCATTTTATTATATTTGACACAGAACAAAGTGCTACACATTTGAGTACTTTACTAGCAATTGTTTGAAATCCAACATGAAAATGGAAAGAGAAACTATTTTTCTTACTATAAGTAGGCTAAAAATTGTAAGTTGTCATTCATGGTATTTAAAGATATTGAAGCAGATATTTTACTTACATCTTTAAAACATCCATATGATTCAGCTAAATCCCATTCATATTCAAACAGAGCATTCCATTGCAAAGTATAAGAGGTTAATTTGTTAAATTCTCCTGACGCACAGAGTGCTAAGTCATGGATTGAAAACCAGACTTGCCTAAACCCACAGAAGGTAAGAAGATTCCACATGCTGTACGGGAGAGCAGAGTACTTTTGTTCTGGTTGGATACTGGAGAAGAACAGTTACATACACAGCTTTCATACTTTCTTCCATACGGACCTAGGACAAGAATTTAACCTTACAGAAAATTGCAGTGTACCAGCTATGTACCAGGAAGTGTGTATATGTAGAAGAGTCAATTCTCCCTAACACATTTAGGAAATTCAGTTTTCTTAACCTGTGTGAAACCTTAGCAGAGTACCGAATAACACCAGAGAGACTATTAAATAAGTATTTCCTTCATTTTCTATTTCTTTATTATAGCTCGCAAATTAATTTATCTTTCATAAATTAAACTTAACCATAAACCATATGGTAAAGTAAACTTAGCCATAGAAGGCACAAATGAGTCTAAAATCCTAATATTATGGGAGTAAGCATAAATGAGTAATAATTATGACTTACTTAATCTTTCAAGCTTACTTGCTGAGTCACTTGTGATTAAACATTAATCAGCTTGGAACACAGTTATTGTAAATATCACAGATAAATATACTAAATTAAACACTGAATGAAGCATGAATATCTACATGATTTTTATCAAAAATGCTAGATATAACTTATCTCTTCCTTTCTCTTAAGTGAATGACCCAAATACCATGCTACACCCGTAAGATTAAGTCTAAACTATGCCATCCTACTTGTCCATCTTTTCTATCAAGTCACCCTATTTTATTTTGAATAAATCCTGTGACTTTTTAAAATGTGTCAGAGCATATCTTGGGGTATTTCATCTTTTTTCACTTTTCATAGGAAAAGTGTTGGATTTAGTTTCAGGGATTTTTTTAGTCATCTAGGTAAATGATATAAATGAAACAAGAGGCTTGTTTGACTTTTTGTTGATGATATTTAAAGACTTGGTCCAAGTTGTTTAATTCATATTTGTATATGATGTATTTTTCTTATTGCTTGGAAGAATTTCCCAGGTTTCTGATTTGTCTAATCAATATGGTGTTTGTAATAAACTCCTTAAAGGTCTAGCACAGAAGCAGATTTTCTTAAATGAAAGTATTTTACTTATTATTTTTCTTCTGACAATAATTGTTTCCACAACTTTTTTGAAACATTTGAGGAGTGAAATGTGAGTTACATAAAGCAAAACCATAAATATGGGGGATAAGATGACATTACAAAGAAGAGTGTTGACGTTGATACTGAATTTATTTCCTATTCTCAGCTCTGTAGAAGAGTTCTGTGTGTAAATGGCCACCTGTTGTGTTAAATTTCATTATTTTTGGTTTTGTTTCTCCTAAAATGAAGAAAAATGCTGATAGGAAAGAAAGGTTAACCACTTTTTAAAAAAATAATCAAGCCTTAATAGAACAGAATAAATTTTATATGTCATAAAGCTCTAAGGTCAAAGTCAAAAGCTTCCCTATTCTATTGGGTTGGGTTGCTTTTATGGTCTTAAAATCTTATTCATTTGAGAAAAGTCATTTAAAGAGATTTTATAATTTTATAATTTCTTGGAAATTCAATCATTTAAATTGCATGAGGAAATTTTGTCTTTCCTCTTTTTCTTGCCAAAAATGTTTTTAAAAATAGAAAAGAAAATTAAAGGAAACTTCACATATGTTGGTGATATAAAACATAATGTTGCTAGAATAGGTCATAAATAATTTGTATTTCCCTGTAATGTAACTTATATGTACATTCTAGAATGCAATGCTATGTTCTAAATTAACCCTCTTTAACTTCATTATGTACTTCAATACCAAATTAAACTTCAAAATTTTAATAACAATATGGTTAAACACTTTTAAAAGTGAATACTTCTTTTTATTTATACACATGACTTTTAAAAGCTGTTTTCTAATTCAAATTATTTCTAATCTGGTTATTTGCCTTAAATTTTTTTGGAAGAAATTGGAAAACAACCATTTTATTTCATCTTGTAAATCAAAAATTACATTCTATAATGATACGGGAAGCTAGAGAAGATTTCCTTATAACTGATTCAACCTTTCCTCAAAGAATTTGGACCTCCTATATAGGTTAGTCTGATAGGTAGAAAGACTAAAGAGCATCCAGGCTCACCAATGTTCTGAATATCTGCAAGTTAGTCCCAGGAATCCTGGCAGCCTTACAAATGAAAGTGTGCTCCCCCGACAGTGGCTGAATTTATTCCTGGGAAACTGATACCAGATCAAGGTTTTTCCATGGAGAATTCTGCAAGTGGCAAACTGATCCAGACATAAGAGCAATGGTCTTCAAACTTTCTGTTTCTGTACTCCCTAAAGGAATTCTAAAATCTCTGTAACCCTTTGCAGAAGTTTAATGTGAAATCTAACATTTTTTCCAAAATGTAAATAATTACAAATTATATGATTTCCAACTTATTTGTTCTTAAATTGTTTTAAATTTGCAGATAATATGTTTTTTTATCATATACAACATGTTTTGAAGTATACAAACATTGTGAAATAGTTGAATCTAATTAACAAATGTATTACCTTATGTAGCTATCATTTTATTGTGAGAGTCCAATTTATTTTAGTACTAACCTTTTAAAATAAAATTGTTCCATAATTTCTAAATACAGTCTATAGAATTTAGGTACCAAAGTGATTTGATCCCTATCAACAACCTAGAAAAATAGTAATTCATAAATGAGCTCTTCTTTAAAAATTGGAATTTTCATATTTCCTTTTTTATTTTTTAACTCATTTTTCCATTTCCTTTCTCACCATGTTATCCTAATTTCATATAATTTTATTCATTTAATATTATTTTACTCTTCAATGTTTTCTATTATGACCTTATTATATTTATTTACAGCAAAATTATGAATTAAATTTGCTTTTAAATTTTTCTAATAGATTCTAAATGCTAAAAATATATTTCTCTTGAGTAACATTACAATTATTAGTAGTAAGTTGTTTAAAAAATAGATTATATTAGTGAATTATGTTTAACATAACTATATTAATATCAAAATACTGATAAATACACTTAATTAAAAATGACAAGTACTTTAATGGAATGGATAGGGATGGATTTTTCTCCCATACAGCTGCATATGAATGTTACTTGTTGCTAGAATGAGTTAGAGCTTAATATTAATTCTCTTCTTATTTCCATTTTAATTGAAGTAAATGTTAAAAAGATCCTATTTGTAAGTGGGAGTAGAAGGACCTTTATTATAGTTATGATATAACTTTCAGACCTTTGTAACATTTGTGCCAAAAAATACATATTGATCTATTATGCAAAAATAAAGATCTAGCAGCTGAAATGTGTTTAGTGCACCCCACTTTTTGTGGAGAGCAAAGAATTAAGAGACCACCTATGATTTGTTACCCAGCTATGAAACTTTCACTGTTACACACACACACACACACCCCAGCACTAGTACAGGATTGTCACTTATCTGTGTGTTTTGCATCACTGCAAGACTCTATTCACTCCAGAGCAATGTATTCTAATATGAATCCAGGTGGATGAAAAGCATGGCTTTCTTTTGTATTGTGGCAGAAGGACAGTAATGAGTGGGGTAATTTAACCACAAATCATTTGTTTTAGGGAAGAAGTCATGGGAACAGCGTGGATCTAAAAACATCTTCACCACCATCTATGCCCTTGGAAAGTCTTTGTGAGCCCTCACATGAACATTCTGGTGGAAGAACATTGTCTTGAAGCATCTGTGGTTCCTTGGTGGTCTAAGAATTGTTAAAGCACACACAAATAGGAAGTGAGGCTGTTTTCATTGCTTTGTTACTGGTGGGTTTTCTGTAATGTTTTAGTGTTATGTCTTATAGCCCTACCTAACATACATCAGTGACTTAGTAGAAAAGGCTTGGAATTAAGAATCCAAAAACATGATTTCAGCTATTAATCCTCTTTCTAACTGGCTCTTCTGGAAAACATCACTACACTTTGTGGGGACACTGTTTTCTCATCTAAAGACAAGACAAGATGAGAACAGTATTTTCCAAAGCCAAATGACTTAATTCAAAGTGGTATGTGTACAAACTTGATTTGCTATAAATTTATTTTATTGTTTATCAGAAAGAAAAAAATCATTGTGCTAAATCCACATCTTCAGTATAATTTTTAGAAGATTTCTAAAGTGGATAGTCTAGTTATTTTTTTCAAAAAAAAATCTGTTTATTTCAAAAATTAACTAGGTATCTTAAACTCTATGAATGTGATATAAGAATTAGTGAGGTTTGGTAAATATTAGAGTTGTTATGATTGCTATAGCTCTATCAAAACCAGCATTATACAATTTTATGAAAAACAGTTGAAAGAAATAAAAAGAAAGGAGTAGGCAAAGGAGGAAGAAAGGGAGGGAGGGAGGGAGGGACATTAAGAAGGATATATATTTTTATTCAGGTTCACAAAATGCCATGGTCATGAATGGCATATACCAACCCACATAAGAAATTTCAAAAGGTAAAATTGGGCAGAGTACACCTGTGGTCCCAGCAACCTGGGAGGCTGAGGCGGGAGGATTTCTTGAGCTCAGGAGTTTGAGACCAGCCTGAGCAACATAGCAAGACCCTGTTTCAAAAACAAGGCAAATAAGAGAGAAAAGAGAAAGAGAGAGAGAAGGAAGGAAGAAAGTCCAAAAGACAAGTTCAGGCAAATTATTCACTAAGCACTTATGGATAGATGTTTTAAAGGCAGAATACCAATTATGCAAGTCAGCCTTTCTCAACCCTCTGAGCATGAGCTAAAAATCTTCACTACTTCTACACAGCCAAGTGATGTGGAAACCTGATGTAATTACTCAAGCAAGGCAGGCAAATAAAACCACAAAACTTAGAGGACCTCAGCTATCTTCGCTGATCAAATTATCCAGGTACTTTATTAACCTCCTTCTCAAGTTGCCTATTTGACACAACCAATCCCAGTGCTGGGCTTTTAATTAGGAAAGCTTACTGACAATAAATGCCCTCCAAATAAGTGTGGGTTTTCAAGATTAGTAAAGAAATGCAACTTTTAAAGATGTATTCATTACCCAGAGTTAAAGAATAGATTGAATTAATGAGTATTGATGTGAAAAAAATCTAAGCCTTGTAGATCTTGGGTATAATGTGTAAATGTATCCAACTAAATGATAATAAGATATTTTTAGCTTCACTTTTTTCTTTTGCTATATTCAATTTTCCTAAAATTTGTAATAAGATACTAAGAGTAAGATCTAAATTTCATTCTCTTTCCTCCTGTATTCTAATCTTTCCTTTAAAATGAATAAAATAAGGAGCCAGGTGCGGTGGTTCATGCCTGTAATCCTAGCTAATTGGGAGGTAAAGATAGGAGAAATGTGTTTTGAGATCAGCCTGGGCAAAATTAACATGACATCTGTCTGAAAAGCAAACTAAAGGTAAAAGGACTGGAGCATGGCTCAAGTGATAGCGTTCTTAAAGATTGAGGCCTATATTCAATCCCCAATGCCACAGGCAAATTAAACAAAAATAAAAATTGTTCATCCAAATAAAAAACTTTAATGTGCACATACACCCAAGCATATGAACACAAGCACACACAGGTACACATAAGTAAATGATACTAAACAGAATTTATACATATCAGATAGGGACCTCTGTAAGAAGTATATAAAAAATGAATCTCAGCTGTGCCTTATCCATAGGACTTTGTGGCCTTCTGGTCTTCTAACAAAGGATGAGATTACTTTATTTGGCGCAGCCTTTTTCATATTTTAAGTTTCTTTTCTCTACAGAACAATAGTAACTCTATATTTGTTGTCTTATAAATCACTTTCCCTCCTATTTTCTCTATTTAATACAAGAACTTTATTGGATAAGGACGTCTGAAGAAAAACTCACCATTTGTTTTTTCTACAAAACAACACTGCTAACAGCTACCACTTTTTACTACTCAAGAGTTTATATGTGTAAATCCCTTACACCTAACAATAATGTAAAGAGATACTACTTTGTTTTGTAGATAAGTAAGGGATGCTCACAGTTACCATGTTTGGGCTAGTGCTGTGGCAGAGTTGAGATTTGAAACTAAATTGATTGTTTTCTGAAGCCAGGGACTTTCTTCTATTCCACACCATCCTCTTATTAATGGTTCTCACCTGATGTTTGTCGAATGAACCCCTAATGCTCAGACATGCTCTATCCAAATGGGCTTTGAGAGTAGATGTCATTTTAAATCCCTAAGGTTCAAGAAGAAATGACTGGAAATTTTCCAATTAACTGTGAGCAATCATGAGGTAATTTCAGTAATACACAAACCCATTCACACCAACTCTTCTCCAAATTTCCCAGAAGCATTATTATTTAGCAGGGCAGGCCAAAAAAAGGATAACTAGCTGCCTGAAAGGAAAGGTGGGGCAAGAGGTGCTTTCCTCTAACATGGGCAGGTCATTCTACCACAATACAACCCCAGAACAATTCCAAAGTGGATTGAGCCATACCTCCAGTGGTAGATCTCAGTTTCCCTAAATATCCAAGCATGCAGGAAAGCTGGAAAGTGAACATTTTAATGCAAAATATCTGAGGACTATGCCACTGAAACATATGCAGGCTGTCATATTCCTTATTACTGGAAGTAATCATGGGCTACAAGCATTCTGAACTCTGGTCTGTTAAACCTATGTGCAAATTTTCAAGGACTATGCCAAAAGATAACATCAGTAAGCCCATGTTCAATGCTTGGGGGAAAAAAAAAAAGAATGGGCTCATTGCCAAGAGGGAGTTAGATAATGCTAATAAATCACATTTGGGAAACACCTTCTTCATATTACTTCATCTAGTCTGTATCCCTCTGCAGAAGAGTATGGCATGTTTCATTCTTCTCTTTTCCAAGTTAGGAAATAGGTTCAGAGTATAACTAAAATTTATTGAACGATAATTGTATCCCAGGATCCATATTCAAAACATTATTTTATTTAATCCTTGTAACAAGCTTCAGAAGGAAAGTTCACTATTACTTCATTTCATGAGCAGTAGAGGGTTAGAGAAGTCAAGGTCCAACAGTCATGTGGTTGGTAAGTGCACAGAGATTGTAGAACAGGTCAATCTGACTCAAGACTCCTTCGGCACCATGCTACATTGATTTGATAAGAATTTAAGGGAGTTGGCCCAGGTACTTAATCTCAAACCCATCCTTACCAATTCCAAAGTCCCTTGTTTTTCCATATCCACATTCTGCTCAATCCTGAGTCTGGTAGTGAATTTTACTAAAGGAAGTATGGATTCTTCCTCTGTAAGATTCTTTAAAATGAAGTTATTCATCCTGAGGTGATTTCATCCAGAGAGAGGCTAATACGTCAGGAACGCTTTCTGAGCACCCAACACTGACACAGTTTTAACACTCTTAAGCTCACTAAAATAAACCTGATGGCCTCTGGAATTCCCAACAGCAACTTGTTTCTCTAAAATCAATGAAAATAGATACCCATGACCTTTCAGGTTTACTCATAACCTGTTTATGTTTACTGTTGACAGGAATACAGAATTAAAATTATTCCATTTCCTTTGTTTGAGAAGTGGAGGTAAAAGTCCAGCTTCCTGACTTTGAATCATAAACCTTCACCCATACCTCTGGCAAATTGGTGGTCCCCTTCACGTCTCAACCTGCATAGCAACCCACCCTAGAAAGCATCGTCATTCAGGGAGGTGAGTGTGCCAGACACCACAAACCTGGACTTGCTGTTGGAAGGCCCCTCCAGCCAAAAACAACACTGCCAGCAAAGGGTGGTGGGAGGTGGGAAGCAAGCTCAGGGCTGGCAAGTGGGCAGAGTGAGTCACCTCTTTGATGTGAGTGGTTATTCCAAACACAGCAAAGGTGAGCAAGCATTTCCTTCCCCTGACGACCACAACTATGTAGCAACAGCCCATTGCTATAGGAAACTGAGTCACAGCTAGGAAGGTCTTAGAGTTACAGGAGAGGAAATTGCTACTTTACATTATAATATCAATTTTACCAAGATGTATTTTGTCTCAACCTGCTGAAATTTCAGTCTATCTTCTGTATATAAACTAGTTTTCTCCTTATTTCCAAAACTTCTCCTCTCTGCTCCCCATTCTTAGTAGTGATGCTACTTGAGAGGTGTTCGCCTTCAACAAGACCTTCAGCAGAATTAACTATTTTTTAAAAACTATCACTTTTAGTAAAAGGAGGACTCTGGGCTCATCGTACTCAGAGAATGAAATTGTCACAAATGAAAGATTATTCAAGTTATTGGTGGTTCCAGGAATACCTGCTTTTTCATAAAAACAGAAAATTCAAATCCTGGGTCATGCTAGAACCCATATGACCCAGTCTGGATGACTCTAAATCTGTCTGTAGAAGTAGAGAGAAAACTTTGCTATTCCTATCACTTTCAACTTTGGGCAGGAGAGTCTGCTGCCATTTTAATATACTTCCTGTCCCCTGAAAGCAGGGCCTCAAAGCATAAAGACTACATCTCCTAGTTGCCTTCTAAGCCCTGCTCTGGTTTAGGGTCCTCCAATAAGAGACAGTTGTGTGAGATTTGGAAGGATGAAGCAAAGGCACCCTTACTGTTCTGTTGATAGCAGGCAGGCACAGGATCTTCAGATTGCAGAGCTAAGGTTTGTCCAGTGACTCCTGGGGATTCTCCTGCAAATCACCCACCGAGGTGCTACAGGAGCACCTGCACCTCTGAACTTCCTGATTTCCTGAAGTGGGAATTTGTCCACTTAACTCCTTAAACTTAATTACTTTCTGATTAAAATAGCTAAGTAGTTTGTTTTCTTGATAAATCTTGCCTGGTGCATACATCAAAAGGGCAAAGAATATATCCAAAACTCACCTTCCATAGATTTCTAAGAATCTATTTCCATCTAAGAACTAATCATTTTCAAATCGTTAATCTTTTCATTGAATACTATTTCTGTGACAATGAATTACAAAATGAAATACTCAGTCATGAAGTTATGTTTCAGTTATTTTCCCCATGAAAAATATTTCAAGCTTCAAGGAATCTCTGGTATGAAAATGATATATACTCATCTGTCTTATACCCTTCATCCATTAAAAATATTAATCATATTTGGACTGAAGAGTTCTGTTGTTTAATCTATTATTAAATCAGAGAAAATAAAACATACATACTGATTTTTACTTTTATTTTGTATTTTTATTTAGTAAGAGAGATAGAAATGAGCTAATTTTGTAAAAATATACCCAAAATTTTGAATCACATAGGCTAGATTAAAGAAGCAAGATAAGACTTTCAGAGAAAATATTATCCTTGTAAATTAGCTTCCTTCCATCACAAAGATCAAGCTTGATATTCATTCCTTCCTGTCTCTTTTATATTTTATTTTCATTTTCCAACCATAAAATTAAATAAAAATATTTAATTTTAGACACTGCTTACCTGAAGCTGAATGCTATGGGTAAGGGGACCTATTCTGAGTAGCTTAAATTTCAAGGCCTTGTCATTATTGGATAAGCATCTAATCAAATTTGAGTTAATAAAAAATGGGATTAATAAGTTTGGCCTATGTAGATAAGCCTTAGTTTTGCCTTTGTAGAGCACTGGATTGATAGAAATGACCTGTGATTTTTGTGGGTGGTGTCATTTGATTATTTGACTTTTCTTGAAAGCAAGAGTTTGGTTGTTCATCACCCAGTCTACATCATCTCTCCCTCCTTCCCATGTTCAATGAGATTTTTAATGTAAATCAGAAGTCACAAATTAGAATTTCAGACAACAGAACAAAAACATCTTACAGATTTGTCCATTTATTAATTAGTAAAAAATATGTATCAAGTTTCTACTATGTGCCATATTTTGCTGTAGTCTCTGGGGATATAGCCAGTAGTAAAATCTCTGTTGCTGATCTGTTGTAGGAAGATATCCAAAAAAGGCAAATGAATAAAATGTAAATATGTTAGGTAGTGATAAGTGCTTTTGAGTAAACTCAAGCATGAAAGGTTAGGGACTATGAAGAAAGAGCATAATTTCAAATAGTGTGGCCAGGAAAGGTCTCACTGAGGAGACATCCAGGTATAGGCCTGAGCTATGTAGCTGTATATGGATGGGCCTTTCAGATGGGGAGGGTGCTGGTGCAAAGGACTTAAGACTCCGTGACTACATTCTAGGTCCAAGGAATAGTCTGGCAATGGGTGGTGACACAACAAGAGAGTGGAAAACTGTAGGAAGGAGGTTGGAGAGGTAACAAGAGCCTGAGAGTTGCCACGTTGAAGACTTAAGAGATGTGTTCTGTCAATCCACACAGTGATTTTTAAAAATTAATTTTTCCTACCATTTTAAAAAGTAGTGTATTCTATATAAAAGTCTGAGTTCTCATCTCCCTAGGGGAATGATTTAGGGGATTTGATTTAGCAATTCTAGTTTATAAGATTGTACATCAGCACGTTGTGACAGCAAAACTGAGCAGCAGTTTCTATGGAATTCCAGTTTCTCCTACTCCCTGTTGTCTCATACTTAACCTGCTTCCTTGAGACATAAAATATTTTTCTTTGTGCCCTAAAGTGTAAAGGCCAGTTGGTGGTTTAAGCACATGGAATGGGCTTGGACAAACATTGATCTCCTCACAGCCAAAGCTCTGATGGAATGATTCTGAACCTGGGGTACTCTAATCCTGGATGAGTCCATTATTGTTCTGTGAATGGGTGCAAGTCACAAGTATAAATATGCAACAAGAATGTCTGCTCAGCACAACTACACATCCGAGTGTGTGCCACCTGTACATTCGGGAAGACGGGGGCTTTGGGTCAGCATGTTGTTAACTCAGTTGTTTCTCTCTGGACATTCGTAGCAGCCTACTGACATGAAGTAGAGGTATTACTGTTATTAGTTTACTTGTTTTCTTCTATATCCAGAATGCAGTATTATTTGACAGATATCGTGAATAAAAGAGTTTACCTGATATCCATGTGCATGTGTGGGGTACAGGTGAGCAAGGACAGAGGGTTAAGAGATAGGGTGTTGTCTGCTGGAAAATCAAAATAAAGGATGCTGGCTCATTCACATTTGTAGTATACTTTACCCTCTGCTAATTACCAATATAATTGCTCTGATCTGTTTGGGAAATCCACAGGCTTAAAAACTATCAAATGGACTTCATTTGGATGATTTTCTCTTCATTATAAAATATCATCCATGCCTTGTGACTCAGAAGCTATTATATTTTTATCTTCCTAATTCTGGTAGCCAAAAGTTAGGGCTGACTCAGCCAAATAGTTCCTGAATGAGTTACAGAATGTACACTTACTCATGATAAATGCCATTGTACACAACAGACATGTTCTCTGGCAGTAGCAACTTGTGCCTGGGACATTTACATATTTAGAGGGTTTTTTTTTTTCTTTAAAAGAACATGAAGCTGGGAGCTGGTGGCTTACACCTGACATCCTAGCTACTTAGGAGGCTGAGGTCAGGAGGATTGTCACTCAAGGCCAGCCAGGGGAAATAGTTCATGAGACCCCATCTCCAAAATAACCAGAATAAAATGGACTGGAGATGTAGCTCAAGTAGTGGAGCACCTGCTTTGCAAGAGTGAGGCCAAACCCCAATACCACCAAAAAAAAATGAGTAAGAATTATTTTTACAGCTAATCTGAGTCATAATAAGTCATATCAAAGAACAGTTTTTCTCTTTGCTTGCTTACTTTTATTTTTCAGTACTGGGAACTAAACCCAGGGCCTTGTGTTTGCAAGGCAGCCACTCTATCACTTGAGCTATGCTCCTACCCAAAAGAATAGTATATAAATTATAGTTTAGAGAAACTATCAGTATTCAACTGAGTTGAAAACTTCAGAGTAAATCTAACCCCAAAATATTTCAATGTGAAAAATGCTTAGTAATTGCTTAAAGATGATTCAGGAAGATACTGATTCAATCTTAAAGGACTGACTTTGCTATTCCTGTCCTTAGATGAGAAAATTGCTTGTAAGAGCAAGAACTGCATTATAAAGTGGGTCTAGGAATTGTAGTTTCTCTAGTGTGCTCAGTCAACAAGCATACAGAAACAGCCTCCACTATGTAAAACACTAAGATCTTGGTGTAGAGGTAGTTACAGTTACAACTACAGTACAAGTAAGGCAGAGAATGGAACAATTAGTGAATTTAGACCCTGTAAATTGTTGACTTAGAAAATGCAAGGCATATTTGTTAAATTCAATGTGACTATGTTGATATCCTAGGTCAGAATTCATGGAAAAGAGACTCGGAGACAGAGATCTGTATACGGAAAGTGATACTTTCAGCATGAATACCTATGTGAGAGTGAAGGAAGCAGAATGTGGAGGAGAGATGTGTATTCTACAATTCAGTAGCAACAAAGCTCACAACCAGTCCTGTGCGAAGCGTAAAAGGTGATGTGGATTGCCCTTTAGACTTGTCCTAACTTGAGGCAAGAACTTCCCTTTAGCCTAAGACATTTTGGAGACTAGAATTATCTGTGAATCTTTATTGACCAATGTGGCAGCTGGGGCAATGAAAACCACAACTGTATAAAAGCAAATCTGGTACACTTCAGCATCCACTGCAGTTAATATGGTTTTATCCTTCAAGGAAAGAATAGCCCTGGCATTAGAAATGGTGAATGATGTGCGCGGACCTCACTGTGTTCACTACACAGTGAATGTCATAGGATGCAGTGGGATGTGGTGTGTCATTTGGGAACTGAAAAGCTGGGATCAGATTGTGACTTGGTCGTTTATTAGTTTTCAGGCAGAGCAACTACATAATATTCAAGGCCAAGTACAAAAGGAAATGCAGAGTCCCATGTTCAAAAGGCAGGGAAAAATGCCATTAATAAAACCTTTTTTTCTCTTTTGACAGTCTCTCAACTTGTTGAGGTATTTTTATTTGCTACTGAATGTTGTTCTAAATAAAGAAAAACTTAAATTAACTTTAAATTTTATATTTAAATTTTACATCTAAAATGCAAACAGCATTTAGCTTAGACATGCCTATGCATTTCATTCTTATTAGAACAGTGAACTCTTTTATTTCATTTCTTCATGTATTCACATTATACTAACATTGTCTCCTTTCAACTTACTGATAAGTAAGAAAGAGTTAAAAGAAAAGCAACTACAGATTGCCCTATCTTTTCCTTACCTTCTTTGCCAGAATTTTAAGCAACTCATATTCAGGGAAATCACAAGGGTATGAAAGGATATGATAGTATTTCTTGGTTGTGTGTCTTAAAACACCATTGCCTTCATTTTGCACTCAAATCAAATTCTTGTGAAAAGAAAGCTTGCTCAGTCACGGCTATGACATACTTTTCTTGTAGTAGCTTTGAGTCTTACTAAATTCCCATATATCCCACACCAGAATTTTGTGCAGACATACATAGTGTGTGTGCCTGCCTGCTTATGCATACCTCCCATTGTCCCATCAGACTTCACTTATGAAACACAGATTCAAAGATAAAATGTTTATCTGGCCTTTAATGCTAACCTTTGAATGTCGGGAGCAGGAGGATCAAGAGTTCAAAACCAACCTGAGCTACCTACTGAAACGCTATCTCAGAAAAAACAAGGGCTGAGTGTAGCTCAGTGGTGGAGTACTTACCTAGACTGCACAAGGCCTTGGGATTGATCTCAAGTACTGCAATAAATAAATAAATAGTTTCAAGAAGGTGACAGCAGAGTATTAAACCAAGTGCCTTATGGGTCCTACGGGCCAACATAGATCACATAGTTGTCCCTGACCGTGAAGCTAACCATGCTGTGGATCTTGATAAATCATTGAATTCCTTTGAGCCTCAGTTTCTTAATCAATAAAACTGGGATAATTATACCTACTGTGTGATTTTAAATAACTGAAAATTAAAGGAATAGAGTTTCTAAAATTGTGTTGTAAAGAGGGGAGGGAACTCAAATTTACCAAGTTCCTGTTATGAATCATACTTTAGCTATTGTAAAGTAGTTGCCTCAGGGTCACCTCAGCTACTCTCTAGCCCATCAGGCTTTGTGTATCTCCGACTCTTAGAAAATAATTCCTGCCTCTTTGAACCCCTTCAGCTCATAATATTAATGCATCCTTAAATTTCAACTTTGATGTCATTTAACTTAACAAATGTTTGTTAGGCATTGAGTACGTGCCAGTTGTTATTCTAGGGGTCAGAATGGGGTTAAAGTTAGATACCCTGATTCCCATTCCCACTACTAAATTATGCTCTTCCTGTGAAATTACCTGTGTGAGAGCATGGGTCACACTGTTCTACGTTGCCTGTTTGTATGCCTTCATCCTTCTAGGCTGAATCCTTGACTTACTCATCATAGTTCCATTGTAGCACACTGTGCCAGGCACATAGTAGGTGCTCAATAAATGTATGCTGACTCATTGGATGAGTACTAACCATTATTGGAATGTAAGGTGAAGAAGTTGAACCAATAGTTTGAAAGGTGGCCTGGACAAGAAGAGAAGAATGGCTGAAAAAATAAGTTTTATAATCTTTAGCATATGAGCTATGAAAGAAATCATGAAAGTAGATGAGACTTTTGAGTGAAAATAAGCATTACTCAAGGAAGAGTCTAAGAAACACTGGCACTCAAAGGAAGACATCAGACAAAAGTACCAGAGGAAAAAACTAAAACAATGTTCACAGTGACGTAGGTTAACATGATTTCTTAAATGAATCTAAAAGGGCTGGGGGCATGGCTCAAATGGTGGAGGGCCTGCCCAAGGCCTTGAGTTCAAACTCCAGTATTGTCAAAAAAGAAAATGAACAGAGGTCAGAAAAAACAGCAGTGATTTGGTCAAATGTTTTTTTTTGTAGTAAGAGCACTGATTTCTACAATGTCTTGTGTGGTATATAAGTACAAAATGGTTATGTTTTATAGCAATTCAAAACCAAAGTTGCTAGCAGCATTTTGCTGTTGTGCCAGTTAATATAAAGTCTCATTAAATGTAATCACACATAGAACATCAAATATAGAGGAAAAAGTTGGATGAAAGGCATTTCAGTGGCAAAAGAAAAGAGTTGTGTTTCACCTTTAGGCTTGACCATTGTTGACCTGGCTAGACATTGCAGGCTTCAGACATGACAGATGGGCACCTGTATTGGTCTCTTGGATTCCCAACATCTGGCATCTGCCTGTCTCTGTTCAATACCATTTTATTTGTGTCAGAAATAAATGTGTTTCAAAAAATACACAAAAGCAAAGAGAAGAATGTTTAATCACTGAACAGAAGGAACTGTTGACATTTTAGTATATAACATGCCAGGTTTTATATGCATGTGTTTACTTTTAAACTTTTTTATCAAAAATGAAGCCATCTTTTACCTACTTCTTTAACTAGCTTACTTATAACACTTGTTTGTGTGTGTGTGCGCCATTAATCACCCCATCAAAAAAAAAGAATTAGCATGATTTCTGAGAAATGGGTGAACTCATTTTGATGATGAATAAGATATTGTCAATATAATAAAAGTAATTCCAAATGTTGAATTGCCGTGGATTGAGATGAAACAGAATTTTTTTAAGAATGAAGTCAAATTAGGTTCTTTGTCTTATTTACATGAAGACAAAAATAGAGATTTAAAGGCATTTGTAAGTGAACTTGTCTAGAATTTTACTCTCACAGCTTCAGGAGGGGAAATGGCAAAGAACAAAGAAAAATGTGGGCAAAAAAGATTATTAGAAATATCTAGATATGAGGTCAATAAAAGGAAGAATATGGAAGTAATAACTGTGTAAAAGATAATGGGAATGTAAGAGGATTGAATATAACACATGTGTCTTCGTCAAAGTGAATAGCAAGTTCTGAAAGAGAGTGAAGAATAATGGAGTGGACACAGAACAGTTTGTTGGGAGAAGGAAGAGCTAGAGTTTGCCAAAAGGGCTCTTCTTCAAATTCATGCTGACAACTCCTGCAGAGACTGTGGGTCATAGGCATCAGATGGTGGCTTAAAAGGAATAGGAAAATCTTTTAGTGATTGAGGAAAAGTGACCAAATCTATATGGAATTATAATGAATACCTCCTGCACAAGGAATACATCCTAATAAAAATGTTTAAGAAGTATCAAATCCACTATCAGGTGATTTTCTCCAGAAGTATGCAGCAAACCATGAGTAAGAACAGGAAAGAATGAAAAGTTGAATTGACCCAACACTGGATGTTTGTAGGGTGTATGAGTCAGAAAGACAACAGGACAAAATTTGATGATTCTAGTAAAAGAAGTTTCAAAATGACTAATCATGTAGTGAGTAAGGAAGAAAATAAAAGCAGGATACTTAATAAAAACTAATAAAAATTGTAATACCCATGAGTTAACATTTATTGCACTTTTGTTTAAGTCAGTCACAATGCTGTATATTTTTGTATGTTGCTGAACTGAATACTCCGAACTATTCTTTGAGACAGGAACTACTAGAAATACCACTTTTAAAGTGATGATAACAGGGGTTGCAGTGATAAGTAACTTTGCAGTTTTCTAGCTATTAGATGGTAGAGCTTAGATCTATATTCATGTCTTTCATCTCCAAAGTTATTTCCTTAAGGATCTAGAGATGCGAATGACAACAAAGCAGAGATGAAAATGAAATTAGAGACTTACTGGATGAATTGGAAGTTATGAAGGGTGGACTGAATTTTAGATTTTAAGATATTTCAGAGGCAGCAGGCTATCCAAAGATGACAAGTTCCAGAAGAACTGATGTGTAAAGGAACTTGTAGGGAAAGGTATTGGCATTGAACAAATTCAATCCAAACATTTTTGAACTTTCAGGTGAGAAGTAGCTTAAATGTTTCTATTCTGACAAAATGCAATATTTTAAGTGTTGGTTTTGTTCCCCCAAAATTTGAGATCTTTTTGAATAGATATAAAATCACATTAAATTTTAAATAATATTATTGCATTGTTGACTGAATTTTGAAATTAATTACATATTAGGGTGGTTTCCTAGCTGTATGGTTGCATCATTAAGGTATTTTTTTCATATAGACCGATAATGCAACAATGATTTTTGCATTGGAATGTACTTACTACTAATCATGGGTATATAGTTAATCCATGTTGACTTATAGACCTAAGAACTGAAAGAGTCTATCAACATTGAAATTTTTTAAAGCAATACAACTAAATATGCAGTAAACCCTAATTTTAACTGTTATTTGATTTACTGAGAGGAAATGAGTGTGAAGTTTTGATAGGTTTGCATTTATTCCACATTAAAAAGAAAAGTTAAAGTATGCTTTCAATTTCCAAGAAAAAGTAATTTACTTCCAAGAAGAACCCTGATTGGTTTGTCTTTGTTGTCTATGAGATTATGGTTGCTGTCTTACAGTTATGAACACGTTCCTATTGAGTTCAGTGCAGGCCATTTGAATTCAATAGAATACATATTACAGCTGAAAGTTAAATGCTGGCTGCATCTGAGCATATTTAAAATAATGTGCTTTATTACTTAAAGTTCTCTGACTCATTTACTACTTATAAATTAGAATAAGTTATTCAATCAGAATTTAGGATATGATTTAAAATTAAACTCATTTATTCAGTGAGTAGAAATGAGTATTTTCTAATATAACATACAAAATCATACAATAGTTTAAAAATGATTTTTTTTCTAATTTGACAATCTCAATCTTAATTTCCAGGAATGGCAATTATATTAGTCTGCTTAGGCTGCCAAAACAAGATACGATAGATCGAATGGCTTAAACAACAGAATTTTTTTTCTCAGAGTTCTGGAGGTTTGAAAGGTCAAGATCAAGGTGCCAACTGATTCTGTTTCTTCTGTTTCTATTGACAGCTTTCTTCCTGACTTGCAGGAGGCCACCTTCTCACTGTTGTACTTGTATGGGAGAGAGAGAGAGAGAGAGAGAGAGAGAGAGAGCTGTGTCACTTCTTCTTATAAGTTATGGCCTATGCCTAAGGCTTCATTTAACCTCTGTCCCCTCTTACAGGCCCTATCTCCAAACAGTTATATTGGAAATTTGGGAACAATGCAAACATTCAGTCCATAGCAACAATCACATTAATTTATTAAGTTGTTTATTTTTTCTCCTAATTTGTCTAGCTATTGGCCATTTAAGTTATTATCAAACAGATTACATTGGGCTGGTGGCTCTCAATCTTGACTGTGCATATCAGGAGAACTTGTGAGAAAACACCAAGGTCTGAGGCCCACTTTCAGGACTTTTGATCTAGTTGATTTGGGGAGAAGCCTGTACATTTGTTGTTTTTGCTGTTAATACTGTTGACAATAATGATAATGAGATGAGATGCTCACTTGGGAAAAAAAATGACTCTATGTACTTTATGTACTGTATCTAAAACAAATCTAAGCTTTGCACTACATATTTTTTATTTGAGGTTAAATGTATGCATAATTAAATCTACAGATCTACATAATTCAATGAGTTTTGATAAATATCTATACTCATGTAACTACAACCAAAAAAAATACAGAATCTGTCACCACAGTTAGTCCCATGATGCCTCCTCCCAGTGAGTGCTCTTCCCCCCCAGCACACTTCAGATTTTTTCAACTGTGAATTAGTTGTGCCTTTTCTTAAGCTTCTTATAAAGAACATCATGAGTATTGTATCTAGCTACTTTCATTTTGATCATTTAGATTCAGCCATATTGTTGCATTCTTTTTTGTTCTCTTTTATTGCTATCTAGTATTCTATTTTTATGAATATAGTGTTAATTATGTAGCCATTCTCCATGTTGCTTCCAGGTTTGGGACTGTTATGGATAAGTTACTATAAACTTTCCTGTGCAGATCTTTTCATGCACAGGTGTTATTATTTTTCTTCAGTGTATACCAAGATATATAATTATCACATCATAGCACAGGTGAAGATTTACCCTTATAATGAACTGCCAAATTCTTTTCCAAAATGATTGTATACTTTTGCATTCTTACCAGGAGTGCATGAGGGATTCATTTGCTTTACACTCTTTTGTTTTATTTTTTTTTTTAGAATTGCAAGTTACTATGTTATGAAAACAAAAGCAGATCTTATTATTACATTGAATCTAGGACCTGCAATTCACTCTTTTATTAACTAGCACAATTGCTTTTTAATTTTTACCATTTTACTTGGTATAAAATGGTGTCACTGCAGTGTTAAAATTTGAATATGTCTTTTCTCATGCCTATTGGTCATTCATGCATTCTGTATGGTACAGTAGCCAATTCTTTTGCTCATTCTTTTAAAATTGGGTTTTTATCTTTTTGTTTTTCACTTGTAGCAATTTTTTAAAAGCCTGAATCAAAGTCCTTTGCTTTATATACACTTTCTTCCAGTCTAGGCTCTTAGAAAAATTTCCAGATACAACCAGGATTGAAAATTGTTACTTCTTGCCATATTTAAAATTCTTCCCAACATTTCTCTAGTGCCTCTAGATAAGAACTACCATTTTTTGAAAAAGTTGCTTAATAGTTATACATTCAATAAGGTTACCACTGTGATGAAGTTGGAACATTATTGATTATTTTCTCTCAACTTTGGTACCAGCTAGAGTTTAAGCTTGAGTGGAATATGGCATATTCTGGGTAGTACACTCAATTGTGATTCAGTTGAATGTTAAATTAATCCAAATTGACTCATTTTAGTGAATACAAAGTTCTCCAACTCAACTGTTTAGCTGCCACACAGTAAATGACACAATGCAAATTGGATTCTGCTATAAATTTTCTTACAGGTACATTATTGCAGAGAGAAGATAACTATTAAAAATACTAATTTTTAAGATAATTATTAAAAATAATAAAAAAGTTTGTGAAATGAAGTATTCACAATACTTTATTTTGTAATATTTTATTTTATGACTGAAAATTCCAGAGTACAAAATGCTTTAATTAGTTTCTTTATTCTCTTAACACGTTAGCATTATAGCATGTTAAATTAAATGAGGCTGTCAACTTCAAATAACGGAGTCCATTAAATTTAATGGAAAATAATATTTGTGTCCATATTCACAAAAAAACAATTGTAGAAACATTATAACATTTTTTGAAATAGTCTCAATCTCTCTGTCTCTCTCTCTCTCTCTCTCTCTCTCTCTCTCTCTCTCTCTCTCTCTCTATACTTTTGGCAGTATTGGAGTTTGAACTTAGGGCCTTTAACTGGTAGACAAGTGCTCTACCAGTTGAGTCATTCCTCCCTCAGTCTTTTTTTTTTTTTTTGCTTTGGTTTGTTTTTCAGATAAGGTCTTATGCTTTTGTCCAGCTAGCTTTGAACCCTGATCTTTCTATCTCTATCTTCTGAATAGCTGGGGTTATAGGTTGTGCCACAATGTCTAGCCCTGAATTCTTTCTTCTCCCTCAGGTCCCACAGGCAATTAGTCCTCAAGGTGCGTTAATACTTATGTTCCAAATGTTCTATTCTCTCTGCCATTTCTTTCATTACTCCCAATCACTTTAGACCTCAGCTCTTGCAAAAACTATTTAACTTGTTATATTTATCCTCACACTTGGTTGATCCTCTTGTATTCATCCTCTGAACCATTACCAGAATGATCTTCCTCAAATAAAGCCTGATCAAGCCTCCCCCTTCTGATGGTTTTCAAAGGCTCCCTCTTGTCCTTAAAACCTAAAACACCTTAGCATGGCAACAGAGTCTTGTTACAAATCAGTCCTCTAAATTCCCAGTACCACACTCCTCTCCTGCACTTGGCACATACCTTTCTCTCAAGGCACATCAACTTCTCACTTTTCCATCTACACTTTTACGTAAGTTGGTACATCTTTCAACATCCATTTCCTCCATTACACCTCCTGGTAAACTTACCTCATTCTAAATGGAGCACAAATATTGCCTCATTGTTGAAGAATTCCACACTTCTTTCTTACCAGATGTCATTAACAAGAAGACAATGTGTATAAATATTAATCAGACTGGTTTCTGTGAAAATTTTCCCTGTGAGACATTAAGGATATAAAACAAATAGGATTAGAAGGTAATGGTTTAAAAAGTATGGAGTCAGAACAGAGTGTAAGAGACAATTTTTTGAATATAGCTGTGCTATTTTTGGCAGAGAGAACAGAACTTTGGGGGCAAAACTAGAAAAATTCTAGAAGTAGCATCATCTTGAATATAACTGTGCCTTCAAGACTTTGGTGGTAAGTTTACTATATTGATTTCCTCATTCATAAAAGAAATTATATCCACCACCTAGCATGGTTGTGAGGATTTTTTTAAATCATGTATCATCTAGGCACATGCCTAGAACATAGTAAATATTCAATAGGCAATAACTTTTGTCATTTTTATAACTATTGATGGGTTATATTGTTTTATATGGAAAGGAAGAAAGATATCCAAAGGTTAGACATTGGAGAGAAAGAAAAATAAATGTTCTAGTTGGGGAGAAATAGGAGACAGTAGAAATCACACTTACAAAAAGTAAACTTTACCCCAGTCTCATCTCAGAAGAGAGTTTCAGACATTTCAGTAAGTCCTTTCTTTTATAAACTCCTGAATAAAAGAAATTCTAACAAGGAGAATTTGCCTCCATTTGATAAATCTTTCCTGACTGTTGTCCAAGACTTTGGTGTCAAAATGAATACAATGTAGCAAGGAATGATAGTGCACACTGATAATCCCAGCACTAGGGAGACTGAGGTAGGAAGATCTGAGTTTAAGACCAGCCTGGGCTTCATAGGAAAACTCTATCTTAAAGACACAAAATTAAAAAACAAAATTGATTGAAAGAGAAACCCTCTGACCAAATTTCTGTTTGGTAGCCGTGTGTTACTTCATAATACATCTTGTCAAATGTTAGTGTTCTAAACTTCTGGAGTAAATTGTATATTTAAAGCTAATGTAAGTTGTAACTATTTTGATTGAGTCAGCTACTTCCACCATTTATTGATCCTTTGCTTTCTAACCTGTACTCAGCATTATCTACCTCACTCACTGACAGAGTTAACGTGAACACAACCCAGTCCGTGGTCTATGTTCAGCTGTTTCACCTTCCAGCTAAACTATGCTCCCCTTTAAGAAGCATCAGAGCACCAAAATTACTACATGAGACCTGACTCAACTTGTTCCTCTATTGTACCATAAGATTAAAGCATTTTCTCACCTACTTCTCCCTGCCCTCACCCACTCTTAATCCTCTATCCGGCTGATTCACAACAGCTGTTAAATAACTAGACATTTAGGTAAAGGCAAACTGAACCTATAAATCAGTGCATGTGATATAATAACCAACTCTTTCTGGCACAGCTTGCTCATACTGTCTTGGTTTGCTTTTTTTATGCTGACTTCAGCTGCAGCATCTGTATGAAGGGCTTTACCACAGTTGTAAATACTAATCTCCAGACTGTCAAAGTCATTGTGGAAATAGATACAAGTAAGTAAAATTCTCATGAGACTCCTAGAGCTAGGGATGAGAGATTTTGAGGATGTATGTATCCTCCAAACATGTTACAGTCTTCCTAGTTTTTAAGTGAATATTTGTTAGGACTGTCTTGGCTATAAACTATAGAAAGCACCATTAGCTACTTTCAGCAGAACAGAACTATAAGGATACAGGATGTCTCGTGGTACCTATTTACAAATATGTGGTGGAACCTCAGGAAAGAACTGACACCAGAACCATCAAGACTGTCTTTCCTATTTATCTTTCTCTCCACTCATCTGCTCATTCTTCTTGCTCTCTGCTGATTGATTTCCTCTGTGTGACAGATGTTGGCTGGTTTAATGAAAACACTTTTCAGTGGAAGACATATCTAGACCACATGTCCCCTTTAGGTGTAACCATGTAGCTCAATTCTAGCCTCCACTTCTAAGTCTGACCTATAATCTCCTACTCCTATGCAATTTCTCTCTCTCTCTCTCTCTCTCTCTCATCTTTCCTCCCTCCTGCCCTCTTTCCCTTCTTTTTTCTCCTTTCTTCTCTTACTCCCTCCTTCCTTTTCCTTCTGCTGGTAGAATGATAAAGACCAAGCCCCTGGGGGAGATTGGGACTCAAAGGTTAAAAGAAGCTTGGTCCCTGAACAACTGCAGCCTCCTGTCATGAACCATCTCCCCCTCCACCATGAACTTACTATGATTGAGAAATAAAATTCTATCCTATTAAGTTCTATTATGTTAAGCTATTAAGATGTAGGATTTATCTTTATAGCAGCTAGTTATCACTTTAAAACACCTTTCCTGTTACGGAAAACTCCCAATCTGCAGCATCAGCACTAATAGTATCCAAATACAGCCCCCAAAATAAAGGGAAAAAAAACTTCTCTCAACTTCACATTTTCAGGAATCAGACTGAACCAGTAAACCTACCCTTGAAACAAGCAACTTGATGAAGTTAGGGGTGTCATGATTAAAATGGTCACTAGAGGGTTTGCCATGTGAACAGGAGCTTGTTAGTAGTGAATGGAAACAAGACTACTCAACTGGTTGAGTAGTCCTGCTGATATACTTAACCTCTTCCACTCAGTCCCCTTGTCTCAAAATCAGAGATTAAGATGAGATCATCTCTCATGTCTTCTGCAACTTTAATATTATCTGACCCATAGGGCTTCATACTGTGCCCTGAAAACAACTCGCACACAGTGAAATGAGATTTCCCTGAATCTTTTTTGCAGTATAGTATAGCAATGTCCAAGATATCACAGGACATTTGGGATTCCCAGATCCCTACTCAGTGTCCTGCTATCATGAGATCCAATAAGAATATCAATATGAAAGTTAATCCTATGTTTTTTGTGGTATACACCAATGGCTTCCTCCCTTGAGCTTTCTTACAGGTTTCATAATTTCTGGGATTACTATAATCCTGGATTATACTATAAATAATAATATTAAGTATTTAGAGCACAGATGTCAAAGTCAGATTGCCTGAGTACAGATCCTAATTCTACCATTTCCTGTATTATCTATAAGGTAATATATACCTTAGAAGGTTATTGTAAGGATTTTTAAAAACATATACATGCCTCTCATATCTAAGAATTTAAATGTTTGCTTAGAAGATAAGTTTATCTCCTTGTATTGCAGGTCTTTAAGTATCTGTCTATACCACTGTACTTCAAACCCCTAAAAGCTGAATACTAAATTTTATTGAAATTCTTGCATTCCAACTCTAGTCCAGGGTCTAGCACACATAATATTTGCTTAATAAGTATTGTTAAATGAGAAAATGAATTAATGTACACTTCCATATGGAACATTTAGTCTGCCTTACAAAAATACAAATAGCTTATATTTTTCACATTTTAAGATCCTTCAATCCATTGTTACTCATTAAGGTTATCTCCAGGGGAGCATTGCTTTATGAATAGCCTTAAAGTATGGGTATTCTGCTACCCAGGGTTCCTAGCAAGTGGCTATAGATAGCATTATATAAGAAGCTTGGGAGCTCTTTAAATAATGTCTTTTATGATGGCTGGGTCCCACTCTGACCTGCCAAATTAGAATCTTCTGCTTATTAACAGGATATTGTTAATGGTCCTTCATGTAGCAGCCAAGGTTGAGAACCTCTTTCTGGCCTATCAGTTCACATTGCAGTGATATGTTTCTTTCATTTTTGTAGCTTAGATTTTTCATCCTCTACTTCCTCAGTATGGTCTACTATACACAGTATTACTCAGAGAAACAACCAAAAATGTGTGTAAATAGGGAAGGAAAGAAGAAAAGAGACTTAGTCTAAGGAATTTGCTCATTCAATTGGGGTTGGGGAGATTTGGCAAGTCCAAAATCTGCAGGGTGGGTAAATAAGCTGGAGATCTGGGAGAAATTGTTCAAGTCCAGAGGCTATCTATTTGCTGACAGAATTGCCTCTTCTTCCAGGAAGGTCAATCTTTCCCTACCAAGGCCTTCAGCTGATTAAATGAGTTCCACCTACACTATGAAGGCTAATTTGCTTTACTCAAAATCCACTGATGTAAATGTTAACCTCATTTTTTTTTTTGAAATTCACAGAAAAATCTAGACTAATGTTTGACTAAAAAGCTGGGATGGCCTTGGCCAAGTCAACACATAAAATTAACTGTCACAGACACCTAACACCTCAATTTTCACCATTTCCTCTGCTTGTTTAGAAGCGTTTCCCAGTAACTCCATGTATGCTGTAGCAGGGCTTGCTTTACAATAATCTCTTTCCCCAGGGAGAGGATTACAACTGCTCTCCCAGAAGAAGCAGAGACACAAACCTGAAGTGGGAGGGTTAAAAATCTGACTCAAAGCATAGCTCTCACAATAGCCTGGGGAGGATTTTGCATGGCTGCCTTTATCTACAGAAGTTCTCTTGTTTCCCATTCAACTCCCTGTGAATGTCTCTTAGAAAACTGAGCTACTATGTCTGTCAAATGAATGTACACATTCATCTATTCTTATGGGAATTACATCCAGGAAATCTAGATTAATCCCAAATCAAAACTGCCAAGGTAACCAAAGGATTCTCCATTGAATGTGGACACAATAACTATGTCAACATGCAATTGCACTTGTCAAAAATTATACTTCCAAAATTTGAATCTAACAAAGGTCCTTAAAAAAAGTTTATATAAGGTGTTTTCTCTTCTTGAATGAATGAATGAATGTCTACTTAAGGTTAAAAATACCTGTATAAGTTTACTTACAATTCCAAAATCAAAATTATTTTGAAAAATACTGCTGTTAAGCATTACATTTTAATTGATTTAGATTGAGTGGTTAGCATGCTAAAAGCTCCACATCCTCAGAGTTATTGGAAATGTACTTAATTCATTTGACTTCAAGCATTTTAAAATGGGCTTTTCTGTAAAACAAGTATTATGGCAACATTCATTACTTTCACACCAAAAATTCAAACAGAAATACAGTGAACTGGAGTTTTTAAATAGTTAATAATTTTTTATTAATCCCTCATGTAACTGTTAGACAATTTTTATATACTTCATGTAGAGGGCCCTCTCTCTCATTAAATTGTATAATTCAACACCAGTACCACCAAAAAGTTGTATAATTTATAGGTTTTATTAGTTCTATAAAATTTTAAATAAATTTTATATATTTATATGTGAAATCATACATCATCTTTATAATTGAACTAAATTACCAATGACATATTATTAATACTCCTACTTACTAAAAGGTTAATTACTGACTCTAGAATTAATAATAATATCCCAAAAGCGGTCCCAAACTGCTGCTTATGCTAAAGTGGCATGTAATGCCTGTTCCAAACTAAAGGGATAACTCCTTCTGCTGACTGATTAAAAATAAAAATGTGCTTTGAAAATTGAATCAGAGCCCTTTTTCACAAAATAAAAATTTTGCATTGCATTTTTGGTTCAAACTGAGTTAAACGTAGGCATGATTTCAAAGTTGTCATTATATTATTTTGAGGGGCTGAGGAGCATTTCGATAGATTAGCAAACCATTGATTCCCTTAAGAGTATTGGAATCTACTGGGTCGGAAGTGTAAAACTACTCACATCAAGTTTACCATACTGCCTGAGAGTCAGAGATTTACATAGTGGAGGCTTTATAGCATAAACTCTAAAGCAATGTGTCAAGATCACTTGCAAGGTGAATGGCAACAATTTGTGATTATGACAAGAACAAAAACATTAAATTTTAACCTTGTAGAATTGTCCCCTCTTTCCTCACTTTTAAAGAGAAAGACTTCCTGCTCCATCAACCCATTTTTTAGAACCCCTACCCCACTACTATACAGAATGCAGGTAAAAGGGAGGGCTTAAAAATTAATAGAAGTGAAACTATTCCAGGAATGGGGGAAGGGGAAATAAAGGTGAATGACAGAGGGGATGAAGTCAACTATGATATATGGTAAGAACCATTTTCTTATCATATATGACGCACATATATGGTAAATGTCACAATGTACCCCCAGTACAATAATAAATAAATATGATCTATTTTGGAGAATGTTCAATGAGCTGAAAAAAAATTAAGAGAAGCAAAAGAACTTGATTTGCATGCTAAAGACCTGAGCTAGAAAGCATAGGAGAAAGGAATAAAGAGCTAATCAAATTATGTTTGTGAGAGTAAGACAGGAAAGATAATTGGGGTATCTGGGGACATTTTGGGAAAAGTAAAAGTTGAATAAGAATGTAAGAATATTTCTTAGCCAAGGCAATACTCAGCAAAAAGAGCAATGCTGGCAGTATCACAATAACCGACTTCAAACTATATTACAAAGCAATAGTAATAAAAACAGCATGGTACTGGCACAAAAACAGACATGAAGACCAGTGGAACAGAATAGAAGACCTGGATATGAATCCACACAACTATACCCACCTTATTTTTAACAAAGGCACTAAAAATATACAATGGAGAAAAGACAGCCTTTTCAACAAAAGTTATTGGGAAAAGTGGTTAGCCAGCTGCAAAAAACTGAAACTAGATCCATGTTAATCACCCTGTACTAGTATCAACTCAAAATGGATCAAGGACCTTAATATCACCCCAAACTCTAAAGTTGGTACAGGAAAGAGTAGGAAACACTTTGGAAGTAATAGGTATAGGCAAGGACTTTGTCAATAGAACCCCCAGCAGCTCAGTAACTAAGAAAAAGTATAGACAAATGGGACTACATAAAATTAGAAAGCTTCTGCACCACAAAAGAAATGGTCTCTAAACTGAAAAGACCACCCACAGAGTGGGAGAAAATATTTGCCAGCTACACATCAGACAAAGGACTGATAACCAGAATATATAGGGAACCCAAAAACATAAACTCTCCCAAAATTAATGAACCAATAATGAAATGGGCAAGTGAACTAAACAGAACTTTCTCAAAAGAAGAAATTCAAATGGCCAAAAAACACATGAAAAATGCTCACCATCTCTAGACATAAAGGAAATGCAAATCAAAACCACACTAAGATTCCACCTCATCCCTGTTAGAATAGCCATCATTAACAACACCACCACCAACAGGTGTTGGTGAGGATGTGGGGAAAAAGGAACCCTCATACACTGCTGGTGGGAATGCAAACTAGTACAACCACTCTGGAAAAAAATTTGGAGGTTTCTTAAAAATCTAAACATAGATCTACCATTTGATCCAGCAATACCACTCCTGGGGATATACCCAAAAGACTGTGACACAGGTTACTCCAGAGGCACCTGCACACCCATATTTATTGCAGCACTATTCACAATAGCCAAGTCATGGAAACAGCCAAGATGCCCCACTATTGATGAATGGATTTTTAAAAATGTGATATTTATACACAATGGAATTCTACTCAGCCATAAACAAGAATGAAATCTTATCATTCGTAAGTAAATGGATGGAACTGGGGAACATCACTCTGAGCGAGGTTAGCCTGGCCCAGAAGACCAATAATGGTATGTTTTCCCTTATATGTAGACTTTAGATTGAGGGCAAGCACAACAAGAGGATTGGACTTTGGTCACATGATAAAGCGAGAGCACACAAGGGAGGTATGAGGATAGGTAAGAAACCAAAAAACGTGATAGCATTTGATGTCCTCAGTGCAAAGGAACTAATGCAGAAACTTTAAAGCAACAGAGACCAATACGAGAAAGGGATCAGGAACTAGAGAAAAGATTAGTTCGAGAAGAATCAACTTAGAATGTAACACATATGTACATGGAAGCAATGCTAGAAACCTCCCTGTATAGCTATCCTTATCTCAGCTAGCAAAAACACTTTGTCCTTCTTATGATTGTGTATACTCTCTTTTCAACAAAAGTAGAGATAAGTGCAGAAGAGTTTCTGCCTGGAAGCGAAGGGGTAGGAGGGAGAGAGAGTGGGTGGGGGGTAGGGGGGAGAAATGACCCAAACATTGTATCCACATATAAATAAATGGAAAAAAAGAATATTTCCTGTGCATTTTCAATAAAATGAAGTTGCTTCTCAATTATTTTTGAATGTTTCTCTAAATGTGATTCCCTACAGAGAAGGAGCCATAGGGAGGTTCAGCTTTGCTTAGCTTATATTACCAACAATAATAATTTATATTTTTACATTTCTTTTATTCAGTTGTAATCTGACATGGCTCCCTAAGTGAAGAAGAAATGTAAATAAAGTAAAAGCTTTCTTGTCAAAAATAACACAGTCCATAATGACCTGGATGTAGAATAGTGATTACTAGTGCATGCTATATGAATTATTGAAATACTAACAGAAAGCTGACTAACAGCTTTCTGTTACTCTGACAAAGTACCTGAGATAATCAGCTTAGAAAATGGAAAGTTCTATTATGTTCCACAGTTTCAGAGGTTTCAGTCCATGGTCACTGGGCCCTATTGCTTTGGCCCCGTACACATGTCGGGAGCATGTAGTGGATGGAAGAGGCCAGGAATCAAAAAGAGAGAGAAGAATGGGCTGAGGCCCAATATCAAAGGTATGACCCTAACAGCCTAACTTCCTCCAACTGGGTCCCATCTATTAAATTCCACCACTTTCCAATAGTGTCACAGGCTGGGAACCGAGCCTTCAACACATGGGTCTTTGGAGGACATTTAATATCCAAACTATAACATCCACTGATCCCCATTAATATGCAATTAATATACAATTAATACAGCTTAATAAAAAAACTTTAAAAAGAAATGAAAAATCTCAGACATTGCCCATGTCATGAATCATAATGTGCATTTAACGTGATCTCCAGGTGATTTATGTACACATTAGAGTTTAAGAAGCAAGATTCAAAATCACAGAATTTCTCTGAGTAAACCAGTTGCTGCCTGTACCACAATAATCTGGGATATTTGCCAAATATGCATTTCCTGGATCCTACCTAACCTCTGATGGGGCTGTTGAATCCAAACTGTTCATACTGTGTTGCATGTCTGTGATGAACATTAGAGGTTGAGGAACAAAGTACGGTGCTTTGCACTGTCAGGTATCAATATTTTGTCCTATCTGTTTTTCCATTTATAGTTAGTTTTCAAAAAGCCCATAACATTTTACTGTACTTACTGAACTGAGTTTGTTACACTTCCTCAGTGCCTACTAGAATCCCATCCTTCCTGGGCCATCCAAGGCACTTGGAAATATTGTAGTTTGAAAACTCTTCCTGAGCTAGCCTTTTTGGCTGATTTCCCATATTGCTGTTTGACTATTAGAGAAAAGATGTTGGACACAGATAAAAATCATGCTCAAGAGTTCTTTGATATCTTGAGGATAAATGTCTTTCCCAAAGAACCATCTAGGAGCCTCTCTGTAGCTGATTCCTTGGAATACTTTAGGGGTTTTTGTAAACTTCCAAAATATATTTTAAATTCATAATATAATGCTTAAATCTTTCAACATAGTTTGAGGGAAAGAGCAATGCCACACAAACTGCAATACTTACTGCTGACCACCTGTCAGCTATCAGCCTTAGGCAGAGTATGTAAGCTTGCTGAGCCTCCTGCCTCATCTGTGAAATGAGAATAATGACAGTGCCTGGAGGTTGGGCACTGCTCCAGATTCTCCCTTGAGATCCCTTCCAACTTTGAAATCTATGATTTCAGAGTTCTGTCAAGTTCACACGTGTGTAGTGGTCACTGTTTTGTGTTCTACATCTCTAGCTTCTTTCTGTTCCTCTCAAATCTGCCATCTTCTTGCAGACACACGTTCCCACTTTGCCATTATACCATTTCTAGAAGAAATGAATTTAGAACACTCTTTTAAGAGAAATTTTCTTTCACCATAAGTTTAAAATATGCTTGTATTTAGGATAATTAACCTGTCACAGTTAAAACAACATATGTCTATTAATTATCCAGGTAAGTGGGTGCGGGTAAAATGAATGGGTGTGGATAAAGTGCTGTACTTGAGAAATTTAATAGTAGCCACTTAATTTAACTACCCACTGACCTCATCTAAAATGCATGAGAACAAAATGGTAAGGTGGAGCTTGGTAGTTTTCATCTGCAGAAGCAACGAGTCAGCAAATATTATTAGGGAATGAGAAATCTGTAAAATTCAATGAGCTACTAGAACATTCATACTAGACAGGTAATTCCATTAAATATCTGCATATCAAAAATGACCTAATTTCATCTACATTTTCTGAGTTAGTTAGAACTAAGAAACTATTCTCTCTTCTTATAGCCACTAATATTTTCCAAAGTGGAGTAGGACAAAGTGCTTGTTAAACTAGAGTGAAACTAGACTACTTGTACTTTGAAGAATTCTTGTTAAACCTCTGAATGCTGCACTTAAGTATCTCCCATGGTACCATGCTTATAAAGGGCTTCATTACATTCATATCTTGCTGTATAGATATACGATGGCATGATGTATTCATTAAGAGCAGAAGCATCAGAACCAGATAAACCTGGGCATGTATCATGGCTTACTTAGCATCTGTGTAACATTGGGAAAACATCTTAAGTTTTCTCATCTGCAGTGATGGTAAAATACCTTACTTGGAAAAATGCTGAGGAGTAAAGGAATTGATGCATGTGAGTCATGTATTCTTTCTTTCTTCTCATCAGCAAATGTTACTAGGTAACTTCTATGTGCTCAGCATGATGTAAATGCTTTAAAAATAGCAGGGACCAGATACACACTCTCATTGAGATGGCATTCCAGTGGTCTGTCACAACTCTTGTCTCACAGTAATCACGTAACAGTTGATGGCTATTATTATTGCTGCCATTATTGTTGTTTTTATTACTAAATTGCTATTACTGGGATCAGATGTAGTGGTACACATCTGTAATCCCATATACTCAGGAGACAGAGATCAACAGGATCATGGTTTCCTGGAAAAAAATTAGTGATTCCCCACCCCCCCCACCCCCTGCATCTCAACCAATAAACGAGACATGGTGGTTCACACCTGTTACAGGAGACATAGGAAGGAGGATTCCATTCTGAGGCTATCCCCAGGTAAAAAAATAAGAGACTCTATCTGAAAAATAACTAAAGCATGGCTCAAAATGGTACAGCAGTTGCCTAGCAAGTACAAGGCCCTGAGTTCAAAACCCAATTCAGCCCCCCCCCCAAAAAAGTATATTACTTTGTTTTTTTGTCTTTGAAGTGATTGGTCCCATAGAGTTGTATAAGCTAGGTGAGTGTTCTGCCACAAAGCTAAACTCCCAGCCCTGAAACGCAAGTTATTTTTATCCAGAATTAAATGTGAAACCCTAATTACTACTGAGCATTTTAAACCCATATCGATGAACAGGTGTCCCGCCCATCCTGATAGTTACCATATCATACACACCTTTTCTGAACTCGGTTTCTAGGCAAAGAGGCTAAAATCCTGAAGCAAAAACAAGCAGAAATGCTATTTCACTAAAAGGAAGAATTCTAAAAGAGCTTTAGAACCAGGTTGTATTGAAATTGACCAGAAAAACAGTTCAGGGTGATGCTTAAAAACAAAGATTCTGTAACCATTTCATTAGGCTTGAATCCAAACTTCGACACTTATTAGCTTAATCGTACTAGGTAAATTACTTAATCTATCTCTTCCTTGATTTCCTCATATGTAATGTAGGAGTAAAAATAGTTCCTACCTAAAAGAGCTTCTGTGAATATTAAACAAATTAATTCACATAAATTCCTTACAACAGTTCCTGGCACATGATAGGGATTAAACAAGTGTTAAATAATATCATTATTATGATTATCATTATTGTTGCTAAAGTTGCCACAAGACTAGATGCTTATCTTTGGCATATGAAAAGAAATGTGATATGAAGTAACTACAGTTAATGTCTCCTGGATGGTACAGAGGGAACGATTCAAAATCCTGCATGTTATACATGTTATGTTTGATTACTGTGCTGTATTTTCCAAATTATATTGCATAGGATATTAATATGTATTACATGGACAAAAAAAGACATCCATAATCCATTAATATGAGAAGAGTTAGAAAACCTTCAAAGTTTGACAGCTTTCTTATTGCAGGTTTTCTCAGAATATTTGTATGCTAGTGTGCCAGACCAATTTCAAAGAGAAGAATACATTATTTCCCCAAGATATTTTACCAGTCATGAAAATGTACTACTAATAGAAACAAAGTCTGGAAAACAGTGGTTTTGGTGTGAGCATAAAATGACATTCTCAATTTCCTCAACTATATCTTAAACAGAGGTTTGATTAGGAAAATGATTTCGAAATCAAAGGAAAACAGGTAAATGGGCAGGACTCAGTGTTGTGCTGGAGAAAACTTATACTGGCTTGTGAGAGACAAGAGTTAAATTTTCAGAAATTTTGTAAAGCAGTTTTGAAACGCAGTCATTATTGTTTAAATCTAGTATATAAACTTACATTTAAGTACATAATTATTCAAAATAATGATTTTATAACCATTTGCTTCATGTTGCTGACTATGCTCTATTTATATCTATTGTGTCTGGAAGGATGCAGTACCGCTCCTCTCTCGCCACTCCTCTGTGTTCAGACACCTCACCTTCATAACTCAAAATCAGCCTTGGTGAGAACACTAATACCATAGAAACTGACTAACATTACAGATAAGGGCTTAATTTATTGTTTTACAGATTGTGTTGATGTAAGAATTTGATGAGAATTTTAATGCAAATTAAACTTCAAAATTGTGTCATGACTGCAGTAGTCACATCATCGATACCAAAAAATGAGGCTCTGACTTACATCTTTGTTGCTTCACTTCCATATTGCCAATTAAAGAAAAATATTAACCAACTTGCATGTCAGAACTAGCTATAAGACTGCCAGATTTGATTGTGCTGGTTAGGCGAAGGATAGAAATGCAGGAAGATGGGAATGTCATCGGTAGGATTTACATTGAGCAGTAGTTATAACTACCTCCAAAAGTTATCTTTTCCAGAAAATATTTAGTAGTTTGGTTTTGTCACTCTTTGAAAAGACAAAAACAACAAAAATCTGGAAAAGGATAGGGTAAGGAATCCATTTGGGGGGCTCATACAGCATTCTGTTCTTTGTCAGCATAACCCCTTATGGGTCAAGTCAAATTTGCTTTTATCCTGAGTTTGGAAGTTTTTGTGAGTTAGGTCAAATTTTCTGTCTGATACTTTCTTCCAGTTGAAGAAGTCATACTTTGAATAATATGGATCCACAGCAGAATAACATAGATTTATTTTTTAAAATAAACTCTACATTACAATTTCATTATGTGCTTTTATTTTTAGGAAAATATCTGGGATTGTTGTATGCTTTTCTTTTAGTTATGTCTATTTTTGTATAAGAGAAATTAAAAGAAATATAACCAGCTATTTCATAGAAAGGGTAATTAAATTATTTATAACGTATTTGTTTTTGGACAGAGAGCAGCCATCAGACCATTTGAGTTGAAATTTATTGATAATTAGTATCATATAAAAGTCTGTTCTTTTACATAGCTTCAAATCTTTTTAGCACTAGTTGAAAGAACTTATAACATTCTTTCCATCTCTAACCATCTCCTCTAATCAAACTCATATACTTACTTCTTCTTCATCCAGCTATCTCACTGAGTTTCTTTAATGCTTAAGTTCCAGACACAATAGGGGACTTTCTAAAGTTTGAGCTGACAATTATTATTCTAACTCATAGCATTACCAATGGCTGGTTTAACTCAAGAAATTTATAGTTTTAATTTATCTTCTTCCATCTTGCTACTCATCCAACATCGAACGCTAGCACACTCTCCCATTTTAGAGATCTCTCATACACTTACAGCATTGGTAATATTTCTATAAAACATGTAGCAATCCTTTCCCTAACATATCCTCCAACTTTTATTTTTATATTAATATAGAATAAGGTTAATGTTCATGCTCTCACAGTAAATTCTATACTCTTGTACCCCAGACTCTTATATCTACAGAAAATTAAAGTTCACATTACAGATTATCTGGTCTAGTATTTTCAAAAGCATGCTACACTGATTAGCTATTTGATGAAAAGAGATTACTTTACTGAAAAAAATGCTGAAGTCTTTAGTATGCTAACTAAATCATGATTTCCTAAGATTAAAGAACATAGCAGGCTGGTGGAGTGACTCAAGTGGTAACAGTGCCTGCCTAGTAAGTGTAAGGTCCTGAGATCAACACCCAGTACCACCACTTGAAAAAAACAAAAAAGAACATAGCATTTTCCAAATGTATATGTTCATGGGAACTGATCCCTTTGGGATCAGTGAGACATGGAATATGCTTTGGTAACAGAGTATAGAGAATACCAGGGTCTGGTCCAGAATCCCTCAGATCTGCATGACAGAACATAGATACATGGGATTTATAGGGAAGACTGGAAACCTTGAATTCTTTTTCTCACACTTGGGTTTTCAGTATCTTTGTGCATTCTACCACACCTCTTTCTTGATTCGTTATAATCAATGGACTATACATAGCTAGTGATCAGAAAAAGGAACTATATTAAGGAACTTAGAAAGTGGGACGCAGCACCACATTCCTTATAATTTCATTAAAATAAGAGATAAAAGTAGGACCCCAATATATCCCAGAGAGATTCAGACAGTCCTAGTTTCCAAGAGTTTTCTCATTTCCTCCATGGTAATTCTCATATCTTTCAGGTCAGATTACTCAAATTTTGTTTGGGAAAATCTTGTCATTATAGAAGATACAAGAAATATAACAATAACAGAAGACATTCAACAAATTTCACTGAGCATATACAATATGCTACTCACTGTGTTAGTCATTAAGGATGAAACTGGTATCATAGAACTTTCTGTCCAGTGAGAGATACCCACTACAAAGCAGGCAGCAATAGAGCCAAAGTATAGAGCAACACAAAGGCAGAAATGAGACAACTAACCCAGACTTGAAAGGGAGGAGGTCCAGAAAGACTTCACAAAGGAAGATCTCTTGAACATCTGTTCAAGAGGACATCTGAAAGATGAACAGGAGCTAGTTAAGTGCAGGTGGCTGAAGTTGGGCAAAAGTGTTTCTAAACTAAAAGAACATCTTCAAAGTTCCTTAGATTAAAGAGAAATTAACATGTTTGAGGAACAAAGTCTAAGGTAGAAAGCGTGAGAGATGAAGTGTAGGAAGCCACATGAAGTATCTGGGAAGTTATACCAATAGCATGAAGAGATGTTGGGGTGTTCTGAAGAGAGAAGCTGTGTATTTAAAGGCCCATTGGGGTGCTGAGTTGCGAAGTGATAAGAACTAAAAAAATAAATGGATGGCTATTGTAGTTATAGTTAAAAGAGATAATGATCATCTATGCTAAATGAGTAGCAGTATGTATGGGCAAGAAGAGTTTGTGAAATGAACTAACAGACATCTTTGTGCTGACGTGAGAAAAGGTGAGACAAAGTCAGTCAAGAATGAGCTAGGTATAATGGACAATTTACAGAATAAGGAGAAATAAGAACAAATTAACATATAGGTTAAGATGTGACTATTATGATCATATTTCTTAAGTTTGAATTCTGGATAAACCAAATGCAAAATGTATATTTAAAATGTATTTATGCCTGAAGTCATATTATTAATAGTATTGTTATATATCCATAGGAAATATGGTAATAGAGAATTCCTTTGACATAGTGAAATCTGAAAACTTCTAGTCCTCAACTGCTATGGATTATCCTTTCTTTCCTAGCTTAAAAGATATTTTTGATATAATAAAGAAAAAACTCAAATATCAAAGTTATATGGCAGTTCTTTTGAGCTCTAGATAGAATAAGGTTTTTGTCTTTTTAAAGGCACTCCATGTTTTTATTTCATAATTCCAGACTGCTTTGCACTCCTGTTAAAATCTTTTCCTTAACAGTTGTTTAAAAAAAAAAGCTCTATGTGGAAATAACTACAATTATAGCAGATGGTGTTTATATCAACTGATAAGGCTGAATTAAACAATTATTATCTCCATTTCAGTATGGTTTATAAAAACAATAAAACCCTTTCAAGATAAGCACTGGGTTTTAAATGATGCCCTACTGAGTTTGTGATTCTGTCTGCTTGAAGCTATAGTACTAGCTTTGGAAACAAAACTCCCAAAAACAGAAAAGTGATTTTTAAAATTGTGAAGAAGTTCAGATGACTTATAGACAAACAGCCCCAAAAATAAATTTGATGTGTTAGTCAAGCTGGCAAAAGTCTCAGAAATTTTCATGTAAGGACTGTGATGAATTCTTAGAATTTAAAAATCAATATGAATTCTACCTTTTATATTCAGGAAAACCAGAACAATAGGAATCTTTCTTTAAAAAGAAAAGTATATCTTAAATTAATAAACTTCTTTTCTAATTATCAGATTTATATTTCATCTATTTATCCTTATTTTGTTTTAAATAGCATCACACAATATTTATTTAAATGAAAATGGTAGGAAAAAATAAAGAAAATTTTTATTCATTTTTTTCTGATTTTATGGGAACCACCTCCATACACATGAAAATGTTATTGAATGGTGAATAATATGTTTTCTTGTTCAGAACATCTCAGAATTTAAGTGTACAATCACAAGATACCAAAGGCCATGGGTTTTAAGTCAGCAGCCATAGAAATGTTCTGCTCTCTAACCTTATGGAGTGTACATAGGTCATCCACTCACATAAAAGATTAGATGACAATCAAAATTTAACTATGCATTTGAGACATTGAGAATCATCCAAAGCAGGCAGGAATAGAAAACAGAGAGAAGAAAAGGGCTTTGCAGTGAGCCCGTATTTACTGCTACTTCCTCCTCTTGGGATTCACAGCTCAGGCCAACAAAGTGAGAATGTGGTGTTCAAAGGACTGTGGTAGGATGTGAGGGTGATCTGGCTGTGACACCTGTCACCCCATTGATCACCATTGATTTGGCTGATCTGGTTAGCTAGGCGGGTGTCTTCTCCTCCCTCACTGCTCCATGTGTGTCCATCCCTCCCAAAGCTGTGTGCTTGGTCAAGAGGACGACCAGCCAAGATAGAGGAGGACCATTCTTAGGTGAAGGGTATACGAGTAGCTGGGCTCCCCTGCTAGAACCTCTAAACAAGCTCTCAAATGTCTGTGGCCGTCTCATTTAGCGGAAAAATCAAAACCTAGATGTCAGGGTTATAAAGATAACTTAAAGGGCTAATTTTCTCAAGAACTGTGGGACCAACAGTAAGCATGCATTTTACTTCTAAAACAGTTGCCAGTCCTTAAACTCTGCATTGGTGGTGGGAGACACAACATACACACACAAAAGATGGAGTTCATATGATATCAGGAAGATATAGCTTGGTATATGTGATGGGATGTTATTTCACTGATTTAAGGCTTAGGCCCTAGGAATAAAGACAAATTATAATACTCTTCACAATTCCAAAAGTGAAGTTTCAAAAATGATTCAGACCCTAATTGAATCAAGGCATCTGGCCAACACTATTATCTTTTTTCTAAAAGATAATTAAGTGCTCTTTGAAGGATATTATCTTCTCCAATAATTTTTCATAGGCAATGTCCAACATTCAATATAAAATTAACAGGCATACCATACAAAGACTCAAATGACTGAGGCTCAAGAAGAAAAATAGACAGTGGAAACAGATCAATAAATAATCCAGATACTAAAGTTACCAAGCACAGACCTTAAAATAACTACAATTAATGCTTTCAAGAAAAGATATTTTTTAAAACAGAGAACTCCAGTTCTATTTTTTTAAAGGCAGTCAATTGAAATTATAGAACTTAAAAATACAATAACAATAATTAAAATTCAGTACCAAAAATGGACTTAATATGATAGAAGGATTCAGAAGAAATTGCCTCAATTAGAGTTCAATAGAAAGTATACAAATTAGTGCCCTGCAAGACAAAAGGAGGAAAAATGTAGAAAAAAAAAAAAAGCACGAGACATCTGGGACTCAAAGAAAAGACCTAATATCTGTGTATTTGAGCTTCCAAAACGAGAAGAGAACACAAGCCAAAAGCTTTGCAAAACTGCTGAAAGACACCAGAAATGTGAGGAACTCTCTGTACCCCAAGTAGGACATCTGCAAAGAAAAGCACGCTTATACATATTACAATAAAGCTACTAAAAGCCAGAAGCAAAGAGAAAAATCTTAAGAACACTCCACAGAAAAAGGCACATCATCTTCAAAGAGATAACTAAAGACCAACAGCTAACTTTTCTCATTTTTCAACAGAAATGTTGGAAATCTGATGAAAATTAAATGACATCTCTTACATGCTGAAAGAATATAGTGGCCAAGTTAGAATTCTTCATCTTTGGAAAATGTACTTCCAAAATGAAGACAAAATAAAAATATTCAGACAAATAAAAGCAGAAAAAATTTGGTCATTAGTGATATACTTAATGGAGTTCTTCAGATAAAAGAGAAAATGACCCCAGGTGGAAAGTTAATCATTCAAAAGAGAAGAAGAACACAAGAAAAGATAAAGAGATAGTAAATGTTCATGTTATCTCCTCTATGAGGATTTAGGTTCTTCAAGAACAATCTTTTTCATCACTGTTTACCCTCCATTAACATCTGTTGGATATATGAATAAATGAATGGATGGGCTGATGGGCAGACAGACTTCTGTGATCATTACTCAGGTGTAAACAAATTTTGTGAGACTTTGAAAATTTTTTAACTTTCAGTCAAGGCCCACCATGCCATTTTCTCTCCATCTCTACTTTTTCTGGTTTTAATCATGCATTTGCTGGATCACCACATAATTCACCAGGAAGATCTCTTAATAAATATTTTTTTTGTCTTGAAGCCAGTTAAGAAGGTAGTATTAAAGGAAACATAATGAATTCTTAATAATATGATCATGAGGGAAAAATATAAAATACAGAGTGTTTTCTAATAAACTGGTTTGTAATTTGCAGACTAGAACATCAGCAAGGATATGCCCTTGAAATCAGTGTTTCTCAGTATTGTTTTATGTCTGGATCAGGACAGGGAAAGTAAACAATATTCATAGTAAAATGAAAATAAAATTCTGTTATTCTGTTGTGGAATGTCCTGGCCTGCATACAGACAGATGGAAGTTTATAAAAATAGTCTATGTTCAGTCATGTACAGGTAAAATCTACCACCAACAGCAGCAATTTAGAAAAGGAGCACTGCATGAATGCTTATGTACACAGTGAAACAAATTTCAACTAAATGCATGCATTGTCCCCAGTATTGTTCTGTTAAGTATTCAAGCAGATGACCTAGGTATATGAGAATTCACCAGCTGTTTTTTCTAATTTGTTAACTGAAGGTGCATAGAAAGTACCTGTGTTTTGGCAAATGTGCATTGAGTGGATTTTCCATAGCCCTTAGAAGCAAGTTTGGCAGAATTGATAACATATTCCATCAAGTTCATTGGATGGTTGCACCTGCGTGACCATTTAATATCTCATTCTCCACCTATTTGTGATTTTGTTGGATGTAGCTGCTCAGATTAAAATAAAAGCAAACAAACAACATATGTAATTTATGATCTTCCTTTCAGCTAAGAATGTGTCATGTGACACAGGTCTGGCCAATGAAATGTAAACAGAAGTCAAGTGCAGATTTCTGACAGTATCCCCCCCTAGAATAAAACTATCCTCTTCTTCTTTTCTCCAATCTGGAATATGGACACAATGACTAAAACTGGAGCTGAAACTGCCATGAGGTAATCAAGAGGAAAGAGAATTACAAAGATCTGTGTTCTGAACTCTCAAGAGATGCTAGCAACTCCAGTGCTAGCAACTACATGCCACCTTGTTTACTATGTGAGAAGAATAAACACGTATTTTGAGCAAAAATTTTTAAGGATTTCAGTTACCATTTGGCTGAAATTTAATTCCAAAAGGAACCACTACTTTGAAAGCATGAAGCATTTCTTATTCATCTCTATTCCCACCTACCTCACACATACTGTTTTCTCAACAAAGGAATCAATAAATGAATAATTGAAGCAAGGAGCCATTCTACTCTTTGTGGTAACATACATTAAAAATATCTGGAAAAAAGCAATTTCAAACACTGTGTCAGGTAATATGGATTCAAAGTATATGACTGACCATAATGATTTTCTGAATACATGGTGAAATGTTTCAGAAGTGGACATTGTTGAAGCTGAGCTCCGTCAGTAGGCATATGTCTATCTGGTAGCCAGTTTCCTGACTGAAAGAGGCCTTAAGACTTTGGAATCACACCTGTGAGAATTAGCTGTCTTTTTGTGATCACCTAGATTTATAATGGAGAGGAAGTTAATCACAATCAGTGGAGAAAATCAGTAAAATCAAAAGTAGGCCACTGGGGAAAGCAGAGGAAATACAGTAGGGGAACAAAAGTACAGCTCTTCCTCCCTCAAGAAGGTCTCTGAGCAATATGACAAGATTGACAGATGAGGAAATAAAGTTCTTCCCCAGCTCTATTCAGGAGCTTTTTGGGTCAAGGGTCAAGTTTAGACTTGAGAAAGGTTTAAAATTTTTGAAAAGCAGCTGAAAGCTTCAGCACTCCTCATTTCCTGGACAGGCAGCATTAACATCAATTGGAAACATAGAATTGCAGAATCTTGGGCCCATTTCAGACAATAAAATCAAATAATTCCTTTACATCCTGAAGTCTGAGGTATAGAGTACCAGCAGGCCTTATTAAATATTGTCTGTTTTGATGTTTGAGTAACAGTTTGACCATGTTTATGAAAATACAAACAGGAGAAAATATCATTCCCATCTAGTTTTAAAACACTTTTCATTAATAATATACTCAGGTGTAATAGTATCTTTCAGTTCTAGATAACAAATTTTAGAATATCTTTCATATACCTTATCCCCACAATTTTATAAAGTGATTATGTTTTTAAAAATAATCTTGAAATAAATTGATAAATGAAAGAAAATGAGTCCCTGCTCCTCTCTGGAGATTGGGAAAGGTGCCAGTCTCTGAGATTTGCATTTATTAAGTCTAAAACTGGTCCCTTTAATAATGTTGTAGGCTTCTTTTTGTTCTCAATTTCAGGATAGAGGTTTTGATGGTGTCCTTTAAGAGTTTTGTGAAGCCCTTGGGAATTTGAACCATCCTTTACTCCCTTCTGCCAGCATATTTTCATTTGTAGGAAAGCTCTGGATGGATGAAGGCCAGCTGACTTGACTGGAAGGCAGATGATTCATTTTTCTTGAGTTTGCTGTCATTTTCAGCATTCTTAAAGAAAATTGATTATGGAGAGATTAGAAAATTGGAACTCTTTCTGCTGACTATGCCTACCCCAGAAATGATACAACCATGAGTAAAGTTATTATCTACATTTCCTCAAAGCAACATGCCAGGATAGACCCATAATAGTTAATTTACCAAGCTCCTTTTTCTGCCATCCATAGATATGCACATTCCTTGGAAGCAGTGGTTGTAATCATAAACATTGCAGACCAGATATGCAGAGGAAATGTAGTTTTGTTACTTTCTTTACAACACACTGGATTTTCTACTACTCAGGAAAGAGGAGATACTACTTTAGTTTAACCTCACAAATTTAATCTGATACAATAAACAGTATACTTAGGTAAATATTTAATTTCCTTTAGGCAAAAGGCTCAGTCCTTCAGATTCTACCCCTGCCCAGCTACTCTTTATGAAGGCTTCTGACTGTATGGAGATACCACAGGCCATATGTGACTTCATGATGACCCAAGAGAGAACTGTTTTGTGGTGTCCTCTCCTTTCTCTACTGAGGAGTGACTCTTCTTGGATGCTCTCTGGTGGCTCTCAGGAACCCTCAGATGTGACTAGCTATAGTTTTGAGCAAGCAGGCTGATACATCTAGTAATCCCTCTTCTGTCAAATCTAAATATCTCTGAAGGGTTTGTCCTCACCATGGGATTATATTGGTACTGCAGACTGCTCTAAGACTTGGGCATGTTCTCCTTCTGTATCTTGACCTAGTCTACCCAACCCAATTGCTTTGGGACTCTATAGTAGACCCTCTTACTCCCCAATTCAACTTCCTTTAGCATCTATAGAAGCTATACAGGCTCCCTTGAGTTCCTTATCTGCTTTCCTTGCTATCTTCTGCCAATGAGAAGAACCATTTCCTTTGGCAGCTATGCAAGTTAATGTCAGTAAGACAGAAATCCACAAAGCTGTTGAGCAGGTGGAGGCATAGAAAGCACACAAGAGCCTTGTGCTCTGTCTTCTGACTGTGCTTCTCTTCTTGCCAACATCTCTAAGATTACAGGATGCAGACTTCTAGCTTTCTGAATTAAGCAGAACAGATAAGCATTTTTAGAGTCCTATTAGATAAAATGAAAGAAATACTTTTTTAAATGATTCTATATTTTTAATATTATAGTTTCATATTTATCTGTCCTATTTCCAGATTGGTTCTTATTCAACAATAGTGTGCAACATTTTCGCCTTGAGTTGTTTTTTCTCCCACTTAATAATCTGAATACAATCATAGGTAAACTGAGATCCTATATATAATATACTTCCACAATATACTTGCACCTCTAATTCATCCCTTTAAAAATGTATCATTAGGACATAAATGTAACTCTTTCTGCTTCAGAATGGAAAATAATGTAACAATGTGTACACATGGGAGGAAAACACTATAGAAAAGCCTTTTTAAAAACTCTTGTCTCAGAAGGCAGCCTGATATTTTTGTAAAGAATCATCTGGAAATGTTATTATCTTAATTAGTGTTTAATGGAGAATCAAGGAGTGACAAAGAGAGCAGTCACATTTGTGGGGAGGTTTCACTGATGCTTGGATTTTTGAGCACACAGTGACTTTAAAATCAGACAGACTTTCAGTTGCTTCTTCCTCTCAGTAGGCAATTCAACCCCTTGCTGCTTACACTGCACATGGATCACTCCCACTGGTGTGGACCCCTCTGCCTTGGTTTGCTTTTAGGTGATCCAGTTTGTATTATAATAGTGGGTTCCATAAATGCTATCACATTGCCATCCCTCTTTCTATAAAATGATTTACTTGGGAGGAAAAACTCCATTGAGAAGGATACTATGGCAGAGAGTAAGGCATCCTACAGTGTATGAGTTAGGGTTAAGTTTGGGGTATTATTGCATAGCAATTGGATGCAACCTCTACAGGATCATTCAAAACCTGGCTCTATATCAGCTCATGCCACGACATCACCAGTGATAATTTGAGTAATCAAGACACTACATGTCACCAATTACCTGTGTACAGTTTCTACCTAGCAAGGATATACTTCACATGTTCATAAATCTGTGAACAACCCTGGTTTCAGAATTTTCTCAAAAAGATCTATTTCTTGAAACTACTCTTTGTACAAATATTGTATCAGCCAAGGCACTTGTTAACAAAGAAGCACAGCCACTGAGCAAGGCAGAGAAAGTGAATAATGTAGCCAGAGGGCAAGGAAAGTCAATAATCTGGACCCTTAACGAGGGTCAATAATTTAAAGTGTATGTATATTAACATTTATATTAAGGACTTCTCATTGATTCTGTCACTCTGCCTTAGAGATTATGTAAGTCAGTTATCATTACTGTGACAAAATACTTGAAATAAACAACATAACAGAGTAAAGATTTTGGCTCAAGGTTTCAGAGGTTTCACTCATGGTCCCATCACAATCACTCTGGACCTGAGATGAGACTGAACAGCATGATAATAAGCCAAACGGTTTAAGGAAAAGACATACCTTTCAAAAGCATGCCCTCAGTGATCTACTTCCTCCAACTATGTCCTAACTTTTAATAGCCCATTCAGCAATGAATACATTCATGGATTAATCCACTGATAGAGTTATCACTCTCACCATCCAATCACCTCTCAATAGTGTCACCAGATATGGACAAAAAGTCTTCAGTGCATGAACCTTTTTGGGGGATACTTCATATCCAAATCATGCATGATTCTTTCTAACTCTTTCTCTTACCCACAATTGTAGCTCTTGGCTTTCAATCAATAACACAACAACTTGATTTAATGCATGGCTCTTTTAGTAGATTAACAGCCTGATAGTATGACCTCTATGCAAGTTTCAGTGTTAGCCCACAACCATACAAACTATGTACCCAACTGCTATTTATTTGAAGTTCTAGGACAAACTCTATACAGATTCCTAAGTCCCTAGTTTTCTTAAAATTATTTCTACTTGTGGGATGGTGCCTGGCCCAGCATGACGATACATGACATAATAGGTGTCAGGAGAGTCAAGAAAATCTAGGGGAAAATTTTTCAAAGGGAATAAAATAAATCCTTCTGTCAGATCTTTTATTCCAGACTTGCTGGAAAATCAGACCTACCATCATAGCCTTTGGTAGTCAAAGCAAACTTTAGTGGTACTAAGAAACTTGACATGTATAAATTGGCAGCCCATGTTGTTTCTGATTCAGCATGATTTCTTAAGCTGCCTGTCATATTTGTGAGAGGTTATGAAGCACAGAATCTAGTCTCTTTTAAAAGAGAAAAGATCCTATTTTGTGATTGCAAAGATTTACAATAGGATCAGAAGACTGGCACTTACAGACTCTCACTTAGGTTCTTTCTTGACTTCTCTAGACCTAAATGAGACACCCAGTGTTTAACACTACCTTTAAATAAATGATATCAACAACCAGTCAGTCTGCTTAGTGAAAAAAAAATAGCTCTCCAAAGACAGGTATGACTCATTTCCTTACATTTTACATTTTCAATCTTTCATGATCGTGACTAAAGCCATGAATTGAGCCATCCAATTCATAAGCATAGTGCAGAGAGGGGGCACCAGGGTGCAGGTGGACTTGTATAATCCCTCCAAAACATGTGCTCCTAGGTGTTTGTTCTCTGTGCTGAAACTTACCATGTCATATCATGTTTGATCAAATGTCCTGGCTAGACCAGGGGAGGGAGAAGGTAGCTTTAATCTCTGGCGTCACTCCAAAATAAATACTTTATTCATTTGAGGTGTCTTAATTGCAGTGAGAAGTAACTCTTGTCTAGAAGGCATTCAACTTCACAAGCATTTCTTGAGAACTACTACATGTCCAGAACTTCTAGCCACTAGATAGAACAGTGAACATACACAAACCAAAAAGCTCTCTGGTCATGAAACCTACATTCTATAGGAAATACATGAGATACATTAAGTATTTAAAGTGACAAAAAGAGTAGTGGAGGAGAACTACAAAAAAAGATATCAGGGAAGGAGACAGAGGTTAGTTTTAAATAGTGTAGTCAATGAAGACCCTTCAGTAAAGAATCTGGAGTAGGTGAGGTAAAGGATCCTGTGGAGATCAGGCATGGCCAGCAGAGCTGGAGCAGAGAGATGAGCTCAAAGAGAAAAAAGACAGGCAAGGCTTTGTGACCCTTCAAAGGGGCTTTCTTTTACTCTGCATAGTGATGGAAAACTATTGAAGGATTTTTTTAACAGACTAGTGACTTTGTTAAAAATGCTCTGTGTGTTTTACAATCACTCTATTGGAATTATTACTGACTGCAGGATAGAAAAAAATAATCAGAGAATCTAGTCTGAAGGTCATTGCAATAAGAAGTAATGGTGGCTTAAGCCAGGGTAATGGTGAAGCAGAAATAAATGGTAAAATTTCAAATATATTGATTTGCATCTAATTCTGTAAGCATTTGCTAATGGATAGTGTATGGTTTGGGAATGAATTAGAGGAGTCAAGCTGGATCCCAAGCTGGACTGACCAACTAGAAAGCTGAAATCTAATGTGTTAGGAGAATCACTTAGCAAAGAAACCAAGGTAGGTAGCAGATGCATTTATATGTTTACATCTACATAACATATAAAAGGAAGTGAATCAATGGCTATTTTCTTTTATAAATCAGCATGAATTAACCACTGAGGTATTATTTAAGGACAGAATATGGTCTGCACACATCTAAGTTTCATAACAGTAATAACTATTCCTGTTTTATTAATTGAGAGTTGACATCACCCTCAGTCAAACTGTGGTTGAGTCTTGCAAGGAGAATGCTGCTGACTTTCCTGAGTCTTAAGAAAATAATGTGGGCTATTATCCAATCTAAAATCAGGAGCCATAAAAGAGGAAATTCAAACTTGAACGTGTGAGCAGAAATGAAATAACAGAATACGTTGAAGTTGAGGACTAATGCCAAAATAATTTTGTCCTCTCATAAAATTTTAGTCATAAAACCATTACTTTTGGTGTATATTTTTCTTTTTTTCTTATAGTTTTTATCTTTTTTTGTTCTCAAAATATTGGTAAGGTAAAAATATTTGTTTTTAAAATTTAGCAAAATTAATAAAGTATAGAAATTACATTATCTTCCCCCCAACAATTAGACTACATAAACTACCAAAACAAACCCCAAAATTTAATTCTATTTTTAGGGAAATTGAAACCTCTGGGAACCTCAAGGGTCACTGTTTTTGCTTTCCTATTCTTATGCCCTCAATCAGTAGCTTGTAGTGAATATTTGGTACAGCTCCTTTGAAATTATGTGGAAGAAGTTTTGAAAAGTTGATAAAAACTCAGACCCTGAAGCAAATCAGACTCAGAAGCATGATCATGGGGAAGTGACTAAAATACCATAAACCTTAACTTCTGTAGTGGATAATAATGGATAGATAATATTATTAGATAGTAATGGGTGACAATACCTGATAAGGTTGTTATAAGATTCAAGTTAATTAATATGTTTAAACCCCTATATAAAAATATTGATTTAATAGAAACAATTATTACCACTAGCATTTTCAGTCAATATAAAAACAAAAACTCAGTGGACATTATCACATTTTTCAAATGTCTAAGCATTTGTTTGGTTTATTATTTTTGAGACATGTTCTCACTATATAGCCAAGGGTGGACTCGAATTCATGATCCTCCTGTCTCAGTGTCTGAAGGGCTAGGATTATAGGTATGTATCACAACACCAACCAACATTGCCACATTTTTAATCAAATAGAATTTTGAGATTAGCCAGTTAATAAAAAGATAATAAAGCCTGGCTTCCAAAAACAAATGAATAAACATTATTCCATTTCTCCTGGATATTTTCCTCCATTTTTACTGTCCATGTAGAGTATCACATATTTCACAAACATGATCTGTCTGTAATTCATTTGCTAGTCATGGTTCCAACATAAAAGTCTAAGGACCACTAACAATTTAAGCCCTTGAAGTTGACGACACAAATATACAATATTTAAAGAAAAATAAGTAGATGAAACAGTGATACTCAAGAGAAACAAATTCTTTTTTTATTGTTGTTCTGGGTGGGGGTACAGTGTGGCATTTACATAAATTCTTACAATGTATCAAGTATATCATACTTGAATTCACCTCGTCTACTTCTCTCCTTGTTCTCCTATAATCAAAGAGAGACTGGTGGGCATTTTGTTAACCTGCTCAGCACACCATGTCCTTCCACAAGCAGACTCTTTTGCCTCACTTACTGAAGGTCGAACAGGGTAGAATTATTCACTATAGTGTTCTTGTAAGAACCAGAAATTTGGACACAGCCAGGTAGAGAGGGAATAAGATGTGAAGACACAGAGCAAAGATGGTTACGTACAATCTACAGAAAGAGGCTTGGGACCAATCCTTCCTCACAGCCTTCAGAAGAAACCAACTCTACTAACACCTTTCTAGCCTCCAGAAATGTAAGAAAATTAATTTCTGTTGTTTAATCTACCCAGTCCATGCTACTTTGTTATGGCAGTCCTAGCAAACTAATACATTCTACAATTCACCCATTACAGTTGTCCAATTCAATACATTTTAGTATATTCACAAGTGTGTGCAACCATCCCAACAATTTAGAACATTTTTGTCACCTTGAAATGAAACCCTGTATTCTTTAGTTATTAACACCCTATCACCATATCCTCCCAAGCACAAACCTACTTTCTTGCCTTTTGTGGAAATTTCTTGCAAATAGAACCACGTAAGGTGGTGACACATAACTGGCTTCCTCCACTTAGCATCGTTTCAAGATTCAGCATTGTTTCAAGATTCCTTGTTATAGCCAACTACTACCCCTAATATAAGGACAGACCATATTTCATTTATTCATTTATCAACTGAAAGACATTTGGGTTATTTCTACCTTTAGCTATTATGAATAATGCTGCAATAAACATTCATGTAGGAATTTTCTTTTATTGCATCAAAACCTGTTCTAAATGAACATGATGATGTTCACTATTTCTTTGAGTTATTTCTGGCAAATTTCCACCTTTCTTATTTTCTCTTGGACCCTCTTCACATTATTCTTATTTTAAACAAGCTGTCATAGTCCATTCTTAGAGGCTAATTTCCAGACTATTTGTTCAATAGTTTCATGGCACTAAGTTGACTGAAGTTTCATGAAGACCCTTAGGGGAGAAGGAAACTATCATTGTAAATACAGCATCGGGTCCATTATAAAGCTCAAATTAGAAAAGATGTGTGGCTGAGTGAGTGGGTAGATGTGGGTGTGAAGAGGTATGTTTGTACTCAGAAGCACAGAAGAACTCCCCAGGTGGGGAGGGCTGGCCAAATCATGTTAGGTTTCAATGCAGTGGTTGAAGTGCTGCCAGACAAAGAGAGGTATTTAACTTAGAAGCAGTACACCTGGCCCATTAGCTCATCGGCCTGCTCTTCAGTGCTCACATAAAGATGTGATTCATAAAAGCCCTATTTTACCAGTAGTTGTAATATGAGTCCTCAAAGGGTGGACTCAAAGGGTAGGAAAGTCTTAGGAATCTTGATTATTGCCAAATTATATCATGGAGAGTCTGAATGAAAAAATTTATGAGTATATTGATGGAGCAGGTCACCAAGTCCCTGTTTTGACTAAGGGTTTCTTTCCAATTTTTTGACATTGGGATGTAATTTTTAAAATAAGAGCATTCTCACAGCAAACATATACAAGTGGGTGTGTACAATGTGTCTCTATGTCAGCTTTGTGAGAATAATTGTCTCCCAGTGTTGGCTCAGCAACTTACAATGTGCCAGACATCACTAGATGCTGAAGATGCTATTGAGAAATAATACAGACACAGTCCCTGCTCTCACACTGTCCCAGACAAGATATCTCACTGATTTGTGGATTAGTAAATTATTGCTGACACATCCACTTGAAATTCCAGTTCTGTTAAAAACTGCACATGCAGACACTATGCTAGGCACAACAAGCTCAAGAATTATCAAAAAATGGTCATTGCTTTCAAAGATGTAATGAACTAAGATGTGCATATCCCATATACCATAGGATGTGCATATACCATATGCACAATGGAAGATTTTGGAGAGAGGTATTAAAAAATGGGAGTATCACAATTATTCATTTTGTAAAGGTAGTTGGAGTTTTACAGAGGAAAGAGTTTGAGAGTTTTTACAGAAAAAGTGAGGGCTGAGCCAAATCTTTGAGGATTTGAGCAGATAGTGAAGAAAGTAAAAGGAATTCTATTTGGAGAGAACAGCTTGAGGAATGGCTCAGGGCATGAATGTAATGTTTGGTAGAATGGCAAGTAGACAGACGTTCTGTCTACTTTTTTCTCTGTCACTTCCCAAAGAGGAAAGGCTCAGACCCAGAGACTATTCTGGTTAAACAGACTGGAAAGTTAAGACCAGTCTGTCATTTCTCATTTGAACACCTGGAAGGTCTCAAAACACATCAAAGCATGCACAGCTCTCTAGGGCTTACCACCTATTAAACTTGAATTTCTATAAAAGCAAAGGATAAGTTTAATAGGAAAATAATGTTGACTGATAGGATCCCACCATGTCAACACTAAGTAGAGACAAAAGCTTAAGAAGTACAATATGTCCTTTAGCAAAACTGACACTAAATAGTCCTCCAATTTATTACAGATGATTTTAACTTGGATATAGTTAGCAAGCCTCTTAGTGTGAATCTATAGTAGCTTGAATTTCTACAGATGGAGGGTAAACTGTATTTAAAACTGATGGAGGCAATGTTTCATAGTGATAAGCTCTAAAAGCACATTACCTCAATTGTTTTATCTGTAAAATGTGAAAACAATTGTGGTTACCTTAAGGACTGTTGTAAGAATTAAATAAAATAGTACGTGTGAAGTATTCAGCTTGGTGCATATACTGCATTGGCATATGTGAAATGTTACCATAGATTAGTGTGAAGAATATGCGCTTCATTCCATTCTCATCTTGATCTAAATCTTACCTATGCTGGATAACTGGGAATTTTTATAGTTTTGAGTCTTATTTTCCTCATTGGTACACAAGGGATAATAGCACAGAGTTATTGTGAAGATTGCCACAGTAATGTGTGATTACCTTAGTACCTGGCACATAGTAGCTATTCAAAAAGACAACTCTTGTTAATGTTATGTAATTCATACTAAAGTAAAAACAAACATTGCTCAGTAACCACATTTTCTAAGCTTTTTAAAATTAATTTTTGGTAGGATGACTTCAACCCAGAAGTTCAAGACCAGCCTGGGCAATATAACAAGACACCATTTCAAAAAAAAAAATCCACCATCAAGGAAGTGCAAATCAAAACAACACTGAGATTCCATCTCATAATGAAATACATTAATTTATAAAGTTAACATATTCTAATTAGAAATCAAATATGGCAAAACAAAACAAGCACACAAATGAAAAATACTACCTTGCATTTGCATTTCCTCTGCCCCTATCTCATTTTGGTTTTGCTCTTCTTTCCTGCTGCCCTAGAATCACAATTCCAAATGACTTGTTATGTTTTAGCATATCCACTTAGCTTTGAACTCATTTCACTAGGACCTGGGTTAAGAAAACTCTTAGCAATTATTCAGTGCTCAGTACCATGCTGGGCGCTTTGAACATATTCTCTAGCTGGATTCTCAAAAAACAAAAAACAAACCTGTGACATAGGTAACTTTATTATCATTTCTGTTTTATAGGTGAGGGGCTAGGGCACAAAAATGTTAAGCATCTTTCATAATTTTCTACAGCTAGTAATTGATAATTCCAGGCTTTTAACCCAGGCAGTTTGCCTCCAGAGCCCAGGTCCTACTCTGCTTCTGCAGTTGAGTATGGCTCTCAAGTCCATCCCTATGTTAAATACATATTTATGTTATAATTCCGTTGGCAAGAAAGCTGCCATATGTGCTGACTTGTACATAATATTATAAATGTGTATCTAATTAGAAAATTTGAATCAAGTGAAGGAAGATTAGTCAGAAGTGAGAACTTTGGGGGAATAATTAGAAGGTCTAGCTTCTTCCAGCTTCCTCAGTTTAGTTAGCCATTTGAACTGGGATAAACCACATGACCATTCTATGCCTTAGTTTCCCCGTCTATAATATGAATATGCAATTCCAAACTACTACCTCATATGACTTTTATAAGAACTGGATAAGAACATTCTGAACCACTAGACTGAGGAAAGTTTCCCTACACCATGCTGCACTGAAAAATTTGGTGCCATTTCTCACCACTGCTGGCTCCAAACCTGCCTATGCGTCAGTTGACAGAATAAACAGGTGAGCACCACGCACCACGTGGGAATCCCCTAACCACCCCTGGGAACATAAACCAGCCCAGCCCCTGGGTAGACTTTCCACTCCCCTCAAAAAAAACAAAAACAAAACTGGAAACAAACAGTGAACTGTAATCTAGCATGGACAGCAGAGGGGTGGGTGGAACCCTGAACTGACCCTAGAGAAAGTGGGCAGGGCAAAAAAATAAACCCCCAGCACTGAACTCTCAGTAAACAAACACAGCAATAAGCCACCTCTAAAGAAAGGCAGGTAGTGGATTGCAGAGCTGATCTCCTGAATCAGAGGCAGCATCCAAAATTGAATGGCCCCCACCTTGCTGGGCAATGAGCTGAACAAACATCTACAGCTGAAGGATAACACTGCTATCAGCTAAGGAAAACAATAGCTCTGACCACCCTGCATGATCTGGCAAACCTACCACACCTCATGATTTCAATTACACTGTTAGACAGAAGAATAAAACACTACTCACAGGCCAATCACCTGGTGAGACCACATCAGAGCTTCTGCTTATATGTCAATACCAGGACTAGATGCTGGAGGAGTAACTCCAGAACTTAAACTAAGACTGAAATTATACTGTTCCTGAACCTGGTCAGTTTTTTAAATTTTTGGTTGGTTGTTTGTTATATTATTGTAGGCTTTTACTTTTATTCTTATTCCTATTTTCTTTCTGTACTACCAACTTTACCATCACTATCTTCTCATCCCTACTCTCACTCCCTTCACTCTCCCTCCTTCTTCTATGCTAAAATCTATTGCTCTTCTCATCCACTTTCTCCCCCTGCCCTTACCTTCCCCTCCCATTCTCCCATTCTGTCACCAGACTACCACTCCCTCCTACACACTCACCACCTGCTGACCAACATACTATACCAACTTTACACAATCCCAACCCCCTGCAATCTCTGACTCAAGCATGCACCCTACACTACAACAACAGAAATACACCCAAACACACACAAGGGTCACAAAACCCAGCAACCCCTACACTGCTTCCCCCACTCACCTACCCCATTTCCCACCTCCCTTTTAGTACTACCCTAACCAATTCCCCAAATTTCTATAGGTAGCCTAACAAACATTAACCACCCATCCCACCATTTGTAGATATTACCACCAAAGGATCTTTTACATAATATATAAACAACTGATTGAGTGTTGAACCTGTGAATTAGTTATTGCTAAATTACACCTCCAGACCGGGAAGTGAAAAAGCAGACAAATCTAACTAACAACCAAGACAATCATAACACAAAAATTAAATCACGGGAAAGAGAGCAGGTGACTAAAACCATCAACTACCCTATCAAGAACATAGTTGCACAGTACAACTTCCATGATAAGCAGAAACTAAAACAAAGTATGATCACCAAGTCACTGCTACAAACTGGAGCAATAGGAAGAAGAAAAAGGGATGAAAACCACTCTCCTCAAAAAAATAATTTAATACAGGACTCAGGGAAATGAAGAAAACGATACACAGTTCCTGACCCCCTATCCCTTAGTGATAAACGACATTAAGGAAACTAGCAATGCCCGCTAAAACACCCTCAAAGAAGAAATCTTGCAAGAAATCACTGAAAATTTCATGGAGAAGATACTAGACATGGTTAACCAAGATGTACAAGAGGCACTCAAGAAATTTCAAAACACCAAAAATAAAGTACATGAGAAGACACAGAAACAAATAAATGAACTCAGAGCTGCCCTAAATGAACACCAAAGTGAAACAGAGAACACTATAAAAAGAGAAATAAATGAATTAAAGATGAAAATAAAAATATTAAAGAGGAAGTGACCCAAGATATGGAAAACCTCAGAAAAAAGAATCAAACAGAAATGCAAAACACTGTGGAAGGCCACTCCAGCAGACTCAATCAAGTGGGAGACAGAATCTAAAAACTCAAGGATAAAATAGAAATTACAGGAAAAAAAAACTGAAGAAATGTTAGTCAAACAACTCAAGAGCTGTGAAAAGAATATGCAAGAACTCACCAACTCTATCAAAATAACAAACCTAAGAATCATGGGTATTGAAGAAAGAGAAGAGGTCCAAACACAAGGGATTTGTAATTATTCAATAAAACGATAACAGAAAATTCCCCAAATCTCAAAAAAGTTTTGCCCATTCGGGTACAGAAAACCTCTAGGACACCAAACAGACTTGAACAAAATAGAATCTCCCCAAGGCATACTATTATTAAAACAACAACCACAGAGAATACAGAAAGAATATAGAAGGCTATATGCAAATAACATATACAGGTAAACCCATCAAAAGAATAGCAGATTTCTCAACAGAAACTTTAAAAGCAAGAAGGGCACGGAGTGAGATATTTCAGGCACTGAATGAAAATAGCTTCAACCCTAGGATACTCTACCCAGCAAAACTATCATTCAAAATGGATGGAGCAATAAAAATCTTCCATGATAAGCAGAAACTAAAACAAAATATGATCACCAAGCCACTGCTACAAAAGATTCTTCAAGGAATTTTGCACATAGAAGATGAAAACAAACAAAACCATGAGAGAACAGGCAGTACCAAACCACAGGAGAAAAGACAAGGAATCAGAGAGTACCATTGATTCAGCTACACACATGCCCTTAAACAAGAAAAACAACTAAATGGCAGGAATCACCACATACCTATCAATATTAACACTTAATGTCAATGGACTCAACTTCCCCATCAAAAGACATCACTTGGCAAACTGGATTAAAAAGGAAGATCCAACAATCTGTTGTTTACAGGAGACCCATCTCATTGACAGAAACAAGCACTGGCTTATGGTGAAAGGCAAAGAAAATTTACCAAGCCAAAGGCCTCCAAAAACTGGCAGGAGTATCAAAACTTATATCAGACAAAATAGATTCAAACTTCCATTGATCAAATGAGATAAAGGACCCTTCATACTAATAAAAGGGAAAATATAACAAAAGAATATAACAAATATCAACCTATACGCACCCAATGTCAGTGCACACAATTTTATCAAACACTCTGAAGGACTTAAAAGCACATATAGACTCCAACACAGTGGTAGTGGGAGACTTTAATATCCCCCTATCACCAACAGATAGGTCATTCAAACAAAAAATCAATTAAGAAATTTTAGAACTAAATCATACCATAGATCAAATGGACCTAACTGATGTCTACACAACATCTGTACAATATACGTTCTTCTCAGCAGCCATGGAACTTTCTCCAAAATTGATTATATTTTATAGCAAAAAGCAAGCCTCAGCAAATATAAGAAAACAGAAATAATCCCTGCATTCCATCTGATCACAATGCACTAAAACTAGAACCCAACAACAAAAACAACAGCAGAAAATATGCAAACAACTGGAAGCTGAATAACACATTGTTCAATTATCAGTGGGTCATAAATGAATCAAAAGATGAAATTAAAATGTTCCTAGAAGTTAACAAAAATGAAAACACGACCTATGGGAACCTATGAGACACAGCAAAGGCAGTCCTAAGAGGAAAGCTTATAGCATGAGTGCATATATTAAAAGGACAGGAAGCTCTGAAATAAATGACCTAATGCTACATCTCAAACTCCTAGAAAAATAAGAAAAAGCAAAACCTGCAAAAGGAAAAAAATAATAAAAATAAAGGCTGAAATTAATGAAATAGAGACCAAAAAAAAAATTAATGAAACAAAAAGCTGGTTCTTTGAAAAATAAACAAGATTAACAGATCCCTGGCAAATCTGACTAAAATGAGGGAAAAGACCCAAATCAGTAAAATTAGAAATGCAAAAGAGGAGATAACAACAAACACCAAGGAAATCCAGGGAATCATCGTAGACTACTTTGAGAACTTATATTCCAATAGATTTGAGTATCTTGAAGAAATGGATAAATTTCTAGATACTTATGACTATCCAAAACTGAACCAAGAAGACATTAACAACCAAAACAGATCTATAACATGAAATGAAATTGATGCAGCAATAAAGACTCTCCCCAAAAAAAAAGTCCAGGACCTGATGAATTCTCTGCTGAATTCTACCAGACCTTTAAAGAAGAACTAATACCAACATTCCTTAAACTTTTCCACAAAATAGAAAGGGAAGGAAAACTACCTAACTCATTCTATGAAGCCAGTGTTACACTCATCCCAAAACCAGATAAAGACACATTGAAAAAGGAGAACTATAGGCAATCTCCTTAATGAACATTGATGCAAAAATCCTCAATAAAATAATGGCAAACTGAATCCAACAACATATCAGAAAGATCATTCACCATGACCAAGTTAGCTTTATCCCAGGGAAACAGGGATGGTTCAATATATGCAAATCAATAAATGCAATACAGCACATTGATAGAAGCAAAGACAAAGGTCACTTGATCATCTCCATAGATGCAGAAAAAAGCCTTTGATAAGGTTCAACACCACTTCATGATAAAAGCTTTACGAAAACTAGGAATAGAAGGAAAGTACCTCAACATTATAAAGGCTATATATGACAAACTTATAGCCAATATCATACTTAATGGAGAAAAACTGAAACCATTTCCCCTAAAGTCAGGAATGAGAACACTCAAAACCCTCTCTAGTCTTTTCAAAATATTCAATTCAAATATCCAATATTGTCAATCATAGCCACTTAGTGGGCCATAGAACATTAGAAGTTATTCCTCTTTCCAAATCTACCCATTAACCATCATCTCTGCATCCCTTAAACTTCTAAAAGGTGGTGCTAACCACTATCCTATTCTATATTTCTATGAGAGTATAACCAGGGTTCTAAGCTAAACACCACTCAGCCCAAAATGCCAAATAAAGAGAAAAGTAGTGGTGAATGGCAGAGAAAGGAAATTTATTACATGGCAAAGTCTTGCTGCAAGAAGAGGCAAAGTAAGCATTTCAGCTCATCTTTGGGTTACAGACATGATCTTTAGGTTTAAACAGAGGGAAAACTTGAGCATGAGGACAGGGGTATGCACAATTAAACAGTCCCAGGCAAAGTGCAACCTGGATGATCATTATCTGAGTTCTGGTTCTGCAAGGGGTTCAGAGAAGTTATCTTCTGGTTCCCAAGAGATGATTACTCCTGCTTCAGGGTGCAGCCTCATCATTATAGGTAATTGTCCTCATTTGGGAGTTGGTCTGTCCTGCAAACCTTTGCCATTCCTTTCCTTGGGGGTAGTTTCAGTCCCTTGTTGTAAAGATGTTATCAATCAGTTCTGTCCTTTCTAGAACCTAAGGTAACAGCAAAATGACAGCTCAGATCAAAGATAAATGCAAAATGGAGACTAGGATGCCAAGTTTTATCCTGCTTACAGTTAACTTGCAGGCCCAAGTAAGGAGTCATTGCTTTTAGCAGGTGCGGATACAAGTACATGCTATATGATCAACTTTTTAACTTCCACGTACAAGTGAAAGCATGTGACAATTGTCTTTCTGTGATTATTTCACTTAACATAATGTTCTAAGAAAACATTTCTAAATAATAAGTTGTTACCATCTCAATAAGGACAATATTATGATCCAAACAATGTACGCACATGTGAATAAATGAATAATAAAAGTAAATAAACAAATAAAATATATATAAAAGAAAAAAAAGCTTACTAAATTTTAACTTTATTAAAGTTTTATTGGGTTTTACTTCTCCAAAAAAGAACATAAGGCAATTTTTAAAGACATTAAACTAATAGAAATTGAATTTAAAGTAATCAACAAAAAAAAGCAAAGGAAAAAAAAGCAAAGCAAGCAGAGCTAAGAACAAGAGCCTTGCATAGCATAAATACTACCTTTGCTATTGGTGGAGATCACATTGGTTTTATGGTTTCTGGCAACCAACAAGAGGAAGGAAACACCATCAGCTCCTGCATTCCTAGGGTCCACAAGTTGAAAATCAATCAATTTATGTGGGGTTAACAGTGAGGACCAGACCCCTTTCCCCCTTGCAGATGACTTACTAGAAACTCCTCACCCAACCCCAAAGACCAAATAATACTGATATTGATAGTAGAGAGAAATTTCTTCATTGGTTGGCATAAAGAAGACTTTTCAAAAGTAGTGAACAAATCTTCAACATTATTCTTGCAATACATATATTTTTTTCCTCACTATAGGCTGATGACACATACTAGAGTGTGATTGTATAAAAGAACCAACTATGAAGCAATCTGGCATTCTGGCTCAACCTTGGCTTTGCTTCTAGAATTCCTAGATAAAAAAATAATCAGAACCTAATGCTAATAATAACAATGGTAAAATTATGAATATGTAATTCATTCTTTTATACAATACTCCACGAAGTAGCTACTGACAATATAGCAGTGAAGAAAACCACAAAATTTCTTGCTGTCATGGAGCTTCGTTCTAGGCCAAGAATATAGAAAATAGTACAAATAGGTTAAATATGTTATATGTTCCGTAGTGATAAATACTCAGAACAAAACCAAAATAGGAAAGCAGAATAGAGGGACAATACAATAACTATTAATGTAGCACTGTCTGATCTCATAGAATAGATACCTCAGAATGTAGGCATAAACCTATACCTTTAAGAGACTAATAATCAGGAATCATTAGTGCCCTTTAATTTTTTTCTGTGAGGGGCTTTTAATGAATAGTTTTGTTTAAACTATATAAAGCTCCTTATACATAATGTGGTCAAAGCAAAAATTGCATCAGACAAAATTAAATTAGCAAGGAAAACTTTGTTCAAGGCTACTACCATAATGGGAGAGAGCCCAGAACTCAGCTAACTCCTCTCTACTGAAACAAAGAGTGGAACTTAGGGGATGCAATGAGCTATTGGAAGAGGCAATATATCAGTGGATGTTGAAGTGTGGGGGAGGTTGATCAATGAGATGTGTGGAGCACAATGAGTTTGCAATACTTGCCTGTATGATTAAGTCATCTGTGTTTCCCAAAGTTAGGCTCCTACTTCCCAGAGAGACTGGGAATCCTGAGGCTATCTTTCTTGATGATTACATTTCAAAGGGATAGTGCCCAGGTTCTTGAGAAAGACAGTCCTGAGTGACAAAACTAGCAAGAGGCTCTGTTTTTTTTTTTTTCAAGATTTACATCTCAAATGAACAAAGAAAAGACTTTACAGTTACAAGTTTTCTCAGGTAAATGCTCTAAAAAAAAAAAAGGAGGTCAGGACCCCAGAGTCAGAAAGAAGCCTGTTAAATTTAGTCAACAGAAGGGTTGCATTAAGGCCATGCAGGCTGATACAATCAAAAGCACTTGTTTATAATTTGTCTTCAAAATATAAGTTGTATTATCAGTATCCAAAGGCTTCTTTATTAAATCATTTATCTATACAGTAGGTACTTTTAAGGTGTTTTTATAGTGGCATATAAGTCACCATGTATCACAAAGGTCATATAACAGACAGCAAATTGTAATAGATATAGGCAGACCAACACCTGTACAATATAGACTTTCAGTAAATCTGTGTCAATTAATTATTGAAGTTTGTTAGATTTTCTGACCTATTTCCTCCTGAAATGAAAGAAAATGTCTATTAGATTCTTTCTTATATTTTAAGAACATTTGAGGAGTATTTTAGGATGTTTATTGAAATAATTTGTGACACTGTAGGATTTATAAAGAATAACACTCCTCAACATCCACAGCTGCCAAGGAGGAAATTCAATAGTGTTCACATAGGAAAGTTCTTGGCATTTGTCTTTTTACCAAGTGGAGATGCCATTTTTCAACTCAAACTTAGTCTGGAAGTTCCAAAATGAGCAGAATTTAATAATTGCTCCAATTCTGAAATTAAGGAGAGTGTGTAGAAAGTGAGGGGAGCAAACTAAATAAGAAATAGTACTCCAATAGTGCCCAAGAATGGCAAAAAGAAGTTATTCTGGAGGGGTCCAGAAGTCAAGGGTCATACAGATGAGCATAAACAAGATGTAAAGTTTTTAAAAGTCCTAAGGAAACCAAACCAGGGATGATTAACTAACACAAATTTGGCAAACTGTTGGAAAGGAAGGATAAAAGATTTGGCAGAAATCTACTTTTGACTTAAAGCTTATAAATAATAATGCTTAAGTTAAGATACTGTGAGCTCAATATAGTTTTCATTCCAATAGGTAGCTTCAATTATTTCAATAAACCCTTGATTTTGTTCAAGAGATAAGAGACCTCTCTATGAATCAAAGATGGGAGACCAGGTCAGAGGAATCCCACCTGACCATTGCAGATAAGACTCCAGTGCCCAGTAAGGCAAGGAAGATAAACAGAGCCACTTAAGCAACCTTACTCCTGTCTGGAGTTGCTTGCACAGCATAACCTGTAATAACAGCAACCTATTTCCCTATACTGCAAGTCATGCATTAATACATTTTCTCACAAGAAATATACAAATAGTGTTTAAGGATCCTTGGCAGTACTCCCAGCAAACTGAACTCTCAGAGCTCACCATTGGAGATCACCATTCATTTTCTGAACATAGGTTAAGATTAAACTTGAAGGATTTAGCTAAACCTCTAATTCAATAGGATTCAGTTAAGACTGTTGCTTACCTCCTCTGCCTCAACTTCACAGGAAAGAAAACTTGTCAGAGACAGTGGAGAGTGAGGATTTCTGATACACAGGTGTTATTGAGATTGTTGTTCTCTAGCACTTTGTGAAATTGGAGCCATAGGAGACATCAAACTCTGTCCTGTTCTTTTTTTCTGTTTTCATTTTCCTTACTTTGACATACTTTGTCATGTGACTGACATGATAAGGTCCAAAAAGAAGGGAAAATGGTGGTATGGGTTTATGTTTCCTCTTGTATAAGTGACTCGATTAATCATTTCACATACTGGAATGTGTAAGTAATCTCTATTCTCTTAGCATTTTAGTAAAGTTATTAAGTAAAAGATAGTACATATTGCCTTAGCCTGCAGTTGTTTTTTAAGAGGGAAACAATCATTTGAGTAGCACTAGGATTGTTTAAATGTAGGCCTATCTGTGGCTCATTTATAACTTTCTTATTGCTCTGCCAATGTTTTCTACTCCTGACAGTCCCATAAGGCATTGACACCTCATCAGTTGCAGTAGACAACCTCTCCATCTATGTATCTGCAGGAAATTGGCAGGTGTGTGAGTTAAGGGATGTATCATTCAGTCAGGGGAAATAAAGCAGTAGTTTCAGGGGATGGAAAACATAATCTCTCAAGTGGCAAAAGAATCGAGTGCTCCCTGGTTTTATTACACCCCCTTATTCTTTTCTTTTCAAATATAAGTAATGTGCAAATTTCGACATATCTGGGTCTTTAACAACCCCCCCCCAAGAAAACACTGTATTTGGGAGATTATCAAGTAGACAGCAATGCTCCTAAATTCCAGGGAAAAAAATCAAACCACAGAGTTGATGAGAAGACCCAAGAGGACTCGGAGCTTATGAAAGAAACAAATTGTTTCCTTTAGTTTGAGTTTCTCCTTTCATGAGGAAAACTCTAAGATACACAAAAAGAGTTCTTTATGGCTTGAGGCTCTTACATAGTTAATGGCTTTTGACAGTGTGTTACAGCTTGTTTAATCCAATTTAATTTGATTATTCATGTCAGTAACAAGATAAACTAGTTGACAGAGAGAATTTTTTTCAGCCACAGGTTCATATTAATGTCTGAAAATTCCATTGTCTAGAAAAGGAGATAGGGATAGGGAAGAAGCCAGGAGAATTCTAATTTCAGGCTATTCCTGAAATTTGATTTTTGACTATAGAGAAAGTATTGAGAGTGGGGACTATTAACTCTTAACTATTATTTCTCTAAAACACAGGATGAAATAGTGAAGTACACATTACTCATCAAAATTAATCCCACACTATACTATCAAACATGTCTGGTCCACTTTGCATGCACACACACACACACACACACACACACATTTTTGTAGCAGTTATGAGGATCTTTAGTGTTTCCTGAATATAACATATTTCCTCTTCCCTGTTCATGCCTTGCATATTGTATACTTTGCACCCTTCACCTAGAATGCCTTTCTATGAACAAATTTCTCATTCCTCAAAATGCAGTAGAAACACTATCTTTTCAATGAAGTCCCCCAGGACTTGGTGTCCCATAGCAATGTGTATACCCTCCTAATTCAACTCTCTCAACATTTTCTGCACATCCACATGCCTGGGATCCAGCATGATCGAGCATAGCACTGGATCAGTAGGATTCCACATAACAAGGAGCAATGGTTCTCTGTTGTGGGTTGAAATTTCCACAGCGTGGGTGTCATTTGAAACAACTATGTTCCCCTGTCCCCTCCACCCCATCTTAAGTTTTGATTCCATGGCCAAGCACTGGTCAGTTATTACTTTTGTCCAGCTATTACATCTTGTGAGTATTTTTCCACCTCTGTCTCTGATACTAACTGGTATTATTAGTCCTTATAGCCATTGTGCTTTTTCACCCCAATTCCAGTACTGCATCAGTTTCATCCTTAAAGTCCTTCACTTACTAAGGATTTTCCCTCTACCAGGATAACCTTAATGCTACCTGAACTGGAAAAATCTTCCCATCTCCTCGACCCCAGTACCTTAGTGAAGCACCCCTCCTGTAAGTTCACACTACACTTAGCCTCACATTTCCCACATTATATTATAGTAATTTTCTGTGTCTCAATAACCAGCCTACAAGCTCTTTGAAAGCAGAGACCATCACAATCAATGCATAAATGTTGCAGACCAAGAAAATGAGTAAATTTAGTAATAGTGTAATTTTCCCATAAATTTCCTGTAATATATTTGACCTAGAGAAATTATTCTTCTTATTTGATGTAAATATATATATACCAAAGCCCAACCTGGAATCAAACTTGATGACTAAAGTCTATTTAATCCCCAAGGTACCTTGTGTCAAGACCAGTTTCCACAAAAGATTTATGGTTTTATTATGGAAACATGACTGCTAAAACATGTTGGGTTCAGTTTCACTGTCAGAGTTTTTATTCCTGTGTTAACCTGAGAAGTCCTTGTGTATTTGGATTTGTCCCAACATTGTATGACGAGAGTTCCTGTGATATGAAGAACTGAGCACTAGATGATTTAGAGAGGGAAAAATATCCCAGAATTAGACCCCCCAAGGCTTTGAAGTACAATCTGCAACACATTCAGGCAGAAATTAGGTTCCTTTATCAGGTATTTTTTAGAGATGCTCTTAATAATGTTTTCTCACTTAGGAACCATAGTCATGATTCTTGTATTGCACTCTGGCCCACTTATTCTCAGAATGCTTATATGAATACTAAAATGGTTTGTTAACTTGAAACTTTTTGATGGCAACAAAAAGACTAGTAAAAAAAATGAGAGAAGATAAGAATCCTTTAGATCAAAAGTAAATCCTCAAAATGGTTTACTATTTATTCTTACAGTCAGGTCTCCACACCTGCTTCACTAAGAAAGAGCTGTTAATCCTTGACTGAGGCCAAGAGAATGTTTCTAGACTCTTCTATTCTTCAGTCTCACAGAAGCTATTCTGTCTGTGCTAGACCATTTTTTTTCTTAATTCAGGGACCTTATTACTAACCACAGATTAGAGTTTGCTTATAAACTTTGTCAAAGTTTGAATTTAGAAACCAGCTTTTCTCAATGCAGTTCTGCAAAAGGCAATAAAATAAAATAAAGATTGCTCCAACATGTTCTAAAAATGACTGTCTGCTATATGATGCTGCAGCTCTCTAGTTTTCTGACTGCAGAATCTCTCTCTTTCTTTCTCTCTCAGTCTCTCTCTCTCTTTCTCTACCCCCCCATATTTGTTTTTGCCACAAGAATCAAATGTTTCTTTGCAGTGTTGTGACACCATCCTGAAGCAGCAACAATTTGTGCTTTATTACCTAGTCACTTTAGATCTGATAATGTTAAGGAGACTCTAGTTGCTTACTATAAACTTTTCTGTGCTTCAGTGAAGGCAGAATCTCTAGAGAAAGATGTTACATACTGAACTGTATTCCTCCCACAACCCACCCCCACCACCACCACCAATTTCATGTGTTGAAGCTATAGCCCTCATGTGATGGTATTTGGAAGGTTTTAGGCTTAGATGATGTCATGAGGGTGGGGCCCTCATAATGGGATTAGTGTTATTACATAAAAAGAAACCAGAAAATGTGCTCAACCTCTCCCCCCAACCACCACCACCATGTGAAGACATAGCAAGAAGGTGACTTCTTCAAACCAATAATGGGACCTTCACAAGAACCCAACCATGCTGGGATCCTTATCTCAGACTTTCAACTTACAGTACTGTCACCCAATCTATGGTATTGTGATGGCAGTCTAAGAAGTATAATATAGAAAGTCACGCTTGCCAAAGTTCAACATGAAGTATAGTTCTTGGCCATCTGAAATGGCTATGCTTGCAACATGTCGTTTCACCCTTTTATTTCCTTTATATTTTATGGCAAAGACTCCTACCTTAGGGTTCACTTGTGGTTTGTTTGTTTTTTGCAGTGCTAAAGATTGAACCTGGAGTCTTGCATAAGTTAGACAAATACTCTACCCCTTAAGCTATGTTCCCAATCCTTTTGTTTTCTTATTTTGTTTTGGGGGTAGGATCTTGATAACTTTGCCTGAGCTGCCTTGAACTCTCTATCCTCTTGCCTCCATCTCCTGAGCAGCTGGGATTACAGATGTGTACCAACATGCTTGGCTCACCTGTGAATTTTAAGGGCTTACAGTTACAATCATGTTTGTTTGTTTTCTGAAAATAAGCACCATAATATTTATCCAACTCTCAAAAGAGGTCTGTGACCCAAACATAGTTTTAAAAAAACACATGAAAAAATGATCATCTCTGGCCATAAAGGAAATGGAAATAAAAACCACACTAAGATTCCACCTCATGCTGGTAAGGATGTGGGAGAAAAGGAACCCTCTTACACTGCTGGTGGGAATGTAAACTAGTACAACACTCTGGAAAAAATTTGGAGGCTTCTTAAAAATCTAAACATAGATCTTCCATATGATCCAGCAATACCATTCTTGGGGATATACCCAAAAAAATGTGACTCAGGTTACTCCAGAGGCACCTGCACACCCATGTTTATTGCAGCACTATTCACAATAGGCAAGTGATGGAAACAGCCAAGACACCCCACCACTGATGAATGGATTAAGAAAATGTGGTATTTATACGCAATGGAATTTTATGCAGCCATGAAGAAGAACTAAATGTCATCATTTGCAGGTAAATGGATGGAACTGGAGAACATCATTCTGAGTGAGGTAAGCCTGGTCCAAAAGACCAAAAATTGTATTTTCTCCCTCATATGAGGACATTAGATCAAGGGCAAACATAATAAGGGGATTGGACTTTGATCACATGATAAAGCAAGAGCACACAAGGGAGGTATGAGGATAGGTAAGACACCCAAAAAACTAGATAGCATTTGTTGCCCTCAACACAGAGAAACTAAAGCAGATACTTTAAAGCAACTGAGGCAAATAGGAGAAGGGGACCAGGAACTAAAGAAAAGGTTAGTTCGAGAAGAATTAACTTAGAAGGTATCACACATGCACAGGAAAGCAATGCGAGTCAACTCCCTGTATAGCTATCCTTATCTCAACTAGCCAAAACCCTTGGTCCTTCCTATTACTGCTTATACTCTCTCTTCAACAAAATTAGAGATCAGGGCAAAATAGTTTCTATCTGGTAGCGAAGAGTTGGGAGGGTAAGGGAGGGAGGAGGGGTATAAGGGAAGGGGCGGGGGGAAGTGGGAGAAATGACCCAAACATTGTATGCACATATGAATAAAAAAAATTGTACTGTCAGATTTCCATTGAGGACCCAAAGTTCATGAGCCAAATATCAGGAATCCCAGGCTTCAGCACATCAGATAGATGCTAGGCATCAGTAAAGGAAACATAAATATTTATCCTCTTCTATCCAATTCTTAGGATAGGTTTTCTCTTCCTATCCCAAGGTAATACTTTCACTTTTGAGGTAATCTCTACATCTTATACCTTTCTTCAAAAGAACTTCTAAAAACAGATATGAAAGCTATAAAAAGGTTCACAACTAAAAGAAAACTCTAGGCCAAGTGTGGTGGTTCATGTCTATAATCCCAGACTCAGGAGGCTGAGATAGGCAGAATGTAAGTATAAGGTCAACCTGGGCTACATAGTGAGACCCTTTATGAGAAAGAAAGTAAGGAGGGGGGAGGGAGGAAGGAAGGGAGGGAGGGAAGGAAGGGAGGAAGGAAGGGAGGGAGGGAGGGTAAGGAAGGAAGGAAGGAAAAAAGGAAGGAAGGAAGGGAGGGAGGGTAAGGAAGGAATAAAGGAAGGAAGGGAGGGAGGGAGGGAGGGTAAGGGAGAAAGAGAGCTACCTCTAGAATACCCAATGGGAGAGAAAATATTTTGAATCAGCTTTGGATGGATTAGTACTGAGTTATGGGAGGTCACCTTAGAAACACGCACTTGAACATCAAAGTGAGCAGCTCCTGCCGGGTTATTCATGGCTCACTCTAAGTATAACAGAGCCACTCATTTCTACCCATGAGACTTCCTCTGCACTGCCTCCAACTCTGAAAGCAAACTGTTTGTGCTGCATGTTGATGAGACTGGATGTCACCTCCAGATAGGTTCAGAGGGACAATGGCCTTCAATCAGACTGTCTGCCAGCCATTACCATTAGTAGGACCCTGACAAAGCTTGCTAAGACAAGAATCTATTTCTTTTTTTAGATCACTGTGTCCTAAATTCTGCATTTTCCCAGGCAGCCATCTTTCTCAAAAAAGTAGAAATACAGATATATGTTCATAGATATATATGTTTGTGGGTATGTATATGTAGACATATATATTAGCAGTATTATGACCATGTATTACAGGAAACAAACTTTTAGAAGTCAAATCTCATTGACAACTTACTTAATAACTTATAACATTTCCACAAAATACTTTAGAGTTTTATTTCCACCATAAGGAATTAATTTTGTCCAGATTGTAACACATTGACTTTATTGTTTAGGGGCTTGATTCTCCTAAGTAGTATGAACGTTGTGAGTAAAACAGAAACATTCTTAAAATTTCCTGAACCTTTACTCTTGATTCTACCTATCACCACCTGTCAGTGAGATGATACAGGAATGAGGGATGGCAGTGGTAAGAAGGAAGGAGATTGTGGGAACCAGGGCTTTGTGTTAGAGTTTCTTTTCCAAGTCCAGTTTTCAAGACCTGTTCTTATTTTTGTACTTTATGGTATTTATTCAGAGTTCAGATGTAAATATATTCATCTATGTGAAACACAATTTAAATACACACATCTGAAAGACAACTCTAACTGTCCATCAATTTCAGGTTCCAGAAATATCTAGATGCACTGATGACAGTTAACCTGATGACTGACTGGACTTTGGAATTTCTCCAAATTAGAAACTTTTTGCTAAATTCTTTGCATTGTTTTAAGATTCAACCATACAAACATATAAATAACAGATTATAAGTGACTTATGTAATTGCAGCATGCTGCAATGTTAACTGCCATTCTTAAGCAACCATGGCCAGAGAGAGATCTGTGTCACTTCTAGTCTAGATTTGCCTCTCCCTGTGTCTAATCTTGTACTTATAACCTTTGTTGATATTTTTACATTCTACATGGCTCTATACTGAACTAGACTCTTTCTGGGAATCATATAAAGGTAGAAAGTTTCTGTACACTTTGTATCTGTTCTAAATTCAGAGCTACAAGACAGGTTTTCCATCTCAATAGTGTAAACATCATCAGCTGTCTTTCTACTGCTCTTGCTATTTCTATTTCTGTTCTAAATTGCTCTTCTTTAAGTCCTATTGTAAGAAGTCATGACACTTTTAAGGAAATAATGTCAAATCCTCTAACCTTGTCTGAATCATTGTGAGTATAAATGTTGGGACACCATTGTGGCTTTCAGAATAAATAAACCCTGCACTCTGTCCTCAATGTTGAACTCTAAATGAAGTTGTTCATGTTTTTCAATACAGACATGTACTTGGAAGAAATCACAACCTAGTCTACAATGACTTGGCCTTTTAACTATCTCATCATCCTCAGTGGACGTGCTTGGAAGATATAGACTCACTGTTCAATTAAAAAAAATAGTCTACATATTGACTTACTTGGTAAACTGTCTCCAAATTTTTAAACTCCTTTAGGTATAATTAAAACAGGTAATGATGATGTAATGTCAGAAATTTCTCTTTTTCTACTCCTAAAGGACTGAAATTGGTACAAATGGGAAACAACTTAAACCTGAAGAGCTTAATTCCTGACTCTATGACTTTAACTCCAGCAAAAAGTCAGTTTATCTTCTTCTGCTTTATGAGATTTTAGAACACAAGAAACAGTTTCTGTGCAGATATATATGGAGAATATCTGCCAAATAACAAACAAACATAATTGGTAAGATGCTATCCCAGTCCCATGGAGATTACAGTGCAGAATCCAGAAAGCTAATTAAACAAATTATATCAAAGTCTGACCTGTGTTATGACAGAGGACGTTCAGGGTGCTCTAGAGTCAAAGAATGGCCTTCTCAAGAAGTGGTATCTAAAAGGTGAGTGAGTGGGGAGTTAGCCAAGACAAAAAGGAATGAAGGGAGAAGGAGATTTGAAGCATTCTTCCAAAATATTATCCAGTTATAGTAACAGAAAAGTGACTAAGATATTGAAATTCAAAGGGAGAAGGTGGAGTAATATGAGATGTATCTGAAACCTAACAGTCAGATTGAAGAGAAAATTTTAAGCCATGTTAAGGTTTTTGTAAATTTCCTTTCCTAAAGAAAACAAGAAGTCATTGAAGGGCTTCCTATTTTAGAAAAGATGGCGCTGCCAATAGTGATCAATGGATGGAGAGCAAGTGATAATGTAGGGAGACTGGGTAAAAGGTGTAGAATCAAGTGGTTACTTTGACTACAATAGTGGCCAAGGGATCAGAGAAGTAGATGGAGTCAGCAGATTTTTTAAAACGATAGATTGAAGGAAAGGGGAAGAAGAGGAGAAGGAAGTTGGGAAGTGGATGCAAGGGAATCAGACAAAAGCTTGAAAGGGAGACTGTTTAATGAGCTCAAAATATGAGTCCAGAAATTTGAGCATAGAACCTTTCTTGTTCAATGGTTCTGTATCAGCTAGTCATTTGGTGTTGAGAGTCTATTTAATTTTTCAAGTTACTTCACACGGTAAGTTAAATCCACAGTAGTATTTGTGAAACAGTCATTTACATTCAGATTTCTGTTAGCTACCCCCATAGGTAGGAGGAAATCCTAAATTCACACATTTAACACTATAATAATCTGCATGTAAATATTGAACTACTTAGCATAATCTGAAAATATGCAGATTGGGAAATTTTTTTTAAATGTGGAGAAAGGAGATTTACTATATGGCCTGTGACATATTGTGGGAAGAAGCAGAGTAAGCACTTCAGCCCATCTTTAGGGTACAGACATGAGCTTTAGTTTTAAATAGACAAAAAGAATTTGGGAAAGGGACAAAGGTATGAATAGTTAAACAGTCTGAGTAACAGGTATGTTCCAGTGGTTGCATTGGTCACTTGGGACCTGGTTGAACATTATCTCAGGCCTTGTTTTTAGAGGGCTCTAGAGAAGTTGTTATCAATGCCATCACTTGAATGGAGCAATCTGGTTCCCATGAGATGATTACTCCTGCTTCAGGGTACAGCCCCATCATTGTAGGTAATTGTCTTCATTTGGGGAGTTGGGATGGGTTCTGTTCTGCAGGTTCTATTTTTCTTTAGGGGCAGTTTCAGTCCCTTGTTATAAAGATAATATCAATCGTAACTGTCCTTCTGTCCTTCCTTGCTTCCAAATTGGTTGCAAGAAAGAATGGCACAGAGCAAAGGACAACAGATACAAAATAGAGACAGAGATGCCAAACTTTTCTCCTGCTTTTAGTTAATTTGTGGGCCCAAGAAAGGAGTCAATGCTTTTCAGCAAAAGCAGTTGAAGCACATTTTAAACTCAGATATATTAGATGTCATCATCATGTCCTCCCACCAGACTTGAGCTCCATAGGTCATCATCCCCAACTACCTCCTCCTCAAAACACACTCTTCCTTTCCTAGGTTTCTGTTGTATAACATTTTTCTGTTATTCTCCCACTTCACCTTACTCTTTGTGGAACCTCTTCCTCTGGCCATTTAGCCTTAAATGTTGCTTCTCCTCTAGGCTCTGTCCTGGACCCTATTCTTTTCTCCTTCTATATCTGTTTTCCTGAATTCATCCTTGGAAAGATGTTGATGATCTGTTCTATCAAGATAGCTGCTGCATCAATAGCTCCAGCTCAGATCTCCCAGCCTTCAGGACCATGTGTCCAGTAATCTGAACTTTTCCTTTTCAGAGTCCTTTGGGTATGTTAGATTCAATATGTCCTTCATCTTCTCTACTCCTCAGTTTGCTTCTTTACCTTCTATACTGAACTCAGTGAAGAATGTTTCTATTCACAGAGTTGTCCAAGGCAGAAACCTACCTATCATTCTTAACTCATCAAAGTTCATATTGGAAAAACTTTGAGCTCAAAGTAGTTTGAATTAAGCAACATTCTATATGACAGTATATATTTTCTTTATAGAGAAATAATTTAAACCAATAAAACATCATAACTAGATTTCATTTTAGAGGATGACTAAAAGGACACAAAATATTAATCTATTCATAGCATGGGGGAATTGTCAATGTTTATATATTATATATTATAAAAATAGGTATTATATATTCTATATCTACAGAAATCACCAATGGGAAAGAGATACAGAAGAACAGCCACTTACTAAAAGTTCCTATCAGGCTAATCTTATTATATAATAAATAGTATAGAAGCAGGAAAAATACAGACAATAAATGTTTAAATTCTATATGGCTCAATATCAATATTCTTGAAATATATTTTAGAAATACATTGATGGAGCATAATGAATGTGCAGTCCATAAATAAATGTATAGTTTTGAAGTACTAAGATTTCTAGTTTGGGTTATTATTTTTCCCTAAAAATATAGCAAACCCAAGCTGACTAAAGCCACCCAGATGTATACATGTGTCAAAATAACAAAATCCCTAGCTTCTCTATCCAGTCTTGTGTACCTTCCTATGTTTCCTACTCCAGTGATGATTTGTTCTGGCTATCAATCACCAAAATAAAAATTGAAAGACAAATGAGACCCCTCCTCAGCCTTGGATTTCAGCCAATCACAATATCCTAAATATCACTCAATTTCATCTTCAGTTCTGTAGAACCACCTCTATCCCCACCTCTGACTCAGCTGAATCAGTGCCATGGTCTCCTAACTGGACTTCCTACTTTGAGTTCTCATTTTTCTTTCAAACCCATCATGCACCCTTCCAGCAGAGAGATCAGTCTAATACATAATCAACCTGTCTGACCACTTCATCACCTTTCCAGTGCTTTTTTCAGAATATAGTTTTTATTCTATCTTTGAAAGGCTTTAAGGTGATTTCAAATATATGATCTCCAAGACTTCTTGTCTGACAATAAAAGAATATCTTCTATCAGATGAACCCATTCTCAGAAAACAATTATGAACTCTTTTCAGAGTATTTTTTAAACAATCAGGAGAGCTAGGGGTGTTGTTCAAGTGGTAGAGCACTTATATAGCCTGTGTGAAGCCCTGGGTTCCAGCCCTAGCACTAGGGAAAGAAAAGACAAGAGAGTTGGCTGGGTACAGTGGCTCACATCTGTAATCCCAGATACTTTGGAGATAGAGATAGGAGGATAAGAGTTTGAGGCCAACCCAGGCAAAAACCTAATGAGACTCTATTACAAAGATCAAGCCAGGAATGACAATGCATGTCTGAATCCATGCTAAGCAAGAGACATATGTAAGAAAGAGGATATCAGTCTAGGCTGGCCCTAGCCAAAAAAAAATGGTGGGGGTATGGAGCTGGGACATGGTTCAAGTGGTAGAGCACTTGCCTAGTAAGCACAATGCCCTGAGTTCAAAGCCTAATACTGTCCCCCACCCCCATCCCCCTACACACACACAAATGGCGCAGGAGAGTGACCAAACAAAGTCAAAAACTAGAGGTGATTTAAGCCTTGAAATTCAGGAATCACATTGGGTGTTTATAGTTTTGTTTTGTTTCATCTGTGGCTTTTTCAGATGTTTGTAACATAGAATTCCAAAAAGCTGTGCCTTCTAACTGACTGGAGAAGTCAAATTTAACATCTTTCTCTTTCCAGATAGTTTTCCAAAGTACATTTTTAAAAAATAAAGCATAGTGTAAAGTCTCTAAAGTGTGTCTTCTATGAAATTCCATTTGCCAAAAAAAGATACTGGTAAAGAAACAGGTCAAATTTCCCAAAGTCAAGAGAAAAATCAGTTAATAGAAATAGACCCAAAATGCTGATCCATAAAGGAACAATAAGATAATAATGAAAAGTGCTTCAAATATAGTTTCAGATGGTGAAGAGAGGAGAAGCTCCAGGAAAGATTGATAAACTAAAAAAAAAAAAAACAACAAAAAAGCCCTGGAAATCTTAGAACTAAAAATGTAATGTCTGGAATTTTTTTAAAAAATCATTAGATAAGATTATCATTAGATTTGCTACAACAGAGAAAAAAGAATAATGGTCTTGAAGACTACTTAATTAAAATCACCTAAACTTAAGTAGAGGGAGAGAAAAAGTTCAAAAAACTTAGAAAACATCCAAGATCTGTGGAATAGTATAAAACAATCTCATGTGTGTATTAGCACTCCAGCAGAGAAGAAAGACAATGGACTAAAAATTTATACATCTTTATCTTTACAGACATGTTAGCTTAAGACTTTTCAAATTTTTACAAATTATAAACCACATTATTAATGTTCAGGGAGTTCAGGAAAGTCCAAACAAGATAAATACAAATGCTATTTTTTGAGTTGGTGGCTCACTTAACACAGCTTCTATAGTTGTCTTCTCCATGACTGAAATGTCTTGTGTGCTGATTAAAGTCATTGAAGGTAAAAGCAGGAGCTTTATCCTTAATTGCCAAATTGGTGTACATTTATCATGTATTGAGTTTTATTAGTCTGGGTGTTTTAACATGTTATATCATTTAATCCTCACAACCTTGAGTATGATTGTGCAGATGGAGAACCTCAGGCTCACAGAAGTTTGTAACTTGTTCCAGGTCATCAGTCATATGCTCTTTAGAAGAATAATTTAAGTACAACTGATATGTAAATGAAACCTGCACTCTTTCCACCACTTTTTCCTTTGACCCTTCAACATATAGACATACACAAAGAGTGTAATAAATTTTGATCAAGTAATGACTATTTTAGTCTGTTGTGTGCTGCTCTAACAGAATACCAGAGAATGTGCTAGTTATTTTAAAAATATATATATATTTCTCACAGTTCTAAAAATTGGGAAATAAATTATAAAGGTACTGGCACCCAACTAGGGCCTTCTTGCTGCATCACGTCATGGTGGATGGTGAATGAATGAGAGAAGAGAACTGAACTCAACTTCCCTCAATGTAGCATTAATCTATTCATGAAGGTGTAGCTCTCATGGCCTAATTACCTCTCCTTAGGACCCCTTCCCTTTATTATTGAAGATCAAGTTTCCAATGCATGCTTTTTCTGGGAGGGGATCATATTTAAATAGTAGCAATGACTAATGTTAAACTATTATATGAATCTAATGCCATATCACTCATTGCCTTTTCCCAGATTTTGGTCAGATATGGCTACAAAAACCTGAAGCCAGCAAGCCAAGCTGTACCCATACTCTGAGCCAAATCTGGCCAAAGCAGTTTGCGTTTTTAGCTTCAGACTCACCCACTGATTCGGTCTATAATTAGTCTTGTTTCCCTAAACAGAGGAGTTAGTATACCATGACACCATGATCCTACCAGGACATACTCTTTGCTCAGCAACTGCTTATTTGCTCCATGGTTCAGTGCTGGCCCTGTACCTTTGTTTCCTATTGTTTGTCTATTTCCCCATCTAGGCCTTGCGTTGCTCTTGGCTAGATCCTAGGTATCAATGTACTTTTCACAAGATATCTTTCATCAAGATATTTCCACTGAAGTGGAGTCTACCTTATTTATCCACTGACAAGGTTTCAGATGCAAATCATATATGCCACACTTGGAACCACATTAATAACTTGGGAGTTTTTCCTGTCCCCTATGGTTTTGAACAGTAGCCTAGATAGGATACCATTTTATAGGCACTAAAAAGTCAACTGTTAACTTTACCTTGATGACTATCCTATCAATGATCACCACATCCTGTAACATTTCTCACTTGGTTGATTCCATTCATTACAAACCAGACAGATATTAAGGTACCAAATGCCTAGCAGAAGAAACTGCTTATGAGGTGGGATTTCCAAAATCCAATCTTCATGGATATTTATCTGAATGTGAAGAGTGGTAGTATTTGTGTTCAATGATCATTCAATCTGTAGGAACACACCTGAGACTCTGGCTATACAAAGTAACAATAATGATACTAACATGTACTGAGATTTTTCTATAGGTAGATTTACATACATATTGTTTCATTTTTAATTCTCATAACATTCAAAAGGAGTGTGACAGACAGGATAATAGGCTCCAAAAGATGTCCATATCCTAACTCCTTAAACCTAAGAATATGTTATCTTACATGGTAATGAAGAGTTAAGGTAGAAGATAGAAGAAAGACTGAAAATCTGCTGATCTTGAAACAGGAAAATTATACTGGCTAATCTGGGTGGACTAAACGTAATCTTAAGAGTCATTAAAACACGGAAGGGAGAGGCAGAAGAGTCAGCCTCAAAGTGACCAGTACAACAAAGAGTCAACTGTCTATTGCTAGCTTTGAAGATGGAAAGAGACCACAAAGCAGACAATTGAGAAACCTCCAAATGCTAGAAAGGGCAAGGAAACAGCTTCTCTATGTTCTCCAGAAGGAAAGCAGCCTGCCCACACCTTGATTTTAGACCTGTATGAGGCTTCTTATCTACAAAACTGAAAGATAAATATATGTTCTTTCAAGGCCCTCACTTTATGATCATTTGTTACAGCATCAGTAGGAAACTAAAACAAGGAGGCGCTATTACACTCCTGAAGTTTAGATGGGAAATTTTAAGTGTCACCCAAGGGGAGTTAATTACCTCAATATCCAAATACTTTGTTATAAGGCAGTCTCATAGTTTGGACTAGGAAGAATGCAGTAAGACAAGGTTTCTGCTTTTCTTCTCATGACAACAGCATTTATCCACTCCTACCTCACCAAATGGGTGTGCAGGCCTGGGTGACTACACGTATAATCATGTAACATATAACTTTGAAAGATCAAACATTGATCTGCACATAATTAAAAGCTTTTTGAAAACTCTTCATTACTGCACTTATGGGGTGAAGTAGCAATAGGGTCTCCTATAGGACCTGGATGTAGCTCAGTGACAAAGCACTTGCCTAGCATGCACAAAGTCCTAGGTTTGATCCCCAGCATCAAAAAAACAGTCTCTCCCAGTACTATTACAATTTTCCATGTAAGAAGTCCAAGAACCGAAAGTCAATAGAAGAGTTAGCCAGGTGAAGAAATCTACCATAAAATGGTTTAAATTCACCACAAAATGACTTAAAACTGGGAACCACATATGAATGTTTCTAACTAAAGTGTCATTCTTTCCATCTACTATATAAATGAATAGTTGTAATCCTTGAAGTGATCACCGCATATCAATGTCTTTGTCATTGTATAACAGAGCTTCAGTGCTGGAGTCAAATTCTGTGGGGGTATCAGACACATCATAGCAGCATATTTCATGATAAGCCCCATATGTGTTTTTATTAAACATCACAGTAAATCCCCACCTGCATAACGTTGAATAATATATTTCTGTAGTAAATCCTTCACCAAACAATTCTTTAGATGCAACTAAAATCGCCTCAAGCACCTTCATTTTTAGTTCTTTGTTCCAGTGACTTTAATCTATAGCTTACTTTATAAGCAAAGTATATGCCAATATGTCGAATAAAGCCTAAGCCCTATTTGGCTGACAACATCATTCTATAGGGAAAGGAAGTGAAATGAGGTCGATTAGTTACATGACAACTATGTTTAGCAATTTATTAATTTCATTTGTAAGGCTGCAGAGCAGAGAGCCAAAACAATCATTGCTTTAATCCTTTGTTCTTTATCTTGTTCAAAGTGACAGGCAGCCTTTGGATGGCTGCTTTCACCTAGCTGATGAGACTGGCCAGGAAAGAACTTTCTCACCCCCAGGGCTATCCTGTATCCCTCACCCTTCAGCTCCCTGTGGTTCAGCAAGCAAACACAGCAACAGTTTTCTCACTCATGCTTAGGTCATGTATTCAGGTCCCCTTATGGACCATCATTTCTGACTTCCTGTCTTGAAAAATTCAGAAAGAATAAAGATATGGAACATATCTTTATGTTAGAGAGGCCTTCCTAGGCCTCTCTAGTAATTTTATATGCCCGTCATGCATATATCACTTGCCTCAGCACAGTATTGTTATATTACAAATGATACCTGAAATTCAGTCACTTATAGTAGCTAGCAGTTATTCTTACTCTGTGGATATGTAGGTTGGGTGGCCTGACTACTCTGGACTCTCCTTCAGGCTACAAGTTGGCTGACTTCAGCTCCTGGCTACAGAGTCACTTCAAGTCTTTTCTATGTATTTTTGAAATATTTTTGGGCTGACAGGAAAACAAACAGCTATCTAGGCATGTCCTTCCTATGCTGAAGAGCTAGGGCACAGGAGTGCAAGCAATGTCATTCGGGTACATTTCTGCTCTCTACTGTGTAACCAATATCCCTTCGGCCATATCAAGTTACATGTTTAAAGCCACAGCTGAAGAATAGGTGAAAAGTAATTCACTAACATGAAGGCAAGATGAGAAAGGGAATTATGCAAATCTTTCATGGCGTAATGAAAAACTGAGACCGAAACTCCAATCTACCACAATGGCCGTATCCAAACAGTATGCTGAGCTTCCTGGTGAACAAATGTCTGGCAGAAGCAGCATGGAGGAAGGAGTAGAAAAGCAAACTGCATTTAGAATAGCTAGGAGTTCTCACCAATAAATCAAATTAGGCACTTCTAAATTTAGATATCATTAAATGGTTTTATTTGCTAGCACCCTTAATTTCTTGAATACTTTGCATGTTTACAATACACCCACATTGTCTCCTACAATTACTCTCCCATTTCCCTCCCATTTATATATTCTGTTACTAGCAGAGCTACAGAAAATTGTGCTGAATCTGGGACTTTGAGTGACCTGGATTTCAATCACAGATCTATGGTGCACTTGTTAAGTAACTTTGAGCAAGTACTGCAGTGTTTCTTGGCCTAAGTTCCTTCATCTTGAAATTATGGTAACATCTGCTGCAGAGTTCTTACAGAGATTAGACATCACATAATTCTTTTGGCATATATTAGGGGTACAAAAAATGGAAACTGTTTTTCTTATAATTTGTCCTTAGTCTCTCCCCTTCTCTCTGTCCTTTCACCCTCCACAGAAATGCTTTTGTTTATTCATTCAGACTGGTCAATGAACATTAATGATAACCTGTGCCATAATACTGGGTACTATCAAGAGCACACCATCTGGAATACTTTCTGCCAGGTCAGTAAGTAACTGGCTTTGCTCTCTGTCCTTTTATACAACTCAGTACTCTGTGGTATATCCTGGGGGAATTCTAGGTGTGGACCTTCAAGCTTGTCAGTGCCTAATTGTGTAGTCAGTTTCCAGCTAAGCTACAAAGAGATTCCATCTTCTGCCGGGATGCTTCAGGCCAATAGGATTTAGAAGCTATAAATGTTCCTTTATAAGAAAGGATAAAGTACTGATACCTACACCTTACCTCAGACTTAATGTTGATCCCAATTCAACTTCATAATATATATCATAAGTATAATTTGCTGATAAATTTTGTAATTAATTAAGTACCACAATCTGTTTTGAAAAAGTAAGGTTCAAGGGCCCTGCATACTGGCTCATGCTTATAATCCCAACTACTTAGAAGTCAGAGATAAAGAGGATCACAGTTCAAGGCCAGCATGGGCAAAAAGTTAGCAAGACTCCATCTCAACAAGCAAGCTGCCTTTGGTGGCAACATACCTGTAATCTCAGCTACATGGAAGGCATAGGTAGGAGAATCATGGTCCCAGACCGGCCCAGACAAAAAGTGAGGTCCTATCTGAAAAATAATCTACAAAAGGGGAACTGAAGGTGTGGCTCAAGAGATAGAGTGCTTGACTGGCAAGTGCAAGGCTCTGAGTTCAAATCCTAGCACAAAAAGAGAGAAAGAAAGAGGGAGGAAAAGAGGGAGGGAGGGTGGGAGGAAAGAAAGAGAAAGAAGGAAAAGAAAGAAAGAGAAGAGAGAGTGGGAAGGAGGGAGAGAGAGATAAAGAGAGAGCTGGGAACTGGTGGCTCATGCCTGTAATCCTAGCTACTCAGGAGGCAGAGATCAGGAGGATCACAATTTGAAGTTAGTCTTAGGCAAATAGTTTGAGAGACTATTGTCTCAGAAATACTCAACACATTCATATCTTGTACTGTCTTTTATTTCATTTATCTCTTTTTTTATAATTTCCATGGTTTTGTTTTGGAGTTTGTTGAAATCCTCTTTGAGTTCATTTAGTTGTTTCTGTGTCTTCTCGAGTTTTTTATCCATGTTCTCTTGGAATTCATTGAGTTGGTTTTGTATGTTCTCTTTAAGCACCTTTTTAAACTCATTAAACATTCTTATCACCATTTTTCTGACCTCAGAAACTGGGGATTCCTCCTCTTCGCTGCCATCAAATCCTCTATTGTGTAATTGTTAGCCTTTTGAGGAGTCATATTCCCCCGCCTTCTTTTTCTCTCCATGTTTCTATTATGAGCTTTGCTCATGTGTTGTTGATTAGTTGGTTGGTGGTTTTAATCACCTTCTATCTTTCCCTTGACTTAATTTCTATGTTCTGGCTTTCTTAGTTGTTAGCTAGGTTGTTGTAATGTTTCTGTTCACTGATCTTGGGGTATAACTTGGCAACAATAAATTGAAAGATTTAATGCCAAATCAGTTGTTTACATAATACATAAAACCCTTGGCAAAATTATCTATAAATAGCAGGTATTAGGGAGATAACAGTTGTTTGCATAGAGATTGATACTTAGGTGATTAAAATGATGATTCTAGAAGAGAAGACAGGAAGGCAGATGGGGCAAGAGAGAAAAGAGGTATGAGGTGTGGTGACCATGGGGTATTAAGACCCTAATGTGTGTAAAAGTGTAGTTCAGTCATTGTGGGGGAGGGTGCTATTGTCAGGGATTGCAGAGGGATAGGAGGGATAGGAGTAACATGTAAAGTTGGTGTAATAGACTACTCAGTGAATGGTTAGTGTGGAGGAGTTAAGGACAATGGGGGGAAAGGAGGGAGACTAGAGGAAGTTAAGAAGAAGGAAGGAAGAAAGAAAAGAAGAAAAGAGAAAAAATTGAGGGAAAAAAGAAAAGTGAAACAAGAGAGGGCTAAGCAAATTGAAATATCAACAGAATGGGAAAAGGATAACAACAAAAATTAAAAAGGAAAAAGAAAAAATTAAATTTATACATATATTGTCTAAATTTCTTCCTTGTTATGGAGAGGAGTGGTTTCCTCTGAGTTCAATAAGTGCACTTGGCACTTCCCTCCAATTTCTATTCTGGGTGCTGTCCCTTTTGACAGGGGCTTTCTCTGTGTCCCTGCCCTCTTTAAGGTTGATATTCTGGGCTGAGTGGCAATCAGTGGTGCCCCTTTCTATGGGACAGCTTTGGAGAGGATTTGCTCAGGGTGTTTGAGCCAACACTCTTCTTGGGCCATCTGGGTTAGCTTGGTTTTTTTGTAGGTGCTGTCCCTTCTTAGGGTTAATATGCTAGGTTGTATGGCAATTGATGATGCCCCTCTCTACCAGAAAGGTTTAGGGAGAATCCACTCAGGGTGTTTAAGCTCAGGCTCTTCTTTGGGGGGTGGGCAGTCAGGCTTCCAGCTATACAGCTGACAAGGGATTAATAATCAGAATATACAGCAATCTCAAAAAACTAAACTCCCAAAAAATCAATGATCCAATGAAGAAATGGGCAAATGAACTAAACAGAGATTTTCTAAAGGAAGAAGTACAAATGGCCAAAAGTACATAAGAAATGCTCAACATTCCTGGCCATAAAGGAAATGCAAATCAAAATCACATTAAGAGTCTACCTTACTCTTGTTAGAATGGCTTCCATCAAGAACACAAACAACAAATGTTGGCAAGGATGTGGGAAAGAAAGAATCCTTGTACATTGCTGGTGGGAATGTAAATTGGTACAACCACTATGGAAAACAGCATAGAGAGTCCTCAAAAAACTAAAAATAGAACTACCATATGATCCAGTAATACCTCTCCAAGGGATATACCTGAAGGAACATAAGTCAGGTTACATTAAAGGCACCAACACACAATATTTATTGCAGCATTATTCACAATAACTAAGCAATAGAAACAGCCAAGATGCCCCACTACTGATGAATGAGTGAAGAAAATGTGGTATTTGTATATAATGGAATTTTATTCAACCATAAAGAAGAGTAAAATTTTGTTGGTTGCATGTAAATGAATGGAAGTGGAGAACATCATCTCAAGTGAAGTTAGCCAGGTTCAGAAAGCCAAAGGCCATATATTTTCTCTCATATGTGAAATATAGGCTCACTACAAATACAAGTAATGTGAAAAACATGTCACACTAAGGGGAGATCACATATGAGAGAGGGAGGGTAAAAGAAGGAAGTTAAGAAAGTGAATATGTTTGATGTACTTCCTATACAAGAATGAATATACAATTTTTAAACTTACTGAAATCACCATAAGAAGGGGACTAAGGTAGAAAGAAGAAAAATAGAGGGGATGAACCAATTCAGATTATAATACATATAAACACAGAAATGTTACAATGAGACACTCTGTATAGTTATCTTGAACAAAAATGTTTTTTGGTTTTTTTTTTTTTTTTTACAAAAACAGAGAACAGAAAGGCAAACCAGATTCTGTCTGGGGGCTTGGTACCAGTGGAAGGGGGAGGATATAAGGAAAGGGTGTAGGAGAATAAAAATGGTAGAAATATTATGTACACTGTTATGTAAATTGAAAAATGAGACCTGTTGAAGCTATTCCAGGAATGTGGGGAGGGGAGATAAAGGAGAATGATGGAGGGGTGAATTCAACTATCATATAGTGCAAAAACTTTTGTAAATGTCATATTGCACCCCGCAGTACAACAATAATAAAAAGAAACGAAAATACCCAGCACAAAACAGGGCTGGCAGAGTGACTCAAGTGGTAGAGTGCCTGCCTAAATTCAAGCCCCAGTACCACCAAAAAAAAAAGGAATAAAATTTTAAAACGAGAGAGAGAGAGAAAGAAGGAGAGAGAAGGTAGGGTTCTCACTTCTTCACCACTGTGTTCTTGGCATACCAGATGTTCTATTAGTATTTGTCAGATAAATGAATAAAAGAATTATGGCTGAATGTGAATTTCCTAATTAAATACAAATTAAACCCATTGCCTTTACTTCTCAACTCAAAATGCATTTTCATTACTCTCTTACATGTCATCTTTAAGCTGTTCTTTCAAGGAATTATCAGTCTAAGGCCTTAATAATTGAAATATAATAAACTACTCCAAGAGATTCACTGTCTAATAGCTGAATTTCCTACTTTGTATGCATGCAGAATTTAGGGGTTAAAGAAGAGGTCATTATAGTCTAACCAGAGAAACATGTGAATTTATAAAATGAATGATATTGTTAAAACAAAGCTCTTGTTATTTCACGGTTTGATCTTTGAACAATTGGACTTTAACCTTTTAATTCTAATAAAATTATGTAATTGTCCTTAGATTTATTTATCTCTATCATACACTTTTTAGAATAAAAAGAAAATGTTTGGTAATCATTTTAAAGGATTATCATAAAATCATACTTCAATTCATGCATGAAAATGGAAAAATAAGACTTGTTGAAACTATTCCAGGAATGGGGCAGATAGGTTAAAGGAGATTAATGGAAGGGGTGAATTCAATTACGATATAGTGCAAGAACTTTTGTAAATGTCACATTGTACCCCCAGTACAACAATAATAAAAAATTAAATAAATAATAATAAAATAAAATCATACTTCAGAATATGAACTAAAGTATGAGATCAAGAGCTACAGACTTTGATAAATTATGAAGTTATATGCATGTGTTTAGATATAATGTATACAGTACATTCTAATCTGTTACATGATATGAATAAATATGTAGTATATAATGATATTATTTTGTACAAAATTTTATATACAATGTAAAAATACAAATGTAATTTTAAACAATATGTAAAGTTTTAGGGTGTTCTTTTTGTGGAAATGTTTGTAAATAACATTTTATTCTAATTAATTTAATTTCAAAAGTTTCATGAAACTAGTACAACATTAATAGTAATAAAAAAGACCATATAAAAAAGAAAAATCTCATGAAACTATATGTAAAAGAATAAAACCACTTGTTACAGGGCTATTACTACAATCCTCATTGCCACCATGCAGGGTGAAAAAACCCTGTGAAATTTTTAGTGTATTTCTCTTTTTTTTCCTTTTTTGGTAAAATTTATATATGTGTCTATATTGCATGTGTATTTATAGAGAGAGAGGGAGAAAGAAAAAAATAACATGAAAGAGAATCAAAATTGAAATTATACTATGTAAACAATTTTGCTTTTTACTTCTTTCATTTAATAATATACATTATGTAGTGTGCATATCTTTCAAAAGTTGTTATTTACATCATTTTAGTGACTATATAGCATCCTATACTATGTATTTACCCAATCCTCTTATCCTCTAATCCTTGGACATTTTGAAATTTCTAACACTATAATAAGACAGTCATGATAATTTTCTGGCAGCTACTTCATCCTATCCAGAACCAGACTTTGACCAAATTAGTAGTAATGGCTGAATTTTCAAACCAGTTCAATCAATTTGTTAGTAATCAAACTATAGATTGGTTGTTCTTTGGCCAGTTATACATGCCTGACTGAGTCAAGATTAACATAGATCATTCTGTTCACAGGGTAAAGTACTAGACAAGGTACAGCACTACAGTAATATTTAAAAATAGGTAAGATGGCTGTGGGTAGAATGTGAATAGTGATGGAGGGTTTTTTAATGAATAATAGAGAAATATCAAAAAGGAACTCCTTAGCATGAATACCAGCATTGGTTTACTTTATTGAACAAATATTTATTGAGAATCTCTAAGTAAGCACTGGAGATGTCACTAAAAACAAGACAGATAAAATTTCTATCCCTAGGAGGCTTATATTCTGACAAGAGAAACAAGTAATGAAGTAAACAAATAAATATTAAAATTCAAGTAGTGAGGAGGAGTAATGTGGAGGAAGTATCAAAAGTAAGGGAATCAGAAATTAGTGAACAACCTTGCTTCATTTCTGGGAATTTCTTTCTATAGAAGATAGCCCTCCAGGGTGGGGAGTGAGTCAAGAGAAAGAGATGGTGGAGTGATCTAATCAATGTACAATGCAAGCCTATTTGAAATTGTCACAGTGAATACCCCCTGTACAACAAGTATATGCTAATTTAAATAATTTTTAAAAAACATAGAAAGTACCCCTTCTGTAGAATAAGGGAATGAGTCCTGCAAATATCTAAAAGAAGTACAAAGACCTAAAAGGCCCAAGCTTGGGGCACTCCAGAAAATAAAACCAGTCAACTTAGCTTCAGCAGAGTGAACAGCGGAGACAGACAACATGGTTCCAGAGCCAGCATAGGGCCTTGTGAGCTTTGGTAAGGATTTACCTTATTCTCAGAACTATGGCAGACCATGGGAGAATTTTAAGCAAGGTTGGTTGAAAAGATTTATACTTTGAAAACATAGTCTGCTGCTGTGTAGAGAAGACTCTAGGCACAGAAATAGGAATACCAGTTAGACTAATGCCACAGCTGGATACAATAGCTGGACCAAAATGATACAGGTGGAAGTGGTAAGAATTGTTTCATACAATATATATTTTGAAGGTACAGCTAATGAGATCTGCTGATGTAAAAGATGTCAAATACAGGAAAATAAGGGAAAATGATGGAGCTTAGATATTTGTATAACTCAGGAAACAGTGTTTCCACATACTGAGAAAAAGAATCCATAAAAAAAGAAGATCTGAGAAGGAAAATATAATAATTTTGGATTTAACATGCTCTGTTCTCTAGACAATCCAGTGAATTATCTAGTAGACAGTTGGATATTCAAGTCTGGAGGTTAAGGGAGAGGACAGAGGGAATGAAGATGCTATTTGAAACCGTGTACCTGGATGAGATCATCTAGGGTATAAGTCCAGAGCACTGAGAGCAAGATCAAGAACTTCAAGCTGGAGCACTCTGAACTCTGAGGGTACAGAGAGAAGGTGGAGTGTGCAGAGAAAACTGGGAAACAGCAGCAGAGAGATGGAAGAACCCCCAGAAGAGTATGGAATCAACACTCGAAGGAATGTTCCAGTGGAACGTGCGTCTGAGTGGTTGATGATTGGGCAAAGTCTGCTGGGAGGTTGCATGAAATGAAGACTGAAAATTGACCATTGTTTTTAGCAATCTGGAGGTTGCCAGTGACTTTGACAGAGAAATTTCATGACAATGATGAAGACAAAATCCCGACTGAAGTGGGGCTAAAGAGATGACAATTGAGAAAGTGTGACACTGAGTTCAGAAAACTTAAGAAGACTTGCTTAAAGAGGAGCCAAGAAAGGCAGCTGAAACTTGAGTGGATAGAAGTCTAGGAAAGGTTTGCTTTTCTGATATTGAGGTGGAAGGTCCATTTGTATGCTTTCAGGCATGATCCATAGTAAGAGGATAGAGCCAATGTGCAGAGGAGAAAAAAACTTGCAGGAGTGGAACTCTCACACAGATGTAAGGAGTGGGGCCCAAAGTGCAGGAACTGTCCTTTGTGACTACAGGTATGGAGCAAAGAGGTTGGTAGATTTAGCAAAGAGAAAAAAAGTGTTTCTCTTCTTGCTTCTTAGTGGAGTAGGCATCAAGGTTATCAAGTAAGAATGAAGACTTGAACTTTAAAAAGAGAGAAGATATAAAAGAGCCATCTGAGAAAGTGGATGGGGAACTGATGAGGGAATGCTGGGAAATTGTTCTGTAGTGCTGAAAGCCCACTAGACATTTGTGGCAATAAGTAGGAAGGGACTGTATCTTTCTCACATCTGATTTAGCTCCTTGAGTGTGGATGTGGATTTGGCAGAGGTGAATATAATCAGTGTTTTGGTTTGTCAGGGAAGTACACTGGAGAGAAAGAATGATAAAAAGAGTTGAGTGTGTATTCAAGGGAATTCTGATGACAAGCTGTGAAACCTAAACTGAATAAGGGATGAAGACAAGAGGGGAGAAATTGTTGGGAAAAAGATTAAGGATGGATCCATGGATTTGGGGAAGGTGTCATACTTGGTGAGTCAAGGAAGAGATATTGAGGTTATCAAAAGGTGGAATGATGGAAAACAAGATATTAGAGATCAATGATGATGAAAAGGTTTAGGGTATAGCTATGGGAGAAAGTGACTATGAAGATGCGTTGAGGAGGAGAAAGACATGGTGGAGTGAGGAATCAAGGAACTGAGAAGCTAACCATGCTGTATAATGCAGTTCAGTGATTCTAAACCCTCCTTGCACATTCATATCATAGGAGTTTAAAAACAAAAGTCTTACTGTCTCAATTTGATCTTGACTAAATAAATCAGTTCCTTTAAGACTTGGGGAAGGGATGGGCATAAGTAGTTTTTTAAAATATTCCCCAAATTATTCAAATGTGCAGTCAAATTTGAGAACCAATCACCTAGATAGATCCTACAGTCACCAAAAATGCAGGAGTCAGTGATGAAGGGAAATGCAGTGAGTCAGTGGCTAAAACTTTCTTTCATGAAGTGGCATGACTGAAAGAACAGGAGATTAGATCAGTTTAGCATAACCTCAGGAGACTAAGATTCTAAAAGAAAAGCAACAAGGAGAAACAAGGAGAATTCCTACTCCCACCTCCAGGACCTGGAAAGGTGGGGTGTAGAAGCCAAAGCAGCCACCCTAGAAAGGGTTGAAAGGAAACAGGATGTGGGATGGGAGTAGGGGTAGCCATGGCTTAGATCAAGTAGGTGAATGTGTAGTTCAGAGAGGAAGGTAAAAGATGTTGCTGCTCAAGCAGAGTTTCAATGGCACTAGAAAGGATTGTAGTTTTGGAACTAATGAAAGATTGGGTCAGACAAAAGAATGTACAGAAACATACAGATGAGAAGTCCCTGTGATGACTTGGAAGTGTGGACTGAGAGGTCTAAGGTAGCAACTAAGGCCAATTAGAATATGAGACATGATAATTAGTTCCATGGCCTCTTTGGGAAAAGTGGAAACTCCACTGGAAGTATAGCTGCATGGTGATGTAGCAATTGGAGAAACTAGGTGTATGAATGATGGAAAGAAGCTTGTGAGTCTCTAGAGCCTTTTCAGTTGGGGTGGGTGCAGTGTCAAAGGGCGGGCAGGATCACAATCCTATGACTGTGAACTATGAACTGTGAGTCTTCCTTAAATCTTTGACCCAGACATTAAATGTTCTGAATTTCAGGCTTAAACAAATTATGTTCTATCTACAACTATACTTCAAAGTACCCCAGCAAAAACCTTCTCTTATTTATGTTTTTACTCACAACATCTAATCCAGTGCCTGCTGTAGAGCAGATGATTAATGCCTGATGCACTGATATTAACTTTCTGAAAAGTGAAAGACAGGGTTTTGTGGCACTACCTTGAAGTAAACAAATGAGGCAGATTTTCTTTTGTTAGCATTTTTGTATTGTAACTTTACCCAGCTGGAACTATTTCCAAGTATACTCATTTATAACACAAACAGAACTTTTATTTTTTTACCGGTGAAAAGAATTAAATTTAAAAAGTTTCTGCCAGGAATTGATACAATAATATATGTGTTGAAGTGTAGCATTAAGAAATCAATATTTCTAGCTAATACTAAGCACATTAAGCATCCTGTAATTTAAAAGCATGAACAGTGTTATGCCTAAGATGAATTTCATAAAAAGAAAAGATAAATTAGATCACCAAACCCAAGGAGACAATACACCTGATCTTTGTCCTTAGTTCCAAACACTTTGCTCTGTTTGGAGCATAAATTTTTCCCCTTCTCTGAAGTTTGTTGTTTGGAACTGGTGCAACATAATGCAAGAGGAAAAACAAAGACTCAAAGAATCTTCCATCTGCTCTCAGTTTCTTATTCTATATGAGGTGGAATTCTGCTGTATCTCTCGCTTACTTATAATTATTATCTCAAAAATGCAATACCAGATGTTTAATCTAATAGCATGGTTTGCAGCAATGTTATTTTTTAAATCTTTCTTATGTGGCAGATCAAAATAAACTACAAAGTGAAGAATTTATTTACAGAGGAAAAAAAAGAAGAAAAATGAAAGAAGACAATCTTATCTGGATGCTTCTGGCGGCAAGGGGAGAAGTGAAGTGTTGAGACAGTGCCTTACTGTGTGTACAAATCTGGCCTGGAACTCACTACGTAGCCCAGTCTGGCATCAAACTCACAATCCTCCTGACTCAGTCTCTGGAATGCTAGGATTATAGGTGAGCACCACCACACCCACCTCCAAATATTTATTTGTTTCTTATTTATTTCTTCGCCTGTACTCAGGTGTAAACTCAGGGCCTCATGCTTGCTGTTAAGGTGCTCTACCATTGAGCCATGCCCCCAGCCCTTTTTGCTTTGGTTATTTTTCACATAGGATTTCACAGTTCTGCCCAGGACCAGCCTTAGACAATGATCCTCCTACCGCCATCCATCTTATAATTAGGATTCCAGGCACACACCACCAGAGCTTGCTTGTTCTTTGAGATAGGCTCTCACTAACTTTTTGCACTTGCTGGACTCAAACCACAATCCTCCTATCTTCCCTCTCCCAAATAGCTTGAATTGCAGACAATGCCACAGTGTCTGGCCCACCAGATGTGATTTATAAAGAAAAAACATCAAAGGGAAAAATTCATGTATGCTAATATTTGTTAAGTCACAAATGTGCAAGTCAGAAAATTCCAACTGAAAGGAATAACCATCCTCACCCAGTGTGAAAATGTATTAATATTTGCATTCAAGAGCACAGGAATAAAATTCCAAAGGTTCAGTAGTCAAATGATATGAATAACATCTTCATCAAGAAAAAATATAAATTGTAAATAAACATAAAATAGCAAAAATTCAAAATATTCATTTTTACCTATTAAATTATAATATAAATGCTAGAGGTGCTACAAAAATATTCACATAATACTGTGATACTGTAATTTAGGGCAGCCATTTTAGAAAGTTATGCTGAAATGTCATTTTTTTTTTACCTTAGCAATTCTACTTCCTATACAAAAAAATCAATACAGTGAATTAAAATGTTCCAAGATGTTCATTGTGGAATTATTTATAATTATAAAACAGGGATGAGAGTAAACTATATAATTACAACATAGTACTTTCATGATATGGAACTACAAAACATTGCAGCATTCTTGGAATACTGCAGCAGTGATGATGCAACAACTTCATGAAGCTATTCAATGAGTCTACATAGCCTCAGAGAAAAGAGAGTTATGCAGATAAATGAAAACAAGTTTAAAATGTGTGCATACTAAGATTGCACCCAATAAAAATATAAAGAGTTAGGTCTAAGATTAAAAAGGAGTACATTTTTTTAAAAATGGCTACAGTACCTGGGTTTGAACACCAAGCTTGAGCTTGCTAGGCAGGTTGTTCAATCATGCCCCCAGCCCTTTTATTCTTTTTTAGTTATATGTTGGATAAGGTCTTTAGGTTTTCCCTCAAACCACAATCCTCCCCATCTCCACCTCCCAAGTAGATGATATTACAAGCATGAACCACGGTGCCCAACTATTACTGCATTTTAATATAATTATTTCAAGCCTGATAATGTGCTAATATTTACTATGCACTTACTATATGCCAGATATTTTTCTAAGATCTTTGCCTATTTAATCTAATGTAAGCCTCCAACAACCTTATTAAGTAGGTACTATTAATAGCTCCCTTTTGTAAGTGAGGAAATAGAAGCAAAAGGAGCCTTAATAAGTTGTTTTTTCATTTTTATTAGCATAGATTCATTGTACAGGGGAGATTCATTGTGAGAATTCTGAATAACCTTATATTGTACATTAGTTAGATTGCCCCCCTCAACACCCTTCCCACCCCACTTAAAACAGTTGTAAGAGGTTTCATCATTCTATTTCATGTGAATACTAAGCCCATCAACCATATTCTCTCACCTTCATCAACTCCATTCATCCTCCCCTCTCCCACAAGTCCCCTCCCCTGCACCTGTCCTGCACAGTCCTGTCTTTCATTTTTATTTCCAAAGTCAATGTTCAAAGGAGTTTCTCAATGTATCCCAGCTGTGAATATACTGTACTTTGGTCAGTTCAGCACCCTCTAATACTCTCTTTCCCTTTCCTTCCCACCCGTCATTATTCAGTGGCCTTCAATATATATCATCATGTCCTATACCTGCACAGATGTAATGTATTTTGATTTTGTTGACTCTTTCTTTCTCTCTTTTCCTTTCCTTCCTCTCCCAAGTTCCACAGAGTAGTTCCACTGCAAAGGTCACTCAGCTACAGAGGAACGTAGGCAGAAATTAAATCCAGGCATCACACGGCAATCTGGCCTTATGATGATAGATTGATTTTTTTTTCTCAAGTAGTTCTTATATTAGGCTTGCAATATTGGTTAAATTGTTTCTTTAAAAAGGAATTTTTCTGCAACCTTTTCCACTCAGAAAAAGTTTTACTGTGTGCAACCATATTTGTGTAGTGCTTTGTGAAATTCTGTACTGATTTCCCTTTGAGGATTATTAAATCACAAAAGCACCTGGAAAAACAAGGATTAGAAATCCTCTCTCAATATCATTCCTAATGAACCACTTTCATCTACAAGTTTGTTAAGAGTTAATGTAGCCAGCTCTCAGGAACAACCAGCTCTACAGTGCATGCTGGGATAAAGATTCTGATCATATGTTCTCATTTAGATGGTGACTACTCCACATTCTGCTCTAAGTGAACACTCCCACATGAGTAAGAACTGCAATCAAATTATAGAAAATTATGCCTTCCTTGATTGCAGAGGCACAGGTTAGAAAAAATGTGCTACAACTGTTGGGATGTTTCCCCTGCAGGAAATTCTACCCTGACCATTTTTACTGGATGACATGCCAATGTCTTGCTTTTATTCAAAAACAAAAGTGAACCTGAGTGTCACCCTGCACATAAACTCAATTTAGATTCCTTTCAGAACTGGTTTCTCCTGCACACTGTGGACCACAGGATTGTGGTAACATTTTTGGTAGACACCAAATGTGCATTCCTCATTTCAAACTATTCCTTCACTCTACCTTAGCTGAAAAATCAAAATATTTTAATATACTAAAATTTAAACATTTCAAGAACTTTTCCTACAAATCTTTTTTTTTAATTATTTTATTATTCATATGTGCATACAAGGCTTGGGTCATTTTCCCCCCTTGCCCCCACCCCCTCCCTTACCACCCACTCCACCCCCTCCCACTCCCACCCTTCAATACCCAGCAGAAACTATTTTGCCCTTATTTCTAATTTTGTTGTAGAGAGAGTAGAAGCAATAATAGGAAGGAACAAGGGCTTTTGCTGGTTGAGATAAGGATAACTATACAGGGCATTGACTCACATTGATTTCCTGTGTGTGGGTGTTACCTTCTAGGTTAATTCTTTTTGATCTAACCTTTTCTCTAGTTCCTGGTCCCCTTCTCCTATTGGCCTCAGTTGCTTTTAAGGTATCTGCTTTAGTTTCTCTGCTTTGAGGGCAACAAATGCTAGCTAATTTTTTAGGTGTCTTACCTATCCTCACCCCTCCCTTGTGTGCTCTCGCTTTTATTATGTGATCAAAGTCCAATCCCATTGTTGTGTTTGCCCTTGATCTAATGTCCACAATGAGGGAGAACATACGATTTTTGGTCTTTTGGGCCAGGCTAACCTCACTCAGAATGATGTTCTCTAAATCCATCCATTTACCAGCGAATGATAACATTTCGTTCTTCTTCATAACTTGGCTATTGTGAATAGTGCTGCAGTAAACATGGGTGTGCAGGTGCCTCTGGAGTAACCTGTGTCACAGTCTTTTGGGTGTATCCCCAAGAGTGGTATTGCTGGATCAAATGGTAGATCAATGTTTAGCTTTTTAAGTAGCCTCCAAATTGTTTTCCAGAGTGGTTGTACTAGTTTACATTCCCACCAACAGTGTAAGAGGGTTCCTCCCCTCCCCCGCCCCCCCCACCCCGCATCCTCGCCAACACCTGTTGTTGGTGTTGCTAATAATGGCCATTCTAACAGGGGTGAGGTGGAATCTTAGTGTGGTTTTAATTTGCATTTCCTTTATTGCTAGAGATGGTGAGCATTTTTGCATGTGTTTTTTTGGCCATTTGAATTTCTTCTTTTGAGAAATTCTGTTTAGTTCACTTGCCCATTTCTTTATTGGTTCATTAGTTTTGGGAGAATTTAGTTTTTTAAGTTCCCTATATATTCTGGTTATCAGTCCTTTGTCTGATGTGTAGCTGGCAAATATTTTCTCCCACTCTATGGGTGTTCTCTTCAGTTTAGAGACCATTTCTTTTGATGAACAGAAGCTTTTTAGCTTTATGAGGTCCCATTTATCTATGCTATCTCTTAGTTGCTGTGCTGCTGGGGTTTTGTTGAGAAAGTTCTTACCTATACCTACTAACTCCAGAGTATTTCCTACTCTTTCCTGTATCAACTTTAGAGTTTGTGGTCTGATATTAAGATCCTTAATCCATTTTGAGTTAATATTGGTATAGGGTGATATACATGGATCTAGTTTCAGTTTTTTTGCAGACTGCTAACCAGTTTTCCCAGCAGTTTTTGTTGAAGAAGCTGCTATTTCTCCATCATGTATTTTTAGATCCTTTGTCAAAGACAAGTTGGTTATAGTTGTTTGGCTTCATATCTGGGTCCTCTATTCTGTTCCACTGGTCTTCATGTCTATTTTTGTGCCAGTACCATGCTGTTTTTATTGTTACTGCTTTGTAATATAGTTTGAAGTCAGGTATCGTGATACCTCAAGCATTGTTCTTTTGACTGAATATTGCCTTGGCTATTCATGGCCTCTTGTGTTTCCATATAAATTTCACGGTAGATTTTTCGATCTCTTTAATGAATGTCATTGGAATTTTGATGGGAATTGCATTAAACATGTAGATTACTTTTGGGAGTATCGACATTTTTACTATGTTGATTCTACCAATCCATGAGCATGAGATCTCTCCACTTTCTATAGTCTTCCTCAATCTCTTTCTTCAGAAGTTTATAGTTTTCCTTGTAGAGGTTATTCACATCTTTTTGTTAGGTTTACACCTAGGTATTTGATTTTTTTTGAGGCTATTGTAAATGGAATTGTTTTCATACATTCTTTTTCCGTTTGCTCATTGTTAGTGTATAGAAATGCTAATGATTTTTCTATGTTGATTTTATATCCTGCTACCTTGCTGTAGCTATTGATGATGTCTAGAAGCTTCTGAGTAGAGTTTTTTGGGTCTTTAAGGTATAGGATCATATGATCTGCAAATAGGGATACTTTGACAATTTCTTTACCTATTTGTATTCCTTTTATTCCTTCTTCTTCAGTAATTGCTCTGGCTAGGAATTCCAGTACTATGTTGAATAGGAATGGAGATAGTGAGCATCCTTGTCTGGTTCCTGACTTTAGAAGGAATGGTTTCAGTTTTTCTCCATTAAGTATAATGCTGGCTGTAGGTTTGTCATATATAGCTTTTATAATGTTGAGGTACTTTCCTTCTATTCCTAGTTTTCTTAGAGCTTTTATCATGAAATGGTGTTGCATCTTATCAAAGGCTTTTCTGCATTTATTGAGATGATCAAGTGGTTTTTGTCTTTGCTTCTGTTAATGTGGTTTATTACGTTTATTGATTTTCGTATGTTGAACCACCCCTGCATCCCTGGGATGAAGCCTACTTGGTTGTGGTGAATAATCTTTTTGATGTGTTGTTGAATTCGGTTTGCCATTATTTTGTTGAGGATTTTTGCATCAATGTTCATTAAGGAGATTGGCCTATAGTTCTCCTTTTTGGAGGTGTCTTTGCCTGGTTTTGGGATAAGTATAATACTGGCTTCATAAAATGTGTTAGGCAGTTTTCCTTCCCTTTCTATTTGGTGGAACAGTTTAAGAAGGGTTGGTATCAGTTTTTCTTTAAAGGTCTGATAGAATTCAGCAGAGAATCCATCAGGTCCTGGACTTTTCTTTTTGGGGAGACTCTTGATTGCTGCTTCAATTTCATTTTGTGTTATACATCTATTCAGGTGATTAATATCCTCTTGGTTCAGTTTTGGATGATCATATGTATCTAGAAATCTGTCCATTTCTTTAAGATTTTCAAATTTATTTGAATATAGGTTCTCAAAGTAGTCTCTGATGATTTCCTGGACTTCCATGGTGTTTGTTGTTATCTCCCCTTTTGCATTCCTAATTCTACTAATTTGGGTTTTTTCTCTCCTCATTTTAGTCAGGTTTGCCAGGGGTCTATCGATCTTGTTTATTTTTTCAAAGAACCAACTTTTGTTTCATTAATTCTTTGTATGGTTTTTTTGGTTTCTATTTCGTTGATTTCAGCTCTCATTTTTATTATTTCTCTCCTATTTGTTTTGGGATTTGCTTGTTCTTGTTTTTCTAGGAATTTGAGATGTATCATTAGGTCATTGATTTGGGATCTTTCAATCTTTTTAATATATGCATTCATGGCTATAAACTTTCCTCTCAGGACTGCCTTATCCTACAAATCTTTAATCTTTTCGGAGACCAAGAAAGAAGAAAAAACAACAAATATGCAAAGACTAATTTCCACATGACATAATTCTACTGATGCATCTTTAGATTAGAAACTGCTTTATTATTATTTTTGAATTAATACTATGAAGGTATTTCATTGTGATAATTACATATATAATGTATACAGTGTATTTTGAATGAATTGACCCCCCTCCATTATATTCTCATCCCCTCTTTTTTCAGTGTTTGGTGGGTTTCATTATATGCAATGTACTTAAACCACTTCACCCCTCAGTATCCCTTCCTTTCCCACTCTGCCTCCCACTTGATCCCCCTACTCCTGAGAGTCCCCTTTTACATTCATGTCCCATAATCATCATCATCATTTTAAGTCTGGGTTCCACAAATAAGCATGAACAAATGATATTTGACTTTTTGAGCTTTGCTTATCTTGCTGAACATGATCTCCAGTTCCATCCTTTTCCCTGAAAATGACATAATTAGAAACTATTTTTTATTATCTAGACTTGCCTAATTTTTCTCTTAGATTTTCTATCAGTGACCTGGATGGTGTACAAGATGTTCAGCCAATTGTTCAGCAGGAAGAAGGAAGTCATTAATTTAGCCTGCCTACCCACTATTAAACAAATTCACTTAGCAATGAGACCCCAGAAATGCCTTCTTCATGACTGACCAGTAGTGAGCCAATGTAGCTCCTGTGACAGGATGGGTGAAACTGACAAGAGTCAGGCTAAGCTTTGCTCATGTTTCTCAATTTTGCAAAAGTCATTTCAACTATGGGTCTTGCTTTCTCTTAGCGGCACATGAGGAGAAAGGCAATGATTAATTCCTAGAGTTTGAAGGCATCTAACACATAGAAATGACAGTATTGAAGAGATAGAAATGCTAGTTACCCTCATTTGATCATTATACATAGTACTCATGCATTGAATACTGTACCCCATAAATAATTACCAATATTAAATGGCAAGTAAAATTGTTTTCAGAAAAGAAAATTTACTCCATGACATATTTATAAAACATTTTGAATTCTCCTAATGGCATTTTTCTTATAATGCTTTGTATTATAAAACATTAAATTACACCAAATATCTTTAAGAGAAAATAATATATATAATTATTCATATAAAATGATATATATATAATAATACATAAAATTTATCATAGAATAAATTTAATGTATAAAGAGATATTGTTAAGGGAAAAAATTTATATATGACAATGTATATTATTTGGTATTAGAATATGCATCTGCCAGTTGACTCTTCCTTTTGAAAAATAAACAGAATTTTCCACTTATGTTTTTAAAAGTGCTCTGCTTGGAAAGGCAAATATCAGTTCCAAAAGCGTAAAGTACATTTTTCTGTCAATGTTTTTGGTCTTCAAGTGAGCATGGAGTGAATGCCTAAGAAGGCTTTGCTTCCTGGCACAGGAATGAGGATTTTCTTTTTTAAAACTAAAGGAGTTTTGCTATGATTTTTAAAAAGTTTTATTAGCTTATATTAATTATTAAAATATAGGTTTCATTATAACATTTTCATACATGTATTTATTGTACTTTGATCATATATCCTCTCATGACCCCATACCATCTCCCACATGTCCCCTTCTTTTTCCCAAATAGCTCCACTTCTAATTCCTTATCATTTTTATCTAGAGTCTGCACATGAGAGAAAATTTACAATATTTGTCTTTCTGAGTCTGGCTTATTTCACCTACCATGATGATTTCTCATTCTATCCATTTTCCTATAAAAATGTAATTTTGTTTTTCTTTTTTTACTTTATGTTATCACTTTTACATTTACTTACAAGTGTATACCTTATTTGAGCCACCTTCTCCCCCTTCCCACCTACCCTGCAACTTCCAGGTGGAACCTGTTCCGCCCATTTATTCTCCAATTTTGCTGACGAAAAAACATAAGAGATGATAAGAAAGACACAGCATTTTGCTAGTTTGAGATAAGGTAGCTATACAGAGAGATTCTTAGTGTTGCTTCCATGCACATGTGCATTACAACCCACATTGGTTCATCTCTACCAGACCTCTTCACTTCTTCCTGGTCCCTATCCCATAGTGGCCTCTGCCAGTTTAAGATTACTATATTAGCTCCTCTATAGTAAGCACATCAACCACATTCAAGTTTTAGGTTTCCTTCCCTTTCCATAGTGCTCCTGTGTGCATTTTCGTCTTAGTGTGTGACCCATGTCCAATAATATTACTACATTTGTTTCAGGTCTATAGTCTGCTTATGAGGGGTAACGTGATTTTTGGCCTGCTGAGCCTGACTAACTATGCTCACGATGATGTTCTCCAGTTCCATCCATTTACTTGTGAATGACAAAATATCATTCTTCTTTGTGGTTGTGTAAAATTCCATTGTGTATAAATACCATTTAATCCACTTGTCAGTAGTGGGGCATCTTGGCTGTTTCCATAGCTTGGCTGTTGTGAACAGTGCTGCAATAAACATGGGTGTGCAGGTGCCTTTGGAATAACCTGAGTCATATTCCTTCAGCTATATCCTTAGGAGTGGGACTGCTGCATCATATGACAGATCTATGTTTAGTTTTTTTAAGAAGCCTCCATATTGTTTTCCAAAGTGGTTGTACTACCTTACATCCCCACCAGCAGTGTGTGAGGGTTCCTTTTTCCTCACAACCTCGTCAACATTTTTTTGTTGTGAGTGTTCTAGATGGTAACAATTCTAACAGGGGTGAGGTGGAACCATGGTGTGGTTCTGATTTGCATTTCCTTTATGGCCAGAGATGGTGAGTATTTTTTCATGTGCTTTTTGGCCATTTGTACTTCTTCCTTTGAAAAAGTTCTGCTTAGTTCAGTTGCCCTCTTCTTTACTGGTTCATTGATTTTGGGGCAGTTTAATTTTTTGAACTCCCTGTCTGTTCTTGTTATCAGGCCCTTGTCTGATGAATAGCTAGCAAAGATTTTCTCCCATTCTGTGGGTGGTCTCTTCAATTTAGAGACCATTTCTTTTTTTGTGCAGAAGCTTTTTAATTTCATGTAGTCCCATTTGTCCATCCTTTCTCTTAGTTGCTGGGCAGCTTGAGTTCTACTAAGGAAGTCCTTGCCTATATCTATTGCTTCCAGAGTATTTCTACTCTCTCCTGTACTTACTTCAAGGCTTCAGGTCTCATATTGAGACCACTTTGAGTTGATACTAGTACAGGATGATAGGCATGGATCAAGTTTCAGTTTTCTACAGGCAGATAACCATTTCCCAGCAACATTTGTTGAAGAGGCTGTCTTTTCTCCATCATATGTTTTTGACAACTTTGTCAAAAATAAGGTGGGCATAGTTGCATGGATTCATATGTGGGACCTCTATTCAGTTCCACTGATCTTCATATCTGTTTTTGTGCCAGTACCATACTGTTTTTATTGCTATGGCTCTGTAGTATACTTGGTAGTCAGGTATTATGATAGCTGCACAGTTGCTCTTTTTGCTGAGTATTGTCTTGCTATTCACAGTCTTTTGTGTTTTCAAATGAACTTTAGGGTAGAGTTTTCAATCTCTGTGATGAATGTCATTTGGGATTTTGATATGAATTGCATTGAAAATGTAGATTGCTTTTGGTAGCATAGCCATTTTTGCTATTTTGATTCTGCCAGTCCATGAACACGGGAGATCATTCTTCAATCTCTTTCTTCAGAGGTTTGTAGTTCTCCTTGTAGAGGTCATTTACATCCTTTGTTAAGTTTACTCCTAGGTATTTGATTTTTTTGAGGTTATTTTAAATGAAATTACTTTCCTATATTCTTTCTCAATTTATTCATTGTTGGTATATGGAAAGACTACTGATTTTTGTAAGTTTACATTGTATCCTGCTACATTGCTGAGGCTGTTTATGGTGGAGTTCTAAGACTTCTGTGTGGAGTTTTTTTGGGTCTTTGAGGTATAGAATCATGTTGTCTGCAAATAAGGATACAGTGACTATTTCTTTGCCTATTTGTATTCCTTTTATTTCTTCTTCTTGCTGTATTGCTCTAGCTAGAAATTCCAGGAGTATGTTGAATAGGAGTGGGGAGAGTGAATGCCCTTGTCTCATTCCTGACTTTAGGGGAAATGGTTTCAGTTTTTCCCCATTAAGTAGATAGGTTTTTCATATATAGCCTTTATAATGTTGAGGTACATTCCTTCTATTCCTAATTTTCTTAAAGCTTTTATCATTAAGTGGCATTGACCTTATCAAAGGCTTTCTTCTGCATCTATGGAGATGATCAAGTGGCCTTTGTCTTTGCTTCTATCAATGTGCTGTATTACATTTATTAATTTGCATATGTTGAACCATCCCTGTATCCCTGGGATGAAGCCAACTTGGTCATGGTGAATGATCTTTCTGATATGTTGTTGGATTCAGTTTGCCATTATTTGATTGAGGATTTTTGCATCAATGTTCACTAAAGAGATTGGCCTGTAGTTGTCATTTGGGGATGTGTCCTTGTTCAGTTTGAGTGTAATACTGGCTTCATAGAATGAGTTAGGCAGTGTTCTTTCCCGTTCTATTTTGTGGAATAGTTTAAGGAGTATTTGTTCTTTTAGTTGGTATTATTCTTCTTTAAAGATCTTGTAGAATTCAACAGAGAACCCATCAGGTCCTAGGCTATTCTTTTTTGGGAAACTATTGATGCTTCAATTTCATTACACATTATATATCTGTTTAGGTGTCTAAAATCCTCTTCGTTAGTTTTGGATAGTCATAAGTATCTAGAAATTTTTCCATTTCTTCAAGATTTTCCAATTTATTGGAATATAAGTTCTCAAAGTAGTCTCTGATGGTTTCCTGGATTTCCTTGGTGTTTGTTATTATCTCCCATTTTTCATTTCTGATTTTACTAACTTGGGTCTTTTCCCCCCCCCCCCTCATTTTAGTCAGATTTGCCAGGGGCTTATCAATTTTGTTTATTTTTTCAAAGAACCAACTGTTTGTTTTGTTGATTCTTTGCATGCTTTTTTTTTTTTTTTTTGGTCTCTATTTCATTAATTTCAGCCCTTATTTTTATTATTTCTCTCCCTTCTGCTTGTTTTGGGTTTTGCTTCTCCTTGTTTTTCTAGGAGTTTGAAATGTAGCATTAGGTCACTTATTTGAGATCTTTCTAACCTTTTAATGTATACACTCATGGCTATAAACTTTCCTCCTAGGACTGCCTTTGTTGTGTCCCAGAAGTTCTGGTAGATGGTGTTTCCATTTTCATTAACTTCCAGAAAACTTTCTATTTCCTCTCATTTCTTCTATGACCCACTGTTCATTGAGTAATGTGTTATTCAGCCTCAAATTATTTGCATATTTTCTGCTGTTGCTTTTGTTGTTGAATTATAGTTTTATTGCATTGTGTTCAGATAAAACACAGGGGATTATCTTTTTTGTCTTATATTTGCTGAGGCTTGCTTTGTGCCCTAAGATATGACCTATTTTGGAGAAAGTTCCATGGGCTGCTGAGAAGAATGTATATTGTGCTGTTGCCAGATGAAGTATTTTGTAGACATCAGTTAGGTCTATTTGATCTATGGTGTCATTTAGTTCTAGGATTTCTTTATTGATTTTTTTGTTTGGATGATCTATCCATTGATGATAGAAGGGTATTAAAGTCTTCCACTACCACTGTGTTGGAGTCTATATGTGCTTTTAAATCCTTTAGTGTATGTTTGGTGAAACTGGGTGAACTGACATTGGGTACATATAGGTTGATAATTGTTATTTCCTTTTGATATATTGTTCCTTTTATTAGTATGAAGTGTCCTTCTTTGTTTCATTTGACCAATGTAAGTTTGAAATCTACTTTGTCTAATATAACTATTGCTCCCCTGCCTGTTTTGGGGGGCTATTAGCTGGTGAATCTTCTTCTAGCCTTTCACCCTAAGCCAGTCTTTATTTCTGTCAATAAGATGGCTCTCTTGTAAACAATAGATTGTTGGATCTTCCTTTGTAATCCAGTTTGTCATTTGAAGGGGAAGTTGAGTCCACTGACATTCAATGTTAATATTGATAGGTATATGATAATTCCTGCCATTTCATTGTTTTTGTTGTTTAAGGATTTGATTGTGTGCACCCAAATCACTGTTACTCTCTGATTACTTGTCTTTTCTTTTCCTGTGGCTTAATACTTTGCTTTCATCTTCTGTGTGCATAATTCCTTGTAGTATCTCTGTGTGTAGAATTCCTTGTGGAACCTTCTGTAGTGGTGGCTTGGTGGTCATATATTGTTTTAGTTTCTTTTCATCATGGAAGATTTTTATTGCTCCGTCAGTTTTGAATGCTAGTTTTGCTGGGGAGAGTATCCTAGGGCTGAAATTATTTTCATTCAGTGCCTGAAATACCTCATTCAATGCCCTTCTTGCTTTTAGGATTTCTGTTGAGAAATCTGCTGTTATTTTAAGGGGTTTACCTTTGTATGTTATTTGGGTTTTTTTCTCTTTTAGAGCCTTTAATATTCTTTCTCTGTTTTCTGTGCTTGTTGTTTGAATGATAATACACCATGGAGAGGTTCTATTTTGGTCAAGTCTGTTGGTGTCCTGGAGGCTTCCTGTACCTGAATGAGCAAAAGTTTCTTGAGATTTGGGAAATATTCTGTTATTATTTTATTGAATATATTACATATCCCTTTGACTTGCATCTCTTCTCCTTCTTCAATGCCCATGATTCTCAGGTTTGGTCTTTTGTTGGAGTCAGGGAGTTCTTGCATATTCCTTTCTCAGCTCTTGAGTTGTTTGACTAAGATTTCCTCTTTTTTTTTCCTTTATTTTCTATTTTATATTTGAACTCTGAGATTCTGTCTTTCAACTGTTCTAGTCTGCTGGAGTGGCCTTCCACTGTGTTTTCTTTTGACTAAAGAGACTTCTTATTTCCAGGATTTCTGTTTGATTCTTTTTTCTGAGGTTTTCCATACTTTTGTTGAACTCCTCTTTTATATTTTGTGTTGTCTTCTTTAATTCTTAGATCTTTTTTATAGTGTCCTTTGTTTCATTTTGGTGTTAGTTGAAGTCCTCTCTGAGTTCATTTATTTGTTTCTATGACTTCTCATGTTCTTTATTTTTGGTGTCTTGAAATTTCTGGAGTGCATCTTGTACATTCTGGTTAACCATGTGTAGTATCTTCTCCATGAGTTTCTCTGTGATTTCTTCCAAGATTTCCCCTTTGAGGGATTTTTTTGTGGGCATCACTGGGCTCCTTATTGACATTTATCATTATTTTGTTGGGGTCAAGAACTAGGTATCTATTTTCTTCATTTCCCACTGAATGTGCTATTGAATTATTTTTTGAGGAGTGTGGTTTCCATCCTTTCTTCTTCTTCCCATTGCTCCTCTTGGTGCTATGCAACTATGTTCTTGATAGGCTTGTTAGTGGTTTTAATTGCCTATTTTCTTTCCCTTGATTTAATTCCTATTTGTGACTAACTTGGTTGTTAGCTAGGTTGATATGCTCTTTCTGTCCCTGGCCTGGAAGTATAATATAACAATAACAAAGTCACAGGTTCAATGCCAGACCAGTTGTTTACTTACAATATAGAAAACCCCTTGGGAGTTGGGGGGTAATTGTTATTAAGCTAGTTATAGAAATTTGGGTAATTGGTAAAGGTGGCACCAAAAGATATGGGGGCTGCTGGGTTTTGTGAACTTTGTGTGTGTTTGGGTGTATTTTTGTTGTAGTGGAAGGTGCTTGTATTAGGGATTGCAAGGGGCTGGTTTGTATACAGTTGGTACAGTAGGTTAGTCTGCAAGTGATGAGTGTGTAGGAGGGAAGGGGAGTGTAGTAATAGAAAGGAAATAGAAGGGGGCAGGTAAAGATGGGGAGAGAATGGATGAGAAGGGGCAGAAAGAGTAGTTGGGAGGAAAACAATGGATTGTACTACAGGAAAAGTGAAGGGGTAAGAATAAGGATAAGAAAATAGTGATGGTAAAGTTAATAATACAGAAGATGAAAAAAAAAAAAAAAAACAGGTACCACAATAACTAGTTCAGTCTGTTTGGTAAAAGTTCTGGAGTTGTTCCTTTGGTGTCCAATCCTGGTATTGGCATACAGGCAGGAGCTCTAATGTCATCTTACCAGGTGACTGACTTGTGAGTAGTAGTTGGTTCTTTCTGTCCAACAGGACAAGTTGAAATTGTGAGCTGAGGTAACTCCCTGCGAGTTCATGCAGAGTGATCAGAGCTATTGTTGTTTTCACCAGGTGGCATTGCCCTACAGCTGCAACTCTGTTTAGTCAGCTCCTCTCCCAGCAAGTTTGGGCAATTCAGTTTTGAGTACAGCCCTCAGTCCCATGAGACCAGGTCAGGGATCTACCACAGGCCCAGCTTTGGGGGGTTGGCTTGTAGCCCCATCCCCACTCTCAGCTTGTGTTGCTTTTCCTGCATTCATTCACTAAGAGTTCAGTTCCTTGCCCCACCCCCATTCTCTGGAGCAGGTTCAGCATTCCACCACCGCCTGCACTGATGGTGTTAGATTACAATTAGCTGTTTATGATTTTCAGTTTTGTTAGGGGGAGGGTTCAGGGGCTGTGCTGGATTATGTTCCTGGGGAGTGTGTAGGGGAGTCACACATGGTGCATTATGCTCACCTGTTCATTCTGCAGATTGGTATGCTGATTCTCTCAGCACAGCATGGTGTGGAGAGGCTTTCCACAGGTTTGGGGTCCAGGATGTTGCAGAGTTCAATTCCAATTGATGCTCTATCTTCTGCTTTTTGAGAGATGAAAAGAAGAAAGAAAGAAAGAAAGAAAGAAAGAAAGAAAGAAAGAAAGAAAGAAAGAAAGAAAGAAAGAAAGAAAGAAAGAAAAGGAAGGAAGGAGGGAAGGAAGGAAGGAAGGAAGGAAGGAAGGAAGGAAGGAAGGAAGGAAGGAAGGAAGGAAGGAAGGAAGGAAAGAAGGAAGTGCTGGGGGCTTTTTTCCTAGGGTGGGACATGCCTTGGTAGTGGCTGTGCTGCACACCATTTTCCTGGCTGTTAGGTGTAATTAAAAGCTGTTTTAAGGGTCAGTCCTTGAATTTTATGTACACCTAATGTGTTGGTGGGTTATTATTTTGGCTAGAAGCACTCAGAATTACCCAAGTGTAGCTCTGACATCTTAAGGTGGTTTCTGGAGTCACAGAGCTTAGGATTTCTGATTCCCTACTTTAACTGCCATCTTGGATCTCCTTTGTTTGTCTTTATTTCTGAATAATACTTCATTGTGTATATACCATATTTTCTTTATCCATTCATCTATTGATGGAAACAGAGACTGATTCCATTACTTGGCAATTGTGAATAGTGCCATGATAAAAATGGGTATGCAAGTATCTCTATTGTATGCTGACTTTGATTCCTTTATGTGTGTATAGTTGGATCATACAGCAGTTCTACTTTTTAGTTTTTTGAGAAACCTCCATACTGATTTCTGTAGTGGCTGTACTAATTTGCCTTATACACAAACAGTGTATAAGGATTCCTTTTTCCCTGTATCCTCACCAACATTTGAGGGTTTTTGTTTAATTGATGACAGCCATTCTGACTGGGACAAGGTGGAAGCTCAATGTAGTTTTGCTTTGCATTTCTCTCTTGGCTAAGCATAGTAAGCATTTTTTTCATGTATCTTTGGCCATCTGCACTTCTTTTGAAAAGTGTTCAGTTCACTTACCCATTTATTGATTGAATTATTCATTCTTTCAGTTCAAGTTTTCAAGGTCTTTATGTTTTCTGGAAATTAATTCCTTATCAGATGAATAGCTGGCAAAGATTTTCTCCAGTTCTGTAAACTATCTCTTCACTCTAGCAATTGTTTCCTTTGCTGTATAAATCCCACTGGATGCAATTCCATTTGTCAATACTTGCTATTATTTCCAGAGCTGGTGGAGTCCTATCAGAAAGTTATTACCTATAGAAAATTTTGAAGTCTTTTCTATATGATTTCCTCTAGTAAGTTTAAAATTTTTAAGTCTTACATTAATGTCTTTGCTACTCTTAGAATTCTCTATTTTGAGAAATAGGGAACTAGTTTCAGTCTTCTTGGTGTGGATAACCAATTTTCCTAACACCATTTGTTAAAGAGGTTATTTTTTCTCCAACATATGTTTTAGCATCATTGTGAAAAATCAGGTGATTGTACATGTATAGGTTTATTTCCAGGTCCTCTATTCCTTTGGTCTACATGTCTGTTTTTGTGCCAGTACCATGCTGTTTTTGTTACTGTGGCTCTGCAGTGTAACTCGAAGTCAAGAATTGTAATACCTCCAGCATTGTTCTTTTTGTTCAGGATTGTTTTGGGTATTTAGTCTTTTGTGCTTCCATATGAATTTTTCTTTAATTTTTATTCTATTCATATGTGCATACAATGTTTGGGTCATTTCTTCCCCCTTCCCCCCTCGCTACCCAGCAGAAACTATTTTGCCCTTATCTCTAATTTTGTTGAAGAGAGAGTATAAGCAATAATAGGAAGGACCAAGGGGTTTTGCTAGTTGAGATAAGAATAGCTATACAGGGAGTTGACTTGCATTGATGTCCTGTGCATGTGTGTTACTTCTAAGTTAATTCTTCTTGATATAACCTTTTCTCTAGTTCCTGGTACCCTTCTCCTATTGGCCTCAGTTGCTTTAAAGTATCTGCTTCAGTTTCTCTGCATTGAGGGAAACAAATGCTATCTAGTTTTTTAGGTGTCTTAAGGACGACCATCCCCAATAGAGAAGGACCATTCTTCGGTCAAGGGTATATGAGTAGCTGCACTCCCCTGCTAGAACCTCCAAACAAACTCTCCACATGAATTTTAAGATGTTTTCTCTATTTCTGTAAAGAATGTCACTAGAATTTTGGGGGGATTACATTGAACCTGTAGATTTTCTTCTGGTAATATGGCCATTTTCATGTTATTAATTATGCCACTCCATGAACATGAGTGTTCTTTCCATTATCTTGTGTCTTCTCCAGTTTCTTTTTTTGGTGTTTTATAGTTTTCATTGTAAAGGACATTCACTTCCATGGTTAGGATTATTCCTAGGTGATTTTAAGGCAATTGTCAATGGGATTGTTTTCCTGATTTCTTTCTCAGCTTATTCATTATTGCTATATAGCAAAGCTACTATTTTTTTTAACTGACTCTGTATCTTGCTAATTTGCTGAAACTGTTAATCAGATGTTAGATTTCTGGTGGGGACTTTTGGGTCATACAAGTATTAGGCCATATCTACCAATGGTGATAATTTGACTTCTTCCTTTCCTATTTCTTATCTCTTGCTCATTCCTCTGGCTAAGAGTTCAAGCATTATATTAAAAAAGACAGGTAAGAGTGAACACACTTGTCTCATTCCTGATTTTGGAAGAAATAGTTTCAGTTTTTCCCCATTCAGTATAATGTTAGCTATAGGTTTTTGTTATGCTAAGGTATGTTCCTTCTAGTCTTAGTTTCTCTGGGGCTTTTATCATCCAGGGATGTTGAATTTTGCCACAGGGTTTTTTTCTGCATCTATTGAGATGATTTTATGATTTTGGTTCATGATTCTGTTTATGGGTTGTACTATGTTTATTGATTTTGCATATGTTAAACCATCTTTGCATCCCTGAAATGAAACCAACTAAGAACATGATGCATGATCTTTTTAATGTGTTGTTGAATCAGTTTGCAAAATTTTATTGGTGATTTTTGCATTTATTTTCATCAAGGAAATTGATTTATAGTTTTTCCTCTGTCCCTCCCTCCCTTCCTTCTTTCTTTTCTTCTTGGCCTTGTAGAATAAGTCTGGAAGTGTTCCTTCCCTTTTTATTTTATGGAATAGTTTAAGGACCACTGATGTTAGTTCTTTATAGGTCTGATAGAATTCATTGCTGAATTCATCTGGGACTGAGATTTTGTTGTTGTTATTGGAAGCAAATCACCATAACAGCAACAACACCAAAATAAATCATATATAGAAATATAATAAAAATCAATTAAAATGAACTACTATGCCAACAGTAAGCATAGAAAAAAATGGCAAAAATAACATAGAATAAATTATGACATTAAATTTTAATGAAAGTAAAAGTAATAACAATGAAAGGATGAAATAAAGAATGGGATAGGGAAAGGGAAAAAGAAAGAAGAGCCATGGTCAAATAAGATAAAATAAAAAGAAGAAAGAAAAAGTAAAGGAACATAAGGAAGAAGGGAAGAAGCAAGAGATGAAAAATCTGATTATAAAATTAAAATATATAAATAAAATTACATAAAGTTAAGAAAAGGAATAAAAAACTAAAGATTTTTACACTAAAACCAATGCTAAAAATACAGTAAAATTTTTTTAAAAAAGAATTGGGGAAACTTCTCTCTGGATCTTCTAACTAAAATCTTTTAGGCCTTGGGGTAGAAGGAGTCTATTGTAGTTCCCTATTCCCACCATACTGGATGGAGCTGTATGCCAGCTGAGGGTCAAGCTGATCAGTATATGTTGTCATTGTCAGGGCTGCATTCACTTTGGAAACTTCCTTTCTGTGCATAGGTTGCTGCTGCTGGCTACAATAAGCTTCACAGCCTGTGGGTCAGGCAGGTCCTCATTTTCTCCATAGGCTGTCCAATTTGAACGCTTGGGTTGTGGCCAAGGGGTATCCTCCAGTTTCATCAGAGTGTAAATAAAGCAAAGAGAGCATTGAGTTTTTCACTGGAGGGGGAGAACCTGACACTCTGCCTCCTGGTCTTAGCGCTTTTACTGAGCACCCCCAGCAGTAAACCACCCGGAAGTAGGGAGAAGTCTGTAGAAATTGAACACTCTGTAAGACCTGAGCTCAGAGCTCTTACTCCACCAGGCAGCAAACCACATGTGGCAATAAGGCAGCTGCAGAGGACAAGTAATCAGCAACCTCAGGCTTGGAGCTCACAGTCTAATGTAATCCACAAGCCATGAGAATCACTCCTCATCACAGAGGACAGGGCCACTGACCACCTCCACAGCCCAAGCTCCCTGCTTCTTAAACTTGTCACCAGGCCCATGCCTGACCTTTTCCCTCCCATTGACTACCTCCCACCCAGACACTGTAGCAGTGTGCCCCCAGTCTCCCTGACTTGTTTTCAGGTTTGCAGAGTGGTTCAGTTTCAAATAATAAGCCCCCTCTTGAGATGGTTCCTGGCTTTAACACTCTTGAGTTATGGGGAATCATGCAATGAATTTCTTCTCCAATGCTAGCCTGTCTCTGCACTGGATTTAAGACTTGTAAGAACGTGGGCTTCTCCTGTGCTAGGGATGCCATGTCACCAGGGTTGCTGGCTTACCTGTAGTTCAGCTTTGGCTCTGCCATGAGCTAGGGTTGAAGCTGCACACTGTTCCTTACTTTTCTCTGTGTTGTCTCTCAGTTTCTCCATGGCTTTTAGTTGTCTTGGCACCTCTTTCCTGATTCTTAATGCTCTTTCTTTCATTGAAATGTGGTCTTCCCTTTGTTATTCTGACTCTTCTCATTCACAGAGTCAAAGGAAACTTCTAGTCTGCTGTCTTACCCCAGAATCTTCTGGTTTAATGTCAATGTAAGGTAGAATGTTAGGATATATTTATTTGTTGTCAGTCTTATTAGAGCCTTTTTCAGAAATTATTTCTAGGGCATTCTCACAGAAAAAGTTTTGGGAAAATAACATTTTCACTTCCTTCTTTCTAAAGGCTAGTTGTTGACATTCATGTATGAGGCAGAATTAGTTGCTTCTGGACCGTAAGCTCCCCACTCTGCCCCTCAAGGAAACTCTTATGCTTCTCTGCTTTGAATTGTACTTATTTGTTTGCAGGTTGATTTCCTCCACTAGACCATAAGCTCTTTGAAAGCCAAAATTTGTGTCATTCATTTGAGTATACTCTATAACTAGGGTACCATATAACCTATTGTCTATTCTTGGACAGTTTTGAAAGCAAAAGAGGGATTTGGTAAATACTCCCAAAACAATAGGTGTAAACATGAACTGGCCACAAGCAATCGAGGCCTTGGGGTTATCCTACTCATAGCCTTCAGCAGAAGTCATGGTGTATGTAGAACTATAACTTCTCGCCACAGACAGATTTGGTCTCAATCTCATGATGACATCAGGCACCTATTTGATCTTGAGCATTGCTTATTTTCTCTAAGCCACAGTTTCCCCATTTGTACAATGTATATAATATGAGTATTCATTTCATGTTGTGTTGACAGTTAGAGACTGTTCTATAAGACAAGCTTAGCTGCCTACATGTGATACTGTTATATATTGCAAGTGTTCTGGAGAGAAGTTTTGCTGAACCCTTCTTTTAAAGCAAACCTTTTGTTTTTCTTCCAATATTTTGCTTTTCTTTCAAATTTTATTTCTAATCTTTTGTGATTTTCGGGTAGCTTCTCTATTTTCTTCTGGAATTGCCTTTAGGGCTTTATAGGTTTTGTCTTTCTGTTTTGTTTAGGTGGTATGTTTGGGGGAGGATAGGTTTTAACTCACTAATTCAATGAGCATTTGCAGAGACTGTGGAGACAGACATGTGTGCCAAGAGGCCTTTTGTATTAAGTTACTTGCTGTACCTCTATCTTTATCTCTTTCTGATCTCTCCAATGTCTCCTCTGAGTAACTCATGTTGAAGTTTTTATTTCTCATGTATGCTAGCCTGGCATTTATACAACTTTGGCTTTCCTAAGTTGAATTCTTATGGCCATTTGCAAATACCCCCTAATTGGCACAGCTCCAGTTATACTGGTATTCTGGTTCAACCAGTCATGCATTTATCTGTGTGACCTTTGTCCATGGCTATGAACAGCTGAATTAGCTATATGTATATGATATGCTCCTTCATAATTATTCTGCAGTCATGGCCTGGTCCTCTCCAGTCTCATTACCTTGGTTTCTCCAAAGATGAGTGAAGAACACCTTAGAGGTATAACATGATTTGATTCACTTGCCCCAAGCTCCATGAAGTTACAGAGCTCCCAGTATTGAATCTTCTACTGTCTACTACCAATATTTTTGTTACAAATATAAAGATACCATTTACTAGCAATTTATAGTCAATTTAAAAAAATAATGATCCATCTCAACCAACTCATTGGGCAAAACAATGAATTTACCTTTTAAGGAGTAATATAAGTTATATGACCCCTTTCCATTCCTTACCACCTCACCCCTACACCTGTACAGGCCAGAAAACCTGTTGTGGGGTTACTTAATGTTCAGACATCAATAAACTATAAAATTTGCTTTCTTTTCACTGGACATTTGTGGACCTAATACAGATATTCTGTGGAACACAAATATACCAGAGAAGGCAGTGAGAAAAAGGTATTATGCTGTCAGTCCAACCCCCAAAAATGAGTATGGGAACCTATTGGCAAATTATAGCCTGTCACATTCAGTAAGTGAGCTAAGAGACCTAATAGGAATTTGAGCAGCTTTGACTTTTCTGGCTTTAAACAATACAGTCGAGAGAATACAAGGTGTGTAGTCAAGTTCATGCATTTTAACTTGTCTGATATAAGAGCCTGCTGATTGTTTTGTTGTAGTACTCTGTTAGACCACTTAGGATTTTCTAAGCACTACATTTTAGAATTTAACAACATTGTTTAAAATTCAAAACTCAAAACAACACACGTAGAATATGGTATAATGGATTGAAAAGGGTGAGAATCGCTCTAGAATTCTACAATGATTCTGTAGTGGTTCTACATTTCAGGCCCAGCCCTTCATTCTGATCAAGTCAGATCAATGTGAGGCCTCACCTGAACACAGATCTGCCTCCTACAGGTCTAGAAACAGGCATCTGACTAGGCCTAGCCTCACTCTGCTTCTCACACTCCATGTTACTCCTCAGTGTGATAGGGAAGGAAGGTAAGGAATAGTTGTTGATAATTGTAATGTATCAGAAAATGTTACATATTTTGTTCTATTAAATCTAGGGCAGTTATTAATTATGCTGGTTTTTCAGATAAATTGAGTAAGGTTCAAAAAGTTGGTGGATTTTGGTAGAATAGTTATTGGTAACTTGTAATGTGTCCAAAAATGTTATCTATCTTATTCCATTAAATCTGGGTAACTTATTAATTATACTGGATTTTCAGATAAATGTAATAAGGTTCAGAAAGTTGGTGGATTTTGGTAAAATAGACTAAACAATGAGTTAATGAATGAGTTGAAGAGTGAAAACTTGCCCAAGGTCACACATCTAAAACACGTGCTACATGTACACGAAAGCAATGCTAGGAATATATCTGTATAGCTATCCTCAACTCAACTAGCAAAAATGCTTTGTCTTCTTTATTAGGCTTGTCTCTTTTCTTCAACAAAACTAGTGATAAAGGCAGAACACGACCTGCTTGTTCCTGAAGGAAGAAGAGGGAAGAGGGTGGAGGAGGGGGGCAGGGGGGAGAAATGACCCAAACAATGTATGCACATGTGACTAAAAGAATAAAAAATAAATAAATAAATAAAAATAAAATACATGCTATTCTATCCACACCCAGTGTCTTGTCTACCAAACTGAGCTGCCTCCAATGGTATCTGTTTGCACTTGCACCCTTTCTCTAAGTATTAACATTAGCAATAGAGCCCTCCACAAAAGCAGAGTAGAATTGGCAAAGAATTTCACATACAGTAGGTGCCCCATGTATCTTTAGTGAATACTAGAGGTAACTCTCGTGTTGCAATTTGTTTATCAGAGATGGTCAGAGCTCAGTAGCAGGGTCTTCCTCCCCTTTCCAACTGATATTATGCCGACCAGCCTGTGCCCCAATGTTAATTTCATATATCATCTTGGCTAGGCTATACTGCCCAGTTATTTAATCAAACACACCAGTGTAAATGCTGTTGTAAAGGCACCTTTTACCTTAATATTAATGTCACTAGCATTTAAGTCAGTAGACATCAGATAAATCAGATGACTTTCCATAATGGGGGTGAACTTCAATCAGTTCAAGGGCTCAAGAAAAAAGACTGAGATCTCCCAAGAAAAAAGCAATTCTGCCTCTAGACGCAAGGCTGCAGCATCAACTCTTCCTTGAGTTTCTAGAATGTTGACCTGGCCCACAGTTTTCAGACAGTTCCTTCAACAATATAGAGATAGCTATATACATATATGTATATACATATAAATGCAGACATATGTTCTATTTGGTTCTGATTTTATATAGTATGTGCTTGTGTGTGTATGTGTACACATAACCTATTGGTTCTCTTTTTCTAGAGGAATCCTGACTAAAATGCCTAGTCGTAACTCTCCTGCTAGGAAGACAAAGCCATAGAACCAGTATAGGATTAGTTCATCCCATTCTCATAATTAACCTCCCTGTCTCCCCTCTCCCTGGGTGTTAAATGCTTCATGAATACCTAAATCATTCTGAAATCTGATTTGAGCACAGTTGCTTCTGTTCTGCCTCTTCTCTTCTAGCCTCTCAGGGTCCTGAACCACAAGCAAGTAAAGTCCTGGGTTTGTTTGTGTCTATCAATCCAATTTAAGATCCATATCTTTCCCCTAGAAAGTCCTAGGTTACCAAAAATGAGAGATTGCCTCTACTATTAAGATTTTAAAGAGCAAAACTCACTTTATAGGAAATACTTTGCTGCTGCTTTGTACCAACTCCTTCCCCCATTAAAATGCATGAATTCCCTTTACCCCCTTTCCAGATGTGCTAAGGTCTGATTTTATTTCTTTACTATTAATTCCAAGGAAACCAAGTGTTGAACCTTAAAGGAGCTGCTAAACTAAAATGAATTTTTCTCCCAAAATTCTAGATCTGTTGCATACCTTAAAAATAAAGACAATATGCACTTGACTAGAAGATTGATCACTCCTCCATAACGGGATTAAAGGTTACAAATTTCAAAACATGGATTCTATTTTTAATAAAATCTGCCAGTAAAATCTAATGGTACTCATTTGCCTTTGCATGTGTCCAGTCACTGCTTATGATAAAACTTTTGTTAAAAGCCAAAAACAATTTAGCATCTTGTCCCTCAATCTAGCCTCCACACAAAAATATAAATGATATCCCAGTAGACTCTCCTGCCTATAACTGATCAATATTCTGTATGCCCTGTGGAGTAAAACCAGAGCCCTTTAAAGGGTTATAAAAAGATCCAGTGTTCATGGGCTTGGAGGTAAGAATAATGACTGAATGGGATAGAGTTCTGGGACAAACAGGGCACTGCACATGTCATCCACTAATATTTTGCTAGAATTAGAGAACAATGGCTAGTGACAAATACTCCAAATTTTCTAGAAAACTTGGAAATCCAGAATTTGTCATAAAAGATTCCAAATTTTAAATGTTGACACCTTATTAAAAAAAAATACACTAAGTCAAGAGAAATGCTTTTAAATCCAAAACTCACCCAGTGGACTCCTGTTCACCAGGTGACCTGGACTCCAACTTCTGTCCACCTATAGGGTTTCATTTCTCATTCTTTCCCCTTAAACACAGTGCATGCTCTAGTCATATTCCCATGGTGATGGTTTTGTAAATGTCCCTCGCTGCTTCCCATTTCAGTCCTGTGTTCCCCAGTTCTATCTTAATCACATTTTGAAAGTCCCTCCTTGTCCCATGTCTTGTCTGTGAGCATTTAGAAGACATCATTCACTCCTACAACACACCATCCCTTGTACCCCTCTATCCCCAGACTCTATAATCTCTAAATACACCTATAATATTTGTCCTTATTTATTTACCTAATTCCTCCTAAAAGATTCTAAGTTTCTCAATGGCAGGGATAGTATTTTATCAATCTCTGTATTCTCAGCTTCTAACGCAGTGCCTGGTACACCACCACCATTACTATTATAATCATTGTCACCACAATAATCATCATCACTATCATCACATATAGGACTTATCATATTCCAAGTGCTTCACAAATTTAAACTTAAACTTCCATTCCAAGCTAATCATTCTAATTTTACAGATAAAGAAACTGAAACACCGAGTGTGATAAGAATAAACACCAAATAGGCTGGAATCAGAGACCATGGGTCTGTACCATATTTCCTTCCATATGGAGCAGTATTATTCTCCAGAAATAAAATTAAATCTGAGGGTCACTCCCTAGTAGCTGACCATTCTTCAGTATTTTCAATTCCTTTCTTAGGTAACTTTAGGTTGCTAATCAAACAGAGGGCTCAGAGATGGTTTTGCCAAGGAGTTTATAAAAAGAGTGGCTCAGAGACTCTAAATCCACCCAGCCTTCCTCAATTCATTTGCCCTTGATTCAGCTTTGGTGAAAAGAAGAGTGTAGCCTGACCCAGTGATAACCCCATTAAGCAGTTTCTTTTCATACAAACAGCAATTTAAGCAAATATGTCCTTTTGTTTTTTTCTTGTGCCCTTTGTTATTGTAGTGAAATCCAAGTTGGGTTTCTTGTGGGAAATCAAACAGCAAAGACAGGGGAATTTTTGTTACACATAGAAATGCAAGGGAATGCTTTTATTCCCATCAAGCAGTTATTACTTATCTGAATAACTAAGGCATGGGACCTCTGAAAATAAACTAAGTGCTAGACTGGACTCTGCTCCAGGCATGTTTGAAGTTTCGGGTCAAGGACTGTCATTCTCAGAAACCAGTGGGCCTGCATTTTCCTTTGTACTCCAAGTACTCTGACTACAGACATTGTTCCTGTTTTTATCTGATTACAAATATCCAACCAAAGTAGCTAAATGTTTAGAAAAGGTGAAGAACTGATAGTATATAAGACACTCTGAGGTACTCTGTTGACACTTAAATAACATAGCCAGGGACAACAGAGAAGTCATTTATTGCTATTAATCAGTAATCTAAAAGCATTGTGTTTGTGTGCATTGTCTTTCTCTTGGCTAACATCTATGAATTAATTGGTCACTGAAAATCTGATAAAAGAACATTCTAAAAATACATGATAAAATACAAATGATTTCCATCGATTTCAGCTCACCTTTTGTAAAGATTAAAATTGACATTTGAAAACATTTTAGTTATCACCTTACTTTATGTACCTGTAGTTAAAATTTGTCCTTCCTTTAATTTATATTTGAGACATAGAGGGTTTAATCCTCTATTTAACATTGCTTTTACTTACTTAGTTTTTAAATAAAGATTACGTTCTGTATTTTATTTTTCCCCTAAAATCTGGTCCTATATTCCTGATTCTTGAGAAGTACTGCCATCTACTGGCTACTGGTATGTAATACATGAATAGTTTGGGGTTCTTCAGGAAAGAATCATGAAAAGCCACACATTGTTTTACAAAAAACCAGAGAAGTAAATTACAATAGAGCACATTTACCATTTTAGAACCTACTTTTAAATTGCACATTCTTCACCTTTTTCCTCTTTTTCTTTCCTTCTCTTTAACACATGAAACTAATATTACTCAAGTATAAGACAATGTTGGATGCAGATTTGAAAAAAAGAAAAAGCTAACTTTTGCTGCCCCCTACCGTTCAAGTTCTGTAGGGCTTTTGAACATACACTTGCATTCTCTTTACATCATAAAATTATATGAAAATATTTTTAAAGTGTCCCTAGAGTGCGTCAGTTTAGCTGTATAAAATCTGTGATGGCCAGATTTAATAATAACTGGAAAAAGAGAGGGGAAAAGGGTAGAAGGGAAGGAGGAAGGAAGAAGAAAGCACAGGGAAGAGGACAGATGAGGTGAGGGAGGGGAAGAGGAAGAGGATGGGAAGGCACACTGAGCATAATGTAATCCACTCCTTATAGCACAGAGAGGATCACTTGATGTTTCCTCTTTATTTTAGGCACATTATAGGCATGACATTTTTAAATAAAGAGCTAAACAAGGTTAATGGGAATGTATGTCTTTAGGATCAAGACCTGTGTCTAATACCCTAACTTGAATTATGGCAATTATTGTTAGATAGTCTAGAATACAATCTTGCATCTGACACAGGACCTCTGGGGAGACCCCTGTGAAGCTCTCAGCAACATCGTGTTTCCCTTTTCTCCCCTCTGCTCCGATTGGCTAACAAGGCATATTTCAACTTTGGATCAGAAGCTTTCCCAATGACTGCCAATGCTCCATGCCTACTGCTATCCATCCAGCCACCTAGAATCACTGACAGTACCACAAAAGTGTCATATCTCTGTGGAATATTGTCAGTTGGCCCTAAGCTTGGCATTTACCTCTTTGGACCCTCCTCCCACTCCACTTTCTGAGGAACTGTCCTCCAGAACCCCATCATGAGGTTTTGCCTGATTTTTCCCATCATACTTATATGATTAAACTCACCCTTTCTGTTAGTTTGGGCAGTCACACTTCTGAATTTGTATATCAAACGTTCAATTTTAGCTATTCTTGCTTTCCAAGGACAAATACCACTTGATCATAGAGAGAATGATCTTTTTAATGTGCTATTGAATTTCATTTCTTAGTATGTGATTCACCGCATTAGCGGACTAAAAGGGCAAAAATCCACATGGTTTTCTCAATGGATGCAGAAAAAAAAGTGTTTGATAAATGCATCTTTTCATGATAAAAACTCTTGACAAATTATGTGTAAAAGTTCCTCAGTACAACAGATTTTTCCTGCCTTATCATAGCTTTTTAAAATTTTTATTTTTGAATTAGCATACATAAATGATGGGATTTCATTGTGATAATTCCATGAATGCATATGCTATATTTTTAACAAGTTCATCCCCTCCGTTATATTCCCATTCACACCTTGCTTCCCCATTTCAAAATGTTCAGTGAGTGCCATGATATTATATGAAGATCATATTTGACAAGTCCAGAGTTAACATCATTTTATGGTGAAAAGTTGAGAGCTCTTCCTTTAAGGTCAGGAACATGGCAAAGGATGCCTACTCTTACCATATCTATTTGATTATTCACCTGCTGCCCTGCTCTGGTTCATATCCACCCACTATCTTCACCAGGCTTTTAGTTAAAATTGAAGGGTTCCAATAGAGAGCTATTTGACATTGATGTAGAAATTGTGGAACAATCTGTGATGACTGGGACCTTTTGGAAGATTTGGGAATGAATAATGGAGATAGTGACCCACTTGCTCTGCCAAGAGTTAATGCAGTAATATTAAAAGAGGTCATTCAGTGGTATACCCACCACAAGGATGTATAAAAGGATGCTCCACCTTCTGAGGATGGTAGGAACAAAGAAAAGCAAGCAGACAATATCCCTATTTGGGATCAAGAATTCCTGAAAGTTGACCAAGGAATACTTTTTGAACACATTCTGGCTGCAAACTACTTAGTCATCAAAGGTTTGCCTGGTGTCACATGCCAGAAGACTGTTGCCAATGATCAAAGGAAAAACTGAGGAGATTCACCAGAATCTTCTTGACCCTCAATGTCAAAAATAGCTTTACTGAAGAGGAGGAAGCCCAGAAAAGCAAAGAAAACCAGTGATGTGAAAAGTGAAACATTGTGTCTGACACTGTAACACTACAAGGATTCAAAAATCTACTTGTACTGCTGTTTATAATTGCTAATCTTAGACAAATAGTAGACAAATGCAGCAATAAATCAATTGTATTACCATAAAATTGTCCTTAATGAATGTACAGTTTAGGTATAGATTCCAAACCTGCAGTGAAAGTTTCTTCTTTCTTTACTCTGAATAAAACTAAACTGTGGATTCTCTGTAGACAGTAGCATTTAAAGTTTTCTCTCTCTTTGTAAAGCAATTTCTGCCTCGTTTATGCTCAGTTAACTTTAGATAGATTTCCAAAGTGGGACTTATAAATGATTTTTACAGTTAACGTATTATAATTGTTTACAACTCATTCTGAGTTAAATTTAACAAAATACTATCGTTATTCACAAAGTGGAAACTGGTAGGATCATTAAGATAATTTCCAGCCTCCTAGAGGCAAGCAGTATCATTGGTATTGATAAGGAACCCCTATAGCAGGGCTTCCTTAATTGCATCTAAGGAAGTAGATTTTATTTTTATCTTCTCAACTTTTAAAATGTTGCCTAGAGACTTAGTAACTATACAGTTTATGATTTGCGGAGAGAAATATAACTAGATCGTTTTTAGCTTTTCAATTAAAAAGAGATGTTTAATATGGTATGTCATCTTTTTATAAGCATTGTTTCCATGTGGGGAAAACTATTCACACTACTTGCTTGCATGGACAAAGTAATTTTTAACTTTAACATTAAAATACATGGAAAACCCCAGAAAACATAGATTATAAATTCTATAGTAAAAAAAAAAGGGGGGGAAATTCCTGGAGTAAATTCAACCTAGGAAGAAAAAGATCTGTACATTGAAAGCTACCAAACACTGATGAAAGAAATTAAAGATGCCACAAATAAATGGAAATATTTCCTGCATTCCTGGATTGGAATAACTAATTATTAGTTAGTAAATTATCCATACTACCCAAGACACTCTTCAAATCCAGTGTAGTTCACCTAAAAATTTCAATGTCATTCTTCATAAACACAGCAAAAAAAAAAAAAAAAACAAAATTTCTATGGAACCACAAAGACCCTGAATAACCAAAAACAATCTTTTGGACTTTTTTGATAGTTAGAACTTAGGGCCTTGCACTTGCTAGATAGGTGCTCTACCACTTAAGCCATACCCCTATCCCCCAAAACAATCTTGGATGAGAAGAATCAAGACTATACACCTTTGCAGACTGATATCACTTCAGGTTCATTGTTCCTAACCTGACATGTCACACAACCATTTCAAATATTTACCATCTCCTTATGCACCTCTATCTCCTTTTGAGAAAATTGAGCTGTTGGGAGTGGTCACCACTAGGTTCACAACACCTGCTTTTAAGTTATCTAGAAGTTCTGTTCTTATCTACTTTCTTCCAAGCCCAGATCCAGACAACAGATAATAATCTCCATCAGTGCTTCTAGTCCCATTCCTCTGGGATTCTTTGGGGTCTTGTCCCATTATCCATAACTTCCTATTAGTGTCTTCCATTTTTTTCTCTTTCTAAACCTACATGCTCCCCCATTATTAAAGAAAAGGGAAAAAAATCTCATCTCATTGACTTCCTATCTTCCTCCAATCATTTCCCAATATGTCTTCCCTTTTCATTCATCCTTTATGAAGGACATATCTGTTAAGATTTCCCTCATCGCCAGACTGTTCCTAACATTCTCTAATTTGCCAGTTTCTGTTCTTAATGAATCAACATGAATTTTATGCTGGCTTTTTAAAAATGCTCCAGGTCGAATGGAGGTGAAAGTTCTACATATGTGGAGTGTTTAAAAGGTATTTGGGTTTAAAATGTGTTAATTGATCTATTTAAAAAATAAATCAGGACAGTACCAGTCAAAATAGTCTGACAGTCACTCCATATTTATCTAGTACAGGTAGTCATCTATAATCTGGCAAACAGAACTTCCTGGTCAAGTGTTCATGATCATAATCTGGTTATATAGGTCAGAGGTTTGAAACCAGAATATAAAGCATGAGAGCTACTTGATTCCAGAGGGACTCTGTTAACATCACAGGTCAACAAACTCTGAGGTCTTTTTAGAGTTGCTGCATCAACCAAGAACCTCAAGTTTATACCTTTCAGAGTGATTTTATGATTTATACTTCCTAACTTTACCTAATTCTTTCTTACTCTCTTTTATCGCCCAATTTGGATACATTAGAAATCACCACCACCACTCTTTGAATTTCTTTTAATGCTTCTAACTAGCTAGAACTCTAAAAGCATTTTTTTTTAATTGGCGTACTAGGGCTTGAACTCAGGGCCTACACCTTGAGCCACTCCACCAGCCCTATTTTATGATGGGTTTTTTCTAGATAGGGTCTTTTTAAAATTATTATTATTCTTTTATTCACATGTGCATACATTGTTTGGGTAATTTCTACCCCCTGCTCCCCTCCCCCACTCTCTTCCCCTTCCTCCCTCAGTTCCAAGCAGGTCCTGTTCTGCCTTTATCACTAGTTTTGTTGAAGAAAAGAGACAAGCCTAATTAGGAAGATAAAGCATTTTTGTTAGTTGAGTTGAGGATAGCTATCCAGAAATATTCCTAGCATTGCTTTCTGTACACGTGTTACGATCCATGTTAATTCATCTCTAACTGATCTTTACCCTGGTTACGATCCCCTTCTCATGATAACCTCTGTTGCTTTAAGGTTTCTGTATTAGCTCCTCTGGTGTGGGGACATCAAACACTTTCATGTTTTGGGTTTTCTGCCTATTTCTATTATCACCCAAATGTGCTCTCCCCTTATCATGTGACCCAAGTCCAACAACATTGCTGCATTTGCCCTAGATCTAAAGTCCGCATATGAGGGAGAACATACGATTTTTGGTCTTCTGAGTTTGGCTGATCTCACTCATAATGACGTTCTCTAGTTCCATCCATTTACCTGCAAATTATAAGATTTCATTCTTCTTCATAGCTGAGTAAAATTCCACTGTGTACAATTACCACATTTTCTTGACCCATTCATCAATAGTGGGGCATCTTGGTTGTTTCCATAACTTGTCTATTGTGAGTAGCACCGCAATAAACATGGGTGTGCAGTGCCTCTGGAGTAATCTGTGTTGTATTTCTTTGGGTATATCCCCAGGAGTGGGATTGCTGAATTATATGGCAGGTCTATGTTTAGATTTTTAAGGAGTATCCAAATTTTTTTCCAGAGTGGTTGTACCAGCTTGCATTCCCACCAGCAGTGGATTAGGGTTCCTTTTTCCCTACATCCTCGCCAACACATATTGCTGGTGGTGTTTTTGATGATGGCTATCCTAACAGGGGTGAGGTGGAATCTTAATGTGGTTTTGATTTGCATTTCCTTTATGGCTAGAGATGGTGAGCATTTTTTCATGTGTTATTTGGCCATTTGAATTTCTTCTTTTGAAAAAGTTCTATTAAGTTCAGTTGCCCATTTCTTAATTGGTTCATTGATTTTAGGAGAGTTTAGTTTCTTAAGTTCCCTGTATATTCTGGTTATCAGTCCCTTGTCTGATGTATAGCTGGCAAATATTTTCTCCCACTCTGTGGGTGGTCTCTTCAGTTTAGAGACCATTACTTTTGTTGTGCAGAAGCTTTTTAATTTTATGAAGTCCCATTTGTCCATCCTTTCTCTTAGTTGCTGGGCTGCTGGGGTTCTATTGAGGAAGTCCTTGCCTATACCTATTAGTTCCAGAATGCTCCCTGCTCCCTCCTTTAGTAACTTCAGAGTTTCAGGTCTGATATTTAGGTCCTTGATCCATTTTGAGTTGATACTAGTACTGGGTGATAGACATGGATCTAGTTTCAGTTTCTTGCAGATGGATAACCACTTTTCCCAGTAACATTTCCCAGATGGCTGTCTTTTCTCCATTGTATGTTTTTGGCACCTTTGTCAAAAATGAGGTGGGTATAGTTGTGTGATTCATATCTGGATCATCTATTCTGTTCCACTGGTCTTCATGTCTGTTTTTGTGCCAATACCATGCTGTTTTTATTGCTACTGCTTTGTAATGTAGTTTGAAGTCGGGAATTGTGATACCTCCAGCATTGTTTTTTTGCTGAGTATTGCCTTGGCTATCTGTGGTCTCTTATGTTTCCAAATGAACTTTAGAGTAGATTTTTCTATCTCTGTGGTGAAAGTCATTGGGATTTTGATAAGAATTGCATTAAACATGTAGATTGCTTTTGGTAGTATAGCCATTTTTACTATGTTGATTCGACCGATAGATGAGCATGAGAGATCTTTCCATCTTCTGTAATCTTCCTCGATCTCTTTCTTCAGGAGTTTGTAATTCTCCTTGTAGAGTTCATTCACATCTTTGTTAAATTTACTCCTAGGTATTTGATTTGGGGGGGGGGGCTATTGTGAATGGAATTGTTTCCATATATTCCTTCTCAGTTTGTTCATTGTTGGTGTATAGAAAAGCTAATAATTTTTGTAGGTTGATTTTGTATTCTGCCACCTTACTGTAGCTGTTTATGGTGTCTAAGAGTTTTTGGGTGGAGTTTTTTGGGTTTTTAAAGTATAGGATCATGTCGTCTGCAAATAGGGATATTTTGACAGTTTCTTTACCTATTTGTATTCCTTTTATTCCTTCTTCTTGCCTAATTGCTCTGGCTAGGAATTCCAGTACTATGTTGAATAGGAGTGGGGATAGTGGGCATCCTTGTCTTGTTCTTGGGTTTAAGGGGAATGGTTTCAGTTTTTCACCATTAAGTATGATGTTGGCTGTAGGTTTGTCACAAATAGCCTTTACAATGTTGAGGTATACTCCTTCTATTTCTAGTTTTCTTAGAGCTTTTATCATGAAGTGGTTTTGGATCTTGTTGAAGGCTTTTTCTGTGTCTATTGAGATAATCAAGTGGTTTTTGTCTTTGCTTCTATTGATGTGCTGTATTACATTTATAGATTTGCATATGTTGAACCATCCCTGAATCCCTGGGATGAAGCCGACTTGGTCCTGGTGTATGATCTTTCTGATGTGTTGTTAGATTCTGTTTGCCATTATTTTATTAAGGATTTTTGCATCGATATTCATTGAGGAACTCAGCCTATAATTCTCCTTTTTGGAGGTGTCTTTTTCTGGTTTTGAGATGAGAGTAAGATTGGCTTCATAGAATGAGTTAGGCAGTGTTCCTTCCCTTTCTATTTCGTGGAACAGTTTAAGGAGAGTGATATTAGTTCTTCTTTAAACATCTGATAGAATTCAGCAATGAATCCATCAGGTCCTGGACTTTTCTTTTTTTTGGGAGACTCTTGATTGCTGCTTCAATTTCTTTTTGTGTTATAGATCTATTCAGGTGATTAATATCTTCTTGGTTCAGTTTTGGGTGGTTGTAAGTTTCTAGAAATCTGTCCATTTCCTCAAGATTTTCAAATTTATTAGAGTATAGGTTCTCAAAGTAGTCTGTGATGATTTCCTGGATTTCCATGGTGTTTGTTATTATCTCCCCTTTTTGCGTTTCTGATTTTACTGATTTGGGTTTTTTTCTCTCCTCATTTTAGTCAGATTTGCCAGGGGTCTGTCAATCTTATTTATTTTTTCAAAGAACCAGCTTTTTGTTTTATTGATTCTTTTAATGGTTTTTTTGATATCTATTTCATTGATTTCAGCTCTTATTTTAATTATTTCTTTCCTTCTAATTGTTTTGGGATTTGTTTCTTCTTGTTTTTCTAGGAGTTTGAGCTGTAGTATTAGGTCATTGATTTGAGATCTTTCTGTCCTTTTAATATATGCACTCATGGCTATAAACTTTCCTCTCAGGACTGCCTTTGCTGTGTCCCATAGGTTCTGGTAGGTCGTGTTTTCATTTTCATTAGCTTCCAGGAAACTTTCAATTTCCTCTTTTATTTAATCAATGACCCATTCATCATTGAGCAATGTGTTGTTCAGCTTCCAATTCTTTACATGTTTTTTACTGCTGTTTTTGTTGTTGATTTCTAGTTTTAATGTGTTGTGATCAGATAGAATGCATGGGATTATTTCTATTTTCTTATATTTGCGAAGGCTTGCTTTGTGCCCTAAAATATGATCAATTTTTGAGAAGGTTCCATGGGCTGCTGAGAAGAATGTGTATTGTGCAGAAGTTGGATGAAATGTTCTATAGACATCAGTTAGGTCCATTTGATCTATAGTGTGGTTTAGTTCTAGAATTTCTTTATTGATTTTTTTGTTTGGATGACTTATATACTGGTGATAGGGGAGTATTAAGGTCTCCCGCTATCACTGTGTGGTAGTTTATATATGTTTTTAGGTCCTTCAGAGTATGTTTGATGAAATTGGGTGCATTGACATTGGGTGCATATAGATTGATAACTGTTATTTCCTTTTGGTGTATTTCCCCTTTTATGGTTTTTTTTGCTTTCATTATCTGTGTGCAGAATTCCTTAGAGAATCTTTTGTAGTTGTGGCTTGGTGGTCATATATTGTTTTAATTTCTGCTTATCATGGAAGACTTTTACTGTTCCATCTATTTTTGAATGACAGTTTTGCTGGGTAAAGTATCCTAGGACTGAAGTTATTTTCATTCAGTGCTTGGAAGATCTCACCCCATGCTCTTCTTGCTTTTAATATTTCTGTTGAGAAGTCTGCTGTGATTTTGATGGGTTTACCTTTGTATGTTATTTTTCACTCTTACAGCCTTCAATATCTTTCTTTAGTCTCTGTATTTGTTGTTTTAATGATGATATGTTGTGGGGTAGCTCTATTTTGGTCAGGTCTATTTGGTATTCTGGAGGATTCCTGTACCTGAATGGGTATAGTTTTCCCTAGATTTGGGAAATTTTCTGTTATTATGTTGTTGAATATATTACACATTCCTTTTGCTTGCACCTCTTCTCCTTCTTCAATGCCCATGATTCTCAGGTTTGGTCTTTTGATGGAGTCAGTGAGTTCCTGCATTTTCTTTTCACAGGTCTTGAGTAGTTTAATTAATAGTTCTTCAGTTTTTCCTTCAATTGCCATTTCATCTTCAAGTTCTGAGATTCTGTCTTCTGTTTGTTCTATTGCTTGAATGGCCTTTGATTTTGTTTTGTATTTTTGTTTCATTCTTTTTCCATACCATGGGTTACTTCTTCTTTAATATTGTCAATTTTTGCCCTTAATTCATTTATCTCTCTGCTTATGGTGATCTTTGTCTCAATTTGGTGTTTGTTTAGGGCTTCTATTATTTCATTTATTTGTTTCTGTGTTTTGTGATATTCTTGAGTTTTGTTGTCTTGGAATTTCTTGAGTGCCTCCTGTACGTTTTGGTTGACCATATCTAGTAGTATCTTTATCAAATTCTCATTAATTACTTGTAGAATTTCTTCTTTCAGGGTGTTCTTGTGTTCTTCATTGGGTTCCTTGGTATAGTTTATCTTTGTTTTGTTGGAGTCTGGGTCTGGGTATCCATTTTCTTCATTTTGCTCTAAATCCTGTACTACTTTAATTTTGGGGGAAGAATGGTTTCCATCCCTTTTTCTTCTTCCCATATATCCACTAGGTACCATTTTTGTCCCTGGACTATGTGTAATTTGGTATTAGCTGGGTTACAATATTAATAATAACAAAATTGTTAGAGAAGGATAAAAAAGAGAAAGAGAAGGGAAGATAAAAGGAAGAGAGAAAAAAGAAAAAAAGGAAAGAAATACAGAAAAAATAAATGGGAGAGATGGTGGGTGATCAAACAGCAAACCAGGCTGGCAAACCCTTAAAGAAGGGAGAAAAAAAAAATCACCAGTTCTGGAACAGTAGGTTTGCAGGCTTAGTTGTTTTTAGTTCTCTAGTGTCCAGCCCAGTCTCTGAGTGTCTCTTAGGCAGGTTTGGAGTCCTCTAGTGGTGGCCGAGTGGGAGCCTGGTGGAGTGGTTATCTGGGAAGCCTTTAGAGCTGGGGTGGGCTCCACACAGGGTTGGGGTTCCTGGTAGGCTGGTGGGTGTGGCTGTCTCACACCAGGATGGCGCTTGTCCCAGCAGGGCGGGTCCCCAGTTGTTCCACATGGAGCTGGAGCCAGGCAGGGCCTGATGGGTGGGGTGGGTTCTGTTCATCCTACGCATGAGTGGAGCTCAGCAGGGCCCGAAGGGCTGTGGGCTTGGGGGAGGGCAGGTATGCCGGCGAGCTATGGGACTGGTTCCAGGCTGGGGTCCAGCGCAGAATGGTGGCAGTGATCCCAGTGATCGTGGTCCGGTGGCACAGCCTAGGGGCGGGTATTCTGGTTTGGTGTAAATCTGGGGGCTGGAGGCTGGCATGGCTGAGGGACAGGTATCCCGCTGTGTGTGGGTCTGGCACAGAGCTGTGGCCTGGCACAGCCTGAGGGGCGGAGAGCCCGGCAGAATGGAGCAGCGGCTCTACAGACCTATGGGGCAGGGATTTGGCAGGCTGGCTGTTCTTATATTAGATCGTGGTGTGGTGAAGCCTTCCACGATCTAAGTCTTTAGAGGGCCGTGTTTTTGGCTGTCCCTGGAGCTTTACCTCAGTCAGGTGTGTCTCCAGGTTCTCCACAGGATCCCTGGGTCAGCTCACGAGGTCTACAGCTCTGTCTCCTTCACCATCTTGGATCCTTTCTAAAGGCATTTTGATTTCATCTCATTGGCTTTGGCATTTTCTTCATCCTTTTTTGTTTTGGCTCAAAACAGCAAATGTTTGTTAATCCTAAGAATAAAGAGCACCAACAAATTCCTAATAATCAATATAATCATTTCTATTACTAATCTTAATGGACTATATGGTTAATTATCTAATGAGAGTCATCAGCACTTCAATCCTCTTCCTGCCCCCCCCTCACACACACACAATCCACACCTTTCTCTCACCTTCCTAATTTCTTAGCCCATTCCTTATGACTTCATTCAGGTATGCATATGGCTTTTTCTAGATCTATTTGAAAAGCTACCTGGTTTGTACTTCTGCAATCTCTAGCCTCATCCTTACCACACTGTCAGACACTATATCTGACTTCTCTTTCTGACTCCTGTCAATAGATAAGATGTTTGTGGAGGGACGGGAGTGCATGAGTCATATGTCTCTCTCTCTTCAGCACTTATTTTAAGGCCAGCACATGCTGGAAAAAAATGACATAGCAAGATTTCAGACTTTGTCATTAAGATGGATTTAGGGCTGATTCCAAAATACCCTATTTTTATAAGTTTGAGAAGACTTTTTAAAATGCTCTCTGCCTCATGTTCTTCATGTGATAACGTTAATAGCACTGGTGCAGTCTGTGATGAGAAGACTTACAAATTCTCTGTATCCCACCAGGAAGAATCCTAGGGGAAATGATCTCTCCTATTTTTCCTTTGGACACAAAGTGTCTGAATTATTGTTCATTACAATTAAGGTTTCTCGTGGAGATCTCATGAATTTGTAGAGACCAATAGCCTTGTTGCCTCATGATGTGGGTCCTAAAGGTTTTCATTCTGGAAAAGATAAATCTGATTTAGAAGACATGACCTGAACATCAACAATGATAGGAGCATCAGAAGGGGCCTTGCCAGGTGCAACAGGAAGGATAAGGAATCTAACCTCTCATATTGAAAAGTGACAGAGAGTCTTGTGGTTACTTTGTCTACAGGTGTTTATATCTGTAGCTATTTTTAACTCTTAGATGTCCCTCTATTTTGGACTGTCAATGTAGTAGGCAGTTAAGGGCTGACTACATTATGGGTCAGGTGTACCGGGAGGCAGGTGTCAGTCCAATTAGAGTAAACATCCATGAGTCAGTTCCGTACAGAAAGGAGACACACAGTGTCCTAGGCAGAAGTTGGATATCATTGAAAGTTATATTGCCTTTGCTTAAACAGAAGGCTTTGGCTAAAGACATGACTTTGCCTTTTGCCAAAAGCTTAGAAGGCTTATATATTAGAGCACATGTGTAACAGCACCCTTTTAAAATCTCTCAGCTTTGGTTACTTTTAGAGGTCTGGCATAATTGACTCCATCTGCATCTGGAGAAGTCCCTGCATTTGTGCAGTCCTTTTGAACTGTCTCAGACAGATGAATGCCACTTGTTTCTCTGAAAAGTTGGGGGATGCTGACCACTCAGGGGTCATGTGCTGTTAAACTGTTTCTCTGAAGAGTTGTCTCTGAAGATTTGGCCCATTTGGCAGTTCTGTCCCTAGATGCAGGAGTGACTACCCCTGGAAAGTCCAGAAAGTCATATTTTGTCCCACGGAGGAGGGGGAGTTGAACAGATCAGAAGTCAGTGCCAATGCAATCTTTTTGGGCAAATTAAGCAACAAAGAGATTATTTAAAAATGGCTCTTAGGCTGGGCTTAATTAATTCTAATTATCTGCCCCACAGGGGATGTACTGACACCTTTAAATTGCTGTAAAGTGTAGGCAGACAACAGTTATAAAGCTTTGCAAGGAAAACACAAAATGACCCCAATACTTAAAAATGTCTGACATGGTTGATAGCTAAGAACTTGTCAGAGTAATTTTCCATTGGTAGTCTGTAAATGTCCCAATAGGATTAGAACTGTAATGACTAAACTTAAAGTAACCATGGTTAATAGTTTAGCAATTAATGTAATGGTATAGTACTACTAACCTCTCTTACTACAATTGGGAACATATGTACAAACTTGTAAAAGAAGCTAAGACACCAACTTGGTGATATCTTTTTATAACTATTTTAGAAGGCTTGTATACTTCTTTATATAACATATAAAGAAGCATCACATTTTTAATCTTGAATTTTAGTTAAGTAACAAGTTAGGGGTTGTCAGTATTGTCAATACAATACTGACGATTAAAAACCCTAAATTTTCCAATGGTTAATGGAAGGCAGTGTCAATAATTTCAAATAGTCCCTTCTTTGATGCTTAATTACATATCATCTAGCCAATGCCAGAAAAACCAATGTTTATCCAGTGAACAGATGTCAGACAAACCAATGTTTATCTGACAGACAGATGTTAGGCCTAAATGGCAAACCTTTTAGCATTTGTCATGAAGGGCAGAAATGTCAAAGACCTAATTAGATAGAATGTAACTTAGATAAAAGAACTATAGCTGTTTACATGTATAAACATTTACATGTATAAGGCACTAGCAGTATTAGAATCATTTAAAAGAATTTTACTTAGTTAAAACTTAGTTCCTTTAGTGTTATCAGAAAAATATTTTAGGGTTTTTGTGTCCAGCAAAAGACTAATTTAAGCAGGATGTAAAGACTAGTAAATAATCTTAAATGGGCTATGAAGAGAACTAGTCACCTATTTTTGGCTAGCAGGATCAAAGCACTGCCCAGTACTTAAGGAAAAAGACAATAAGCCAACAAGATTAATGTCTCAAGTGATTAAATACAGAAACAGCAATAAGGGAGTAAGAATAAAATTAGAAAACCCAATGACTGAGAGTTGTGACTTGGATATTAATAGGAATTAAACACCAATATTCCAATTGGAGGGTGAACTTTTGTTGAAGACAGAGTATAAACAATAAGAAGGACAAAGGGCTTTTGCTAGTTGAGATAAGGATAGCTATACAGGGAGGTTCCTCACATTGCTTCTATATACATATGTGTTACATTCTAAGTTGATTCTTCTCAAACTGACCTTTTCTCTAGTTCCTGGTCCCCTTCTCCTATTGGCCTCTGTTGCTTTAAAGTTTCTGCATTAGTTCCTTTGCACTGAGGACATCAAATACTATCATGTGTTTTGGATGTCTTACCTATCCTCATACCTCCCTTGTGTGCTCTTGCCTTATCATGTGACAAAAGTCCAATCACCTTGCTGTATTTGCCCTTGATTTACAGTCCACATATGAGGGAGAACATAGGATTATTGGTCGTCTGAGCCTGGCTAACCTCACTCAGAATGATGTTCTCCATTTTCACCCATTTACTTGTGAATGATAAAATTTCATTCTTGTTCATGGCTGAGTAGAATTCCACTGTGTATAGATACCACATTTTCTTAATCCATTCGTCAGTAGTGGGGCATCTTGGCTGTTTCCATAACTTGGCTATTGTGAATAGTGCTGCAATAAACATGTGTGTGCAGGTGCCTCTGGGGTAACCTGTGTCACATTCCTTTGGGTAAATCCTCAGGAGTGGGATTGCTGGATCATATGGCAGATCTATGTTTAGATTTTTAAGAAGCCTTCAAATTTTCTTCCAGAATGAAACCCATTTTTAAATACAAATTGCTATCTTAAATTTTGACCTTAGAAAACTTTTAGGCAAACTTTAAATTATGAACTTACAAGGTTTAAGACCTTAATTTGTATTTGAAATAACCTTTGTAAAAACCTGAATTTAGATAACACGATTTTAAATAAAACTCTTAGTAACCTTACACCTTAAAAGACTTAGGAAGAAAATTAAACCATTTTTAATAATAGCAATCTACAAGAACACTTGGGTCAATAAACCTAATTATAAAAGAGTTAAATGTAAATTACACTCACAATAGAATGAAACAAATTGAGATCACTGTCCATAAATTTCCTTTAGTCCTAAGGCAGAGAATTGTTAGGACTAGTTGGGATTAGAGCTTTAGATAACTTTTGAGACAGTTGTACACATTAACTTTATACAAGTAGTTTGGAACCATCCTAAAGACATCAGCACACACACACACCCCCACACACACAGAAACACAGATATTATGACCTAAGATGCCAAAGAATATAAGCACACATAATGAGCTCAAAAAAAGAAAAATTAAGTGGCCTCAATTTGTAGGAGACAAAGACATATTCAGAAAACACACACAATGATACACAAAACAATCACATTAATTCAGAATACACTCTTAAACCATTTCTTTGGTTTGAAGATTAGTCAGCTAGATTCCTAAGTAGTTTATAACAGATTTTTAACATAAATACTCTATTCTTGGCCCAATCCTTACCAGATTAATACATCAAAAAATGCATATAAACTATATTAATTTAGAGAATTTTAACCACAAGTTAGTTGTAATTTTTCTAGAGAATGGAAAGATGTTGTCACCCATGAGTTTCCTATTCCTGGGGACTGGCAAGATGGCACTGGACATGTAGTGGCTTCAACATGGTGGCAGCATTCCCTGTGACCACATGCTTTCTTCAAAGGGTCTTTCAAATGGAACACAAAGACATGTTACATGCAACATACAGGCTCAAAATAGCAATGTGTCATAGGAATAAAAGACATTTTCCACTGAGAGACAGGTGTCCATGAGTTAGGTATGCTAATGAAAAGACCAAATAAATTGCCTCTTTAAAATACCCACACATAAGGATGCATTTTTTAAAAAACTCTTGGCTGTAAGTAACCCTAATTTTTTCTCTGTGGGTAATGGGGCTTTTTAAAAAAGCATATTATTTATGTTGTAATTTGTAAAATATTAACACAAACAGTTAAAGTTTTGTAAAGAAATACAAAACAAAACCAATGATTAATTAGTACCTTTAAGTTCTTCTTATCTCAAGTATATATTTAAAACTCATATTATAGTGTAAAAAAATGACATCTTATTAATAGAATAATTTTGTCTTTAGAACAAATGAATTATATTTTATAGGTGACCAATGTCCAATTCTTAATTAAATGGCACTGTTTTCACTTAGAGAATTTAAGTATGTTTACAGCAACAAACAGCTGTACAGCCTGAGGTGCCAGGGCAGCAGCAGGCTGCATAGGTTGGATAGGTGGGTCTTCTTAGGCCAAAGCAGGGCTGGAGTGTCAGCCAGTGCTGAGAAGCAGGGCTAGCTCCTAGAGACACCTCCCGGCCTCTGAGCTGAAGCTCCCAAGCTGGCACCATTAGGCAGGGCTAGACACTTGGGCACAGGTGCATCCCTGGTTCCTCTGATAAGCAGCAGGTAAATGGTGGCCACAGGAATCACTTTCCAACTCCACTAGTCTCTGTTTATGATTAGGTAGACAGAGCCCCAAGGTCATCAAAGGAAATTCTAAAGTTAGCCTAAATTCACTCTAAAGCCTAATTTACTTTTTTAGCCAAGAGCAATTCATATCTTAAATAACTATGTTCAGAGCAGGGAGGTTTTTACAAATGAGTTTAAAAAAACCAAACAAACAAACACAGGAGCTAGGCAGAGCAAAAGGTAGGAATTTCAAACAGAAATTCTACATCCATTACAGCAGGAACCAGTAGATTACTCAATGTCTCTCTTAACAAAACTATGACCTAAACTCAGAAAACCACCCCAGGGCCAAAAGAATTAAAAGCTGAGAGTTTCTTAGGAAATATTTTAACCTTAAAATCTGACCTCATTGTTCTAACTTTAGAGACGAGGCCTGAAGCTGGGCAGGTGGGGCAAGCCCTCTCACTTGCCTGCACAGCTACCATGACTGAGGCTAGCATGCTTCCTGGGACTCTTGGCTGCCTGGGCCTGGGATTAGAAAGGGGGCAGAGACAAGGGAGAAGGGGGAGGAGAAGGGTACAGACTCATAGCAGCCACAGGAAAGAGACAGCAGCTACCAAGGACGATAACTTAAGGCCTCATGGGCAGTCCTTACCACCCTCTCCACCTGGACCAAATGGCAAACTTGCACCCTGCAACACTGGCCACTTCTGTAATTCTGCCCTTCCTGGCTGTGTGTCTATCAGGACACGGCTACAGCAGCTTGTGGTTGCTTGTAGGCCCCATGTGCCTCATACCACATGGGGCTGGGCTAATAAAACACATCCCAGCATCTCCCAGCAATATGCTCTGGGCAAGACGCTGATGCATAAGGGGCAGGGAGGAATGGCTTAAAAGAAAAAAATCAATAAACAAAGCATTTTACCTTTTTAACTCCTGGCTAACTCACCAAAAATGCACTGGTGTAGTCTGTGATCAGAAGAAAATTCTTGCTCAACAAAAGAAATGGTCTCTAAACTGAAGAGAACACCACAGAGTGGGAGAAAATATTTGCCAGCTACACATCAGACAAAGGACTGATAATTAGAATATATCGGGAACTTAAAAAACTAAATTCTCCCAAAACTAATGAACCAATAAAGAAATGGGCACATGAACTAAACAGAACTTTCTCAAAAGAAGAAATTCAAATGGCCAAAAAACACATGAAAAAATGCTCACTATCTCTAGCAATAAAGGAAATGCAAATTAAAACCACACTAAGATTCCACCTCACCCCTGTTAGAATAGCCATCATTAGCAACACCACGAACAACAGGTGTTGGAGAGGATGCCGGGAGAAAGGAACCCTCTTACACTGTTAGTGGGAATGTAAACTAGTACAACCACTCTGGAAAAAAATTTGGAGGCTACTTAAAAAGCTAAACATTGATCTACCATTTGATCCACTCTTGGATCAGAGCAATACCACTCTTGGGGATATACCCAAAAGACTGTGACACAGGTTACTCTAGAGGCACCTGCACACCCATGTTTACTGCAGCACTATTCACAATAGCCAAGTGATGGAAACAGCCAAGATGCCCCACTATTGATGAATGGATCAAGAAAATGTGGTATCTATACACAATGGAATTTTACGCAGCCTTGAAGAAGAACAAAATGTTATCATTCACTGGTAAATGGATGGAATTGGAGAACATCATTCTGAGTGAGGTTAGCCTGGCCCAAAAGACCAAAAATCATATGTTCTCCCTCATATGCAGACATTAGATCAAGGGCAAACACAACAATGGGATTGAACTTTGCTCACAAGATAAAAGCGAGAGCACACAAGGGAGATATGAGGATAGGTAAGACACCTAAAAAATTGGTTAGCATTTGTTGCCCTCAACGCAGAGAAACTAAAGCAGATACCTTAAAAGCTACTGAGGCCAATAGGAGAAGGGGACAAGGAACTAGAGAAAAGGTTAGATCAAGAAGAATTAACCTAGAAGGTAACACACATGCACAGGAAATTAATGTGAGTCAACTCCCTGTATAGCTATCCTTATCTCAACCAGCAAAAACCCTTGTTCCTTCTTATTATTGCTTATACTCTCTCTTCAACAAAATTAGAAATAAGGGCAAAATAGTTTCTGCCGGGTATCGAGGGGATTGGGGGAGAGGGAGGGGGTGGGGTGGATGGTAAGGGACGGGGTGGAGGCAGGGGGGAGAAATGACCCAAGCATTGTATGCACATATGAATAATAAAAAAAATTTTAAAAAAAGAAGAAAATTCTTTGTATCCCATTAGGAAGAATCCATGGCAGGACACATGGGTATAAATGGAGTTTATTAAAAGTTAGGGAAGGGAAATACAAAGGGAAGCATGGTAACACCCAGGTGGAAGCTGGAAGCTGAGAGAGTGTGTTTCTGCCTTTCAGGTGCTTTTAAAACCTATGATAACCTGTGGGAAGGGGAGAACGAGGACATTCCCAGCCAATAATCAATGAGTGGGGAGGGGCAAGGGTTCCCAGCCAGGTGAGGGTGGTTCCTGAGCCAAAGCATGGTTAATCTAAGATGTAATGTTTTTTGTTTTTTTCTGAGTCCCTAATTTAGCCTGCCTCAATAATAGTGATAATCACACCTACTCTTATATTTTCTCAAATATCATATTCTACCTAGAGTTTTGTTAGTTTAAGGTTTAGTCCCTATAAAATCCATAGGCCTCTGGGTAAGGCAAAATTTCAGCTGCTTATTGGAGATAAATACTTTAACAGGACTGATAAGTCTGCTTCATATTTTGGTAGGGGGAGAAAGGGAAAGTCTAAAGGTCACAAATAAAAGCTTTCCTAAAAAGCTTGTAGAAGAGGCAAATAAGCGGGAAAGATGAGAAGAGAATGATTTGACTTCTCTCAATCTCTTATAGATGCATTATAATAGCATCTATATCATCAGCTACAAGGATTAAATGAAAAATGGGTTCCACAAGACTCCAATTCCTCAGGAATTAAGACCAAGAATGGACAGATAGTATTACATCAAATTAAAAGCTTCTGCACAGCAAAGGAAAAACTTACCAGAAGCAAGAGACATCCTACAGAAGGGGAGAAAAGCTTTGCCAACTATTCATTGGATAAAGGGTTAAAATTCAGAATATATAAGAGCTCAAAAAATTAAACACCAGAAGAACAAATAATCCAGCTAATGGGCAAATGGGCAAAATGAGTTGAATAGACAGTTCTCAGAAGAATGACAAATGGCCAAGAAATACATGAAGGACTGTTCAATATCCTTAACCATAAAGGAAATGAAAATCAAAACAACATTGAGATTTCATGTCACCCCAGTCAGAATGACTATCATCAAGAAAACAAATGGGTTGAAGGCATGGCTCAAGTAATAGAGCACTTACTTAGCAAGCACAAGGACCAGAGCTCAAACCCTATTGCTGTTGAGAAAAAGAAAAAAGTTATGTTAGGGACCCATGATGGTTTATGCCTGTATTCTACTTACTTGGAAAGAGGCGATCAGGAGGATCATGATTCAAAGTTATCCTGGACAAAAAGTTAGCAAAACTCTGACCTCAACAAAACAAGTTGGGCATGGTGGTTCAGGAATATAATCCCAGCTATGCAGGAGGCATGTATAGGAGGATTGTAGTTCAAGGCCTATCCCAGCAAACACACAAGACCTTATTCAAAAAATAAAGTAAAAAAAGGTTAGAAGTGTGGCTCAATTAGTAGAGCTACTCCTAGCAAGCATTAAGCTCTGAATTCAAACTCCAATTCCACTGGAAGAAAGGAGGAAAGGAGGAAGGGAGGGAGAGAAGAAAAGGGGGAAAGAAGGAGGAGGGAGAGGGGGAGGGAGGAAAGAAGGAAGGAAGGAAGGAAGAAAATTACAAGAAATTCTGGTGAAGATGCCTAAAAAAAGAACCCTTATGCACTGTTGGTAGGTACGTAAATTATTCCAGGCTCCTGTGGAAATCAGAATGAAGTTCCCTCAAGAAACTAAAAATAGAACTATCATATGCTACAGCTATAACACTCCTGGGCGTATATCCAAATGAATGTAACTCTGCATACAATAGAGGCACCTGCACACCCATGTTTATAGCAGCACTAGTCACAGCAGCCAAGCTATAGAATCAGCCTAACTGCCCATGAACAGAGGAATGGATAAAGTAAATGTGGTATATATTCACAATGGCTTATTATTCAGCCATAAAGAAGAATGAAATTGTGTTGTTTGTAAGTAAATGGAACTGGAGAACATTGTGTTAAGTAAAATAAGCCAGATTAAAAAAAAAACCAAAAAACAAGTATCAAATGTTCTCTTTCTCATGCAGAAACTAGACCTAAAAAACAACAAACAAAAAGAATGACATGAGTATTAAGCAGGGACTGTTTGGTGGGGACATTCAACAGGAGGGAAGAGGATGAAAGGAGAGGGAGATGGGGTGTTAAATATGATCAAAGCACTTTATGTGCAAATATGCAAAAAGAATAATGAAGTCCATTAAAACTGTTTTGAAAGGGGAAAGGAGGGATAAGAAAAAATAGAGGGGGTGAGTTTACTCAAAGTACACTATATGAATATATGGAAACATCACAATGAAACCCCTTTGTGAAATTAATACATGCTAATTTTAAAAAGAATATACAGCTCTCAATAAATTCTTTGTAGACAGGCATAGTGGCTCATGCCTGTAATTCCAGCTACCCAGGAGACTGAGGCAAAAAGGTCATGGTTTGAGGCCAGCCTGGGCAAAGTTAGAGATTCTATCTCAAAAACAAAATACAAACACAAGATTTGGGGCATGGCTTAAGTAGTAGAGCACTTGCCTAGTATGCATAAGGCCCTGGTCTTAATCCACAGGACCAAAAGTAAAATTATAATTAATTTTTTAATCCCCAGTACTACCAAAAATAAAAATTAGGAAAAGCCATCAGTTTTCATATAATAGCCTCCTGTGTTGGTGCATGCCTATAAACCCAGCATAAGGAGGCTAAGATAGGAGGACTGTGAGTTTGAGTCAAGCCTGAGCGATGTTGAAAGACTCTGCCTCTAAAAAAAAAAAAAGTATACAGTTGAGTCGTGTTTAAAGAAATGGTGTTGTAGCTTCTCCCCTTGGGAGGGAACTATGGGACCCTTAAGAACCATTGCTTAAGATTTGATACAGACACTACTGGAGACATCATCTCATCCTGACATTATGACCCCTTGTTGGTAAGCAGCTAGAAGCTGGGTAGGCATGTATAAAAGGTTATCAAAAAAGAGGGAAGCCACTGAAATAGTTGTACAGCTTCTAATCAGCATTATTATAAGGAGACCTGGGTACTTCTTTACGGCTATCCTCAGAAAAATAATAGAGGGGAAGTTATAGGACACCAAAGGGTAGTTACGATGAAAGATTACTTTCATAGACCCTAATAACTTCCCTTGTCTCACGAGTAGTCCCCATACCAACCAAAAAGGGAGACCACTTACTCTTTGAAATTTTGTCTTCCTTTTATTCTGGGCTCATTAAGAAAAAAGAAAATCCAAAACTTGAAAATAAGTCAAAAATGTTACTATGTTTTCAAATAGTCACACTAATGTACTGCCCAACAAACCTGCCCAAGTGCTACCTGATTCAGGTGGCCTGAGACCTCAGCCAAATCCAGTGCTGCAAGCCAAGAATGGTCTTTAGAATCTTAAGTGGCTAGGGAAAAGAATCAGAAGAATATTTTATCATACATAAAATTTATGTGGAATTCATATTTTAACGTCCATAAATAAAGTTGCATTGGAAAACATTTGGCTTACTCCATCAAGTATTGCCTATGGTTTTGAGCTGCATGACTTGCCAGCTCCTTTCTGAAGGGATGAAATTTGTTTCATTGCTTCTTATTGGTCAGGATTCAGGCTCTGTGGTGTTAGATGTTATTCTTTAGAAAAGTGATGTCACAAATTTTTCCCTCAGAGATGCAAATTGTATTTGTAGAAAAGAATTCCATAGTGTATCCATCAGATACACTTTTATTGCCTTGTAAAATAGAAAGCCAATTTTTCATCTTATTCTAGCATTCTCTCTCCTGCTCACTGTTTCAGCTTATTATATCTACTTTTGAGGCACCAGCTTTATCACCTTGATGGGTCCAAGTCTATCACTTACATACAAGGACTTCGTTTTTATTTGAATACTATATTTTTAACTTTCTGAAAATTTATTTTTATATACTCTTCTAAAATGGAATACTTTATTAAAAGAATCCTGTAGTAGTCATTGTAATTTCAAATCACTTATACCTGATCAGTATTTTTTTTTCCTACTGCACAATGAGGAAAAACTGCTGGAGGTCTGCTTGGAAGGTAGACTGATCTTTCCTGAACTGCATGTCCCCCCACACAAAGAACAAAACCATGCCTGACAAATTGTGGGTGGTGCCTGATTTCTTAGAAGAGGACAGAAATTTGCTTAGGTTTTTATCTAGAAAGACTAATTTCTTCCCAGAAATGGCCTACAAATCATATGACTTAGAAAACCAGACCAGACTAGGGACAATTTTATCTTCACAGACTTCACACACTGAAGAGCAAACGCTTGAGCTCTGACCTACAAATACAGTAGAAAGGTCTGGAAGTCCAGTCTGGTGTCATCCTCCTCCTACCCCCAAGCATGTAGCTCCTTCTCCATCTAGGATTAACTTATTTACATGTCTAAATTCTGGCAGAGACAGTGATGTGTAGAAACTGGACTTGCTGGTTACATCAAAAAAACAAACAAAACATAGCTTTCCTGGCACAACATATAATTCCTGTAATACAGGCTCACACCTGTAACCCCAGCTACTCAGAGGTAGAGATCAAGAGGATCAGGGGCTAAAACATGCGGCCCTGAATTCAAACTCCAGTTCCACCCAAGGAGAAGGAAAAGGAGGAGAAAGAAGTACTGTCAGCTTCCTGCTCTTTCAAAGGAGCATCAAATCTGCTTTTACTCCTTTTGTCATTTGTTTATGACCTAAAATAGCCAGTGGCAGAATAAAGAATTCTTGGGAGGAGCAGCTCGGAAGGATCGCGGTTTGAAGGCTAGTCCTGGGCAAAAAGTTAATAAGACCCTACCTCAACCAACAAGCTTGGTGTGGTGGGTCGCTGATGCTCCGGAGGCCTTAAATAGGAGGATCACATGATCCAAGGCCAGTTCCGGAAAAAATGCAAGGCCTTATCTAAAAATTAACTGAAGCAAAAACCAAAAAAATGTATGGCTCAAGTGGTAGAGCACCTGCTTAGCAAGTGTGGGACCCTGAGTTCAAACCCCAGTATGGAGGGAGGAAGGAAGGAAGGAAGGAAAAGGAACTTTACATTATGAGAAAACTTAGACCTAAAGCAAATCATGAGAAAGCAGGAGTCTATACTGTTCAAGGAAACCGGTTATATTGATCAGCCCAGGCAGGCTAACTAAGACAGTGATATTTTGAATGAAATTGTACTTGTCTTGTTTCTGCGTTTTGCTGTTGTAGGGAAAAGGACAGTAGTTCTTTGCTTGCTCCCATCTACCCTCAACATAATCTGCGACATTTCTGTATCTCGGAGACAACCCCTAAGATCGCTGCCCCCCGCTTCCCCCTCACACACCCGTTTTGTTTGGAAGGGTTTACTCCATCAAAGGAGGCTGTACTGAATTATCCCGGAGTTAAGGGACAAGCTGATGACTGTCTGGTGTTGAGTGATGGAGCCAGGGGTCTGGAATCTGAATCTAAGTGAACTGGGGCCGCCTTTGGTTGGTAGGAGCCAGAGTGGGCGGTGGCCAGGGTGCCCTCTTAAAAGTCTCCCCTCAATCTGAAGAGGAGCAAACCCGTGTAAATCAGAACGGTTAATTCCATGGTCCGCTGCTCTGATTATTTCTCCTTTATCATCCACGTGTCTGGGGTCAACCCCAACCCTGCAACAGAGCAAAGCCGCCCGGAGGAAGCGCAAACCTCATCCCCGCCCCCGCCCCAGCCGAGCCGCGGAAGGGGATCCCCACAACCTGCCGCCTCAGACTCGCCTCTGGCGAGAACTTCTGGGGCGCAGTCGGCCTAAATTGTGCAGCTGAGGCCACCGAGAGCACCTAATACCCGGCCAGGCTGGGAATCCTGCTTTTCCGTCCGGGGCTTTGATGAAAGTTAATAGGCTAATTAAAGTGCAAAACCAGAATCTAGCAAAATAGGAGCGCCCCATGAATGCTCTCCGTTATTATCACTCGCAGGAGCCCGTTATAACGCGGGATGCAAAAAGAAACCGGGAGAACCGGAAAGGTCTGCAAAAGGGGCGGGACGCGGGAATCTGGATTTGAGGAGGGGGTGGCGGGGAGCCCCACGCAAACAGCCAATCCAGCCGTCCCGGGGAGGAAGAGGCGGAGCCAGGGCCGGCCCCTGGACTCCGCACTGCTCACTCCCGCGCCAATCGCCGGCCCAGTGAGCTCGGCCCCGCAGCTTCCTCCTAGTTCAGACATGGCTTTGAGCGCCGCGGGCACGGCCGTGAAGGTGAGATCAGCGCTCCCAGGGCTGCGGGTCCGCCCCGCACGTTACCCTCTCGCCGCCGCCCACCCTGGGGACTGCGCCTTGGGGTCGTGCGCCCTGCCCGTGCTCCCCTATCCGGCGAGGCAGTGGAGAGACGGGCGCGCGGCACTCCCCGCAGAGTGCCAGCAGACCTGCCCCAACCTTTGTGGTGCACCCGCTCCCCTAGCGCGTTAGGAAGGGTTGGTGAGGGGCAGTAAGTGGTCGGGAACTGCGCCAGTGCTGCTACCCCTTTCTAGTACCACTTCTTTCAAGGGAGATGCTCCTGGCTGCTGTCAGCGGGAGGCCCAGGTGGTCCGGCGCCTGCAGCTGCTGCAACTGTCCCCCTCATGCCTTGTGGGACTGGCGCTTCCGCTCTCTTGGCTCAACCCACGTGGGAGCAGTGCGTACTTGCTCTTTTGCAAGCTTCCGGCTTCTTTTTCCTGCAAACTTAGATTTCTCCTCCTTGCTGAGGTTTTTCCCTGCTACGCAATGCTGAGGGACTTCTGAGACTTTTTTTTTTTTTTTGGTAAGTATGGAAAAGGAGTACAGGCGTCCCTGCAAAAGGGCCGCTCCCAGTTTGGAGGCCTCTAACTTGAAACTGCCTTGTTTGCAGTCTTGAAAGTTAAAGAGCTCGGTTTTCTTGGGCCTTGAACCCTCAGAGGTCTCGGAGGCACAAGGGATCATTGTGCGTTGGGAATGTCTGGCCAGAGCAGGTTATGAGTTCTGAGAGTTGCAGTGAGCTTCCCTGGGGGTTTTAAACATTTCTGTCCTGGTTGGTGGAGAGATTAGAATTACATTACACAGGAAAAACTGATGATAAAACTTAAAACCTTTTCTAGGCTGTTTTTATTGGCCAAGATCGTAGTTAACTTGGTTCACTTTTAGAAATTTCCGGCCCATGGGACAGAAGGACCGCGGTCTTCTCCAAGCATCTCTTGATTCCCTGCACCTGTGTGCAGTTTTCCTGTGAGCAGGCAAATATCTGTAGTACGCAGTAGGGGTTAGCATGAGCCACTTACAGTGACAGGAAGGGGTGAGGGTGCTGCAGTCAGACTTAGATGTGGAACTTCTTTTGCCATTTTGAAAAGAATATTTCAGGGAGAACAAGGCAGAAAGGGTTTTCATGAAAAGTATATGCGTTCCCTTAAAGTGGGGATTTTACTGCAGAATTTCCTGGGAAGGTTAGAATTGTATGGTCAGTGTTGCACATAGGTATAGCTTATTATGGTAGTGGTTATAAGGAGGGGAACTTCTATAAGTAGCTTCCCCTATAAGTAGGGGAAATTAACTTTGAATTTTCTTTTCTCCAACAATTAAAGTGTTATACTTGGTATCATTATGCTACAGCTTTTCTCCTTTCTCTTACAGGAATGCATTAAATTGCCTTCAAAAATAGGAATGGTATTTAAACAATCTCACTTTAATCTGATTAGCAGTCTTCCTGACACACAGTCTCCCTGTAAAATTAATGCAATGCATTTAAGAGCAGAGTGGACAATGTGATTTAAGCCCTGGTGTAAATATTGAATGATGTATATTTCTGGTCTTGGCAAGCTTCTGAATATAAAATTAAGAGGTACAAATGGTGCTAAGACTGCCTGCTGATTTCTTTCTTTGAGGCTAGACCTTTGCTTTTGATGCTAATACTGTATCCCCAGACTGCTAAGAAAACATCCTATATAGAAGATACAAGATGTCAGTGTCCAGAGCAAACTAGGTTAATAGAAAACCATACGTCATCCTTATGTCATAGAACGGTAGAGGTGACTCATTCATTCAAGACCATATAACCACACAAACCCCTTTCTGCAGATGTAAAGCTAGACCCTGAAAGGTCAACTAAAGTGTCCTGTGTTATAAAAAGCAAGGTTCAGATGACAGAATGGGCCTAGAGCTTGGCATTCCACCAATGAGTTGTGAGGCATTTCTGAAATCTAAAATGTGATCTCTATGCCATTTTATTGTGTGGGTATGAAGCCATCCGTCCTTAGAGAAGAGAGAGTGGAATTGCATGGATAAAGCAGGCTACCTACCCAGACCCACTGGACACTGTCCAGTTACATGGGTGTAGAAAGCACATTTGTGTGTCTGAGCTCCAAGGTGGTGTTTGACCTAACTCAACTGCACCATTTCATCTGTGCATTTAGAAGCAATAGTTTGGTTGGAGATGTTGGGGGTAGAGGTGCTGTAGCTGAGATCAGTGTGGTGAGGTGAAGAAGGAGCTGTGGGAGATAAGAGGCCCAGGCTCCTGTCCCAGCATTACCACTTGTCAGCAACTTACCTACCCCCTGAGCCTGAAGATCCTCTGCTGTATAAGATGAGCACTGGTCACACCTACTTTGGGAACTTTTGGGATTTAGATACAGTAACCTGTCACACACAGAGCTCAGTCCTAGACACTTCATTAATGCCAACCCTACTACCTTCCTTGATATAATACAATTATTAGCAAGGTTGGAACTGAAACTCTAACCTCCTCAGTTTAAGAGGAGATCAATTACATTGGTTAGGTGAAAAACATTGAGTTTTGGCTTAGCAGTATAGTATTTGGTATATCATTCAAATCTGGCTTTCTACTAGCAGAATCCTATTCAAAAATATTTGTTGAGTACCTGCTGTATACGAATGATGCATCTTTGAGTAAGACAAGGTCCCTATCAAGTTTATCTTCTAGTGAGGGTGGAAGACCAACCATCATGAGAGTGAAACAATGAGAGTCGTAGGGGTCAGAAAAGGACCCTAGTGAGTTGAGTTTTAAGCTGTGTTGAAAGCGAATCACCAATGTGGTGGTATTAGGAGGGATGGAGTCCTTTGGAGGGTGATTAGGTCATGAGGATAGAGCCTTCATGAATGGAAGTAGTGCCCTTAATAAAGATGCTCCAGACATCTTTATTGTCCCTTTCCATGAGAAGGCATCATCTATGGACCAAAGAGCAGGCTCTCCCAGACACTGCATTTGCCTTGATCTTGGACTTATTGGCCTGCTGATTGTGAGAAATAAATAAATTTCTGTTGTTTATAAGTCTGTTATTTTGTTACAGCCACTTGAGCAGCTTCAAGGCAACCTGATAGCTGAAATGAGGATAAAAAAAAAAAAAAAAACCTGAGGCAAGATCATAGTCAAGATAGCTAGCACCAAGGTTTGAGCAAGAAGTGAGCTGATGTCCTAGGAATATCAGTGCTGGTATATGGTGAGAATTAGGTGGGTACAGCTGATGGATCCTCAAGTAAAAACCATTGTAAAGAATTTGCATTTGGTTCAAAATCTTTTGGAAGCTATTAAAGGGTTCTAAACTGAGGTAGTGTCTGACTTACATTTTTAAGTGATTGTTTGGCTGCTGAACATAGAATCGCCTGCCAGGGGAAGGCTAAGTTTGGGCAGAAGCCATGGCACTGGTGCCCAAGGCTCGGCTGGTAGCTCTAGAGGTAGTGAAAATCTGCAGGAAGGAGTGGAGGACAAAGGAGAGGATGGTTTCTGTGTCTGATCTGTGGACCCCAAGAGACAGTAGTGATGAATCATTTCCAAATAGGAGCTAAGGAACCATGAGTGACTCTTTGGAGTGAAGAGTATAAATACAGGATTCCTATGCTGAAAGAACTCTGTACTATAGTAATGGAATGGATGCAGAGTAGGTGGTAGATTGAGGAGGGTGCAGCCACCTAGAGTAAGAGTAATTGAGACAGTCATGGTTCACTTCAGGTAGAAGTGGTTGGGGTGGGGGTAAAGATATCACATGTTGGGTAGCCATGGATGGAGGTGGCTGGAATCAGAGGCCATAGATCAACACCTAACATTGTTAACATGGCATTGTCCGGGAGGACCTCAGGGAGATATAGTCCTCCAGTTATCCATGGGAGGGTGACATGTGTGACGATGCAGAAGGCTAAACAAGTCTTTGGCAGGGAGAGGGCATTCTGGAGGGCTCTTTTATGGGCTATAACTCCTCTCAGCTTTCACTCTGAAGGACTAAACAATAATTTGTTGATTGTTTGCTGTGACAAAGAGGGGATATGATCCCACTAAGATGGGTAGTGGGCTGCAAATACAATGGTATTAAGAGTATTTGTGGAGAGTGAGTCTATAAAGCTCTCCTTTTGGCTGCCTTGTGTGTGACTGGCAGATGGCTTCAAACTGGAAGTCCTTACATCATACTCTGAAACTGGGAAGCAGCACTCAGGGACCAGTTGAAAATCAAATGACCAGCACTTTCATTTTTTTTGCCTTGGGACACAATGGCATTTGGGGAAGGACAGGACAGTTTTTTTGTAGAACTGTCCTGAGCATTGCAGCACATAAAGTTTGTCCTTGGCCCTTTTCCATAAAATGCCAGCAGCACTCTCCCCAGCCAAGAGAGCTACTGCCCACTCAGTTGAGGATCCATGGGCTACATCCCTGAGAGACTGACTGGTGAGGAGAGGCAGGAGCAGCCAGGTCTGTGTACTGAACAGCAAAGTAAAATGGGGAGATAATAGGGTTTGGTTTCCTTGACAAAATTAATTTTGATTTTAGGTGTCTTTGGGCACAACACACCTGGTAAGTGTATACAGAAACAGGGATACTACTTCAATGTTTCATTTGATTCTCATGGTAGTTCTACAAATTAAGTAAAAACATGACCCTCATAGGCAAGGAAGATGAGAAAACAGATAATGCAAATATAGTATGCAGTGGACTCTGAATCCTTAACTGTGATTGTAATCATAGCATTCTAACCTGTACCTCAAAGGCATCTAAGCCAGTTAGTACGTTCATCTGCCTCACCTGGTAATTCCTTAGGCTCCAACTCAATCCTGCTGAACCAGAAATTCAGGGGGTGAGCTCAGCAATCTGGGCTTTAACAAGCTGTAGGATATTAGATGCTCACTGACTTTGGAGTTGCTGAACTAGGGTGTTTGTAAAGAATGAGTCTTTGCCTTCTAACAGACTCTCCAAGTGATTCTTACTGGTGTGTTGTTTCCTGTGGCTACTGTAACAGCTACCTCAAACTTAGGGTCTTCAAACCACACCAGTGTAGTTTCACAGTTCTGGAGGCCAGAAGTCCAAAATGAACCTTAGGAGGTGAAGATAAGGTGTTGGTACGGCTGATTCTTCTTGGAGGATCTAAGGGGAGTCCATCTCCTTGCCTTTTCCAGCTTCTGCAGAGACCAGCATTCCTTGGCTCACAGCCCCACAATCACATTCCTTTTCTATCACATCACCTTCCTCTGACCTTCTTGCCTCTCTTTTTATAAGGACCCTTGTGATTTCATTTAGGGCCCACCCAGGAAATCAGGATCATCTCCCTATATCACGGGCTTTCATTTAATCACATAAGGTAATATTCATAGGTTCTGGGAATTGGGATATAAATAAGATCTCTCTGGGGGTCTGTTATGGTTTGTATATTAAATGTCCCCCAAAGACCCATATGCTAAAGGCTTTGTCACCAGCCTGTGGTGCTATTGGCAAATGATGGAAACTTTAGGAGGCGAGGCCTATTGGAATAAAGATAGAGAAAGAAGATATTGGAACCCCAGCCCCTTCCTCCCTTTCTTTTTGCTACTTGGCTTCCATGAGATGAACAGCTTTGCTCCACTATGTACGTCTCGCCACAGCATTCTACCTTGCCACAGGCTCACAGTCCACCATTCCAAGTGACCATGGACTGAAAACATGAGCCAAAATAAAGTTTTCTTCCTTCAGTTGATTTTCTCAGGTATTTTGTCACTCAGAAAGCTGATTAACATAGAGGTCATTATTTAGCTTACTGCACTCAGCTAGCCCACGTTTTAGAAACTTGTGGTTTAAGCCATAGAACGGGGTGCTCAATTCTGGCTGCACATTAGAGCCACCTGCTGAGCTTTGAATAAAACAAACTATGCCTTGCCCATTTATCAGAATTGCAGTCTGAGACCTAGGCTTTAGCATTGAAATCTTCCCAGGGGATTCTGGTATCCTTCTGCTGACTCAAGAGGAACTCTGTGCCAGATCTTGCCATTGTTCCACCAGCAAAGGAGGGCTGTAGAGAACACAATGAGCTTCGAGATTTCTTCTCAAGCCAGTTGGCCTTTTGAGGAATGAAGTGTATCTTCAAGAGGGTGTCTGCCCCTTAGACTTATATCTTGATGTTGCAAAGAGAGCCTTGTATGTTATGATCCCCCTGGCCATCTATGCTTCTCTGACTAAAATATAATGCCATTGTATTGGTTTACCAGGACTGCCATAACAGCACTACTAACTGTGTGGCTTAAGAAACAGAAACTTAGTACTTCAGAGTTCTGGAGGCTAAAGGTCAAGATCAAGGTGTTACGGGCTGGTCTCTTCTTGGCTCTCGGATGGCCAGCTTCTCTACATGTCTCCCCATGATTTTCCTTCTGTATGTATCTGAGCCCCAGTCTCTCCTTACAAGCACACCAGGTTATTGGATTAGGCCCCTCCCAGTGATCTATTTGACCTTAATCACCACTTTAAAAGACCCTCTCTCCGATTATAGTCACATTATAAAACACCAGGAGTTTGAAAGTAACATATGAATGGAGAAGGAGCACCATTTGGCCCATAATCCTTCTCTGCAAAGGTTTCCAGAGCAGGTGTCTTGTCAGAGATAGAGCTATCAGCTGTCTTTTGGACCATATTACAGATTTTAAACAGGCCTCCCATGCTGGGGTATTTGGTCACTCTGTCCCCATGTAGCTAGGTTTCTTGAATTCTGCAAGATTCTGAGAGGCTTTAAAGCTAGGTTGGCCCAGTAATGAGGACTTCTGCCTACTGTACTTGCCAAGCTTGTCAGCAGCAACCAGAGCTGAAGGACTGAAATGTTCAGATCCGGGTCTGTGCCGGCTCCAACTCCAGCTCTCTTATCTCATCATGAGCCTGAAGCACTCAAAAGTAGCCCACCTCCCTGGCATGAGCTGATCTCAGCTGCTCAAGGTTGTGGTCTTTTGAAATACCATTAGAGCACTGTCCAAGTTTCAGAGTGATGAAGTCTCTTGGGGCCTGGTACCAGGGAAAGTGGACATACAGTAGGGATTAGTATGCACCCTTTCAGACTTGTTGTAAGTAAGCATTCTGGCCAGGTATGCCACTGTTTGGATAAAATGCTTTCACAGACCATCACCCTTCCTATAGAGGAGGTTAGCTTGGTGGTTTTATCAATGGAAAACTGGGAGGAACCACAGCTGTTAAAATCTGGTTGACCAGATGGTTCCTATTTCAGAACTTTGTCTTGTGTAATGAACTCCTAGTTGCTCATAATTGACTCAGAAATTCTGTATCAGGTCTTGCACCCATTTCTTAGGCAGTCTAGAGTTGCCTGGAATTGTTGGAATTGATAACCCTCCAGTGCCAAAAACAGACACACATGAGACAGAAAATCTTGACAAGGCAATTTTCTCTTGATCAAGAGGATGCAAGCGTGTGCTCACTCCAGCTAAGCAAACACGAAAGCACAAAATGGCTGACAGTGGCTCCTCCTTATATCCCTGACGCAGTCCTACCTGCCCCTCACTTGGGATTTTTCCAGGTCAAAGATTAACAATCTCCCTCAATTGGCTAAAAGGCTTGGGGGATGGGTTAGGGTATGCAGTTTGGCAGGCAATGGAGTTATACAGGAATCCAGAAGAAGAAGCAAGGACCCTATAAACATGCAAGTCACCTAAGATGGCGACCTGAGGAATTTTTAAGTAATCTAAAAGAGTAACAAATACTTTGATAGAAAAGATCATTTTTCTTATAGACTGATGACTAGTGCTCTAGTCCCAGGGGTTTGGCATGATCTTTTCATTATTTCCTGAGAATATGAGATCATGAGTGACTCCACATCATAATGGTTAAGCCTCAAAGACCTGGGCTCCGGTTTAGCATTGCTCCTTATAATTTGCTCTTCGACAAATTTCTTCATTTTTTTGTTCTCTTTTCCCATTTGTAAAATACCATAGGGCCTGAGTTACAGAGAGGCTGTGATAAATAAGCCCTCTGAAGCATTTACACAGTACCTGTGACATGTAAATGCTCAGACACAGTCACTTATTGAATTCAGAGGCCCAAGGGAGTTTATCGAATTGAGCTATCGCGCGTGCGTGTGCGTGCGTGCGTGCGTGCGTGTGTGTGTGTGTGTGCGTGCTTCATCTAGCAGTCGCTATAAAGCCAGCAGGTGGCGACATTGGCTAAATCTTGATATTGCTGGCCTCCATCTTGGAGGTCCAGTTCTCTAGTGTGGCAGGACAGTATGCAGTCACCACTCTATTATCATGTGCTTTGCAAGATGTGGGTTTCCATTAACAACTAAAACCTGTTGAATGACCGGATGGGCTTGTCTGCAGATCATTCCAATGCCAGAGTCCTTTACGACCTAACTGGAGAGCAGTGACCACTTGCTTTCAGGTCAAGTACTATATGTTCTTTGCTGAGGTCTGAGTTGCTGACTGACTAATGCAGGGCCATAATACAGCCAGAGTGGTGTGGACTCAAGCTTGGGGATGCTGCCAGTGAGCTCAAGGCCTCTGACCTTCAGCAGAACACTTGACTAATTTATTCATTACTTCTTCCATGCTGCACTAGCTTGTCTAAACTAAGAGATTGGTTCCAAAACAATTAGATTTGTTGTGTATATACAAGCTGAGGGCCCAGTGTTGATTCCAGAATCTGAGAAGCTATGACCCAGGGGACATCCAGAAACAATCAAGATAAAGTGGAAGGAAGGGAAGGAAATACCTAAGTTTCTACGAGTAGCTGAATTTCCAAAGAGTAGGCGGAGAATAATTGAAGAGTCAGCAATTTATTTTTGTGGTGTAGGATGAGGACCCTTCCATTATCTTTTATTTGGAAGTAACATGAAATGAGTGATGAAAAAACCACACCAGAGCAAGGGCTAGAATTGCATAAAACAGTACGATATTCTTGAAAAAATATTTCCATTGGATTGGATGATTTAAATGTGTAGAATTAGGTGAACACTACTATTGGTTTAAAAACTTTAATATTGACTACTTTTCACTTGTAATGTTTACTTGATACAAAAGATGTAACCTGCTGTTGTTTCAATAGTGTGCCACAAGGTGGCACCAACGTCAAAACTGGTTTAACCTTTAAGGAAATGAGTAAACTTGAACAGTTCAGTAAGTAAAAGCTTGCTAAATTGTCCTTGTTTTCTTGATTTTTTTTTTTTTCCCTGAGATTCTGGGTTTGAACTCAAGGCCTCACGCTTGCTAGGCAGGTGCTCTACCACTTGAGCCACTCTGCCAGCACAAGTTGTTGATATTTTTTCCCCCCCAGTAAACTTAGAGAACCATTTTCCTACATGTTGACTTAAATCAACTTATGTACCTTGACCTGAAAATTATTTAATTCGGATGTCAAATTTATTCTTAATTGTGGACGTTTCATTTTATTTAGTAAAAATCTTACTCAATTGATAATAGATTAAAACCTTTTATTGAAAAATGCTCTGGACCCTTTCTGTGAGGTTTCTAGTAAAGTGTTGTATCTTCAGCCTGTCACTCACTTTTTAAATATTGTCAGTCCAGAAAGACTCCTAGTGATTTTAGTTACTTGGTTGTTAGTTTTAATATTTGTCTTTGTAATTGTTATTTTTGTGTTAACTCTTAGAGGGTAGAATCATGTTTTTCTACCTTATCTGAGGACAGGGGCTATCAGATCATCTCTGAAAACTTCAATACAATGATTGAACTTAAAATTAGAACTACCTTTGGATTACTGTTCTATTAATAGATGAATTTAGCATATGTATAGTACACATTGTATGTGAAATACCATATGTTTATTTACCGTATGTAAATGTGAAGTTACACACAGGCACGGGTGCGTTTGATTCCATAAGTATATCTGAAGCTGACTTTTTATCCACTCCTACTCTAGTCTCTTTTGTCTGCATTCCCTGCAGTTCTGTGACTCTCATGACATAGGAAAGAAAAACCTCTCATTTCTTTATCAAATGTCCTAATGAGGGAAAGTCACCATCCAGTGGACATAATGAAAATTTCATGTCCTGGCAGTTTTCTGAACATTGTTTATTCCATAATCCATTCGGTAGAGAATAAAATTGGTTAGAAAGAACTTTCTACAACCACATTTGCTTACTTTTATGACGTGTTTTCTAACCTAAAAGTACCTTTCTGTGCTTATTTGTAACTCAAAAATAAATGTGATAGAGTCCAAAAAAGTGACCTACATTTGGTTATTTTTAGAAAGAGAAGATCTTAATGTTTGTTCATTTATTTTTTATGAAGTCCTTCAAATGTTTGTTGACTAAGTTTTTAGTAATTTTCAATTTTTTAAAAATGAATCTTAGTAGGAATAGAGAAGAGTATGAGTATGGATAAATGAATTTTCTTAAAATAAATACTTTGTTTCTAATGAAAAGTAATGATCTTTTTTTCTCCTTTAGATTGGAATAATTGGTGGAACAGGCCTGGATGATCCAGAAATTTTAGAAGGAAGAACTGAAAAATATGTGGATACTCCATTTGGCAAGGTTAATATCCAGTTAGTAGAGACATGTTAGTGTTTCCATTTCTCCTTACTAGCTTGATTTTACGTTAAGACAAATATTTGCTTTTGACTTTAACAGCCCAGAGTGGCTCTCACAATCAGTTTCCATCAGCTGAGAAGGTTATCTGTAAGGGTGCCTTAGACTTTGCTGTTTTCAAGTAACTTCTCAATATATGTTGTTAGAAGCTAGGCACTCATTTCAGACATAGCAACTGTACTCTTCAAATCTGCATTCAAATCGGCTTCTGCTTCTCCTTTGGGGCCTGTAGGTCACACAACAGTGATTTAGGGTACAGGTACTGACTAATAGGATGAAGTGGCATTTTCTGGGTGAACCCTGTCCCAGAGGAGAATTGTCTTGGGGATCCAGAACACAGTCAGTAATTAGTGACACTGGAAATAAAACTCTTCCTTTCCTAGGACAGGCTGCTTATTCTATAAGCCCGTGTCAAAAACCTGAGCCAGGGAGAGTCATGTGCCTACTCCTAATTCCACACTGCACTTCCAAACATTGTAGTTCCCCTGATTCTCCATGAAGATCTCTACACCTGGCCATTCCAACTAAACCCTCCTTTTCAGCCCTGATTAACCTCGGGTCATCCAAATCCTGTTCTCATCTTGGCCCACTTCTTAGCCTCATGATTTCTTAGCTATCTCTGTTCTAAGGGCATTTCCCGTCATTGCCTCAAGTCATCCCATGGTCACCTGAGACCTGGTTAACACAAGCAGATAGTTCCTGTGCTGAGTTCTTCATGCCACAACAGTGGCCAGCTAGCCTATTGGCTTTTCACTGTCACACCTGTTCTTGAACCTGCTAAGTGCCCTTGACACATCTAAATTTAATTAGTCTACTGTCAGAGTCCCCTGGGATACTTGCTACAAATAGACCTTACTAGATAGTACTTATTACACACAACCTTCGGAACCAGTAGAGAGATCAATAAATATTTGTTGATAATTATATTGATCAATAAAATCTAAACTCTAAGCTGTATCTTTGAACTCCCAAGTTTCCATGAATCAATTGTAGTAATCATTGAAATGATAGCTTTTTTTAGTTGTTTATACACATGTTTTTAAAATCACTGAGTTGTAACTGTTTTTCATTGCATGCAGCCATCTGATGCCTTAATTTTGGGGAAGATAAAAAATGTCGATTGTGTTCTCCTTGCAAGGTAAAGTATTTTAAGTTTTTTAAATGTGTCTACTAAAAGGAAATTTGAATTTTAACTTAAATTCTAGAAAGAGTAATGACGGAGGTATGAGTTTTTATGTGTTAGAGCCATCAGAACATCTTAATCACTTTTGTGACTTATATTGATTTGGGGTAAGCTGTAATGACTTAGGAAATGAAAGATCTCATGCCTACCTCCTGTCTCCTCCCCTGCTCCCCCTTCCCCCCGCCACTGCCTCAGATAATCAGTTTGACTAAAATTAAAGTTTTGTTTCTAACTGCAAGAAGAAATTACCTTTTTTGTTCATTTTTTTCCTTCAAATTACCAAGATAAACAAAAACAATGCTTCATTTACCACTTCTTGTGTAGCAGTAGTAGTATTTGTGACGAGGGGGCACTGGGTTACTTGTTGTTCCTATACCCTTGTCCCCTGGACAGGGCTAGTGCTGCTCCCTTATTATATAGGAAGCAGCATTATTTTTATCACATGGTTAGAAATTACACTACATGCATTAGTTTTACATTGTGTCACAAATTAGCCAAGTATAGCAGCTTAAAACAGCACACATTTCAGTTACTGTGAGTCAGAAGACTGGTGGGTTATCTGCTTGGGACTCACAAGGTCACACATGAAGAGTTTTTTGGAGCCCTGTGGTTGTTTTCAGAATTCAGTTCCTGGCAGTTGTAAAAGGAAAGTCAGTTCTAGAAACTGTCCACGTTCCCTGCAACATCACAGCAGCAGGTGGTGCCATAACAGCTTGCCCCTAGAAGGCTAGGAGACTCTCTGAGCATCCCAAGCTGATGACTGAGTGTGAGTTTCAGGTCCATCCACACTGAAGAGGAAGGAGTTATGGAGGGCATGAAAACAAGGATCTTAGAAAAGTCTGCTTGCCTCTACATTTTTTAAAATAGGAGTGGATTCTTGGGAGCTAACACAACTAAATTTTCATTTTAGATCTTCACCCAGGGTAGATTTGTTAGTCTGTAGTCATTGCTAGAGTAGTATCACTTAATTTTTTCCAAACTATAGGAGGAAACGGTGATTTGGCTCAGTGCTGAAGATTTATACTACTGAAATGAAAGGTCAGACTGAGATATTTGACCTGTTAATGTAGTGTTTCTGAGCTATTTTTTCCTCCCGGTGACAATACTGGGGTTTGAACTCAAAGCCTCATGATTGCTAGGCAGGTGCTCTGTCACTTCAGCCACACACCCAGCCCTTGAACTGCTTTTGGTTGTTTAATTTCTTTTGGAAAATCTAATCAGAGTTTTGGAGACTAGCCTCAGAAAAACATATGTGCCATTTTGTCATTGTTGGTTCCCCCACCTTTTGAGAGATCATCTGACAAACTCTGTTTGTCTGCAGTTATGCTGATGCATTCAATACTTCTGTTCAGAAAAGTCTACTAAAGTCTTCAAAAATATAAACAAGAGACATTTACTAACCTTATATAAAGAGATATATTTCATTATCTATTTTACAGATGAAAAAAACTGGACTCAGAGAGTTGAGTGACTTTGGTAAGGCCTTAGAGCTAGCACATGGCAGAGCTTTGAAACCAGTTATAATCCAAATCCCAAAATTCTCTTTTTTTCTTTTTAATGTTTGGATATATTTACTTCTAGTCTTTTTTTTTCTAAATATGGCTGCAGAGTATTAATATTAAATATATAAATGTGTAGATACTCAAATTTATACTTATGAATAACAGATCCTAAATGTTTTCTCCAAAAATAAATAAATATATAAGGCCAAACAAAGCCCACACTTACTCACCATTGGATAAGGTAAAGTTTGGTGTGTTGTTTTTTGCTTCTATACATGTTTCTGCATGTAAAGGAAAGGTTTTGGGTGGTGGGGGTTGCTTTGCAGTACTGAGGTTTGAATTTAGCTCCCACACTTGCTAGACAGGTGCTCTGCTGTTCAAGCCATGCCTCCAGTCCACATGTAAGGGAAGCAGGACTCTTGACACTGCTTTTCTGTGGTAGCACATCACATGTGTTAGTTTTTCAAGCACCACAGGTTATAAAATACTGCCCATTTGTGTATAAGAATGCCATGTAACACATGTGCATTTCAAAAATTATTTTGGAAATTTAGTTCCCTTCATTGGCTCTTCACTGGAGTTTTTCTGGGTGTGTGTGTGTGTGCACTTGTGTGTTCCAAGTGAAGAAAGAGTTTTAAGCAAACATGTTTGTTTGTCCTACAGATCTAATCTCTTACATGGCAAGTGTCCTATTCTAGGTGCCAGTGAGAAAGACTGACCAAGGACATCACCCTCAGAATTTATTCTTGGTGGAAAGGTGACCACCAAAAGAACATACATAGTTTAAGTTTCTGAGAAGTGCTAGAAATAAAAATAAATTCGAGGGATAATGACATGACTTAGAGGCAGTGGTTGTGGAAGGCATCTCTAGGAACTGAGACCTAAAGAGGGTCAGAAGCCTGCTCAAGAATGAGCATGGAAGAGCAGCAAGGCCAGTGAACACTAATTGGAATAAATAAAGGTAAGAGTCAGGGTTGCATTCATAAGCTGGGCCCAAATGATATTAGGTCCACAGTTGGATTTTATTTTAAGTACTTTAAGTATTTTAAATGGCTGTATTAGTTTGCGGAGCTACCCTAACAGTGCCACAGACTGGCTGCCTAAATATCAGAAATACAGTTTTCTCACCATTCTGGCTAGAATTCTGAAATTAAGGTGTTGGTAGAAGTGGTTCCTTCTGAGAGTAGTGAGGGGTCAATTCCATGCCTCTCTTAGCTTGTACTCTCTGTTTTCACATCCTCTTCCTTCTGTACATGTCTTTGTCCAATTTTCCCCTTCTTACAAGCATACCAGTCCATGGTAATAACCTCATTTTAGCTTAATTGCCTCTGGAAAAACCCTGACTGCAAATACAGTCATATTCTGAGGTACAGGTGGAGATCACATCAACATATGAATCCTTATGAGCCATAGTTTAGCCCATAATAGTGGTTCTTGGACAAAACTGTGGCTGTCACCCTAATAACTGGAAATTCATATTTTAGATGTTTTCATTAGCTTATTCAGATGGTCAGCAGAAAGGAATGAAGAGATTTATTGGGGAACTTGATTTTCTATTTCTACTTTGTTTCATTGCTGCCTTTTGTTTCTTGTATAATGGAATATATGAAACCAAATGTTTTACTCTGAGGTGTTTGTGTCCCATAAGACAAACACAGTATGTCTTTCTGGAGTGTGACTTCTCAGTGAAGTATTGCCTTCACTTGATAGGAAAATACATAGGTGGAATGTAAAACTGACCTACATTTTAAGATGAAATGCTTGATTGGTTATTGCCTGACCTCTTCTCATTCTTCCTCTGATAGTAAAAATGCTTTTGATGGAAAAAGTTGGGAAACATGGCTATAGATTAGCTTTCTTTTCTAACAATATTAAAATGCCCTGAACGCTTTTCTACCATTTCATTCTCTTCTCCTTAGACATGGAAGGCAGCACACCATCATGCCTTCAAAAGTCAACTACCAGGCAAACATCTGGGCTTTGAAGGAAGAGGGCTGTACACATGTCATAGTGACCACAGCTTGCGGCTCTCTGAGGGAGGAGATCCAGCCTGGTGACATCGTCATTATTGATCAGTTCATTGACAGGTGAGCAGTCACTTAAAGTGTGTTAGGCTCTGTCCATCTCCCAGCTCAGATGGACAACGTGTGGGAACCCCAGGGAGAAGGGGAGGGCAGGGCACAAACTCCCTTTAAACCTTTTATTATGGGACTTTTACTTTTTACATTTAATTGACAAATAATAGTTTTATACATCAGTGAGTACAGTTTGGTATTTTGATGTATATATGCATTGCACAATGATTAACAATTCAGCTAATTAACATAAAGACCTCAGATACTTAATAATTTTGGTGATGAGAACAATTGATTTTTACTTTTTTAGCAATTTTGAAATATATACTATATTATTATTTCCTATAATCACAATACTTCTTTGACTGTCAGATTCCACACATAAGTGAGGTCATGCACTATTTGTCTTTCTGTGTCTAGCTTATCGCACTTAGCAAAATGTCCTCCATTTTGTCACAATTCATTTAGTCACAATGACAGTTGTCTTTTTATGGTTGAATAGTATTCCATTTTGTCTATATACACATTTCTCTATCCATTCATCCCTGATGACACCTACATTAATTTCGTATGTTCACTATTGTGAATAGTGCCACCATACATGTGGGTATGTTTCAACATGCTCATTTCATTTCCTTTGGAATAGGCCCATAAGTAGGGTTGCTGAATCATACGGTATGTTATATTTTAAGTTTTCTGAGGAACTTCTCTACAGTTTTCCAGAATGACTATACTAATTTACATTCCCACCAAGAGTGTGCAGGAGCTCCCTTTTCTCCATATCCTCACTAGAACTATCTCTTCTCTTTTTCATAAGTCATTCTAACAGATGTAAGATACTGTCTAATTTTAACTTTAATTTGCATTTCCCTGATGGCTAAGAGAATGACCATTTTTAATGTGTTTTGGCTGGTTGTATCTTGAAGAATATCTTTTGAGGGACCTTTTTTTTTTGCTATTATTTTTAATTGGGCTATTGCTGTTGCATTCCCTATATATTTCAGATATTAGCCAGATATATAGTTTGCAAATACTTTTTTCTAATCCATAGATCATCCCTTTATTTTGCAGGAATTTTTAAGCTTGTATACCACTTTTTTAAAAAGATCATACATTAATACTTTCTTATCTAGACCATGCTCTCCTTTTCACTTTTATCTTACAAACTTCTTTTTTGCATAGTTGAGTTTTTTCAGAAAGGGCCCAGAGAATGTCCACTCATTACACACATGTGCCTTCTTGTCTAGAGGTCTCCATCTTCATTTTCCCTTTTGTCTTGTATTGTCCCACATTCTGGATTTTACTGATTGTATTATTGAGTCATTTATTATCTTCCCTGTCCCTTGTGTTTGCTGCAAACTAAAATCTAACTGTGGAGGCCTGATTGAAACCAATTGCGAATTCTTGGCAAGAATCCTACCTTCTGTATCCTATCAGGGCCTAATGATGTCTAATTCTTACAGAGTTAAGATCGATCAGGTGCCTAGAGTTGTTTTTGTTACTTCATTGCACTACTATTATATAATGTTCCAGAGTCAAAAAAAAAAAAAAAATCAAACAACAATGGCTGCCAAGTTTCAGGGCCTTTTCTGCATGTAGAAGTAATTGAGGGGCTAGGAGTGTAGCTCAATGGTAGAGTGTTTGCCTAATGTGTGAAACCCTGGATCTAGTCCCTAGCACCAAAAAAGTAAATAAACAAATATTTTTTTTAAATCACAAGGTAGTCTCCTAGGACCACTCCTTATCCTATTCCTGGTGGAAATAACCACCTCCCAGAGTGCCCTGGGTAGAGACAGGAATCTCTTGGGTCAGAGGGGACCAGAATGGGGCAGGAGGTGTCCCATTTGGTGTTTCCTTTTACAGCCCTTTTCAGTCACTCCACCCTGTCCTTCCTAGCTGTTACCTCTGAGCTTACCACATCTAAAGGCATCTCCTGCATTGAGGTGGGTTATCTAATCCACTGCTGTCATCCCTTAGGGATTCATTATAATTTTTATTCCATTAGAAGCATTCTTAACTTTCCTGGTGGAATGAAACCGTATGAAAATGTTCATGCACCCACAGGAGTGCCTGGCCCATAGCTGTTTGGTCAGAATTTCATTTGAAAGGAGGGACAGGATGGCATTTTTAGAAGACATCTTAATCAAAATCTCTAAGGATGTCAAAGTCCAAGTGTTTGGAAGTAATAACTTCAGAAAATGATTGTGATATAATCAATAAGAACAATTTATGTCTCCACATTCAGGATGATCCAGATTTACAAAGTTATAAATCAGTATGAAAAGAAAAGTCTGAATTGGGCACTGAATTTGGGATTAATTTGTTACTTAAGTGGTATAACTGTGCACTGTTGCATTTCCCAGTCCTTTCTGTCACATGTAGTAAAATGTAGGTGCTTTATATAGTGACACTTTAAAGAATGCAGTTAGCCAGAAACTAGAAAGAGAAAAGGTGTTTCCATCAGATCTGGTTTCATTCTATCTTGGCAATACTTAGCCATGTAACCTTACAGTCTTCTGGTGTCTTTTTTTATTTTATGAGCTGTGTGGATAATCTGCCTCTTTGATGTTTCCCTTTTTTTTTTGGCAGCACTGGGGTTTGAACTTGGGGCCTCACACTTGCTAGGAAGGCACTTTTAACACTTCAGCCACTCCACCTTGATGTTTCCTTGAAAGTTCAAAATCTCTAACAAGTGCCTTTGACAGAATCTAGAATGTGTTGCCTGCTCTATAACTGGGTGATATTATTTTTTTTAGTGTGTATTAATTGTACAAAGTAATGGGTTTCATTGTGACATTTTCTTGGATGCATATAGTGTACATTGATCATATTCATTCCCTTATACCCCTCCCCATCCCCTTCCTCCATTCTAATGTCCCCGTTCTACTTTCATCTTTTTTTTAATCTGCATTTCACATATGAGAGAAAACATTTCAGTAGTTGTCTTTCTAAGTCTAGCTTACTTAACATAAGTATCTCTAGTTCTGTCCATTTTCTTAAAAGTAAAAAAAATGTCTTCTTTGTGACTGAATACTCCATGTGTATACAACACTTTCTTCATCCATTTGTGATGGTTAATCTTGATTGTTGTCTTGATAAGAACTCTTCTGAGTGTATATGTGGATGTTTCCAGAAAGGAGTAACTAAGCGGGGAGACCCACTCTGAATGTGAGTTGCACCGTCCTTACAGAACATCCTGACAGAACAAAAGGGGGAAAAGGAGAAGGCCTGCTATGAGAGACATTTTCTCTCCCTTGACTTCCTGGCTAACATTTGAGCTGCTCACTTTTGCCACACCCTACCCACCATGATGGACTAAAACCTGTGACACCATAAGCCAAATTAAATCTTTCCTCCCTTAAGTTGTTTTGCTCAGGTATTTTGTCTTAATCTACCATGAGTCTATAACTTACCTATTGTGATAGTGCTACAATACATGTGGGTACGCAGGTATTGCTTATGTATGCTGACTTTGATCCTTTCAGGTATAAATACATATACGTGCACATGTATATGTGTGTGTGTATCTCCAGAAGTGGTGTGGCTAGATTGCAGTGTAGTTTGTATAGCATTTGTTTTTGTTTATATGATGATAGCCATTCTCATTGGGGTGAGCTGGAATCTCAGCATAGTTGTGATTTTCATTTCCCTGATGGCTAAAGATGTTGAACACTTTTTCATGTATTTGTTGGCATTTTTTTCTTTTTTTTTTTCCTTCAGAATTTAGTAGAATATGAGTTTTTATTCATTTCATATAAAAATATACACTCAAAAACATAATTGCCTTTGTTGGTCTTTGGTCAGCAGATGTGATAGAAAATAAAGATGCTTGATTAGTCTTTAATGCTGTTTCCTTTGAGTGTCTTCTGCAGTGCTGGTGGTCATGAATTGCTTTACCTTATGCTTATCATAGAAAGTCTTTCATTTTTCCTTCAATTTTAAAGTGTAACTTTGTTGGATATAGTAATCTTGGCTGGCAGTTATTGTCTTTCAGGGCTTGGGATGTATTGTTCCATTCCCTCCTTGATGTTTAGGGTTTCTGCTAAGAAGTGTGTTATTCTGATAAGTTTGCCTGTGTGACTTAGCTCTTTCTTGAAGCTTTCAGAATTCTTTCTTTGTTATATATTCTTGTCATTATAAGAATATGTGGAAAAGTTCTTTTCTGGTCATATGTATTTAGGGTTCTAAATAATCTGGATATTCATCTTTCCCTATATTTGGGAAATTTTCTGCAATGACTTCACTGAATAGATTTCTATCTCTGCTCCTACTTTGATGCCAAAATATCATGCTTAATTGCTTAATCATTTCTCAGGGTCCTCAAAGTTCTGATCATAGTTTTTATTGCTGTCTGAATGTAATAGCTCATCATCCTGTCTTCAGACCCTGATAGTCTTTCTTCTGCTTGATCTATTGGTGATGCTTTCCACTGAGTGCTTTATTTGCTTTATTGAGTTTTTCCATTTGCAATATTTCTGTTTGTTTTTCGATTTTTTTGTGTTTGATTTTCCACAATCTCCATCTCTGCTAAATTTATTATCCATATCCTACATTGTCTTCCTTACATCATTCAACTGTTCATATATGTTCTCTTTGAAGTCATGGGTCATTTCTGAAATTGGGCATTTGAATTCCTTGTCCAGCATCTCATCTGCTTCTGTATCTTTGGATTCAGTTATTGAAGAATTAAAATTTTTTGGAGAAGCCACATCACCTTATTTTTTCATATTTTAAGTATTTGCTGAAATTTGCTTATCTCTTGGGGTGGATCTCTCTTTCCTTTTAAATGTAGGTCTTCCAAGTGAAAAGCCTTCTTTTGAGGGCTAAATCCCAAATATGACTCAGTTGGGAGAAAACAATCCACAGTAACAACACAAAAACAAATCAGATGTATAAATAAAAACAATTACACCCCCAATAATAACAGGGGAAAAAAAGCAGCAAAAGTAATGTAAAATATTCTAAGAAGTTAAAAATTAATAAAGGTAAAGCCAGTAATAAATTAATACAAAAAGATAAGAAATAAAAAGATTATCAGATGAAGATACAAGGAAAAATAGGGAGACACAATAAAGCAAGCTGAAACAAAACAGACAAAAATTCCTCCTTGCTGAGCAGACGGAGGCACATTTTTCCCAGGCTCGGGCATAGGTGGGGCAGTGTGTGGTATTCCTTCTCAGATCTAGTGAAACAAGTCAAACCAGATGGTGACCTGTGGAGGCTGAGTACCTCCTTGCTTGCCTGCTAGGCCTTGTCTGCCAGCCAACCTGAGCTAACACAATGACTGTTGCATGACTGTGTTCATGCCAGTAAGCTCTGTATGTTGACCCGGGAAGGAAATCTTGCCTGCTGAGAGCCACTTGTTTGAGTGCCCCCCTCACAACTAAGGTGTCCATTAGTGCACCCATGCGTGTGGGAAATGCCCAAGCAGTAACAACTTGTCCTGTAATGTCTCTGAGCTTCTGTGTGTAGAAATGGCAAGCAAAGCAATATACACTGGGTGGGCAGGCTGTAGCACTGAGTGATCTTACCAGCCCTGGCCAGGCCATTCTCTGTCCCAGTCTATGCATTTAGTCTGTATCTCTGTTCCCTCTTCAATGCCAAAAATTCATGTTTGTTCTCTTAATTATGTCTTAGAGGTCCTAAAAATAGTGGTTGTGTTTTTCTTCTTAATAACTGTCTGAATGTAATAATTTATCAACCTTGTCTTCAAGCCTTAATATTCTTTCTTCTGCTTAATATTGTTTGTTGGTGATGCTTTTCACTGAGACTCCTCCACCCAATTCCTTTCACAGCTCTTCTCTCCGAGGTCAGACCACTGCTTTTGAATGGAAACACCTTCCACTTCCCTCTGTACCACAGTGCATGCTTTCCACTACATACACTTGTATTTGCGAACTTGTGTACAAGCCAGCCTACACTGGCTGTCGGGGTGGCCATCTACCAAGCTAATAAGGAGGAGAGGCCATTGAGACTTGAGCTACAGGTGCAGGGGCTTCTGATCCTCCCAGCAATAAGATGATAGGAGCCATCCGTCAGTACCTTCAGCAGCGGCTTGGTGTGAATTCTGCATTGGTGTAGCTTTCCTGAACCTTTCCCACTCTTTTGTTTATAACCCCCCACTGCAGGAGGTCTTCTTTCCCTACTGCCCCACCACACACTACATTAGGGCTCCCTGTTTCTCTTACAATTCTAAAGTCCAGTATTTCTGGGTTTTACCTGGTCTCTGACTATCTACTGTTGCACTCCTGTGCCTTCCATAACAACCTCCTTGCTGCAGCCACACATCTGTTGTTTTGTTTCAGTCACACAGAGATGCAGGAAAGTGCTAAGTGTCTTTTTAATCTACCATCTTCCAGTCTTCTCTGTGTGCTATTATTGAGAGTATGGGCCTGTTGTCTGGGAGACTCCAATAGTTAACATCAGGAAATATAATTTGTCATGAAATCGCAACTTTTATATTGATTATATGTTACAGTGATTAAATTTTTGGATACATTAAGTTTAATAAGACTGTAAAGCTAAATTTACTGGTTTCTTTTTTACTTTTTTAATGTGTCTACTAGAAATTTCAAAGTTACATATGTGACTTGCATCTTATTTCTACCAGCCAGCGTCTTCTAAATGACAGTTTAGAAGCCCTCAGTTGAGCCTTGTAACTTCCAGTCAATTAGGGTTGGGCTTGTATGTTTGAACATCTCATGAGGAAAATAGATTGAGAACTTTTTGCCTTGTGGTTAATGCCCTGTGTGTGCAGTACTAAAAGCACATTTCTTAAAGTGGATTTTGGTGTGCATGTATGTGTGTTAAGGCAGGTGCCTGAGATTACTAACTTGGTGCTGTCCTCAAGAGTGATTGGGGAGGTTTAACCTATTTTAGCGCTACACCGTAGTCTCCGTTTGTTTCACATAACTGGAACCTTCTGCACAGAGCCTAGTGGATTCTAGAACCTTCTGTGAGGGCAGTGAACATTCCATCAGGAGGTTTCATCTTGCCTCTGTTTGACCTCGGACAGATCGCTCATCTACCTTGATGTCTGCTCTGTCCTCAACATGAAGGGTTGAACGGTACAGTCTCCTTTCAGGATTTTTTTTCCCTGTACTGCTTGCGTATCATCTCAGGGGCTGATGGAGAAACACACACATTGCCCTAGCCACAACTTTGCTAGCACATTATCTCAGAAAAAAAAAAAGTCCTCATCTTAAACTGGTCTCCAATGGAAAGGGATTGTTTTACTCTTTCTACTATAAGTTTATAACAAGGATTTGGAGTGGAGTAGTGTGACTATTCTATTTTTATGGATGGCATAACAGAGCACAACGTCACTTTATCTTCTCTCAGTGCCCAGCATGGGGTGGAGAGTCAACCTTGCATATCAGTCATACCATACATACTTTAGAGGGCATTAAGATTGAAGAGTGAGAAGTGGGTCTGATTTTGAGCTCTTTTTAGAAATATATGCTCTGAAGGAATCTAACAAGGTTAGATGCTTTTGTCAGAAAATAAGGTCATTCTTTCCTGAAAATCTTTTTATCCTCTCATGTTACATTCCAGACAGTAAAAAGTCAAAGGTCTGGATATGAGGAAGGGGGTCCTGAGTGTGACTGTCCTGAAGAAAGCAAACACCAGAGGGAGAGGGCAGTTGGGTCCACGTGTAATTGGGAGTGTGGATTCAGTTCCCACATCTTTCCAAACATGCAGGGAAATGCCTGGTGTTTAAAGGGAAAGTAATCATCTTTCCTTTGTGATTAGGATGGCTGTGGAGAGCAAAATATGTCTTAGTTTAGAACTGAAAACACTAAAACAATGTATTCTTTCCATTTTTCCATTTTGTTCAGTGATGGGATTTCCTGACTCTTCCCTTCCTCTAGGTTCTGAGCTCCATGTGAAATGTTCTTCACAAAGCAAATATTAAAAACAAGAAAATAGGAATTCACATCAAGTACAAAAGTAGGAAATTTGTCCACAGTAGGTTTCTTTGATACCTATGCCTCCTGCTGCCTGCTGTAGAAGGTCCCCATTGTAAGAGCTATAGTTATTTAGTCATTGGAGATAGAACATAATTAGGACTGGGACTTGTTCTACTTCTTGGTGATCTTTAAGCATTCCATTTGGACAGGGGGGAAATTAGACCTTGTATCTGTCCTAAGAGAGTCTTGTCAGGCCATTTATGTTTTAAAAAGCTCTAGCAGGGCATACATCCCAAAATTCTTAATTTTGGAGTTTCTCTCCTGTGGTATATACCCTTATATATGCGAGGGACATCTGGCTATCACCAAGTCACCTGTGAGGAATTGAAGCATCGTGTTCTGAAAGGGGAGAAAAATATACCTCATGAAAGAGTCAAAATAGATTCCCTTCTCCAGACTGGCTTTGCCATGTGAATAAAGATGGCGTTCTGAAAGCCCAGCTGCTCTCAGTCTCCACTTGAGCCTTTCAGATCATTTGTCCCTCGTGCTTTACTTGTGCTTTTATCTGGCATCTTCTAGTCTTCACAGTGTCTCTTTGCCCCTCACTGCCCAGGGAACAGTTGCATGAACTGCCTTGTCGGTTATTTGCTGATTGAGTCTGCAGTGACTTCCTCTCCAGGTTGTAGCAGTACTTTCTACAAAGGGTCTTTAAAGGTGTAGCTTCCTCTTTGCCCAGCAATGATAGGCATATTACGAAGCCAGATACTTGTGACGCCTCCTCCCTGTTGTGACTTGGCAAGGGCCCTGTATAAGCCTAACCAAATTCTAAGGTGAAACTTTGACAAATTTAGAAGCATGACTGTGCATTTGCTTGGCTTTTGTTCTGGTTTTGCTTTATCAGCCTTGCAGATAGAGGCTTCCCATATACACCCTATTTTTAAAGCTTGAACTTAACAGTGCATGAGGAAATTTTGCGTAGGAGTGGTTTCTACTGAGATATTTGCCATTGGCGCAAAGTGAGAATTTCCCCTACTAGCTACTAGTGAGGTGTTACTCTTGGGGATATACCCAAAAGACTGTGACACAGGTTACTCCAGAGGCACCTGCACACCCATGTTTATTGCAGCACTAGTCACAATAGCCAAGTTATGGAAACAGCCAAGATGCCCCACCACCGACGAATGGATTAAGAAAATGTGGTATCTATACACAATGGAATTTTATGTGAAATGTTATCATTCGCTGGTAAATGGATGGAATTAGAGAACATCATTCTGAGTGTGGTTAGCCTGGCCCAAAAGACCAAAAATCGTATGTTCTCCCTCATATGTGGACATTAGATCAAGGGCAAACACAACAATGGGATTGGACTTTGAGCACATGATAAAAGCGAGAGCACACAAGGGAGGGGTGAGGATAGGTAAGACACCTAAAAAACTAGCTAGCATTTGTTGTCCTTAACGCAGAGAAACTAAAGCAGATACCTTAAAAGCAACTGAGGCCAATAGGAAAAGGGGACCAGGAACTAGAGAAAAGGTTAGATCAAAAAGAATTAACCTAGAAGGTAACACCCATGCACAGGAAATCAATGTGAGTCAACTCCCTGTATAGCTATCCTTATCTCAACCAGCAAAAACCCTTGTTCCTTCCTATTATTGCTTATACTTTTCTCTACAAAATTAGAAATAAGGGCAAAATAGTTTCTGCTGGGTATTGAGGGGGGGCGGAGCGGGAGGGGGCGGGGTGGTTGGTAAGGGAGGAGAAATGACCCAAGCCTTGTATGCACATATGAATAATAAAATAAATAAAAAAATGTGAGGTGTTTTTGTTCTCTTTCTGTGTTCCCTATGGCACATGGACCCTCCATTTTCAAACTTGATTATTGTTAGATATTGCTACAGATTCTTTTGTTTGTGTAGAGGGACTAGTGAAAGGGCTTTCTTTCACCCCAAAGTGCTGACTGTCCATGCCATGTGAGACACATAGACAGGAACCTCCAGCAATTTCTACACATACTTTCTCCTTTGTGCTATCAGTCTTCATTATTTTATGGATTCAACTTACCATATTTGTTATGCAAGTATAAAAAAAGGAACAAGATCTGCAAACTATTTGGAAAAGTGTCCACATTGTATTATGCTTATAAAAGCAAGTGGACTAGTAGAATCTGTTCTGTCACTCTTAAAAAGACCTCAAGGTGAAACTTGCAAACATACCAGAAAGGAGGAAGATGAGATTTTTTTAGTTTTCTTGCAGCTTTGTACATGCTAGTACAAAGTGGCTGGGGCTACTCTTCCAGCCCTTTTGTTTTATGTTGTTTTTGAGAAAATTTGCTCAGACTGGTCTTGAACTCTTTGAGATCCTTCTGCCTCCACCTCCCAAGTAGCTGGGATTACAGGTATAGACCACCACACCTAGCTTAGATTTCTTTCTTTTTTTATTTTTTTTGCAGGGCTGGTTTTGAACTCAGGGCTTTCTCCTTGCAAAACATGCTGTCTACTGCTTGAGTCACACCTCTAGCCCATAGATTTCTTATTTTTTTAATAATGGACTTTATCAGGAATATTTTGCAGACAAGGGTTTTTTTTTCCCTTGTGGGACCAGGGTTTGAATTCAGGGCTTTTCACTTGCAGGCACTTTACCACTTGAGCCATGCCTTCAGTCCATTTTACTCTGTTTATTCTGGAGATGGGATCTTCCAAACTATTTGCCTGGCTGGCCTTGAACTGTAGTCCTCCTGATTTCAGACTCCCAAGTAGCTGGGATTATAGGCATGAGCCACTGGCACTCAGCCAAGTTTTTGTTGTTTTTTTTTTACAATGAGAAAAATATGACCAAAAAATGAAGATTAAAGAAAACAATGTGTGATTCCTGGTGCCAGTGATTTCTGTAAAGTGTGGTTAGCATGTTGGCCTCTTGTATCTGCAGACCCTGGTTATGTTCTGCTTAAAGAATACAGTGGAAGTGATAACATACAACTTCTTTCCTGACTCTGTCTCCAAATTCCTTTGTCACTTCATGTCCTCATCTGCTAAGTGAGGGTATTTGATTAACTCCTTAGAGGTCTGGTGTTTTCCCTCTGTAGGTTTTTTTGTTGTTGTTTTTTTTCAACTTACCTTCTTATAAGAAGAATTGGAAGAGAACTGGGTATTCTTTTGTGATGTATTCTGACTCACCAGGAAAGTCCCACCATAAACACACAGTGCTGAATGTTGGATTTATGTCTTGTTTATTTCCCCTTTCCAGACACAGCCCTCCCTTGGGCTTCCCCATGATGTCATTGCGTAAAGCACTGGCCCTGAGTGGGGCGTACTCTGATGTCGGATGTCTTACCGGTCTCTCTCCACCTGTTGGGCATGTGATGAGAAATGGAGATTCATGAGCTAAGCATGAATCCTAGCACTTAGGAGACTGAAGCAGAAGGACTATGAGTTTGAGGCCAACCTGGGATACAGAAAGAAATGGAGATTCATGGTAAAGAATTGCACAAGGAGTCTTCCCCTTGTTCTTTCTCCCATTCCTGTCAGAAGCTAATGTTACCCTTACTGTTGTGTCATGCTTCCTGCCTATTTTCCATACCCTTAGCTGAGAATGTCACTTTCAACTTCATACAGAAAACATGGTCAGGGTTGTGCACTCACCTGCTTTTGCTCTCCCTTTCACTAGTGACTCATCCAGCTGTTTTTCATCTTCCTGCTGTGGCTGTCCTTGAAGTAGTGTGAACTACTCCCCTGTATGAGGCCCATTCTTATGTTCTGCTTTGAAACCTAGTTTTATTCTCTCCTCACAGTATTATAACCACATTTTCTGTTACTAAGAATACTAAACTCCCAAATTTGAGTTCCTGCTGGGTGCAATAATCCCATTGATTGCATGTAGCAGTCGTTTCCCTTTTTAATAGTTGAGGAAACTTAGGCCCCAACATGCTATCATTTGGTAGGAATTGTGCCCTTTGGGATTTGAACTCAGGTTATATCCAAAGCACTGCATTAGCTCAGCTGCCCATCATACAGGTGCTTTATAGCTCTGCCCTCCTCAAGATTCACGCTGGCCACTCCAATACTATGTGAGGTCCAGAAATATTTTATACTTTTTCGTTCATGATTAAATTCTCTCCTTGGTTGTCTTCCGACCCCACACCCATCCTCTCTGCCCCACTTCTCAGCTTGCTACATTGGTAATGCTGGTGGTGCTGCCCCGTCAATGTTCTCTGCTGGGAACTCTGTCCTCCTTGTGTCCAGAAGTCACCACATTGTGCCGTCTTATCACCTGTGCATGCTTGAGCCTACCTTGTCTTTCTTACATCCACCATCCTCAGTGTCAGCTTTTTCCAGACATTCCTCTTCAGCTTTACTTCCCTCATACTTGGTTTCCATGCCTCCCTGGAAATGTGACATAAGCCAAGAGATAATCACAAAAGTTCTGGAAACCCTGTGTCTGCTACCCTCTGGGATCTAATCTGCAGGGCAGGGAATTGATCAGCTGCAGTACACCAGGTTTCTGAATTAACAGCAGAGTCCTGGGAGAAATGTCCTCACAAGCTGTCTACATAGAATACCTCAGCCCTCCTGCTGATGTGACTTGCTCCTAATTTCCTTCATCTTTGATGTGAAGATCTTTGATATATGCTTTCAAATTTCTTGTCAACTTCGTAAAAATGGTTTCTTCTATAGCTTTTATACTTAGAAAGCCCAGGATCCCTGCTCATTTCCCTACCTCAATGGAATATTCATGCTTATTATCTGATCACACCTGGTCATCAACTTTTGGATAATTCCAAAGTGAAAGAAAATACTATGGTCTTATCACATGTCAGATGTTATTAGGTCCTGGAAATAACAACTTGTATAATTTGCTGTTGGAAGTATTTGGGACATTTTTTAAAAGGTAGTCTGACACATTAGTAAAGGTAAAAATGTTCAAGTCTTTCCAGCCAGCCTTCTTCTTTCAATTTCCACTGAGTACATGTTTCTAGGTATGTTTACCAGGATGTGTGTATGTTGGTTCCTGAGTGAGCAGCCTAAAGCAGTGGTGACACACTCTCAGGACCTGAAAGTCATATATGTAGATCTTTGTCAGTGTCGAGGGTGCTTTCGAAGCTGCTCTGTCACATTGGTAAATGTTCCTTACTGCCAATTACCACACATGAGGAAGCACTCACGATGCCTTAATATTCTCTCTTACAGGTGAGCAAATTGAGACCCACAGAGATTGTTATTGCCAGCTGTGTTGAAGTTAGGATTTGCTTTTTTTTTTTAGCAGCACTGGGAATTGAACTCAGGACCTCATGACCTCCGGTCCTTTTGTTTTCAACTTTTTTGTTTTCTTCATATAGGTTCTTGTACTAACTTTTCCCAGGTTGGCCAGGAACCACAATCCTCCTGCCTCTACCTCCCAAGTATCTAGGATTACAGCTATGCACTGCCTTACCCAGCAAGATTTTTATACATATATGATGTTTAACAAGACGTCATAAAAAATAAGATAGAAAATAAAAAGGGAAAACTCTAACCTGTTTATTGAGCAGTCTCATCGTTGGGATATAAACATCCAATGGGTTCTTCTTTTCTTTTATATTTTTTTTTCAGCACCATAAACAATTAGCATTCCTGAGAATGCTGAACAATGCTGAGAACAATGGAACGATCATAATGATCTTGTTCCAAATTCATAACTTTTCAGTTTCTTCTGGTTAATAGAACAGAACCAATCTACTTCTTAATCTGGTGCTACTCATCTCACAATTCCCTCTATCTCTGTGTATGTACATTTATTGCTTTACTATTTGATATCTTTTCAATGATGCTGGTAGAATCACTTACCCCAAACTATCCTCCTTGTGAGCGTAGTCATTTTGCCTAGTCAGTAAATTATTTGACTCATGCCTGCATGCTGGGTCTTGTGAACCCAGGCTACATTTGGAAACCACCTCAGGTATGTGACTGTGTTTATGTCTGCTTGTAGACAGGTGGTTTCCTTTAACTTGTTGCAACTCCACATTTTCCTAAGGCAAAAATATTAACAAGTGGCTGGCTGCCTTCAAGCTGATTCAGTGGTCTCAATTTAAGAAACAGCCTACCAGTAAGTCTTAGGGCTTTTCTCCTGCCCAGTGTTCTCTCCTTAATGGCCTTGAATTCATTTCTCTTGTCAGTACACAATGTATTCATCCTTCACTTTTCCATGGGCAGTTCTCCATTTGTTCATGCATTAACTTTTTTTAAAACATACTTCCCTACTTGGTAACCTCAAGCAATTTTGGGGATATCCCTGACTTGAAGCCCATCAAAGTCTCATACTCCTGGGTTGGCAGAAGAGATGTACAAAGCAAGATTTTCCATGAGCAGTAGTTACTAATGCTAAGCACTTGTACCATGTTCTCATTCCATGTCCTTACATAGACCATACGAAGTAATTGACTTTATTCCTATTTTGAATTTAAGGAAGCTGATATAACTGAAATGCAGAGAAATCAGAATGACTTTTCCAGTGACCTGATCAGTCAGTCCCTGAAACCATTTTTTACATTGGAATCCTAAGGTAATTGGAAGGTAAAATTAGTCTCTTAGCTTTGCTCTAAAGGATTTACTGATTGAAGCAAGAGTAGGGGGCAGACCTCCAGCAGTTCTTTACTACTATATAAGCCATCACTGGGTTGATCTTATCTAAAGCCACAGAAGCATATATATCAGCTCCCTATTGCTGCTATAAAAAAACATTTACAAACTTAGTGGCTTAAAAAATACAAATTTGTATCTTATGATTCTATAGATTAGGAGTCTCACTTGTCTAAGAAGAAAAAAAATTGAAGGCAGGGATAGATTTTTTTTTTTCTAGAGGCTTAGGGTAGAATCCATTTCCTTGCCCCTTGTTCCTAGCATTCCTTGGCTCATGGCCTCCATCCAGCTTCAAAGCCAACAATAATAGATAAAGTTCTTCCCTCATCACACTGATGTTCACTCTTGTCCTTCCTTCTTCCACACGTAAAAACTTTTGTGATGACATTGGTCCCACATAGTTAATCCAGAATAATCTTCCTGTTTTAAAGTCAGTTTCATAACAGCCTTAATTCTGTCTGATACCTCAGTTTCCCTTTGCTATATAAGGTAAAATAATCAGGTTCTGGAGATTAGCATATGGACGTTTTGGAGAGATATTACCGCATCACAGTCTTTTGAAATACAATCACTGGAGGTTTTTACAGCTTTCTTTTCATTTTCAAATGAAAACAGTTTGTTGAGACTACATAATAGACTATTATAGAATGGATTGCTGCTAAACAACAAATTTCTCAGTCTGGAGGCTGAGAAGTACATGAAGAATTGTCATCAGATCTGGTGGCTAGTGAAGACTTGATTTCTTAGTACTTTCTTAATGTCCTCACATAGAATAAGGTACTAGCTAGCTTTCTGGGTTCTCATTTATAAAGGCACTAATACCAATCATTGGGACTCTTCCCTTATGACTTTCCTAATATCACCTTAGGGGTTATGATTTCAACATAGAAAGACTTGGGGAGGGCACATAAGCCTTCAGACCCCAGCAATGAGAATGTTGCTCATACCATATAAAGAAAGAACTTGGAGAAAGTAAGTAATTTGCCCAAGATACACATTCAGTGGTAAAATTAAATTCAGGGACAAAAATTAAATTCTGTGTCATTCAGAAATCAGCCAAAGGTTGAACTACAATTTTAAATATAAAAAAAGCTATTTTGGCTGGAAATTGAAAGTGAACCTGCCAGCTTAGTCAGATCCTCACTTTTGGGATGCACCTGACAAGTTTATTCCAGGCTTCTGGCTCAGTTGTAAAGCTCCAGTTTCTCTGATTAAAGACCCTCGAGGAGAGCAGGTGCTCCTAGAATTAGGCTCATTTCATTATGGAATTTCTTTTGGAGATGTCATCCACTCTCCCCAACTGTGATTATAAATTCTGTTGCTCTTGGTCAAAATTTCGTTCAGCATTAACAATGCCTTATTTTGTACAGATGCTGCACAGATAGATTGCTGTTTATAGGGATTTAGGTTTCAGTCATTAAACATTTCACTGAATGTGTTGACACTTAAATTAGTGGTACAGAGCACCACAAAAAAGTAGGCAGACTGTAAAGAAGCATTTCGTACTTGTAGCTCCCTTTCCAGTATCCTGACAGGATAGCAAAACAGTGGTTTGAATGCCCTCATTTCCTCCCTGGGGCCCCTTCCTCTCTAGGGTTAATGCTCTGAAGCCTCAAACTGGTGCTGATACCTCCTTGTGTCTGGCCCAGACCTTAGGGCTAATCTGCTGTGGGTTATCAGAACATCTTGGGTTTTTTGTTGTTGTTGTTTTGAACTCACAATGTGTATTTTAATTTCTCAAGTATAACATGTATAGTTAACATATGATAGTTCAGTACACATACATTATTACATACACTAATATGTAATATGTTAACATATAATACATGCTAATACATCTAATTATATAACTTATACACAAAGCAAATGTATGATGCAAATAATATACAAATAAACTTCATGAAGCGTGCTCTTATTGGTAGCTTAGATTTGTGAAGTGTTACTAGAAATAATGGTAACCTATTTCTTAAATAGAAGAAATCCTTTTGTGGCTTTACTCAGGATGGCAAATAAAAGGGAGGGGAGCAGGGGGAAGAGGCTGCATTTGACAGGCTGAATTAATTGTACATTGTAAATTATTATACTTAGTAAGATATGTGCCAAGATAAAGGACATCTCAGTTTCATCCTCCTTACGCCTTTATAAATATATGAGAGAAGGACTTGTCTTATGATTGGAAAATGGAGAATCAAAAAGATGAGCCATTTACCATGAGCCGTAGAGCTAGTGATCAGGAACCTGTGTTTACAGAGAAAAATGTGAAATGATCCACTACTTGAAAGAAGGAATTAAGACAGTAGTCAGCAAGTATCACATGTATATAACATAAAGCAAAATGTAATACATGTTATTCCTTAACTTTAAAAAGTTCAAAACAAAGATAAGAGTAACAAAGCAAAGGTGTGGGGAGAGGCAGTAGTGGTGGTGGTAGTAGTAGTAGCAGTAGTAGATAGAGTGTTACTGCATGGACCTCCTTGGGGTATAGCCACTGAATGTCTTTGTAACCCTGCTTTCATAATCACAAGTTGAAATGTTGCTAATACCTGACTCACTGAAGACTGAAATGAAGGCTGAGTTGGAGGTGAGGATGTGACACCATTTTCTTGATCATTCTTTCAAACAGAAAAGCATCTGTTGACACAGGATGGAGCAGTCATTTGTCCTGTTATTTGTGTCCAGCTGGAAATCTGGAAATGCTTTGGGTTAACTTGGCCTTTGCCAGAGACACATAGGCTTAATGAATTAGAAGGATAAGGACAGGGTTCTCATTATTCCAGAGTATTAAGTCTCAGCTCCAAGTGAGGTGACTTTGGTGCCAGCTAGTGTCACTGTGTAGTATGTAGTAGAGTGAAAATAGCCAGTTAATTTTGGTTGGTAGACATACCATCTGTGTAAAGGGGACTAGTAAAATGAATTCTCAATTCTGTCCCCCACGCTCCCACCACAGAAGATGACATCAGATTATCTACCTTGCCTGATGGCTTTCCCTTGTCCTGTCCCTCCCTGTCCTCCTCTGTAGAAAAGATGGGATGGTCTTTCTTGATATACCCATGAATTCAAGTTCAAAAAAAAAAATTAATATTTGTAAAAAGTTTCAAAAAACCACAGCTTTCTTGTGAAAACTTCTGATAAGAATTTCTAAATTACTTGGACACTGGGTTAATTTTAGCCCCTATTCTAAGTTCAAAAAAACCTGGCTGGTTTTACCAGCCATGGCTCAAGCCCATAATCCTAGCTACTTGGGAAGATTTTGGCTCAAGGCTAGCCCAGACAAAAAGTTTGTGAGACCTCATCTTAACCAATAAAAAGCAGGGCATGTGGGGGTGTGTGCCTGTCATCCAACTATGCTGGAAAACATGAATAGTAGAATCACAATCAAGGCTGGACTGTGCATAAAGTGAGACTCTTATCTTAAAAATAACCAAAACAAAAAGGGCTAGGGGCATGGCTCAAGTGGTAGAGCACCTGCCTAGCAAGCATGAAGCTCTGAGTTCAACCCCATTAACTAAAAAAAGAAAAGCGTTTACCAAAAAACTTGAACTAAAAGACTTAAGAGTGGTAACTAGTAGAGGAACAAGCTAAACAATGCAGCAAGAGACAAATTCCCAGATGTGGACAGCTTCTTAAATGGATCGATGGCCTATTAAAATAAAGGCAGAAATTACTCTTAATTTAGAGACATGGCAGTCAAGTGCAAGGTAAAGACCTTGTTTGGACCCTAAATCTAACAAAGTTTTTTATGACATCAGAGAGATTTGGATATGGTCTGAGTTAAAGCTTAGGATTTGCAACCATGAGAAAGCTAACAAAGCAAGTTTGACAAAATTTTGGGAATTTGGGAATCTGCGCCATGGGTATATGTAATCTTCTGCATCTGTGCTGGTGAAATATTTTTATATTGACTTCATAACTGTTTACCTGCCCGCCCTGGGCCCATGGTTGACTTGTATTCACAATTCCAGATGGTCACACTTTAATTCCTACTGAGGAGCACGTTGCCACAGGTCCAGAGCCTGAAAAGCCCCATCGCATAGCATCTTGAAGCTACTTTATAACAATTGCCTTCATCTTATTCACAGCTGCTATTGATTCTGGAATGAAGACCAAGATGTTGCCTAGACCTAGTTCACCAGTCTTCAGAGGATGGAGAAGTGGCTTTAAAAAAGAAAAAAAATCAAAAACCTTTTGTTTTGTTTTGTTTTTGTAGGACCTCCATAAGGCCTCAGACCTTCTATGATGGAAGTCACTCCTGTTCCAGAGGAGTGTGCCATATTCCAATGGCTGAACCATTTTGCCCTAAAACGAGAGAGGTTTGTAGTCTTTCTGGAAGGTGTACCAGAATACAGCATAAAGGCTTGAGGTGGTGTCTCAGTTAGATCAGTTGGCTGAGAAAGTGGGCCCTCTTTGTCCCTCGAGTTTGCTTTGTATTAAAGGTCTTAGGAAGAGTTCTTTCCCTCTACTAATAATACTCTCCATCGTTGTACGCCAGAGCACTCAAAGTTGCAACCTATCTTTTTTTCATGTTTCAGTTTTGCTGTCAGGATAACTTTTGCTTTCAATACCAGCATATCTTTCATATACTCATGAAGAAGAATTGTCACAATGAATTGTCAAGTGGCAGGCAAGATGCACAATGGTTGTACCATATACTACCATTTGTGTTACGAATCTGTGTGTATATAGAGATAAGTATATAAATACTTAGAAGCAAATAGAGTATTTCTAGAAAGCTAAAACCTTGTAACAGTGCTTGGAGAGATGAATTGGATTCCTATGAAAGATGGGAGAAATACTTTTCCAAAACAACATCTTTTTGCACTGTTTATGTTTTGTACAATGTACATCTGTTACCTGATCATTTCAGGAGATAATCTAAAAGTCCTGAGACATTAAATAGATTTAGCCTGGTCATCTAGTACTCTTAGTCCCTTTGTGAGGACTGTGGTGACTTCAGTACATCTGTGATTACCCAACACAAGCAAGTGAAATCATCTTAACCTCAGAACTGAATTCTTACTCTGTGGTTTGTTGTTATTGTTGTTTTGTTTTGGTTTTTTTTTTTTTTTTTTTCTTATACCTTAAGATGCTGTTATCTATTCTAGTGGGAGTACAAGGTTCTGGTTTAATTGGTGAGGCCCCCCCAGTGTCTGTCATTTGGGTCAACACATAAGTCTCATTTTCCTCCTCCTCACAGTTATGATATCTGCCTCCCAGGGTGATGGTGAAGATTTAACCTGTCACAGGCCAGTGGTGCATAGTGGCTATGATCTTTCTTTACACATGTCTAGCAGCACTTTGAAGTTTATCCAAAACATGTATAGCTCCATTGTTCTTTGAAGACACTTCATGAAGGCAGGACTAGGTTGGTTGCTTTAACTTTGAAAAAAAGAGAGGGGAGAGGAGATAGATATTTTGGACCCTTGCATTTATAGCCAACTCTTTAGGGAAAAGTTTTAATTAAATGAGATCTTACGTTCAGTATTTATATAATAAATACGATGTATAATGAACCGCTCATTTTCCACTGCTTGTCATGGTTCTTTGGGGTTGCCAAGTCTCTTGTTAAAATTCTTTTTCCAGTTGCCATGGTATAGTATGACCTATTTGTAAGGAAATAATGTTAGGTTAATTTGCTTATGTGGTTAAGACCACGTGCAGGTAAAACTTAGGACTCTTTTGGCACCTTCTTTTGACTTTGAGTCATTTCATTTTATATATCTGATATCCCAGGGACCTTTGCCAATTATTTGATAAATGTGTAGAAGCTGCCAGTGCTAATAATCATTAAAGGACCAGTTTAGCATATACATAAATGCCTATAATAGTCCCAGCACAATTCTGTGCTACTATATACCTTACCTTAGTTAATCTTTAATCTCTTCACACTCTGAATTACCCAGTATTATTATTCCCATTAATTAAAAGGGGATGTTAAAAGCTAGGTATGGTAGGACATATCAGCTATATGGGAGGCTGTAGGAGGATCATGTTCCAAGCCCAGACCCATGCAAAAGTGTGAGACCGTTTCTGAAAAATAAAGCTAAAGCAAAAAGAGATGGGAATGTGATACAAGTCATAGAGTGCTTACCTAGATGGTGTGAAACCATGAGTTTAAACCTCAGTACCACCAAGAAAAAAAAAAAATACTCAAAACAAGGGGGGAGGAGGGATCTTAGCAAAGGCTAAGAAAAAAATGAAAACAATTAATAACCTGAAGATAGATGTTCATTATTAATTAAAACAGTGGACAAAATGGTAAAACTTCCTAAAAACTTGTGTGTGACCTTACATTAAAGAAATGCTAAGATAAATTTATTCTTGGACAGAAAAATTATATACAAACTCATTCTAATTTCATCCTATGTGCTTGGAGTGACAACAGGCAAGAGAAATCACTTTCTAACCAAAACAAAGCTTTCCCAAAGGGAACAGTTTCAATATAAAACAGAATTCAACATTAATTTCTCAGAAGCTTAGGGAATAAAACGCAACACAACTCTTTAAGGAGACATGAGTGATGAGACGCCTCTTAACTGAGCCTAAAAGATCAAGAGCTAAGGCTCAAATCAGAATTCATAGCCTATCTTAGTCTCCTAAAGTTGTTAAAAAGTGAATAGTAGTAAAGCACGTAGAACATCTGGTGCAGAGATGTCTCATGTTTGCTCTTGTAGCTGTGAGCTCTATGTGCAAAGTCTGGGAGAAGAAAGGATTGTATAGATGTACAGGGTTAGATAATACTTTTCTGTGGTCTTCTGGGTTCTCTCTTGAGGGCAATATAGTCAAAAAAAACCAAAAAAGTATGCAATGAATTTACTAAACATTAGGAAAAAATAAATTTTCATACTCTGCATATATTTGTATGTTTTGAGCTTTTGGTTTTCCTTTTTTTAGGTCCTCATAGAGACTGCTAAGAAGCTAGGACTTCGCTGCCACTCAAAGGGGACAGTGGTCACAATTGAGGGGCCTCGTTTTAGCTCCCGGGCAGAAAGCTTCATGTTCCGCACCTGGGGGGCGGATATTATTAATATGACCACTGTTCCAGAGGTGATTCTTGCTAAGGAGGCTGGAATTTGCTATGCAAGCATTGCCATGGCAACAGATTATGATTGCTGGAAGGAGCATGAAGAAGCAGTAGGTGGAATTCTCTTCTGAGCATGTGGTGTGGGTTTGAGTGTCTTGAGCCATTAAGAGAGCTCTTAACTATTTATTTTGCATTTGTTTCTGATAGAGCCTTTCTGCAAAGTTAGGTTGTCATTAGGTATTACCACATATTGTCTATAGATCCCACTGGAAGATAAGAACAAAGATCTTTTTAGAAAAAAAAGGACTCTTTTGTTCAAGAATCAATAGCGAAAGAGTACATTCTAGGCATGTAGATGCATTAGTAATCATTGAGAGTTGAGCTTTAATTTAAGGATAAAGATATATTTTGATTATAATTTCCTTGTACTATGTTACATTTATTGCACTTATTTTCAAGAGGGAAAAAAGATTGCCTCTTCCTGGGAAGAAGACTGTCCCTATCTGTTTAGCCTACCATAGCTGGATGCTGTGCTCAGCATAAGAATGAAACAACAAATAAAAAAATCCTCAAAGAGCCAGATTGTGTTTAAGGAGAGTAGAGGTTAAACAAACTGGTATAAGAAAACTAAAGCATATGAAGAAACACTGTGAGATACAAAAGTACCTATCCAATTGACCAAATCAAGTACTTGAAGTCTGAAAGTGCTTCTTTTAAGTGTGATGAGAAAGAAGGGCATGATTGAAAGGAGTTGAGAGTAACTAAAAGATAGGGGCAGGGGCTGAGCTATAGCAGGGCCATGCACTACAGTTAAAGATTTCAGGTTCAAGGTCAATTCAGGGTGTTATTCAGGGAAAACAATTCTAGCAAGTCCAGCTAGAATTTGAGGACACTGGAACTCTGAGGTGAGGCTTCCAAAGTGAACATTTTCATTTTGGAAAACCTTAAACATCATGAAACCCATTAGCCACCTTCTATAATTATCCATACCCTTACCTATTTCTCCCTCCCGTGCCCTCATTTTGAAATAAATATTTTTATTAAAGTCCTCTTTTAGTTAAAACCAAACAAAAACAAAACATAGACACACACCATTATTGTACTAAGAAAATGACTTTCTTACTATAATCAGATATCCAGACTTTTTACATTTTCTTTCTGATCTCATAATTTTCAAATCAGGATCTCTTATAATCCATACATTATATGTTAATGATATGCCTCCAAAGTCTTTTAATCTAATATTCCTTCCCCTCTTCATTTCTTACGTTTTACTTGGGAAGAAAAGTTTAAACAAAATCATTTGTCATTTTAAAATATAGAAAGGTACAAAACTACAGTGAAAGAATTTTGAAGGAAGATATATAAGGGTGATTGAGCACATTTAGGGGAGGTGACTCTTTCTCCAAAGAGGCTCTAACCATTGTGTCAAAGAGTTGATTATTTCATACCCAGTTTCGCATAAAACAAGGTTAGATATTCTTGCCATCTTTTGTCCATGTGTACAGTGTTTTGGGACATAGATGAACCCAGATTTTTTGTTTTTAATGAATGCTTTATCCTGATTCCTTGGGGTGATACACTATTGCTAAGTACCAGGATACCTTTTATGTAAGAGATTTGCAAATACCGACTTAAGTCACACCATGGTAGTTGGTTTGGCAGTTTTGTAACCTAAGGGACAGTCCAGCCTCATAATGTTAAGAAGATGCTTCCAATTTTTAGGAAACTTAAGCCCTTGCCACTTCCTGAGAGCTAATTGTTTCCTGCCTGTAGCTTTCTGCTCGGTCTCAAAACATACATCTTCTTTGCAGAAGAGGTTGGAGAGCAGTCAGTCAGAGCTACTTCATTCAAAAGCAGAAAAACAGCTCTGTGTAAGAGGAAAGACATGAAGTCAAATACGGTAAATACCACAAGAAAGACACACGTGAAAATAACATCAGTTCAGCCAGCCATGTGTGTCACTGTGCTTTAAACCAAATGTGCTGCCTCGCATGGCAAGAAGCTTCTAGAGTTGCTTAAACCCACTCCCAATTTTAATTGCCCTATTTCTTTGTGGCACTCTGCAATGTACTTATCCTGTTCACTCTTCTGTGGGATGAAGCCAGGTAATGGAGTTGAGGGTAGGAGTTACTCAGTTATTATTCCGACCTTGAAGGATCTCTGGGAGAATTAAAGTAAGTAGTACATGTAGAACAGTAAGCTCATAGGAAGATGGTAACCACACTGGAGTGGGGGGAAAGGGAGTAGTAACAAAGTTTGCCAAGAACATAACTTTTAAGGTTTGAGCTGGACCTTGAACAGAGCGTTAAATTTCTGCTGTGAGTCACAGGTTAGTAGGAAGGGCATTTTGGGTGGAGCCCAAGAGGGCAAGAACAAAGAAAAGAGAAGTCAGGGTCTATGCAGATATATCAGTCACAGGAAAAGTATATGGGAATAAGTAAAAATAAGGTCAATCTCCTGGACACTTTATGTCCCTGCATTTAATGACTTAGCTGAAACAATGCCTTTGCGTGTATTTGGCAAATGCCCAGCTGGCCACCACTTTGTGTCACATAGTAATAGGAACTTCCCTCTGCGATGGGGCTTATTTTTGTCTAAGCACATCTATGTTGTGGGAACCATCTGGACTTACACTTAAGCAGTTAGAAAGATAGAATCATCTTAACAGTAGACTTCCTCTAAGCATAGTGAAGCATGACAAGTATTCTGCCCCAGGGGTCAGTTTTATATTCACTTGTTTCCAGCTTTCCCTCATGAAGCAGTTTCAGTCATATACAAAAGTGGACAACAGTATAAGCATCCAGGTGTCTCCACATCCAGCCTTAACCATGATGATGTCAGTTATGACCGATCACATTTCATCTAACCTCCCTCCCATGACTTTAATCCAGAAACATTTCAGAGAGTTCTAAAATAACAGTACTAAATTATGTTCTAACAATAATTAATACATACATCCGAACAAAATTCTAGTTTCCAGTTAAATGTCATAAATGACTTTTTTCCTGCAACTTTTCTAGCATGTGTATAATGTACACTTGCTCGTAATCCCAGGACTTACAAGGCAGAGGCAGAAGTTTTGTGGGTTCAAGGTCAGCTTGGACTACGTAGTGAAACCTGTCTTAAAAAAAAAAAAGACAAAATTTTCTAAAAAAACAAAACCAAGGTCTATTGAGTTCCCCCAGTATGAATCATTGAAAGCTCCTTAAAAAATAGTTTTAATGGGTTTCTTTATCCTCTAGTTTCTGTAAGTTGGTAGCTATATATAGTTGATAAAATTCAGGTATCATAAATAAATGTTTTGTTTTTCCATCTGGATACACAAAATGAGTGGGATTTTTTATTTGGAGTTTTTTTGTTTGGTTGGCTGGTTGATTAGTTTGTGATGTTAGTAGCTAATTCATTAATTTAGCTTTTAAGATTCATTAAAATGGTGATACATTGGTTCCATGAGGTTCTTCTTTATTAGTTAGAATACCTTTCTTGAGAGAAAGTACTGCTTTTATTTAGTTATCCAATGTAGCAACAGTTTTAAGACTGGAACTTATTCTACTGTGAATGGGGAGAACAGCTTTACTTTTAGACCATGCTAACCCATTGTATGTCGGATATACTTTCTCAGACACCATATTGAAATCTGTCAGTACTTTTCAGAGGTACCATTGGGTTTCTCTAAGACCTCTCCCCTAGGACTAAAATCATCTTGATAAATGCAGTGTTTGAACTCAAGGGATTGAATTTAGAATAAATAGACTCTATAGGTCAGATTTGTCTTAGTCTCTTTGGGCTGCTCTAGCAGAAAATCCCACAGACCAGATAGCTTCTAGACCAAAAAAGGTTTATTTTTCACAGTTCTAGAGATTGGAAAGTCCAAGATCAAGCCACTGGCCAATTCTGTGTCCAGTGGGATCCCACTTCTTTACGGACGTCTGGTGTTAGGGAGCTCTCTGTGACCTCTGATCCCATTCATGAGGACACTGTCTTTATGACAGAATCACCTCCCAAATGTCCCATTTCCTAAATCTGTCACATTGAGGGTTAGATTTCAACAGATGAATTTGATAAAGATACATTCATCCCATAGCAAGGTTGGAACTCAGGAAAATGTTATTTGCAAAGCAATAGGCTTTTAAATTCTAGTAAAATGCTGTGCTGTTATGTCTCTAGGTTTCAGTGGACCGGGTTTTAAAGACCCTGAAAGAAAATGCCAATAAAGCCAAAAGTTTACTGCTCACTACCATACCTCAGATAGGGTCAATGGAATGGTCAGAAACTCTCCATAACCTGAAGGTAAGTGTTCTCAGCCATCTCGAAGCAGACACTTCTATAAAAACTCAGCTGCTTTTTTTTTTTTTTATTTTCCCTCTTACTTGCATTTTTACCTTTGGTCTATCTGCTCAAGTATTTTGTGCATTTCAAGAAATTTTTATGCCTTTACTGCTATACCAACTCTACCAACCACTTGTGAGATTGAGCAATCGTATTTTCTGGCTGATGATGAAAGACCACTGGAGGCTGAGGTCAGGAGATTTAGTTGTATCATCTAGTGTCCCATATTCTTGAAGTTGTACTGGAATGTATCCTTACTTTTACTGCAGAAGATTGACAGTGTGTCCTCTACATACTGCTTACATTGTTTTCAGAACTATTTTTATTTTGGTAAATTCATTCAAAATGGTGGTGAACCATTAAGGCCAAAACTTTAACATAGCACAAAAATGGTGCCAGGGAATATCTGCTTATGGTCAATGTTGCATCAAACTAAGACAGTAATTGATAATCATAAGGCAGGATGCAGATTGATAGCTTTCCACGTCTAGTATTAATTCCCAGAATATAATTTAAGCTGGCAGCTAAGGTTAAAGTGCATGATTTTTATTCGGACATTTTGTGATTCTCTTGATTAACAACATTGTTCGGTTTCTACCTTCTGTTGGTATCTAAAGGGGGTATGTATTAGGGCTGGGAATGTGTCTCATGTGGTAGAGCACCTGCCTAGCAAATGCAAGGCCCTGTACTGCCAAAAAACAGGGTATATCTTAGTCTGCTAGAGCATACCTATATTCTGTCTTATGACAATAGATGAAAGAGGATTTGAAAGGTTGATGGAGGCCCTCCTTACCTGAATTACCACCATGGAGCTCAGGAATGAGAACCACATTTTTAGTGTGATGAGGACACTATGTGGTCATAAGTGATTTATAATGCTTGCTGATTTACTTGGTATAAATGCTCTAGCATAGCTAATTTGAAACTACCAACAAGAAGTTACTGTGAAGGTGGGAAGCAGCACTTGCAAGCTAGTGCAACAGGCTCCAGCACACCACTGTGACTACAGTTACTCACCCACGCCTGGCAGAGTCAGGAAGATAGAATTCATGATCTCCCTTCCCTTCGAGGAAACACATCTGTTAGTTTCAACACTGTATACCTAGCACGTAAATGGTATTTAATGAATAAATGATAGTCCCTTTCCCCTGTGAAGTATTTTTATCCTAGTTGAAATACAGGAAGCCCTTATTATTATTCTCTATGATGAAAAGGAAAACAAAAAAATCCTGCAAATTTTTGAGCGTTGGTTTAAATGAAAAACAGGCTTTAAAACCAGTTACGTTTAGCTGAGTACACTGAGTATAAAGCAGTTGGGCAGCACAACTATAGTGTGTAAGAATCACATGGTGGTTTGCTGGAAGTGTCGCTCATGTTTGCTGCTACAGAGCCAGTGTTACCTGCAGGGTGGAATAGAGGTGGGAGATTTTGGCTCTTCAGCTAAACCCACTTCTACCAAGGTCTCGAATTTGAAGATAATTTCCTAAGTGAAAATGCTTGGATGACAGTAATCGATGTTGTTTTGGGGAAGTTTATGAAATTGTGGCATTGTGAAGAGGGTTAGTTAGTATGTATAGTTTTCTTCAAAGACACTTAAAAAATGAGGAATTGCTGCTACAGACAAAATTGAGTATTGTGGCCTCCATTCTGGAGTATTAAGGAACACTTAATAATCCCTTATTCTGGATAGTATTTCATCTTCTAAGCACTGAAATGTACATCATTTATTACTCACTAGTTCACTTCAGAAACACTGTATGCCTTCTATGTCAAGTTCTGGTTTAGCTTCCCAAAGACTTCCCATAATGATAAAGACCCATTCAGACACATTAAAATTTTGATTATATTTTTTTCCACAGGGAGATTATGATAAGGGCTGAACCCAGCATGTAAAGTGGGTGAAAGTGAGTGATTATCAGAACAGTCCTTTGAGAAGCCTTTTTAACCTCATTTTATAGGAAAGGAAAGTCATGAACCAAGCATTAAGAGTTGTGCCTGCCAGGTACAGCAGCTCACACTTGTAATCCTACCTATTTGGAAGGTGGAGATCAGGAGGTTTGCAGTTCAAGGCTGGCCCAGTCAAGAAATTCTTGAGACACCACCCCCATCTCAACCAATGAAAGTTGGACATGGTGGTGCATGCATGTTATCCCAGCTAGGAGGGAAGTATAAATAGGAGTATTACAGTCGCTGCTAGCCCAGGCATAAATGTGTGAGACCCTATTTAAAAAAAAAAAAAAACTGAAGGAGTGACTCATGGTAGAGCACCTGCCTAGCAAGCACAAGACCATGAGTTCAAACTCCAGTACTGGTATTAAAAAAAAAAAAAGTTGTACCTAAAGTCTCACATCTGGTTAGTGATTTTTAAATGTTGGCAAACATGAAAATTGATCTGGAGAATTTATTGAAGGTGTATGTCCCGCCAGGAACCCAGCTGCTCACAACTCCTCACCCTCCCTCTGATTGGGACTGTCATCAGAATCATTGGCTCCTGAGTTCTGAAATGAGCCATGCTGCAAGCTTCATGTCCTATGTAAAGAATCTATCCTCTCACTCTCTATGCCCCAGTAGCTCCCTAGTTAGCAGCACATGACTTGCTGGGTCCTGCCCCCCAGTGAGTGTTTATGGATAGGTGGGAGTGCTTCCAGCAGCTCACAAGCCAAGAGTGTAATCTGTCAGAGCTATAATGGGGCTAGAGCTATAGCAGTCCCTCAGGCCTCCAGGAGCAAAGGCCATGAAACATAAATGAAGGTGAATATTCATAGTTAGTTTACTGAGTGCCAACTATTAATCCTTAGGTATGTCAGGCAGAGGAGGCAGCACAGAGCAAATTTTACCAAGCATAATTGGTCTTCTGATTCACAATTATCCTGGAGCTGCAGGCCTCTACACAGCCAGAACCTGGACTCAGGCCAGCAGAAAGGGTAAGGGCTACTCTCTGGGAAGTCCAAATGCTCAGGGACCTCCTACCCTGAGATCCTTCCCTATGATGATAGGGCTGTGGAAGGAAGGAAGGCGTGCAACCCTGCTCCAGAAAATCATCCAGGGCCCCACTCTACCCATATCTGAAGAAGGTAGGAAATCCCTTTGAGGCAAAGCCCAGTCCTTCCACTGGCACATTGGCAGGTGGGGCACCAGGTAGCCATGGACTCAGCTCAGATCTGCTATAGCCAGGAGCAAGGACCAGGGTCTGCTCTGCCCTCCATTCAAGGCCCAACATATCAGGATTCTCACAGCTATATAGTGGGATTGGAAATGGGTGCCCAGGATGCTGAACTGGGAAGACTTGGGGGGTGCTGCCAGAGAGTAAAAGGAGAGAGGTAGATGCTGTGGTCATCTTCACTTCACTGAGGAGACTAAGGTGCAGAGTGGAGTAGGGAGGAAGGCTGAGCACAGCAGGGTCATTCAACTGTCTGATATCCTGAGGCCTGCAAGAAAGAAGGGTGACCTCCCATCACAGGCAAGTGAGGGGTTTCAGGTGGGGTTTTGTTTTTTCACTCTGCCTCTTTTCTTTTTTTTTTTTTTTTTCCTTCCTTTTATGAAAAATTTCATCTAAAAACTATTAGGTCAGGCCAAGCAAGGTTAGCATTTGCACCAGAGGTTCAGGGGATGCCACAGTGACCCTAAGCTGGACAGGGAGTCGCTACCATGGTGAGTCAGGCAGATGAGGTGACAAGGAACCCTCGTGGGAATAATGGAAAGAGACTGACTATGCACAGTCAAATATGTAAATATACTGAGTATAATAGGATCAATGCTTCTCACCTTAGGGACAAAGGAGTTACCAGAAGGGCAGGAGGGAAAGTTAGAAGGAAGCCAAGATAAAAATCTAAAGTATCAGTGTGAAATCACGGTTTTTAGTATACAGACTGTCCCTAACTTGTGGTTTTTCAGCTTGATAGTACAAAAGTGATAGGCATTCAATTTTAATTTGATCTTTTCCCAGATTCATTATAGGCAGTATAATACTCTCTGAAGCCAGACTGGACAGTAGCAGTAAGATGAAGCTCCCAGTCAGACACAAGATCACTGCACTTTACAGTGCACTGTGTTCCTAGCAGGCACATTTGGAGATTGGGAGTATGACAGTTTATGATGGGTTTGTTGTGATGTAATACCATCGTGAATCAAGTAGTATCTGTAGGTATAGACTAAGTGGAAGAGCAAAAATAGAGATGTAAATCAGCCTCTGGATCAATGGATCTATATTCACATATTCCTTATCATAGTCTACTGAGAGCTCCCAGGAACAATGATAATCTAAGAGCTAAAAGCATATCTTGTATACCCAGTGCTTGATTTCTAAATATGCTTATTCACTAAAATGAGCCAGGGCTTCTTGGAGAAATAATTGATTCCAGGACTGGGTCAGGAAAGTAGAAGATGAACCTGGGGACACCTTGTCATCCCAAAGGCAAGTAGGTACATAAAGAACAATGGGGCATATCAAAAGGACACAATTACCATCCTGAAATAACCCCCACCCCAAAAAGAAAAAAAAGAGTTTGTCCATCAGTCCTCACTCTAATCCACAAAAATCAAAATCTGGAGGTTTTTTGTTGTTTTTTCATCTGTTAAAGCAAGCAACCCAGATAACTAGTGCCTGCAGCACTTGTCATCTCTACCTACTTTCTTCCTTTCAGAATATGGCCCAGTTTTCTGTTTTGTTACCAAGACATTAAATAGCATGGCTGCCAACAAGAAAAGAAGACTTTCTACTTCTAGTCATTTTGCTTAACCTGGAGAAAAAATAAAATGGGAAAGACGTGTAGCTTTCATGTGCTTACCTTCAAAAGAAGAACATGTGGTAAGAAAGACAAGATATTGCTTATATTAAAAACTCCCATTCAAAAGAGTTGGACTGCTTCAGGACACAGAAGAAAAACAAATGCCAGTACACATGGGAAAATCTCACATTTTAGAGAGAAAAACAAGAAGATACCATTCTCACCTCCCCCAGTTAAATTTGCAACAATAAAGATTGTGGGAATATCCAGTTTTCTGTGTTGCCAAGGAATATATAAGAAAGAAATGGGACTCTGGCTGTTTACTGGTGTGACCATAAAGTAGCACAATCTTTCTGGAGGACAATTTGGTAAGATGCTTCAGAGGCTTAAAAGTTCTTAGGCACTTTGTTGAGTACTCCTAGGAATGTCTCTTTAAAAAGTTACCAGAGACATATACAAAGAATTACAAATAAGGAATGTTTAGTAGTGTTGCTTATAATAGCAAATATTCAAAATAATCTGAATACCCAACAGTAAATTATAGTTTAATTATAACTTGATTGTGAATATCATATTTTCATATAATATTTAACGTCCAAAAGAAATGGTTACTTTATAATATGAAAGGAAAAAGTACATAAGCCTTTTTCAGTGCTAATTTTAAAATGCTGTGGTAATGTACAAAAAGACTGGAAGGGAATATATATAATGTTTGATTATATTTGGGAGAGGGATAATAGGTCAGTTTTATTTTCTTTGAGTCTTTCTGTATCTTCACATTTTTCTATAGGAGTGTAATAAAATAGTCAAGTTACAAAATAAAAATGGACTTCTCAAGATCAAGTTCTTGAAAACAGTTTTGGTAATGAAAGAAAAGTTAGATGACAGCATAAAGAAGAGCGTCATTTAGGAAAGTTAACATTTTTATTCACTTAAAAAGAAGGATTATTGGTGACCAGAGAGTCAGAACAATACTTGGGTTTGCAACAGCTGCCTAAGAAAAGCTGTGTGTTTACTACTGAAGTAGTGTAAAAGTCAAATTGCTTCAAAAATTAGATACATATGTATCAGACATTTTTTAAATTAATACTTGTTTCTACTGCTTTTTATGAGTTTACAGGTTACTTTACATGAGCTGGTAATTTTTGTTTTTTAATAAAAAGAATGAAAGCTTTTTCCCTAAACTTTTTATCATTGATTTTATAGGAATTCTTTTGTTTTCTTAAATTTTCTTTCATGGGAAGGTATATATATATATATATATATTTTTTTTTTTCCCCCTCAGAATTATTTCTCCCTTTTCTGGTCTACAGTATACATGAACAATCAGAATACAGGATGTTTTGTTTAAAGAGTCTGTGAGGTCACATGTTTGTGTCTATGAGATTGACTCCAAGATAATAGGCTGCTATTTGTAAACAAATAAACAGTTACTCTCCTGTGCTACTGTTGCCATTTGGACTATATATAATTATGACTCTTTGACTCCCTGAAGCAGTGGTTTCAACTCTGGTTATTAGAGATCTGTGGAGAACCTGAGAAATGTGAACCAGTGTTCTCCAGGTCTAACCCATGATTGTTTTCACCATACTGTGATACACTCAGTACCTTAGTTTCCCTCGTTCTTAGTAGGTATGTGAGAATGTCAAGGCAAAAACATTGGCATTTGTCTTGCTGTCTTTACAAAATAGATTTCTCTTCAATTTGGAGAGGTACTTTTCTTGATTCAGTAGTACGTTCTAGCAGCTTCATTTGCAGACTTGTCAAATAAATGGAGTTATTCCTGGTCTTGGGGGTGGGGCCTGATAGTTTGCATTTCTAAAAAGTTATAAGTGATGCTGCTAGTCTGGAAACACCAATTTGAAAACCACTATCATAACTCTTTCTGCAGTTTTACTCTGGCTATCACGCCTTTCATAATCTATTTTGCCCCATTTGTTGGATTGTTTCATCACACAAATATGTTTTATTTCCCCATTTGTGTGTGTGTGTGTGTGTGGTGTGTGTGTGTGTGTGTGTTTTGCTAGGGGTGAAACCTAGGGCCTCATGCATGCGAAGTATGCATCACCAATCCTCCATTAAAATTCTGTCTTATTATGCTAAAGATGTAGCTCAAGTGGTAGAGTGCTTGTCTAGCAAGCATGAAAGCATGAGTTCAAACCCCATTACCACCAAAAAGAAAAAGTGATTTTTTTTTTTTTTTTTTTTTTGCCTTTCATTGCCCCTTGAAGAGTTACGTGTTGTCACTGTCACTGATTCCTCTTTTTTTCTTTAGTTCAGTCCAGTTGAGATTTTGGCACTGTCCTATCTCCAGCACCACCAAAATTATTTTCAAGGTCACCTTGTTACTAAGACTCATGGACAGTTTTTAGACTTCACCCTTTCTAATTTTGGTATACTGGATCCCTACTTCCTTGAGAAGTTCTCACTTAGCTTCCAGTGTCACTACATCTTGCTTTGCCTTCTACCTCAGCAGTTGATGCTTCTCAGTCTCCTTTGCTGGTTGCTTGTCCTTTCCTGGACCTCTTTAAAGTTTTTTGAAACAGGGTCTCACTGTGAAGCCCAGGCTGCCCTTGAACTCTCAATCCTCCTGCCTTAGCTCTGAGAATTGGGATTACTCGCATACGCCACCACACCCAGCTTTCTGTGATCTTTTAATATTCCCTGTCCTGGGACTCCATCTTACCCCTCTGCCTCTTTCAGCACTGTCCCACCTCAGTTATTGACAGTTTCCATCCTTCCAGCTCCTCAGATCGAAACTTTGGAGTCTTTGGCTCTTCCTTTCAACCCTCCAAGAAACTGCATTGTAGCTACTGCCTTCAGCCTAGTCTGAGCCAGTATTACCTTGCACCTGGACACTACAATAGCCTATCAGGCCTTCCTGCTTCTACTCTTGCTTCCTAACACAGCCCAGGATGCAAAATCATCCTTTGAAAACATACATCATTCCTCTGCTCAAAATCTACTTCACTCATTGAAAGTCCAAATCCTCACAATAGCTCTTGAGACCCTACATGATCTGCACTTGCACCCTTATCTCTGATTTCCTTTCTCAGTTCTGTTCTAATTCACTGTGTTCTAGCCCCACTGGCCTTCTTGCTTTTCCTAGACTGTGCCAGGCCCTCTCCTGTCTTTTACACCAGTGTATTTGGTTTGCATCCCCTACTTGGAAAACTATTTCCCTAGATAACCTTATGGCTCACTACATCACCTCCTCTGAACTACTGCTCAAAAATCAACTTTGGTCGGCCATTTTGTATCAGCTTCCTGTGGGACGCGGTGTGGCCATTGGGTCGGAAAAGCGGGTGATTTTTCTTCTTGCTTTTGTTCCTTCTTTTTTCTCTTCTTTTTTACTTTGTTGGTAGAGTGCAGTTATGGGTCGCAAAAAGAAGCAGCTGAAGCCATGGTGCTGGTATTGTAATAGAGATTTTGATGATGAAAAAATTCTCAGACAGCACCAAAAAGCAAAGCATTTTAAATGCCATATATGTCATAAGAAATTATACACAGGACCAGGCTTGGCTATTCATTGTATGCAGGTACATTAATGCTGGCAATTTAAAAAGATGGGAATCTTCGACAGTTGTCAGAGGATTACAACTGAGAATTCTGAAAAATGCAATGTAATTAAATGGTCATTTTCAATATCTATGAGACTACATGAAAGACATAACTAAGTTTTGAAACATGCTTATCTTCTATTCCACTTACACTTGCTGTAAAAACTGCATTCCATGCCATGCCTGAAATGTTCCAAAGTTCAATTCTGTGATTAAATTGCAACCAAGATTTCTAAAAAACAAAAAAGCCAAAGAAGAAGACAACTGCTTCAGTTGTACAGTGGTGGGACAACAAAAACAACATGAACTTGGATTCTTACTTGAAAACAGCCATCCTTTACAACAGATCGTGAGGTGAAAGTGATGTGCTATCTGCCAATGAAGGAAGATCACTAGCCTCCTCAGAGGATTCTGGAGACGGAGTTGGGAGTTGTGGCTGAATTGGTGAAAGTTCAGCATTCGCAAGGGGCATTACAGGAGGAACTGAGCTCTCCTGCTGGCTTGGAGAAGGTTCCTCAGGAAGCTCTTCTGGCTGAGTTGTAGCCCCTTGATTGACTGGAGAAAGTTCATCCTTTTCCGAGGGTTCTGGCATCTGAGTTGTAATCTCATGCTGGTTTTTCAAAGCTTCAGACTGTTCAGAGGACACTGAGGACTGAGCTGGTTGTTCCTGCTGGGGTGGAGGAAGTTCAAACTCTTCAGTATGCTCTGAGGCCTGTACTGGAGCAGCCATGTGAATTCCAGAAGGTTGAGCCTCCCCAGGAGACACAGAAGGCTGAACTGTTTGTTCCTTCTCACTGAGAGAAGGTTCTGCCCCTTCAGCATACTCTGAAGGCTGAGTTAGAGCAGATGCAGCCTCCTGGGCTGGCTCTGGAGTTATGGTAATTGCCACTCCACAGGCTTACTTGTTTCTCTGGCCAAGTTATCCTGTTGTGCTTGATTCTGAATGGGAGCTTGAACTGTCACCTCTGGAGCTTGAACTGGAACCTCTTGCTCAGCTGAAGGCTTGACTTCCTCAGATGGCTTTGCAGGCTGAACTGGAGCTTCTATCTGGCTTCCAGAAGGTTCCAATTCCTCAGAAGACTCAGAAGGTTGAGCTGGCTGTTCTTGCTCACTGGGAGAAGTTTCAGTCTCTGAAAGAGGGCCTGAAGGCTGAGGTGGGACCACTTGCTGGGTTAAAGAAGGTTGAAGCTCCTCACCATTGTCTGGAGGCTGAACTGGGGACTGCAGATGGGTTCCAGAAGTTTCAGCCTCCCCAGGAGATTCAGAAGGCTCAGCTGGGGTCTGTGGCTGGGCTAGAGAAGATGCAGCCTTCTTGGTAGGCTCTGATGTCATGGTGGTTTCCACATCCACAGGCTTACCTGTAACACTGGGCAAGATAGTTTGTTGAGCTTCATCCTGAGCTGGAGGTTGAACTGTCACCTCCTGATTTGGTAGAGTTGGAGCTGTGTTCTCCATAGGGGACTCTGGAGCTTCATCTGTAGGATCTTGCTCAACAGGAGGTTTGACTTCTTCTAGAGGAGTTGCAGGCTGAACTGGGGCTTCCATTTGGCTTCCAGAAGGTTCAGTGTCTTCAGGGAGCTCTGAAGTCTGAGCTGGAGCCTCTTGTTGGGTGGATGAGGGTGTTACGTCCTCAGTACTCTCTGAGGCCTGCTTCTGCCTTGGAGAAGGCTCTGGAGTTAGTGTAACCTCCAGATCGATATGTTTCACGGTGACTTTTGGCAAGTCTGAGGGCTGAGCTTCATTCATACTTGGAGATGGAGCATTTACCTCACAGTGCACTGATTGCTCTACCTCCGCACTACCAAGTTGTTGAACTGGGGCTTCTTGCTGGACTGCAGAAGGTTCAACTTGCTCAAGGGGCTCTGGAGGCTCATCTGTGCTCTTCTGAGGTTTCAGAGGAGGGCTGTCAGAATCAGCTGTGCTCAGACCTGGATCTGTGTCATCATCCTGCAAGGGTTGTGTCTGAAGCTGAAGGTTTGCAAATTGGTATGGAGTTCCAACCACAGTCTCATCAAGTCCGTGATGCTGAGCTACATACTTTTTCAGTTTCCAGGGTAAACCAATAAACTTTTTTCTTTTTGATCTCTTATGATCAAGAAGTGGAACAAGTACATCAAATATTTGATCTGAAGCCTGATCTAGACTGACAGTCTGAGTCTTACTTTTGAGTAGAAGAGGCAGAGCTGGGGCCTGATTCTGTTCCCCACTGGGCATGGGCACCGCTTCTGGGGGTCTCTCAGGCAGATTTAGCTTGTCACGCAGCTCCTTGTGTGCAACAGCAAACTGATCTGGCTCTGGAGACAGCTGCCTAGCAGATTCCCGGTCCAGGAAAGGAAGCAAACTGTCAGTCAACAAGTGAGGTGGGGAGAGCACCTGCGAGGGAGCAGATGACCCCAGATAATCAAACCCCCCCCCCCGGGTTTGCCAGGGGTGTGAGCATCTCGGGCGAGTCCGGAAGGAGGTCCCAGGAGTGTAAGGACCAGGGCTCAGTTGGCCCAGGCGCTTCGGAGGTCAGCTGGACCAAGTCCTGGGCCCTCTTCGGAATGGGAAAACCCTGGGTCAACAACCATAACTCTAGTGACATGAGAAGGAGCCTTGGGGCCCAAATACCTAGAAGGGACATGACATGCAACAGGGACATGTCATGCAGAGTCGCAGACTCAGTAGGAGTCAAGGGAGTAATGCCTTCTGGCAGCTTCCCTAGCTCACCTTGGCACAGCTCCTGCCCTGTCCCGCCCACCCTTTATGACACCTTTGTTTAGGAAACAAACCCTTACAAGGCTCAGCCCAGTTGGGCTCCAGGCCCTGCTATAAGGAGCATTTTCCCACAAAGACAAGACACAAATGTCATTCCCCTAGAGGAGGCCACAAATGCCTTTTATGGGCCCCCTCCCCCACAAGGAGGTGGGGTTGGAGCTCAGACCTGGGGCCAGCAGCCCATTGAGTATGGCAGGGCAGGGCGGGGCCTCCAGGGATATTCCCAGGGCTAATCCAGTTCGGGCAACCTGAGCTTCTCTTCCAAGCGGACATCCCAGAGATACTCTTCCCCTTGGCTGTACTGCTTCCAAGAAAAGCAACTCACCTGCGAAATCAGAGCCAATTAGGGTGCAGGCAAAACAGCACACATTACAGTTATTTATTCCACAATGCTGCCATTTCCTCTAAACTCTTAGTTCCACGGTTCATGATCCACCACTCCCTTGTTGGGGCTACCAGAGAATCAGGGATGATTCCAAAAGTTCTGCGGGAGGGGTCTTGGGCGGTGGGCAATTCAGCCTGACACAGAAGGTTAGAGTCTGACATGGCCCCTTACATTGGCCTGGGGAAGCAACCACATCCTGCCTTGGCTCAACACAGTGAGAATCTAGAAGTGACACCACCACGACTCAGAGGTCCACCCCATGTGCACGTGTGGACAAGACATCCTTCAGAGCCCTTCTTACAACAATCTGTTTTACTGTATGTTTATTGTCCACCATGGCCCATCATGTAAAGTCCCAGAATAGGCTTCATCCTATTTATTCCCCTCGCCTTGCACAGGGCTGGGCACATTATGATGGTTTTAAGGATGGATCTGTTATAATCAGATTTCTGCAATCAGTGCTGACTTCTTTCTCATTTCACAGGAAGCTAGGCCTCCTAAACTGACTGGTTTTATTTAAACTGAACGAAAATAATTATTTTACACGGAAAAAGCTTCCAGTACTTTTTCAGCTTTATCTCTACTGTTTCAAGACAAAACACTTCTCAACTTCAGGCTAAGTTAAATGATCAAAAATCCCCAAATTAAGTTCCCACTGGCATGAAACACACTTTTTGCTCCCCCCCTCTTAGCCTATCCTATACACAGTAATGTCTATTTCCTTCTAGAAATTACTTTGGCAACTTAATCCTTAATCCTTAAGATTTAGGGACTTTCAGATAATTGATTTATAGAAAGGTTCTTTGGAAGGCAAAATATTCTCCATGAGACATGGGAAGATGCTGAGATTTAGGTAGTACTCCACAGTTGAAAGGCGTAATGGTTTTCACAGCCATAAAATAATGGCATAAGGCTCAAGTTAGTATTTTTGTTCCCAATCCCTGGGATCCTGTTTGGGAAGAGTTCTAAAAAGATTTATGTTCAATCATCCTGACCTCTGGAACCCCTGCAGAGGGAGGGAGCCCAGTACTCAGAGGCCTCAGTCCTGCTCTCCACACTTCAAACAAGAGCTCAGAGTTAAGACTGGGAGTTTAGGAAACGCCCCAGAAATCCCCTGTATTCAATTAGTTCAGTTGAGGTTCCCATTTTGCTAAGAATGATACATGCACAAGTCCTCCAAATCCTGTTACCTGTTTTGAATCATGGCTACACTGGCTAAGGCACCCTTGAGCTTTCCTCTCCACATGAGTTAACTCGTGTAGTTCTTCACTTCTGGCATCTTCCCAGGGTCTGTACTCTATAGCTATTTTACCACTACTGAAATAAAGTTAATAAAGATCAAAAAAAAATCAACTTAATTAGGCCAACCTTGTTAATCCTGTTTGAAGAGAGGGTAATGCCCCTCATTCCTAAGAATTCTTCCTGGCCACCTGTTTTCCCCATACTTCAACACCTCCCAACATACTCTGGTATTTATTTGTGTATATTTGTTTATTACATGTCGATAACACACATGCATACATTCCGCTAAAATCTAAACTCTGTGAGGATGAGAATCTTGTCACTCACTAATTCCAAATGACCAGAATAGTGCCTGATGCTCAGTAGGTTTCCAGCCAATAATGTTTTGAATAACAGCTTTTCAATACACGGGATCTGCATATTCTGACTTGCTCCAACCTCTTTTCTCTCCTCCAAAGACCAGCATTGTCTGATAGAGTAGAATGTGAGCTAATACTTAAGTTTTTCTAGGATCCACATTTTAAAAGTAAAAAGTAGTTAAAATAAATTGTATTTTGCTTAATAAAACTAAATTCTTGTGACAACATGTAATCAAAATAAATATACAATTTTACTTTTTCTTCAAATAAATGCTAAATCTTTGGAAACAAGTGTGTATTTTAATTCCATATACAGCAATTCAGACACTAAATTTTCTTGAGAAGTGTTTTCTGTATTTACATTTCATAAAAATTTGCATTGAAAAGGTAGTCGCATACCCAAGTTGTCCTCAAGTATATTGTAATATATATCAATTTTTAAATTTGCTAATCCAAAATCAATGAAATTTAATTTTCTCAGTTGCACTAGATACATATTAAGTGTTCAATAGCCACATGTGGCTAGTGGCTACTGTGTTGAGCAGCATACTTCTTAGGCTCCAGTTCCAAGCAGATCTGGCCCACCCTCATCTCTGGCCTTTTGTAACTGGTGTCTTTCCACATGGAAAAGTCTTTGACTCTACTATCACCCACTTTATCTGACCCTCACTGTCTCAGTTAGCCCTTCCTCTGTTCTACCCAAATACCCTGTCCTGTTGAGATGGGGTAGGCTGGTAGAAAAGTACAATAACAAAGGATCCAAAGAACAGGTACAGCACCATATCCTGCTACATTTTGCCAAACGTCCCATTCCACCATTGTCCTGAAGTAATGGTTGACTATGGTTGAGGTTTTTTCTTGGTACAGTGGCCACCCGTCCAGTACAGATTAGCCAAGATCTCATCTACACCTTTGATGAGGTCTCATGCACACACTGCCCATCAAATCATCATCGGAATTCTGAAGATATATTAGGTAAACCACTCCTTTATTTCCCAGTTCTTGGAAATGTCCTCCCATTTCTTGGAAAACTCCATGATTGTGAACATATCCATAGCATAAACATTAAACCCTATCCATAAGCACTTGACTACTTGGTTAAGATGCTTTCCCTGAGTTTCCTCTGAGGGTATACTATTGTTTTACATTTGTTTTTGCTTCAATAAAATCTAGCTTTTGCTTGAATAAGTCTTACTCTGTTAAAAAAAAAAAAAACTCAGCATCATCCCCAAATTCTTTGTTTGATGAGACCAACAACCTGCCATTTATCTCCCCTGACATAACTTAAAAGAATCAGCATCTCCAACTGAAGTAACTGCCTTTTCAAGGAGCTGGTAAGCTCATTTTTAACTGTCTTGCTTTGCTAACATGGCACTGAAGGTCCCTTTTAAGTCCTCTCTGATCTTTCTGTCTGGAGATGAAAGCCAAATTGCACACCTGCACACCATAGGCTCTTAAATATCATTGGATCACGTGCCTCTTGAAAACTCCCATGACAGAATAAGAGGGTCACAGAGTGAGATAGGCAGGCCCTCTGCAAATCAGCCTCCATAAAACAGTGCAGGAACACTGAAAACCATCTGTGACCAATCCATGCAGTCTCTCCCTTGTTAGGTTTTTCTGCCAGGTTTTGATCTCACCTGTCTCCTGACTTGAAGTCCTCTCCGTGGATTTCAGTTCTCCACACTCTCTTGTCTTACATCATACTGTTCATCTCATAACTATTTTGCTACTCTGTCCCTGGTAGTGGGAGAAGAAACTATGATTATTTTTGCAGTACTCAGACATTTTGCTGTGAGGCAGTACCTGATATGCACTGAGCATTTGAGTACTTTGTTACAACCATTTTATTCATTGTTAAAACATGCAGAGAGCAATGATTTCCTCTGATAGGTTTGTCTTATATATCACCTTATCTCTTGTCATGTTCAAAACGATTTGGCACCATCCAGTTAGCTTAACTTGGACTTACTATGAACTCCAAGAAATGCAGGTTTATCAAAAGACTAGAATCAGAAGTCTGTCCCCTCCTTAGTAGCATTGGCCTGTATTCAGCTTACACAGATAGGCTCCTAGAAGGGTAAATGGGACTCAAGAAGATTGCCAATTAGGAAGGAAGGATGTACAATCAAGGGAAATTCTCCCTGGGTCCATTGGGTTAATTATCGGCCCAAGCATGGAGGACCCAAGGGCAGCCACCACTGAGTCAGAGTATGGACTCCAGGGCACTGGACTTGGCAAAGTCACAGGATTCCTCCCCAGACAGGCAAGTATAAATAATAAAGGTACTTTGTTTGCTTTCAGGATTCCTCCAGGAGGAATGTGTTGGTCTCCTTTACTACCATCCTGCCCTTTGTTTTGTCTATTACAGACTGGTTCCCAGTCAGTTGATTGACCGCCCCTGACCCTTAGGATGCAATCTTGGTCACTGAAAGCAGCTATCTACAGATTCCCTTAAAAGGAAGGCCCTAGTCCATTTTTGTGTAACATTACTTGATGTCAATACAAATTAGAGGATGGAGAAATTTGGCCCAAGAATGGAATGCCATCCCCTTAGTTTGATTTGTTCTGTTGAAGGCAAGGGAAGTCGTCCAAGATCCCATATGCTCAGATATTTAGAGAATTAAGAGAGAAACCAAATATGTGTCAAGCCTGTGCAATTGGAAAATGTTTGACACTGTCAGGAAAAACCCAGAATTCCTTAAGCCCTCATTCAATTTCAGAAAGGGAGAAGTTGACCCCTGCTGAATTCCAGAGGAAAGGTACAGCCCCTTCTGGAGTCTCCAACAATGAAGACACATCCCAAGTAAGCCCCCACCATATGCTCTTTCCAATTCTGCATATGGAAGACATCATACCTCTTCTGGGACCACTTTCTCAACCCTTGACATGCCCCGACCAGGAGGTGGCAACCAAAGGAAATAGAACTTAAGGTTCTCTGTCCCTTTCTCAGTGTGGGAACTTAGACAGTGCAAGGAGAAAATAGGTTGATTCTCTATAAAGATCCAGGCTGTTTCATGCAGTAATTCAGACATAGTTTTCACCTTTGATTGCACCTAGAAAGACTTACCTGTACTTATCTTCCACTGTTGCTCTTCTGATGAGAAGCTCTACATTTGGGATGCTGCCCAACCGTTTGCTGATGAACAGATGCTGTAAATAGATCTTTCCCCAAGGGAATCGTGCAGTACCCAACGCTGAGGACCCCTTTCCCATGAACTATCATAAAAATCAGGGCAACAGAGATGGTTATAAAACAGAGGGTTCTCTTACATAACAATGGTCTGGTGCCTCAGGAGGGCATGAGAAGATGACCAACAAATAGGTTGCTTTGACGAGGTAAAAGGAGTAAGGGACAAATGAGAATCCAACCCTCTTAGGATAGGATTTTAGAGACAATTAGGAAGTATACTAATATAGATTCTGACTCCCAGCAAAGCCAAATAATTCTGGGAACCTATTTTCTTAGCAGATTCCTCCTAACCAACTGATAGAGACTGCCTTCCAAGTTTTTAATAATAGGGACCAGGTGGAGGTGGGGAAGCAGAGGGAGAGGGAGAAACCAAAGATTCAAGGACAAGCCTAACTTTTGGCAGCTCTGCAAGATACTTTGGACACTTCCAGGTCCCCTCAAAAGATACCCAGAAAAGGTATGTTCTATAATTGCCAGCAACCAAGACATTACAGCCAGGAATATCGTCATGGATGACAACCTCTGAAAACAAACTGCCCTATCTAAGCAAAAGGGACACTGGAAAAGGAATTGCTCCCAGGTCCAAAGGGAGCTGGCATCAAGCCCTGAAGTGTAGCCGATAGCCATCTCTAACTGAGGCTGCCAAGGACACTCTGGCCTCTCTCTAAAGCCATCCACATTTCAGGGGAGGAGCCCTGGGTGTCTCTGAACATGTCTCTTAAGCTATAGGAACCATCTTTGGGGGTTTGCTTTTGCTCTGAACCACTATCCTCCAAATCCTGCACAATGATGGCAGCTGAAGGTAAACCTTGTTAGGGGTGGCTGAATGCCTATTCACAGAAATACCTAGGTTTGGGTACTGAGAACACTAGGGTGTAGCAATGGGCCTGCTTTTATATCTAAAGTCACTCACTTAGTGGACCAGCAAATTGGAACCACTCCTTACACTCATCCTGGAGGCGTCAGTTTTCTTGGAAGGTATGGAACTAGTCAACCAAACCCTGAAGAAAACTTTAACCAAGATAAGCTAGGAAACCTCAGGATCTTGGCTCAAGGTGATGTCCATTGCTTTACTGAGGATGAGGATTGCCCCTAAGACTAACCTGCATCTCATCCCATTGAAATGACCCATGAAAAGCCTTTCCTAAATTCTGACTTCCTGGTAGGCCCAAAGACACTGACCTTAATTCAATATGCCATTAACTTAGGACAGATACAACAATATGGTAACCAGATCTTGATAACACCTGATTGTAATCCCCATGAATCTTCAATTAAGCATGAAGATTTGTTCATTGTCAAGTCATACAGAGACAAATACTCATTTGTGAGGAACCATATCAAGTAACTTTGAGCACCTAAATGGCTGTTAAATGAAGATACCTTCATAGTTGGGTTCATTTTTCTCAGGTCAAACACTACTTCCCAGAGCTGCACACTGAAGAGTCCAATACTTAACTTTCTGGAGCTATGAACCTACTGAGGATTTCAAGCTACTCTTTAGAAGACAACATTCACTGTCCTCCCCCAAATAAGTGAAATTCAGAGGATTGCTCTATTTTCTTTTTCATTTGCTGCATAATTGTGCTTCTTACCTACTGCCTTATCTACTTCTGCTTGCTCTCTGAGGGATTTAAAAATCACTTCTCTTGTTCCACTTCTATTAGACACCATAAACCATAAAATGGTGTCTTGTTACCTGATGTGTTTTCACCTCTGCTTTTGCTCTTAAGCATCTTTTTCTCCATCTAGTCTGACAGATTCACTCTTTCCTAAATGGGATACAATTTAGTGCCTCCTGTTGGATCTTTGTTGGGACCCATCCAGAGATGACACACATGGCCATTTCAGAATTGGGCCATCACCCATCTCCAAGCTAACCCCAAGTTTGACTTTGGCCCTAAATTTGTATAGGGAATTGAGTCACTAATATATGAAACTTGGATTAAGATTCCCAAACTCCTAAATTTCTTCATAGATCTATCACAGGTATCACTTATTCTGGGATAAGGCATGTCAGCAATTCTTCTTTTCCTTTCTGTCAGAAATCAAACCAGAATCAAAGAAAGTCTTTGGAGTCACTTAAAGAAAGCTGTTGCAAAAAAAAGAAAAATCTGGATGACTATTACCAGGTTCCCAATCTATCATTTATATCCACATTCATCCTTCCATTCATCCTTCCATCCTAGAAGACAACCTTACTACAGTAATCCAAGACCCATTACACTCTTGAATAAAGTCCATCATGACACTCTACCATGTCTGGATATCATTGCACGTGACCACCAGTAGGCTGTGCTCCCTAATTTGCCTTCATAAAAACTTTTAACAATGCAAAACTTACTACCCATTTAACTAAACCCTCAATGGCTCTTGGGAACAAATGCTTTGGAGTCTCCACTGATGGATCCTGGTAGACTACTCAAATGCCACATTTCCCACAAACCCATGCTTGTCCTCTCTAACAGGAATGACCATGTTCCTACTCTTTTATCACCAATTTCTCTTTCAACTCTCTTACAGGGAAAATGACTCCAAATTTTATTTACTATAAATTTACAATCTCAGCCAGGTGCTATTGGCTCATACATATAATCCTAGCTACTCAGGAGGCAGAGATCAGGAGGATAAAAGTTCGAGACCAGCCCAGGCAAAAAGCGAGATCATATGTCAAAAATACCCAACACAAAAAAGGGCTGGCAGAGTGGCTCAAGTGGTAGAACACCTGCCTAGCAAGCATGAGGCCCTGAGTACAAACCCCAGTACTGCCAAAAAAACAAAACTAAAAACCAACATTCCACAACCCAGGAATGTATTTCCTCTGTGGAAGTAATGTCTACTTAATTATTCCCAGTGATTGGAGAACTGTTCCTTGGCATACTTGTCTCCTCCTGTTACTCTAATTCCAGGAGACACCCCTATCCCTTCCTCTGACTTCATCCTTTTTGGTATCACAATGTCAAACTAGAGCTGTTCAGTTGATACCTTTTCCTGTTGCTTTGGAAATTACAGTGGGGATTTCTATGTGAGAGGCAAGAACAGTTTCACTATCAATGAAATATTCCAATATCTCAAAGGAATTAACCCTTAGCATCCAGGAAACCACCCAGCTCTATCTGTTCTACAAGTCCAGATCACTTCCTTGTCAGGAATTGTCCTTAAGAACCACTAAGCCCTAGATATGCTTATAGAAACTCAAGGTGGTACTTGCTTCTTTCTTTGGGAAAACTGCTGCTTCTATGTTAAAAAAATCTACTAAACCAAGTGGCTCACTTGAAAGAACAAACCTCTATGGGATGATGGTCTTCTCTGGAGTTGTTCTGTACCAGCCCCAAATAGCTCCTCCCACTTCTAGTGCTGATTTTTGGCCCTGTCATTTTAATGTCCCTAACCTTGGGCTGGTGGAGCAGCTCAAGTGGTAGAGTGACCGACTAGCAAGTGTGAGGCCCTGAGTTCAAACCCCAGTACCACCACCACCAAAATAAAAACCTAATTAATCTGATTTTTAAAAAAGTGCCTAACCTCATTCATATTTTTCAGCCTAAAGGGGTTTTACTTGTAGTTAATGGTCCATGAAAGATTCCAGTCACTTCAGTTGGAGGAACAGATGTCAGACCATAGTATTTTAGATCAAGGTGTAACCATGTTTTACTCCTCAGTTCTGCATAACTCAATTAGCTAATAATGAAGATAGACCCCATAGTTAGGGTCCACTCCCATTTTCAGCTCGAGGAAACTACAGAAGAAATCTTTCTCCTTTCCCTTATAAACTTACAAATATCCATATTCCTTGAGCGAGGGATGATAAGGGGTCAGCAGGTAAAAAGGAAACAATAACACAAGAATCCAGAGAACAGGCACAATACCATACCTAGATACATTTTGCCAAACATCTTCCTCCACCATTGTCCTGGAGTATTGGTTGAGGCTATTCTTGGTACAGCAGCCACCAATCCCCAGCAATGACCCCAAGAGAGACTCCCTACCCTGGAAGTTATCCAGAATTCTCATCTATCTCTCATTAAAGTTATGGTTTCATGCCTGTACCTCTCCTCCAATCACCATCTTCACTCTTAGGACAAATTTTTAGGTAAACCACTCCTATTCCCCAGTTCTTGGAAATGCCCTCCCATTTCTTGGAAAAGTCCACAGTTTTGTTATATCCTTAACATAATCATTAAACCCTATCCATAAAAGTACCTAAGACCTGAGAATTCCAAGCCCCTGACTGCCTGATCAAACTGCTCATCCTCAGTTTCTTTTGAGGATATACTATTGCTTTGTATTTGCTTCTGCTTCAATAAAATCTAGCTTTTGCTTAAATAAATCTTGCTCTGTCAAAAACTCCTCTGAGATATTTCTTCAGTGAGACCAAGAACTTGGCCATTCATCTCCTCTGACATTATTACATTACTTGTCATACTCTATTATAATTGAATTATCATTCATTGTATCCCCAGATTCTTAGCATAGTGACAGACACTAGGGTACTATCTATATATTTGTTAAATAAATGTGTAAGTCTGTGAAATTTCAGCCTACTGAGGTTTTAACACCTTCCTTTTCCAGCTCAAATCACTTGTTCCTAAGAACCTTCTCAGATCATCCCATAGAAAATATTTCCTTCTTTGTATTCCCAAACCACCTGGAGTCTATTACTCAATGACCATTTGTTATATATGATTTTACTATGGCACATTCTGCCTCCCCAGTTAGATAATAAAAACTGGAAGAGCAGGAATTATAGAGGAAAAAAGTCTTGCACATTAGGTATTCAATAAAAATCTGGTTAATAATTACCTGATTTGAGTTTTGTATCTGGTGTTTTTTCTTGGAATGAATGGATGAAATAGTTTTTCTTTTTAACTATGATGTTGAAAACTACATGTTCTCAAACCTTTTATTTGATTTTAAAACCAATTAGTTTAAAAAAAAACTACTTCCTGATTGCCTGCATTTCCCTGCATGTCTATGAGTTGATTTTGCATCAAAATGTCATTTGTATCTTAAACTTTACAATTTCATTCAATTTTTTATTCCATTGATACAGGAACATGTCCATCTGTCTGCAAATATATACTGTCATGCACCAAAGTATTATATACAAATCTCACTCCTTTCATTTATCATTGACAAGTTAGACCTGAAATAATAATTTAAGAACAAAGCTTACTTTTCACTTTTGCATGGAAGTGTCCTTCAGTAGTTAAGCTAAAGAGAAAAAAATCAAACTAAATTATAAAACTGCCATCAAGATCTGTTCATTATGCAAGCAAGCATTAACAATCTTTTTGCCTTTACTCTTCCACATTTGAAGATAGAAGAGAGATGGGTGGGAAAAATTACTGTAGATAGATCAGAGTCTCTCAGCCTTTCACATGTTTTATGGACATACTCTAATGATAAAGAAACCCAGAGGCAATATAGGACCTGCCTCAGGTGGGTGCAAGACTGCTATCTGCCTCTCTGTAACAGTTCAATTCATGATAAACATTATGGTATCCTGCCATAAAAGAAACCAAAAATCTGTGTTTTCCATGGAAGGGATGAATGTTTGACTGTTATAGTGCATATGTTTGTGCTTAAATTAATGTTACTATAACCCTGTTCCCATTTTCCCAACTTATGTTCTTTTGTTCCCTTAGCAGAGCTAAAGGGTAATGAGAGTATTACAGGATTGAAACTTGAGGATTCTGTGTATTAGATTTTCAGTTAGCAAAAAAGTCATAAAATTTATTTGGTTGTCTTGACAGTTATTTATGTCCTTCTGTTGTTCATTTTATCATGTAATTTGTCTTCTCAGGGAGACTGTGGGCTTCTGTACATTGCAGACTAATTTAGATGCCACTCCCAAACGTTTGACATGCCTTATACCTAATGAGCAGCTGCTGTGGTTTAATCTGTGTCCTCTCAAAATTCACATATAGAAACTTAATTTCCAGCTACGCACTGTTGGCTCACGCCTGTAATCCAGAGATTACAGAGGATCAGAGGATCCTCTGATCAGGAGGATCGCAGTTTGAAGCCAACCCATCACAAAAAAAAAAGGGCTGATAGAGTGGTGTGGGCCCAGAGTTCAAACCCCAGTATCAGAGAGAGAGAGAGAGAGAGAGAGAGAGAAACCTAATTTCCAATGCAACAGTATCAAGAGATGGAGTCTTTGAGAGGAGATTAAGTCATGATATGCCTCCATTGTGGATAGGATTAGTGCCCTTAACTAAAAGATGCCCAAGGGTACTTGTTTGCCTCTTCTGCCATGTGAAATTGCAGCTGTAAGGCAAGATCTATGAAGAGAGTGAGCCCTCACCAGACACTGAATTTGCCGCTGCCTTGATCTTGGACTTCCCAGCTTCCTCACAGCAGCTCAAATGGACTAATAATGCAGCCAACAAAAAGCTTTACCTCAATCAGCATTTTAAAGCAAACAATTCTGGAATTGGAACACCCATCATACTAACAATACCTTCAGGAAATGCTTTCTGGAAAAGTACAAAAATCAGTTATATACTACATAATTCAGCATATAACTGAAGAAGTGATCTGTTTCCCAAGTATTTTGTTACAGAGCACATTTTCATAAGGAAAAAGGACATTTAATTCCATTGAGGGAAGATTAAGAGGAAATTGTCAGTGTTTTCAAACTGTGCCCTCAGTTTTACAAATGATTGAGTCTTTAAAAGTCTACACATCAGAGTATGATGGTGTATTTGTTAGCTGCTCTCTTTGTAATCTTACTTTAGCTGACAAATTCCTTCCCTTAAAAACCCAACCTAAAGCACTATTAGGAAAGTTAACTTCAAATATATACAAAAATACAGAGTATAACAAGCCCCTACCCATCACCCAGATTCAAAAGTTATCATTTTAGAGATGATCTGTTTCTTCTATAATTTCATCAAATATCCTCTCCTATGCTATACTGAAGCATTTTTCATATACAAACTCATCCATGAATATTTCAATGCTACTTTGAAAGGATATTTTTAAGATAGTCACAATACCATTAGCACACAAAAATGAATTAAAAATTCTAATCTTAGCAAATATTTAGTGAATAGTCAAACATTCAAATGTTTTATAAATGCCATATTTTATACATTTATTCAAGTCAACATTCAATTAAAGGCCAGACATGGTGGGACACACCTGCAATGCCAGCACATAAAATAAAATCATTAAATCCAGATTCTTCTAACTGCATCCCAAAGTATTTCTCAGTATTCCCTCTAGGTTGATAATTGAATCTAGACAAGTTCATTTGTTTAAAGTTACTTCAGAATGAGTGAAGTGATTTTTTGTTCTACTATGAGCCAGTCTCTCTCTCTCTCTCTCTCTCTCTCTCTCTGTGTGTGTGTGTGTGTGTGTGTCTGTGTCTGTGTCTGTGTCTGTGTCTTCTTCTCTCTTTAGGAGGAAGGATTTATTTTGGTTCATGGTTTTAGACACTTGTTTCTGGACCTGTCATGAGGCAGAACATCATGGCAGAAGGATGTGGAAGAGCAGCGCTCACCTAAGGACAACTGAGAAGCAGACAGAGAAAGAGACAAAGAGACAGAAGTAGATCTCAACTCTCTTTGATGTTAGCAGTCATTGACTTTCAGTGCTCTAATCCATTAATTTAAGTTGCAAATAAATGATAGTCTAGTTCAAAGTTATCCCCATTTAAACACATCACGACAGTTTTAATTAAGATTTAAAACATCATAATATACACAGAAGAACATTTCATAAAATTTAGCATTCATGGTAAACAAGCTTAGTAAACAAGCCTGCAAAACTTCTTAGAATTTAAGATCTGTTAAATAGATACTACAAGAAGTATATCTGATGAATAATTAGGAACAAAGCCATAGGAAGAGAAAACAAAACTGAATCTTAAATGCTAGATAGATTTTTTTAAAGAACTAGTTAATATGAACATTAGACAGAGTTGAGGAGAAGATTGGTGAGCTGGATAATGAACTAAAGAAATAACCTGGGAACTGGGGGCATGGGTCAAGTGGTAGAGTGCTTATCTAGCAAGTAGAATGCCCTGAGTTTAACCCTCCATTCTGCCAAAAGCAAAGAAAATAGAGAAAGAAATAATCTGGGATAAACAGAAATAAAGTATAATGAGGAAAACAAATTATCAAGTGTAGCAAATCTAACATAAATCTTTAAAAGAATCTTAAATCTTTCCCAGAAAGAGGAAAAAAGAAAATAGATGTGATTTTCATTTCTAGTATGACTGTGTGAAGATCTGTGGACTTGCTTCCAGCAAGATTACTGAAAAGTTTTAAAACAACAATTTAAAGTATCTGGAAGTTTTAAACCAACCATTTAAAGTGTTTGGAAATGGTCCAAGAACATACAGTCAGTTGAGACTCTGTAGTAGATGCTGTAGTATTTGTTTTGAGACCTGCATCCTCCTTTCCTCCCAACCCAGCAAAATAGAAACTTCACTCCAGACTAGTGAAGACAAGAACTACTGGGTTCCATCTCACCCAGCTCCCAGTTAAAGGAATGAGATCCTAGCTGTGTGCATTGGTGGGGCTGGGGAACCAGGGACCTGATATCAGTATTTCTCATCCTTTCTCCACCTATCTGTTGCTGAGGTTAAATTACAGATAAGTGTAAGCGAGCTCCCATACACCCAGAAGGTGTAGAAGGAAGAAGGAGACTACTTTGGTTTAGGATGCTACTGAGAATACTGGGATACCTTTGTCCTGGCTTGTAAAGCCATGAATCTATGCAAGTCTAGGCGAGCCAAGAAGAAGGAAGGCTGTTATCCCCTACCACTAGCTGGGCACTCAATTCCCAAACTGGGAGTGTCACTCAGGGAGAAGCACAGCATTGTCTCAATTCCTACCTCCCTAACCATAACTCAGAGATTTTTCTCATAGGGGAAAGAAAGCCATAAATCAGAGAGCTCCTAATCATTTTCTAATAGAACTGACTTCATTTGCAACACACTGTGGAGTTATTCTTAAAGATATCAGTTTTATTGTTGAAAGCAATAAAGCAATTATCCAGCAATTAAAGGAGCTTAGCATTTGGGAATGGTAAAGGAAAGAGCCAGCAAAGAGAGCTCTGCCCAAACCATTGCTATCCCTGTGTGGCTGTGGACATAATCCAAAGATGTGTTTCCTGAGGAGAAATATCAGAAACTTAACAGTACAGGAGAAAAATAAATGCTATGCAAATAATCCCTCCAGTTACTAAACAAGTAAACTAGTAAATAAAAATAACAAACTCTAGAGGGGAGGGACCAGTGCCTAAAGTTTCTACAATATCTAGAATATTCAATTTCCAACTAATGGCTCATGCAAGGGAACAGAAAAGTGTGACCTATGCAGTAAGGGGTAGGGGAAAGAAAAAAGCAACAGAAACTGCCTGTAAGAGTGACCAAATTTTATATTTAACAGGTCTTCAAAATAGCTTCTATAAATTTGCCCAAAGAATTGAAAGGAACTATGATCGAAGAAGTAAAGGAAAGCACAACAAAAATGTTGTAGCAAATAGAGAGTTAATAGGAGTGATGTAACTAACGTACAATATAAGTCTAATTGGAATTATCACTATGAAACATACCCCCCCAATAATGACTATAAATAAAAACATTAAAAATGTTATGGCACATAGAGAATATAAGTGAAGAGTTTGGAATTATTCTTTTTTTAAAAGATTCAAGTTGAAAGTCAGGATTTTAAAGGGATAATAACTGAAGTAAAAAGTTCACTGGAATGAGGCTAGAAATGTAGCTCAGTGGTAATTTTGCCAGCCAAAAAAGGACAAGAGAAGTCCCAGGGATTAGGAAATCCAGACCGCACCCAGCGTTTCCAGGTTCTTATCACTGATAGAGAAAGAATTCAGAGATGAGACTAAGGAATAAGAAGGAAGTTTATTGCAGGACAAAAATTCACACTCAAGGGTTGAGTGCTCCTGAAGAAAGAGATTGAGGAAGACTACAGAAAGTGAAGACATCTCTCATGCTCATGGATTGGCAGAATCAACATAGTAAACGTGTTTATACTCCCAAAAGCAATCTACATGTTTAATGCAATTCCCATCAAAATCCCAATGACATTCATCAAAGAGATTGAAAAATCTACCATTAAACTTATTTGGAAACACAAAAGACCACAAATAGCCAAGGCAATACTCAGCAAAAAGAACAACGCTGGAGGTATCACAATGCCCGACTTCAAACTCTATTACAAAGCAATAACAATAAAAACAGCATGGTACTGGCACAAAAACAGACATGAAGACCATTGGAACAGAATAGAGGACCCGGATATGAATCCACACAACTATAACCAACTTATCTTTGGCAAAGGTGCTAAAAATGTATGATGGAGAAAAGACAGCCTCTTCAACAAAAACTGCTGGGAAAACTGGTTAGCAGTCTGCAAAAAACTGAAACTAGATCCATGTTTATCACCCTACACCAGTATTAACTCAAAATGGATCAAGGACCTTAATATCAGACTCCAAACTCTAAAGTTGTTACAGGAAAAAGTAGGAAATACTTTGGAACTAATAGGTATAAGCAAGAACTTTCTCAATGGAACCCCAGCAGCTCAGCAACTAAGAAATAGCATAGATAAATGGGACTTCATAAAACTAAAAAGCTTCTGCTCAACAAAAGAAATGATCTCTAAACTGAAGAGACCACCCACAGAGTGAGAGAAAAATATTTGCCAGCTACACATCAGACAAAGGACTGATAACCAGAATATATAGGGAACTCAAAAAACTAAACTCTCCCCAAATTAATGAAGCAATAAGAAATGGGCAAATGAACTAAACAGAACTTTCTCAAAAGAAGAAATTCAAATGGCCAAAAAGCACATGAAAAAATGCTCACCATCTCTAGCCATAAAGGAAATGCAAATCAAAACCACGCTAAGATTCCACCTCACCCCTGTTAGAATAGCCATCATTAGAAACACCACCAACAACAGGTGTTGGCAAGGATGTGGGGAAAAAGGAACTCTCATGCATTGCTGGTGGGAATGCAAACTAGTAAAACCACTCTGGAAAAAAATTTGGAGCCTTCTTAAAAATCTAAACATAGGTCTGCCATATGACCCAGCAATACCACTCTTGGGGACATACCCAAAGGAATGCGACACAGGTTACTACAAAGGCACTTGCACACCCATGTTTATTGCAGCACTATTCACAATAGCCAAGTTATGGAAACAGCCAAGATGCCCCACTATCAATGAATGGATTAAGAAAATGTGGTATTTATACACAATGGATACTACTCTTGGCCATGAAGAAGAATGAAATCTTATCATTTGCAGGTAAATGGATGGAACTGGAGAACATCATCATGAGTGCAGTTAGCCAGGCCCAGAACACCAAAAATCATATGTTCTCCCTCATATGCGGACTTTAGATCAAAGGCAAACACAAGGGGATTGGACTTTGATCACATGATGAGATGAGAGCATGCAAGGGAGGTATGAGGATAGGCAAGAAACCCAAAAATAAAACAAGATGGCATTTGATGTCCACAATGCAAAGGAACTAATGCAGAAACTTTAATGGACAGAGGCCAATAGGTGAAGGGGACCAGGAACTAGAGAAAAGGTTAGTTCAAGAAGAATTAATTTAGAAGGTAACACATATGTACAGGAAAGCAATGCAAGTAAACTCCCTGTATAGCTATCCTTATCTCAACTAGCAAAAACCCTTGATCCTTCCTATTATTGCTTATACTCTCTCTTCAACAAAATTAGAGATAAGGGCAAAATAGTTTCTGCCTGGTAGTGAGGGAGTAGCAGGGGAGAGGGAGGGTATGGGGGGAAGAGGGGAGAACTGACCCAAGCATTGTATGCACATATGAATAAAAGAAAAAAAAAGGGTTGAGTGCTGGCAGAGAAGGGGTGGGTGAGAGAGAACACAAGTGACAGAGGCCATAAGGGATTGCTTATGGGCAGACTTCAATGGAAGGGAGGACTGTTTATGAGTTCAGACAAGGAAAAGCTAAGGAATTCTATTAATGGGTCAGAATTACTAGAATAAGTTTTGTTACCCTCTTTTAACTTTTTATGGGGTTTTTGGATGTGTTGTGGCATCAGAAATATGATGTAAAATCTGATTTTTCAAAGCTAGTAGTATGGGGATACCATTACAAAGAAGTAAAGGCCAATAAGTGGTCATCTCTGCCTATGTTGATACCAGTTGGTTTGGGGAGTTCTTGTTTCTTTGCTGTTTCAGTGATCAGGTGATGTCCTGCTATAATATAGGTCAGCAATTGCATCAGCCTCTAGCCACCATGCTGTTTGCCTTTTACTTTCCTGTGCCTTTGGAGCCTACCTCAGTAAAGCATGTGCTTAGCGTGTACATGGCCCTGGGTTTGATCCCCAGCACCACAGAAAAAAAAAATTCATTTAAAGGGCCCCATGGTACAACAAAATATTTGAACTGAAAGAATTTGCAGAAAAAAAAGTTAGCAAGTTTAAAGGTCAATAGAGATCATGCAACCTGAAGAGCACAAAGAAGAAGAATAAAGAAAAATCAATAAAGTTTCAGAGAAATGGGAGTCACTGTTAAGTGTATCAACATATGCAGAGTGGTAGTACTAGACAAAGAAGAGAGGAAAAAGTAAAAGAAATAATGGCTGATAATTTCTCAATACTGGAGCACAATAAGCTCCAGTAGGATAAATTCAAAGAGACTGACAAACAAAAAGCATTGTATAAAAAATAATGAAATCCAAAGGCAAGGAGAAAGGCTTGCCTTTCTCTCACTAGAGATTGGTGACTCATCATTTATGGCAGAATCCTAATGAGATTAAAAGCTGACTTTTCAGCAGAGACAATGGAGGCTGGCAGGCAATGGTATAATACAAATACAATCAAAGCTCAGATAAACAGTTAGCCAAGACTCCTATATTCAGCAAATCTACTTTTCAAAGATGAAAGGAAATGAAAGAAAAACAAAACATTTGTTACTAGCAGACACTCCTTACTGGTTGTTTGGGTTGAAAGTAAGTAACCCAGATGATCATTCAATTCCAACCCACTCCCAAATTAAGAGCACTGGTAGTGATAATTATATAATTATAAAAGATAGTATAAATGCAATCAATTTAATAACAACTGTATAATGCAATATACATATATTATATTCTTAAGCCTATACTATATATGAATAATATGTTTGCCAATAACAACACAAAGGGAACAGGGACATAAAGTTCTATTGTGCTAAGGAAATTACTCCAGATGATAGCTTGTATCAAGAAGAACAAATGAATAGACATAGAAATGATAAATTAGAAGACTGATGATAAAAAGTATACATATAAACTTGTTCTTTCTTTTCCCAGACAGTTTAAAAGATATAAATTATAAAAAGTAATTATTTTAACAATGCATGATTGAGTTTATAACATTTATAGATTTAATATAACAATAACACAAAACAAAGGGAATAGAGCTTTATAAAATTAATGGTTCTTAAATTCACAAGAACCAAGTAAACATAAATCCAATACTGGTTCTGATAAGATGTGGTCTACATATTAGGTCCTAGAGCAACCATTAAGAAAGTTACTAAGAATTATACGGTGAAAAATAATTTAAGAAAATTAAAATGCTACATTATATGATATTCATTTACTCCAAAACAAGTAGTAAAAAGAAAGTACTAGATACCAAAACATGGGATGTTGCAAAAAGTCTTCACCGAGAATTTTATAGCTGTAAATGCCTATGTGAAGAAAGAAGAAATAACTTAAATCAATAACCTAACTTTCCACTTTAAGACACAGGAAAAAGAAGAGCAAAATAAATACAAAGTAGCACAAAGAAATAGTAAATTAGAGCAGAAATTAACAATATAGAGAATTGAAAAACAATATAGAAAATCAATGAAAGTAAAAAAAAAATCAAGAAAATTGACAAAATTTTCACTAGAGTAACCAAGGCAAAAGAGATAAGACTTGAATTATTAGAATTAGAAATGAAAGCGATGACACTACTACCAATCTCATAGAAGTAAAAATGGATTAAAATGTCTACAAATAATCATATGGCAACAAGTTATATATTCAAGATAAAATGGACTAATTTGCAGAAACACATAAACTACACCAAGAAGAATTAGACAGATACTCTGAATAGACACGTAACAAATGAAGGGAATAAATTAGCAATCAAAACACTACTCATAAAGAAAATCTCATCCCATATTGCTTCTACACTAAATCCTATCAAATTGTTAAAGAATTGACACCACTTTTTTAACAAACTCTTCCAAAAAATAGAAGGGAAGAGAATTCTTCATATGGGACTATTACTAGTTGAAAACAAAATCAGACAATACATCATGAGGAAAGAAAATTACAGACCAATGTCTCTTATGAATATGGATGCAAAAATCCCTGAACAAATGTACTAGGAAACTGATTCCAGTAGTATATAAAAGGAATTACATGTGAGACCAAGTAGGTTTATCCTAAGAATGAAAGGTTGGTTTAAGACCCAAAAATGAACCAAGGTGATAAATAATATCATAGAAAAAAGTAAAAATGAAAACCAAACTATATGATCATGTCAGTATACACATAAAAAGCATTTAAACAATACCCAATACCTTTCATGATAGATTAAAAAAAATATACAACAAACCAAAGAAATTCCTCAATCTGGTAAAAATCCATAGTTAACAGTTAACTCTTAAGGATGCTTTCCCTTTAAGATCAAGGAAAAGACAAAGGTAACAACTTTCATCATTCAACATAACACGAAAGTTAATTGCCAGAGAAATTAGACAAAAGCAAGAAAAGACATCTAGATTGAAAAAGAAGAAAAACTATTTCTATACATAATCTTTTATGTAGAAAGTTCTAAAGAATCCACCAAACAACAATTAGAACTGATAAAGAAGTCCAGGAAGATGGCTGGATACCATATCAATATACAATAATCGACTGTGTTTTCATACATTTGCAATGAATAGTACATAATGAAACTATGAAAACTATTTTGATGCTATTTATTATAAATAAATAGTACCAAATGGAATAAAATGCTTAGAAACAAACTTCACCAAAAAAGGGTGAAACTTATACTCTGCTTATTCACTGAAAATAACATAACATTGCTGAAATAAAGAATACACTAATAAATGGAAAGATATCTGTTACTGGATTGAAAGGCTTTATAGTGTTAGGATGTCAATCCTACACAAAGTGATCTACAGATTTAATGAAATCCCAGCAGCATTTTTTGCCAAAACAGAAAAATCTGTCCTAAAATTCAGCATCTCAAAGGCCCCCAAATAGCTAAAACAGTATTGAAATAGAACAAAATTATAAGTGTCACATATCCTGATTTATAAGCATATCATAGTTCATGAGACCCTATCTTGAAAATACCCAACACAAAACAGAGCTGGTAGAGTAGCTCAAGTGATAGAGCACCTGCCTAGCAAGTATGAGGCCCTAAGTTCAAACATCAGTGCCACCAAAAAATAAAATAAATTTCAAAAAAGCATATTATAAAGTTATAGCAGCCAAAACAGTATACTATCTTAAAAAATAAGCATATAAACAATGGAATGGAAGAAAGCCCCCAAATATACCCTCATATAGACAATGATCTTTAACAAGGATGCCAAGACCACTCAACAAGAAAAGGACAAGCTCTTCAACAAATGTTGGGAAAACTGGCAGCCACATGCAAAAAAAATGAAGTTGGATCTTACCTACACTGTATACAAAAATTAACTCAAAATGGTTTAAAAGTAAACATGATAATAAAAACTACAGCACTACTAAAGGAAAACATGGGAAAAATGTTCATGACATTGGATTTAATGATGATTTCTTAGATACCAAAAGCACAGGCAACAAAAGCAAAAATAGACTGATGGAAACACATCAAACTTTAAAACTTATACACAGCAAAGGACACAATCAAGAGTGAAAAAACAACCTATGGAATGAGGAAAACATTTGCAAGCTATGTATGTAATAAAGGGTTAATATTCAGGATATATAAAGAACACCTACAAATAATCCAATAAAATGTGGGCAAAAGACTTGAGTGGCTATTTCTCCAAATATGGTATGCTAATGATCAAAAAACATATGCAAGACTGCTTACTATCAATAATCACTAAGAAATGCAAATCAAAATCACAATGAGTTACCATTTCACATCCATTAAAAAAGGCAACTACTAGAGAAAAAAGAAAAGGCAGTGGCTTACATGTGTAATCCTATGTACTTTGGAGGCTGAGTTCAGGAAGATGGAGGTTTGAGTTCAGCCCAGACAAAAAGTTAGCCAGACCCTATCTTAATCAATAAGCTGGGAGTAGTAGTACATACCTGTCATCCCAGCTACAGGGGAGATTGTAGGTAGAAAGATCATAGTATGAGGCAGGCCCTGGGCAAAAAACAGAAGACTCTACCTGAAAAATAACTAAATCAAAAAGGGGATGGGAGTGTAGCTCAAGTGGTAGAGCATCTGCCCAACAAGCAAGCACAAAGTCCTGAGTTCAAACTCCAGTACCACAAAAGAAAAGCCAGCAGGGCACCAGTGGCTCATGCTTGTAATCCTATCTACTCAGGAGGCAGAGATCAGGAGGATCAAAGTTCAAAGGCAGCCCTGAGCATAGTTCATAAGACCCTATCTCACAAAAACCCATCACAAAAAATGGGGGAGTGGCTCAAGTGGTAAGAGCACCTGCCTAGCAAGCATAAGGCCCTGAGTTCAAACCCCAGTGACACCAAAAAAAGAAAAAACCAAAATAACAAGTGATGGGCATGGCAATGGATGTGGAGAAACTGGAACTCCTGTACACTGTTATATAGAATGTAAAATGGTACAGCCACCATTGTGGAAAAGTATGATATTTCCTCAAAAAATTGAAAATAGGTTTATCAACCCCACTTCGGGTGAATAAATATCTAATAGAATTGAAAACATGATCTCAAAAAAGTATTTTTGCATACTCATATTTACAGCAGCAAGAGTCACAAGATCTAAAAGGTAGATTTTTATCAAATGATGGATGCAAAATGCAGTATACACATACAATGAAATGTTATTCAACCACAAAAAGGTAGGAAAACCTGTCACATATCACAGCATGGATGAAATTTTAAAACATTAATGCTAAGTGAAAAACCGTCAAAGAAAAGTACTGTATGATTTCACTTACATGAGGCAGCTGAAGCACTCAACTTCTTAAAAACAGAAAGTAGAATGGTGGTTGCCCCGGGCATGGGGAGAGGGAAATGGGGAGTTGGTGTTTAATGGGCATGGAGTTTTCATTTTCCAAGTTGAGGAAGTTGTAGAGAAAGGTCTGGGACACAGCAATGTTAATGTGCTTAAAACTACTAAACTATGCATTTTAAATGTTTGGCGTGATAAATTTGAGCGTTAGGGGTGTAACTCAGTGGTAGAGCATATCCCTACCATATATGCAAGGCCCTGGGTTTAATGAGAGAGACAGAGAGAGAGAAGAAGAGAGAGAGAGAGAGAGAAGGAGGGAGGAGATAAATTTGACATTATATAGTTTTTTCACAACCTAAAGAAAATTATATTGTCAAAATGGCACAAAATTATTTTAAACATTTAAAGAAGGTCAAGACTTAATACTGTTAAGGTAGCAATGCTACCTTAATTGATCTACAGATCCAACCAAAGATTACACAGAATTATTTGCAAAACCACACAATGCAGAAGTAAAGTTTAAAAGTAAAAAAATCATAAGGAAATCTTATCACTTGGAAGTTCATAGAATCCTCCAGGAGGGATAAAGTGTGATGCAGAATTGGTCTAGAGATAAATCCAGTCCCTCCAGTACCCACAGCTACTTCCTTTCCTGTGGCAGAGCTAATGTGCTCTCAAAGTGCAAATGAAGCGCCACCCCCACCTGGAAGCTTCTGACTGGGAGACCTAGGTCATGTGCCTCTCCTGTGCCCTCTCAGCAAAAGAGGAAGGGAAAGTAAGACGTCTGGCATTGTTGGCTGTGTCGTGGATTATCAACTCCCACTAGACCAAAAAAAATGTTTTCAAGATTAGGAATTTCCCATATATAAAAAGTGGTTATACTGTGCAGAGACCAAAACATGTGACAAATGTCCTTACATGCATAATCCACTTCCAAGTGTGCTGTACAATCACTAAAGTCAATCTTTGTAAATTACGAATGCAAATTGTTCCTTGCACCCATATGGACTCTCTGACCTAACTATTCTTTGCCCAATAATGTTTTATAACCTGCACTTTTTTCTATGTTCAGTATCGGCTCTTAATAATTACATGCATATATATAGCTTTCCTGGATCAATTTAACTTAAACCAAAAATGAACCCAGAATGCCTGGAGGAGTGGATAGAATAGAAAATCTTTTTTATTACCTTTAATGGTTCTGAACAAAACAATTCACCAGCTAAAAAGCAGATAACTAGGGATAAGAAAGAAATATCAATATGCTATACTTATATTCCTTACAATGAACCTAACCATTATATGAATAAAACCTGAAATTCCCACTAAAATATAAATTTCAAAAGTGACAGAAGTACATATGGAAAGAATTGAAGGGTAAACTACAAACATTCTGAAAAACTATTGTGGATAAGGTTAATTCAACTAGAGGCACAACTATCTCAAAATGAAATCCTGTTGCCTCCTCCCCAATTAGAGTGATTGTTAGTTAGAATTTGAGGATTGCCTGCTTCCTTGTGTGGCATCGAGTGAGCCTGCTTTATAAAATGCTTTCAGTTGCAGGCTATTTTTGAAAGGGGATACATGGACAGTACATTTAGAGCACAGCTGGAAGGGAGTGTGGGCAAGGCATGCTTAGACTTGCTTCAGAATGATGATTTTTATGGATGGTAGCCTAAAATACATGACTCAAGAATAAAAAATAATTCTCTAACCCAACTCTGAACCAATATCTAAAATAGCCTTGGTGAATTCATAATGAGTGGAATTAGAAGGAAGTACTCCTGGAAGGGGAGAGATGGAAATCACTGAGCAGAATCAGGGAGCAATTCTATTTAGCTGCTCACATCACTGCCACCACGTGTCCCAGAGCACTCTCGGCTCACCTCCACACTTCTGCCAAAACTCCCTCACTTCATGAACCTGGGTACAGTCACATATAGTCACCATATGAGAGTCAAGTTCCACCACTAATGGACACAGGTCTCAATTGTTGAAGCGAGAACAAGAGAGAATGAGAGAGACAGGGAGGGGGGGTGGGGAGAGACAGAGAGAGAGAGAGAGAGAGAGAGAATTATTAGAGTCATGAGTTTTAGACATTGTTACTGATGATTGGGAAGAATTTTTTTAACACAAAATTTTCAGTATTTGAGTGGTTCAAGCCACTATGACATCATTAAAGCCCACATTATTTGCTCAGAGATTGTTATATTTGTGGCAAAAAAAGTCAAGTTTATTAGAGCTAATATGAAGTTTTTAACCTATGGGTATTCTTTAAAGAACAGGCTTATATTTAAGTAAATATAAGGCAATAAATTAAAGCCAACATAGCTTGAAAAAAAGTTGAGATTGGTGATGTTTCATCCACAATTAAAAATAAATAAAACCACTTCCTTTTCCAGAAATATGGAAGACCAGAAAATATAAAAATCTTTCAATATAGAAACTAAGATATGCTGGACAAAATATAACAACTATTTCTATAAGTGCATAGGTGGAATTCGAATAAAGTGTAATAATTTCTAGGGGCTCCAAAATAAGAAAGAATTGAAAAACAAAGCAGAGGCCCGACAGCTTGGCTCAAGAGGTAGAGCTCCTTCCTTACAAGCATGAGGCCCTGAGCTCAAACCCCAGTAGAAAATAATGGAAAGTAAAATATATCAGAAAAGAAAAACAAAGCAAGTGGGTAAGAAGGAGAGTTTTGGTTACCAGGAATCAATCTTTGGGTTGTGATAGCTGCTCCCTGTACTTTGAGACTAAGAAAGCAAGGAATCAGAACTGAAGACCCCATGCAGAATTAGATTCTTTGAAGAGTTGTATATTTTCTAGGAGGTGTAGTTTCTAAATGTATACTATACATTATAGGTGATTAAAATATTTGTGTTGCCACAAGTGGCTTTGGGTAAGGGGAAATATTTTGTGAAAAAGTCTGCCCTTCAAGTTGGTTTGGTATGTACATTAGTTACATGGTATAACTACCTCCAAGACAAAAAAGTAACAGAATAACTGATTACAAACTGGTAATATTCTTGTGAGTCATCATTAAAGCAACAAGAAAAATACTCTGGAGAGATTCAACTAACACCCAGGCTACACAGGGTTTTTATGGATAAAGCTCAGCTTAGAATGAAGTCATCTTCCAAAATATCTTTTATGAGCAATTGTCAGCTCAAATCATGAAAGAACTACAGAATGTCAAAGAAGGAAATTAAAACATGATTAAAAAATTATGAAAGTTTCTAAATGGACATTGGGAAACAGTAGAATGATGGAAATAAAAAATATAGTTACTAAAAATAAAAATTGGAAGAGCTGAACATCAGTTTGAACATAACTGAAGAGAGGATTGATTAACTGGATAATAGACCTGAAGAAATTACCCAGAATGCAAGAGAAAGAAAAAAAGAGAGTGGGAGAGGGGAAGGGAGGGAGGATGGAGAATATACCAGAGATGTTAAGAGCTGGGAAGGATTGGCAAAGTCCAATGGCAGTGTTAGAAGGCTAGAACAAAGGAATGAAGGCTTGAAGTGCAATGTTTGAGGGCAATACAATGGCTGAAATGTTTACACAAATTATAGAAAAACTAAAATACTTTGATTCAGAAAATGAAATAATGGCTGGGTATGGTGGTGCAAATCTATCATTTCAGCTACTCCATAGGCTGAAAGGGGGAAGATCATGATTCCAGGCCAGACTGGGGAGCAGGAGGGGGAGGTAGACATGGTGTCACAACCCTTCTTAAATACATGGCTCGAAGTCTAAAAGTGAGACCCCCTATCTCCAAAAAGGGCTAGAGTTGTGACTTAAGCAGTGGAATTTGTGCTTTGCCTAGCAAGCACAAAGTCTTGAGTTCAAACCCAATACCGCCAAAAAAGAAAGAAAAATAAATTCAAACCTAGAGAAATTGAATAGTAGTGAAGCAACAGAGTGCGAACACAAAACAAGTCTTAACAGCAACGTAAGTTAAAAAGATAAAAGACAAACTATGAAAGAGCACTCATTAGTTTAGTAGCAGTTATGTCATTACCAGTAATAAAATCAGTAATCAGTGGAAAGAATGACCAGAATATACAGTGAACTCTGCACTCTGATTATAATAAACTCTTTGAGAAGAAAGGTTTAGTTGAATCATCTCTTTTCCTGGCAAAGAATATCTACCAGTATTTCAGTAAATGAGCAGAAAAGCCTGGCAACAGAAAGCTGAACTCAGCAGTAAACATCAAACCATAGGTATTTTCCACTAACTGAGGGCATGTGATTCCATGAAGGAATGAGTTTGGGTGAAGGGTAGGATGGGGAGTTGGAAATGTTTATTGAAGAAACAGCATATCTTCACTGAGCACTAAGCCAGACAGTGGGTTAAATAATTTCATTTTTGACCATTTAGACAACAGAGACAATGGTTTTCAGCAGTATTCAATTTATATTAAGTTCAAATGTACCACGCTATAAAGACTGTCATATAATTTTCTTAATATGGTTTGTATAAAATAAAATAGAGTTATCAATGTATTTCACATGGTTTACTTAGATTTCTGGGTTATTCTTTCTCACAAATGATAGATATATATATATATATTTTTTTTTTTTTTTACTGTAACAAAAGTAAAAAAAAAAAACTACAGAAATTTAGAAGATGAACATGTCACAAGGAAAAATTTTAATTTTCTTTGATCTTACCACCCCAAGAAAATATTAATCAGCCTCTTAGAATATGTCAAGTTTATTTTAATTTTTTAAACTTTTTTATTTTGAGATAATTGTTGATTTACATGCATTTCTAAGAAATACAGACTAATCCTGGGTACTTGTTATCCAGTTTTCTCCAAGTGTAACCTCTTTAAAAAAAAAACTGTAGTACATCATGGCAGGATTTAAAAAACTTCTTATCTTTACTAAGGCCAGGTGTAATGTCCATGCCTATAACACCATCTTGGGAGGCAGAGTTTTCAGACTACCCAAGACAAAAAGTAAGTGAGACCACATCTCATCAAGCAAGCTGTGCATGGTGGGACATGTCTGTAAGCCAAGTAATCAGAAGACATAGGTAGGAGGACTGTGGTCCAGACTGGTCAAGGGAAAAGTGAGACTCTACCCGAAAAATAACTAAATAAGCAAAAAATGCTGGGGAACATGGCTCAGGTGTAAGAGTGCTTACCTAGCAAGCCCAAGGTCCTGAGTTTAAACTCCAGGACCAGAAAAAAAATGTGTCTTTATAACAAATTTGAAATCTAGGGAGCTGGAGGTATGGTTCAAGTGGTAAAGTGCCTGCTTTGCAAGCACAAAGCCCTGAGTTCAAACACCAGGCCTACAAAAAAAAGAAAAATCTAGGGAAGCCTTTATCCCACCCAAAGAATCCATAAATATGGACAGTGTAGCAAGTTTTTCATTTGAAAAGATGATGTTGAAAATGGTAAAAGATGATGTTGAAAATGGTAAAAGGTGATATACATAAGCATTAGTTTCACTTCTAAGAGGCAGTAAAATCCTCAAACAGCCAGAGTGACAGGGTGAGGTTACTGCACCCTCCAGAATTTATATCTTAATCCCTACACTTGACAGAGAAGAATAAGATTTTTATGGTCCAGCAAGGGAAAGCTTCCCTAGATAACACTGCAGAATGGATTTGCAAAGTACTCAGCTGTACATGACATTGAGCATTTCTGTCCCATTGGCCTTTTAGATTCACAGCTATCATCCTCTCTCCTTTCATCATAAAGGCTTTTGGAAACCTTTGATTGTAGCATGATATTGCAATGTGGCCAGTGAAATCTAAATGCATAGATCATACGTGATTGAATTTTCTATAAGAGTAGTTGATTGATTATTCATGAATCCGGATATCATAGTAAGTTATAATTTAAAGGAACTCAAAAGAAGTCCTCAACTATGGACACAGGGCAGCGGTATCCTAGAAGAGTTCACTTGTCTCAGACTGCAGTTACTCACTGTAGAAGCTTGGGTCTCTCTGACCCAGAACCAGGGTGCAGTATGCATTTACAGACAAATCAGCATGACCATGAATTAACACCCAAAGCCTGAGGGCCCTCAGGCCAGAGATCTTCAACATTGCTGCAAGCCTCAGCCCAAGGTGTCATGGAAAGCCAGATTATTAGGATTGATGCAGTCAAGGCACAGAACATTCCACTTAACACAAGGATCTCCCAAGTTAATATTCAACCACTCTATTCCTCTTTCTTATCCCCATTCTTTTACAATTTTAATGGGCTTCATCATAACATTTTCATATGTGCATATAATGAACTTCAATCATATTCACCCTCACATCCCCTCTCTTTTTCTCCTCCTACTGGTCTCCCTTCAATTAGTCCCCCTTTTGTGTTCATGTCCTTTTTTATTCTGTTTCTGTAATTTCATCATTTCAACAACATTCTATAAATGGAATCATACAGGATATACCATTTGGGGATTTACTTTTCATTCAAGATAATTATCTGAAGATACATCCAGGCTGTTGATTTTTGTTCCTTTTTATGTGAGTCAAAATATTGCATGATATGTATATATCACATTGGCTTGTTGTATAACCATTGGTTTGTTGGAGGACATCTGAGTGGTTTTCAGTTGTTGGCCACTACAAGGAAAGCTTTTCATGTGTCTTGTCCATGTTGTGACTGGATTTTAAGTTTCATATTGTTTAGCTTTTAGAGTTATGTGTTTAGATACCAGTCTTGTGTCAAATATGTGATCTGCAAAAATATCTTCTCCCACCCTGCAGTTTGTCTCTTCATCTGCTTGATGAAAAGTTCGTTCACATAACAAGCATTTTACACTGTGAAGAAGTTAAATTTATCAACTTTTTCTTTAATGGATCTTGTTTTGGTGTCAAATATATGAACTCTTCACCTTGTTTCATATCCCATTTCACAGATTTTTTTTCTAAAAGTGTTGTAATTTTGCATTTTATAGTTAACATCATTATCCACTTTGAGTTAATTATTTTATAGCATGTGAGACTTGGGTCCAAGTTCATTTTTCTGCCTATGGATGTCCATTCTCTCTAGCACCATTTTTTTTGTTGGGGGCAGTTCTTGGGTCTGATCTCAACGCCTCACAGTTGCTAGGCAGGCACTCTACCACTTGAGGACTCCACTAGTCCTTTTTTGTGTGAAATAGTGAACTATCTGCCTGGTCTGGCCTTGAACCTTGATCCTCCTGGTCTCTGTCTCCTGGGTAGCTAAGATTATAGGAATGAGCCACCAGCACCTGGCTCTGCTTTTAATAACAATTTTATTGAGATACGATGCAGAGGCCATAAAGTTCACACTTATGAAATGTATAGTTCAGTGGCTAACAGTATATTCATAGAGTGGTGCTACCATAATCACAATATAACTCCAAAGTATTTTTGTCATCCCCCAAATCTCCATTTCTACCCTCCTCTACCCCCTGGAAATACCTAAGTACTTACTGTGCCTTTCAAATTTCCTATTTTGGACAATTTATATAAAAAGAATCTTACAATATGTGGCTTTTTGTTTTTGACTTCTTCCACTTGGCATAATGTTTTTAAACTGCATCATGTGGTAGCTTGTATCAGTACTTCTTACTTTTTAGGGCTGAATGATATTCCATTTTATGGCTATATTTCATTTTGTTTATCCTTTGTCATTTGGGTTTTTTTCACTCTTTTGGCTACTACAAAAAATGGTGTTAGGAACATTCGTGTGCACACTTTTGTATGGATGTGGTCTTAAATTCTTTTGAGTAAATATCTAGGAGTGTAATTATTAGCTAATATGTAACTCTGTGTAAACTTTGGGATTTTACTGTGAGTTGAAATGAAGATATAGAGGAGTGGCATAATCTGATTTACACTATAAGAGATTATTCAGGATATGTGTTGAGTACACATGGTAAGGGATGTTATAAGAAGCATTGGCCTCATTAGGAGATTGTACTGTGCTGAATAGCATTCCTCCAAAATTCATGTCCATGTGGAACCTGTGAGTGTGACCTCATTTGGAAATAGGTTGTTTACATATATCCATGAGTGAAGAGATCATACTAGGTTGGATCAACCCTAATCAAATGGTTGATTTCCTCATAAGAAGTGTAAAACTTGGACACAGACATAGGATAGAAGGCCATGTGAAGACAGCCACAGAGACTGGTAGAAATCCCAGTATTGCTAGAAGGTAGGAGTATCAAATCTAGGAAAGAAGAATCTAGATCTCCCTAGACACTTAGAACATCTTCTTGTCAAGGAAAGGAGAAAAGGAATTGTTGCAGCAACTATAGGCACTTTTTAAAAAAATAACATTTTATTATGGAATATTTCAAGCACATAAAACTAGATTAATAAAAGTGAAATGCTATGTAAAAATTAGATAATTTTTACCTATGGTTAATTGTGCTTATTTATTTTCTCACCTTCTTTGTACCCACTTTACCAGATTATCTTGAAGCAACTCTGGGGCATCATTCAATTTCATTCATTAAAATGTGTAGTTCTACTTTGAAGCTGTCAAGGACTTTTTTTGGTTTTTGTTTGTTTTTTTCCTGTAAAAGGAGCAAAGAAGCAGATGAAAACTGGCAGGTGAAGTGGAGTTAAGGGAAATTTCTTGTAAATTCCTTTTTGTTTGAGTTCTGGTATAGACTAGCAGGAGTTGCATTTCACCTGGATTTCAGTGCATTTCAGTTGGATAAGAAAAGGTATGATGACATTAATTGGGTAAAAGGTAGTAGAATCATGGATTAGAGGTCATGGTAGGCCAAAAAGGAATGAACCAGCAATAAAATAAGGGATTATTAGTGGGTAAAATGAATGAAATTAAGATTATAAAGCACTTGCAATACATTGAATGGTAATGCAGGGTATGAACATGTGAATGACATAGGGTGGAGGGCAAGTTAATCAAAAGAGAGGGCTTTAAGGCAGAGAGAAATCAGAGAATGTTCACCCAACTGCAATTTGAGGAATCAGACTTACTTATTAGCAATCTATTTATAGAGAATAAGCTCAAGAGCTAAAATTGAGAGGTGAGACTGAATTATAGAATGACAGTGGCTGTCATTCATGAACTTTAGAAAGGAGAGAAAATACTCTAAACATAACTGTGAAAAACAAGAATAAAACTGCCCATGTCCAGAGAAAGCTGTGGGACATTAAAAAGACAGCCACCAATTGAAAATGCTGCAAGGGATGCAGGAAGGACAGGTGAAGTTCCCTCAGAGCAATGAAGCAGATTTCCTTGACCCCTGTGTGATGCTGTATTTTTTCCTTTCCATAATAAATTGCAGCCACATTGTGAACAGGAACAAATCCAGAAGCAGAGTAAGTTTGTAGTTTGTAGAACTTTTTCTTAAAGAAAAATATTAAATCTTGTTTTTAAAAATTTTATCCTGCAATTAAATTATGATTCTGTGAACCCATTGTCTACCCACCTTCAGATCTTGGAAGGGGCTGTTGGGTAATAATTTTCTGCAGATGCCTTCAGTTTTCTGAAGTCCGGGATTTCTGAACAAAGAGCACTAGCAAACTTGGTTAAAAGGTTATTAAAAGTAAACATGCCTTGGAAGCTAGAGAATGTATGTCACTCTAGTTAGATTTAGAGATTCATCTCCCCTGGACCCACTTGTTTACATTCAGGACAGCAAAGCTGGAAATCTTTCCATATCATCTCCCCTCTGAAGATTTACTTACATTCCAGAGTAGATATCCAGAAGGAACAAGGGGCAGATGGAATGGCTCATCTAAATTATGAATCTCATGATTGCAAGGTTCCTATCCTGTTGTGCAATCATCTGCAAACACAAATGACCATCTGGCCTTCATTGCCTCATCCCATGGGGATCGGAACTGGTGGAGGAAGTGAGTAATCAATGGCTTGTCCTCTGATTCACAGATCTGTGTTTCCTGTCAGAATATAGATATACCAGGAACCTGAGCAAGTGAGGGGTCTAAAACTTTGTCTTCATAAGTCTTATCAAAAATCCACCTTTATTTATTGAAATTGGTGCAGAAAATTGCATGGTGTCAATATCCAGATTTCTCTTCCCAAACCAAATCTGTTTTCAATCTCAGCTCTGACTCATTTGAGATTTTTTAAATGTATTTTGTATATTTACTATATTTTTAAAACTGATTTCTTCAGAAATCCAGGAACTGGTATTGATATCTAACTCAGTTTGCAATACTAACAAACATCTGCCTCTTTAAAGAGCTTCTGCCTTCCCCAAAAAGGTACAATTGTAGAGCAATTCTGAACAAAATTAGCAAGGGAAATTTTTCCTCACATTTTCCTCACTACTATATTTCTTTTCTGGCTTTCTCGTCCTCCTTTCTCTTTCTTCTTCCTTCATCTCTTCTTCCTCCCCTTCTTCCCTTGCTTTCTCTTTAAACTTAATTATGTAGTCATCCTTTTTTGTTCCTACAAAGAATTAGTCATATTATGTCAAATTCTTCTAGTACCTCAGTCTCCCTAGCAAATCTCACTGAAGCATGAAGTCAGAATATGAAAAGGTCAGATATCAGGTGTGAACCCACTTAGGAAGCTTCATGAGAGATTGTGCCTCCTGGCCAGAAAGCCAAAACATTGGTCTGTTTAAACTATCATAGAATAGCTTGGTGACCCAAATTAAGAACAGTTATGTGCCAAAAGAAAGGAAAAATTTTATCTAAATATAGAAACTCAACACATTTATAAGGTTAGTTATATCAATTTTTGGAAGAATTATAGGAGTTTAAATGAGTAATTTTTGGAAAATAATTTATAGCCCTTACCAAAATTTAAATGCATGTATCCTTTGATCCAGAATTTTCACCTGAAAACACAGCTCAGCCAACAGGTTGGTTGTAGTTTGTGTGCAGTAAAACTGCACAAGGTCTCCTGACCCACAGGAACTGTGAAATAATAAATGTGCTTGGTGTTTTGAGACACTAAATTTGTGGTAATTTGTTACAGAGTATGTGGCAATGACTGAACTACATTCAGATTGGATAATGTGTTTCAAGCTAAGTCAAATTCTGAAATATTTTCTAGCTGGGATTAATGTTATTACAGATTACATTTGATTCAAATAGTTCTTAAACTGAAAATTGACAAGAAGCAAAATAATTCTAGTTGTTTTTACACCATATTTTGGTCCTAGATATTGTTAAGCTCAAATTCTTGAGACCAAGGAAATCTCTAAGATAAAAAGGGTTTATTGAGTCATTACAACTGCTATCCAGAAGAGGATTAGGTCCTGGGCGAAGTTTCCACACACTGCTAGCAGCAAGATTAGGCAGTAGGTAGAAAAATGCCTACCAGACGTTCTTAGAACTAAAAGTGTTTTTATAAACTTTGGGAAGGAAAAGCATGAGATGTTTACATTGAATTTATACTGGCTGGTAAGAAAGGCTAGATAACATTAAGAAGGAAAGTTTTGAGATAGGAGAACAGACCATAGTAAGAAGTAATTATTGCTTCAGATTGGTTGGAGTTAACACTCTGGAAAGCTTATATATAAATAGGGCACAGTGGCCCTTGTGGTTGGGCAATGATGGGATTTAAGTCAATATTTCAACAGAAACAATCTTCTTGGTTGATTTCTTCCATAGCTAATATTAGATTAACTGCCTTGTCTCTTCTCTCCATCTTCTGGTCCTTTTAATTAAGCTTAGGCTATCTTGGAATTTTTCTTTATCTGCAATTATTTACTTGAAATTATTCTGGTAAACAGACACAGTTTGTCCTAAGTAACTTGTGAATAGAGATAATCTAGGGTAATTTAATCCTGAACTAGAGATACATGTTTATGTGTATGTGTATATGTATAAACACATATTAGTATGTATCTACAGTTAAATTAGGCAACATGCCTATATAAGAAATACCTGTGTTTTTATATATTATATTATATCGCTAATATAGCAAATAAAGCCAAGAATGGAACATAATATTCAAGAACAGACATTCAGTGAAAAGTAAGGAGGTCTCTGGAACAAGGCCAGGATATTACCACTCACTACTCTTTTTCCAACACTGTCCTGACGAATGCAATAAAACAAGAAACGGAAACAAAATATATAGAGTGGGAAAAGAGAAATAAAACTCTGTTTGTATATTAAATGATTTATATCATGTAGAAAATTCAAAAGAATCAACAAAAATTTTTTGGAACTAATAAGTGATCTAGCAAGAATCTTGCAGGATACAGAGTTAATATACAAAAGTAAATTTCCTTCCTATATACTAGCAATTAACAGGAATTTGAGATAAAAACACATTAACATTTACATTAGCACCATTCAAAAATGAAATAGGTATAAATCTAACAATATAAGGGTTATATGTGGAAAAGTTCAAAACTGATGAAAGATACAAAAGAAGGAAAAACTGCATTGTTAATGGATAAAAAAATTCAATATTGTCAAGATGTCAGTTTTTCTCAACTTGATCTATAGAGTCAATTCAATCCCAATCAAAATCCCAGTGAGTTGTTTTGTGATATCTATTAACTGATTCCAAAGTTTATACAGAAATGGAAAAGACCCAAAATAGTTACCTCAATAGTGAAAGAGAAGAAGCAAGTCAGAGGACTCTCAATACTCAACTTCAAGAATTACTATACAATGATAGTAATCAAGACAGCATGGTATTGGAAAAAGAATAGATAACAAAGAGCCTATCACAGACTCAAATAAATATGCTCAACTGAACTTTGACCAAATAGCAAAGGAAATACAATGGAATAAGAATAGTAGTTTCAGTAAAAGATGCTATAAAAATTAGACATCTGCATGCAAAAAACTGAACTGCACACAGACCTTAGATCTTTCATAAAACTCAAAATGAATCATAGACCTTAATATAAAGTACAGTGCTATAAAACTCTTGGAAGACGAACTCTAGGTGACCTTGGACATGGTAATAACTGTTTAGATACAATAGCAAAAGTATAATCCATAAGCGAAATAGTTGATAAATTGGACTTCATTAAAATTAAAAACTTTTGCTCTACAAAATATACTGTCCAAGAGCATAAGAAGACAAGACACAGGCAAGACAAGACAAAGGAAGAAAATATTTGCAGGATACATTTGATAAATGATATAAAAAATATGGAAAGAACTCCTAAACCTCAACAATAAGAAAATGAACAACCCAATTTAAAAATGGGCAAAAACCACAAATAGACACCTCATCAAAGTACATATACAGATGATAACAAAATATTAAAGTTCAACATCATGTGTAATTAGGGAATTGCAAGATAAAACTGCAATGAGATGTTACTACATACTTAGTAGAGTGCCAAAACACCAAAACACACTACAAATGATAAAATGAGGATGTCACTCAATTGCCAGAATGCAAAAGTAGTACCTCTACTTTGGAAGATAGTTTGGCAGTTTCCTGCAAAACTGAAAACACTCTTACCATATGATCCAGCAATAATAATAATTCACCCAAATTAATTGAAAATATATGCCTATAATCTGCACACAAATATTCATAACAGTTTATTCATAATTGCCAGAACTTGGAATCGACAAAGATGTTCTTCTGTAGATAAACTATAGCAATCCAAAAATTAAATATTATTCAGTGATAAAAAAAGAACTGTGCTATCAAGCCATGAAAAGGTATAGAGAAACCTCAATGGATATTACTAGGTGAAAGAAGCCAGTCTGAAAAGGTTATATACTGTATGATGTCAACTTTGCAACATTCTATATAGGGAGTTTAAAAAAACTAAACTCCCCCCAAATCAATAAACCAATTAAAAAATGGGCAACTGAACTGAGCAGAACTTTTTCAAAGGAGGAAGTACAAATGACTAAAAAAACACATGAAAAATGCTTTCCATCCCTGGCCACAAAAGAAATGCAAATCAAAACCACACTAAGATTCCATCACACTCCTGTTAGAATAGCTACCATCAAGAACACAAATGACAACAAATGTTGGTGAGAATTCGGAGAAGAGGGATGGGGGTGGGGAAGGAACCCTCATACACTGCTGGTGTCTGAGGGGAATGTAAGCTAGTACAACACTATAGAACACAGTATGGAGGATCCTTAAAACACTTAAAATAGATCTGCCATACAATCCAGCAATACCAATCCTAGGGGTATACCCAAAGGAATGTGAGTCAGGTTACAACAAAGGCACCTGCACAACCATGTTTATTGCAGTGCTATTCACAATAGCTAAGCTCTGGAAACAGCCAAAATTCCCCACTACTGATAAATGGATTAAGAAAATGTGTTTTTACATAATGGAATTTTATTCAGCCACAAAGAAGAATGAAATTTTGTCATTCTCAGGTAAATGGATGGAATTGGAGAATATCATCTTAAGTGAAGTTAGCCAGGCTCAAAAGGCCAAAAGTCACATGTTCTCCTCATATGTGGATTGTAGACCTGAAATAAATGCAGCAATATTATGGGATATGGGTCACACTAAGGGGAGGCCGTGCAAGGGAGGGATAGGGCAAGAGAAGGAAACTAAAAACTTGAATGTGGTTGATGCGCTCACTGTACAGGAATGAAAACAGAAATTTTAAACTGGCTGGGGCCACCATGGGAAGCTATCTTTATCTCAAACTAGCAAAAATGTCATGTTTCTCGTTTTATCTTTTATGTTTTTTCTTCTACAAAATCGGAGAACAGGAAGGCTGAACAGATTCTGAGGGGGGAGGGGGAAAATTGGCACCTGTGGGAGGAGGGAGGTGGTGGGGAAAGGGATAAGAGGATGAATATGATGCAAACAATGTATACATGTGTATGTAAAAGCAAAAATGATACCTGTTGAAACTGTTCCAGGAATCAGGGGAGGAGGAGAGCAGTGGAAGGGGGAAATTCAAGTATGATATATTGGATACATTTTAAGAACCTTTGTAAATGCTACATTGTACCCACACCCAGCACAACAATTAAATTAATTAATTAATTAAAACTTTGCAACATTCTGAAAAAGGCAAATCTGTGGAGACAGTAAAAAGATCAATGGCTTCTAGGGGTTAAAGGGGTGCTGGGATGAATAGGAAGGGCACAGAGAATTTTTAGAGCAGCACGATTGTTTTCTATGATATTACAATGGTGAATACATGGAGTTATACATTTGTTAAACCCCTTAGACTAAACAACACTGAGCGAGTCCTAATGTAAACTATGTACATTAGGTGATATGTTGGTGTAGTGAATCAATTCTGGTCAATGTACCACTTTGGTATGCAGTGTCAAGAGTGGGGGAAGTTGGGCACTATATGGGTGCAAGGGTACATGGGAACTCTGTGCTTTCCACTCAATTTTGTTGTAAAGAAATCTGTTCTTAAAAATTCAAGCTTATTAGTTTAAAAAAGTGAAGGAGTTCAATGAAGCAGTCCTGCAGAACATCCACATTTAAGATACAAGCGGAGGTGAAAAGAAGTTTCTGTTAAAGAAACAGAGAATGGAATTCATCAGTTGGATAATCTGGAGAAAATGGTGTTGTGGAAAACAATCAAGGAAAAAAATTTGAGATGGCAAGGTCCACAGTGTCAAAACACACAGAAAGACAGAGGAAGAAAAGGAGCTATAAAAAAAATCTTCTTCTATCTTTTTTTGCAGTACTGGGGTTTGTACTTAGGGCTTCCACCCTGAGCCATTCCTCCAGCTCTTTTTCTTGTGATGGGTTTTTTTCAAGATAGAGTATCACAAACTATTAGCTTCAAACCATGATCCTCCTGATCTCTGCTTCCTGAGTAACTAGGATAACAGGTGTGAGCCACCATCACCTGATAAAAAAATTCTTTTGAGGGGTGGGGGGACTTGGGAGGGAGCTCAGTGGTACAGCATTGGCCTACTATGCATAAGGTCTTCAACTTGATTCCCAGCACCATAAAAAAGTCATTTGGGTTTGGCAATCAGAGTTTTATTGACTGGTTTTGCTGCTATGAAGAGAAAAATAAACCAGACTCAAGAGAATTAAGGAGTAAACTTCAGCAGCATAGTCAGTAAGAAGTATTATACTTCCAAAAAGAAGCATGAGATAGAATGGTTGGAAGATCAGATTCTGGGTTTGCTAAAAAAGACTTTGTTTTTTATTTTTTTGAAAGTCAAGGAAAGCCAATGTTAAAAATAATAGTCATCTTTCTTCCATTTCTTACTAGAGACCACAGATGACTAAAAGGCACTTAATAATTTTATCATGTTATATGTTCTTTATTATTAAACATATGAGGTTTATTCTATCATTGCCCCCTATTTACAGATGAAGAAATAGAATCTTAGGTTAAAATGCTTTCACACATTGCAACCAATGTGGGACATTGGGACAGTAAGAAAGCAAACCTATGTCTTGAGGACTTTAAAGCTCAAGTGCTTGATTTTTGCCTATATTCTTCCCTGTCTCACAGTGCCTCTCATTCTTTTTTAAAAGCAAGGATTGCAGACACAAGAGAAAAGGGAGATGATTAGCAGGAACACATTTTCAAGGTCATTGAAGGGAACTTGTCATGGTCAAGAGAAGGTGGTGGAAACATAAACTAAAATATTAAAATACTACAAACTTTTGTAGATATATCTAAGATAAAGAATGTCAGACAACCCTAACTCAGGATAATTTGATAAGATATATGAAAAGTACAAAAATATGTATTATTTGATGTCACTTTCTAAAGCCCTTTTCCAGGACTTTATCCTACAGATTCAATTACATATATACTAAGAGGTTATATCTATAAATTCTTTCCACTTAACATTATTTCTAGTAGACTTGAAACAGATAATTGTCTATTAATACATGCAACTGCATAAAAGAATGGCATGGAAAGCCAAACATGGTAGTGCCCAACTGTAGGTTGAAGCAGGCTTATGAGTTCAAGGCCTGGACTACATAGTGAATTCAAGGCAAGTCTGGGCTACATAATGAGACCTTGTCCCAAAAAGCCCAAACGAAAAAAAAAAAAAAGCAAAAAGACAACAAATTTCCTATAGTTTTATATATGTACATATAAACATTTGTGAATGTGGGTAATTAAAACAATGTCTATTAGAATGTCATATATATATGAAACACACCTCAATGGAATACCACTGGTGGTAATATCTCATAACCAATCATGTTATATGTGAAGGGGACAGTGATCTTGCATGGTACAGGAGGAGGTCAAAAAAATAAAAGTTCGCATGGGAGTTAAAACTTGGGTAGTAAAATTTAGGTGGGGTGGGGGAGGTGATAAGGAAGAAGGAAGATGGGGAGAAGGCCTGAAGTGTGAAGATGCAGGTCAACAAAACCATAGTGTGGAGAGATATAGTTCATTGTTGTGGGAAAGAATGCTATTGTCAGGATTGCAAGAGGATAGAAAATTTGAGAATAACCTAAGGGATTAGAATAAGCCACCAGTTGAATGGTCTGTAAATAAGAAATAGGAAAAGTGGAGAAAAAAGAAGGAAAAAAATTTAGAAATGAAAAAGTAAGGAGAAAAACTTGGCAATATAAGACAGAGCCAGTATTTTTTTTTTTTTGAGGAGATGAGTGCATATCATCTGTGCCCTATCAATATACTGGATGCTCCCCCTACCCAATCTCTGGTCTTCAGATTTTTGTCTGTAGTTTTGTTCTATTTACTCATGGATTTACATGATTTACACTGGATTGCCCAGGTGTAACCTGGGGAGGCAGTGGGGGGAGGGGGTGAGCTCTGATTAGGATACCTTCTGAGTGAAATGGTGCATTTCCAGGTATATGAGGTTGGTTGTAGATTCTCCTAGTGGGTTAGAAAGCACTCTGCCACTTTTAGAACCTGTGTTTTTCTCTGTTCAGGTAATTCAGTAGCTGTTTTGTCTTATCCTTGACGAACTTCCCCCTTCAAGTCACATTTTAATGATTGTTTCCTCCAGGATATTTGCTTGATTGTGATCTTTAACACAAGCTCCCACAGAACCAACTTTCCTTTTTTTGTAGCACTTATTTATCTCAGTTTGCAATTACACATGGGTTAGTGTTGTTTGATTAATACTTGGCCTCAATTCTAGAACCTCAACTCCATGACAGTAGCAAAAGTTCCTGCTTTACACATTATCACATCTCCAGAGTGGGTACTCAGCAAGTATTTGTTGAATAAATTAAAGCAGTCCATTGTTTTTAAAGTTACTTTGTTTCCTTTAATGCAAAGAACCTTTGATAAACAATCTACCAAGCCTATTAGTCATACAATACATTATTTATTAGTACGTACATGAATGTCAACCCTAATAGGGTGCTGAATTTTATGCTACAAACAATTCCTTCCTGAAGGACACATGGCTTCATTGTCAGTCTTATTTCTTGATTTTGTCTACTTTGACCATTATTTTAGTGACTTCCACAGTTCTGGGGCCACTAAGAATCTTCATTGTCTCTTAGCTAGAGTTGATTGTGGCATGTTTGTGGAATTTTTGCAGCAATTACTACATTTTAATTTCTTGTAATCTTTACTTGGTATCTTGGGCATATCCTCACCTGTGACCCTATTTATCTTCTCATTCAGGTATTAAAACATTAAAAGACAAATGGCCTGCTGTTAACTTCAGCATCAAGTAGAGGAAAAAGTTGCAGTTTTTCAGATGATAGCCACAGATGGTACTACCTTGAAATTAACTAGGGATGGAGGAGGAGTGGCAAGATGGTTGATTGCTACCAGGCACCACTTCCCTGAGTTTCCACAAATCTGAAAGAAAATCTCAGGTTCATGGGTATAAGGGCAAGTTAGCACACCTAAAAAAGAAGGTGCCAGTATAAGGACAAACCATAAATAGAGTTACCAACTTCTAACTAAGCCTCTAAAAGTGTGAATCTGTCTCGGGGTGCATGGGAGTGGATCCAGACTTGCTCCATTCCGGGCCCCTGCCTGAGGTTTTTTATTTTCCCCTGTCCAGACCTGAATTGCTTCCCACAAGAACCACTCAGAAGGGTCACCTTGCATGCAAAATAACAGGATGGAGGACCAAGAGCAGATTGGAAGCCTTGCCCAAGCCATTGTACAGTAGCTGACCACAGACTACCATTCCTAATGAGCTAGCCACTTTCAGTCCTGAAAGCTACTGCACAGGCCAGCTCACCAAGCCAGAGAAAATTCATTCCACCCCCGAGAAGCCTTGTGACTAAGTGGGCTGAATCTGAACCCTTCCCACCCCCCAGAAAACTTTTGGCTAAGCTGGTTGATCAAATACTCCCAGTTCAGCCCACCTCAGCAGGAGCAGGTGGAAGCCACTTAGCCTAGTATCTATCCAAGGGTGGTTTGGGAAGACAGCAGGCTATCTCACAGGCCAGTGCAGCACGCTGGGCACAAATTTATCTGACCTCCAAGAAATCTTGTGGCTAAGCAAGCTAAATTTCACACACACACACACACACACACACACACACACACACACACACACACACCCCTCCAAGAAAACCTTTGGCTAAGTGGATTGATTGAAGGCTTCCAGAGGGCCCCAGCAAGGACCAGCTGAGACCATTCAGCCCAGCATCTCTATCCAAAGCAGGGGTAGGAAGTAAGGAGGTCACCCAGATAAATCTTAGCATCCGGATCTCTATCTCAAAACAAGGAAGGCATCAAGGTGAACTGCCAGCTTACTAGAGCCCTTAACCTACCACCCAACCCAGGAGTACACGAACAAGAGGAGCTATCCATCCATCACTACCAAAAGAAATTTTAAACTGGGGGAATAGGTGGAAAAGGCTGTTGGGGAAACCATCAAGGAAAGACAGAGCAGTTACTGAATTCCCTGAACGTGAAAAAACACAGTCTGAACGTCCTAAACCTTAAAATGAAAGGCGGGTTTTGCCCAAGGGTTGTTGTATTAGTTTGGTAGGGCTTCCATAACAAAGTATCATAAATGTGTCTTAGTCTCTTTTATGCTGTTATCACAGACTACCACAGACCGGGTAATTTATAAACAGTAATAGTTCATGACATGGCAGGAGGCATTCCATGGCAAAAGAACATGAATAAGAGGGGAGAACTGGATTTTATAACAAACCCATTCTCCAGCTAATGGTATTAAATCATTCATGGAGGTGTTACCATTTTAAAGTTTCTACCTTTCATCATTGTTGCATTGGATATGAGGTTTCCGGCATATGAAATTTGGGGAACTGTTTAAACCATAGAAAACTAGGAATGTTGCAAACCAGTTGTTAGACATAGTCATCATTATCATTAAAAATTAAGCTATATGAAGATAAAGTTATATAAGTTGTTTAAAACAAAGGTAGCAAATACTCAGCACTCATTACTTCCTAAGTATTTTACTACTGTCTATACTTTCGAGGCTGTGTCCCTTGTATGTTTATGATAGAGATACTACCTGACGGAACTCCTTCTCAACTCTGTATTTGGTGATGTTACCCAACTGATATATTGAAATAGGTTATGGATCGAATCTTTATTCCATGGATATTGAAAAAGCTCAAATCAGTTATTGTTTGATATTGTCTACTTTATAATATGATGGAGAAAATATTAATACTGTGGGTTTAATTTGTAAGTGGCTGTAGCTGCTGGGCCAAAAATGTAGCTCAGTGGTAGAATGTTTTCCTAGCATGTTTAAGGCTCTGGTTTTGAAAATCAGTGTCTCAAAAAAAGGTCTGTTGCTCTTAAATTATGAATAGTACAAAAATTAAGGAAATGTAGTCATGTATCCACAACAACGTTTAGGTCCACAGTAGACTGCATGCATGGTGATGTTTCCATAGGATTATAACGGAACTGAAAAATTCCTATCACCTGGTGACATTATAGCTATCATAATGTCATAGCATTGCTGATGTGTTTGTAGTGATGTTATGGTGAACAAATCTACTACACTGTCATTTATATAAAAGTGTAGCAATACAATTATGTATAGCACATAATACTTGATAAACAACTATGATACTAATATATGCATTTACTATACTGTACTTTTATCATTATTTTATAGTATATTTCTTCTACTTATAAAAATGTTTATTGTAAAACAGTATGCTGTTTTATGCCAACAGCTGTCTCATATATCCTCCTTACTATATATTTTTTATTTTATTTTTTCAGTGCTGGGTATCGAACTCAGTGCCTCATGCAAGACAAGCACTCTACCACTGAGCCATACTACCAGACCTTCCCATGTCTTTTGATTGCATCAAGAGGCCATTGGAAGTGTGAATGCATTCTATTATATTCTCATAATTACAAAATTGACTTGCAATATATTTTGCACAATGTAACTAATGTAAATAATAATAATTCTTCAAATGTTTCAAAACTATTTACTGATTCAGCAAAAAAAGTTACTCATGTCAATGATTGACAAACCAGTAATAGTGGTGCACATCTGAAATTCCAGCACTTGGGAGGCAGAGTAAGGAGGATCACAAGTTTGAGACCAGTCTGGGCTACATAGCAAGATGCTGTCTCAAAAACAAAAAACAAAAACCAATGGCTGGAGTTGTAACCCAGTGGTAGAGCATTTGACTGGCATGACCAGGAGGTACCTAGGTTCAATCCCCAGCACTGCAAAAATAAAGGGGCTGGAGAATCAAGTTCAGACATTCTACTCTATTTTACTTGATAATATAGCTGGATCTATCAGCCAACATACATGTCAGAATTACTCTTACTTGCCAATTGCAGCCTTAGGTTGGCTAAAGATAGAAGTTTAGCAAAAATAAGTAAGAGCATTCTGTGAGAATCAGAATAAGGAATTTACAATAAGAAGTATTGCATATTTTATTATTTGTAAGCTATATGATACATTACTTTATGTCAACAAAACATGTAACAAATAGGTATATATATGTGTGTTTCTTTTTTCCAGGAAGCTAGTTGTCAGTTACTGGCACATTACTGAGTACACATGTATTCTCTATAAAAAATGTAGGAGTTATTTGCAACATACATGAGAAAATATGAAGTTCTATCCAGTAGGTATAATCTTAAGAAGATGAATTCACAAGTATGGCTGATTCTTTCAAAAGATATCTTACTTTCTCAAATAAGTACACCACAAATTCTGTTGAAATCAGACCTTTCCACAGCTATGGTCTCTATAAATCCATATTATTACCAGAATTTCTTCATCTAATCAAGTTTTGACAATATAAGAGCAGTAAGAGAGAAATCAATTAGGTTTATTAATTAGGAACCTGTTATGGACTGAATTGTGTCCCCCCCCCAAATTCTTATGTTAAAGCTTTATCCCCCAATTTGACTCATTTGGGGGACAGGGCCTTCAAAGAAGTAATTAAGGTTAAATGAAGTATTTAAAGTTAAATTAAAAGTTGAGACCCTAGCCAGGTGCTGGTGGTTCAAATTTATAATCCTAGCTACTTGGGAGGCTGAGATCAGGAAGATTGCTGTGTGAGACCAGCCTGAGAAAAAAGTTGGCAAGACCCCATCTCAACAAATTGCTAGGCATGGTGCAATGTGCCTGTCACATTGTTATCGGGAGGATTGAGATTCCAGGCCAATGCCAGGCAAAAAAGTTTAAGAGACCCCCATCTCAACAGATAAAAGTTGGGTATAGTGGCAAAAGCCTGACATCCCAGCCACAGCAGGATGCTTAACAGAGAAGGATCATGGTCATGACCAGCCTGATAACCAGAACAAAAAGGGGTTGGAGGCATGGCTGAAGTGGTAGAGTGTCTGCCTCACGAGCGCAGTTGTGAGTTCAAATCCTAGTACAGCGAGAGACAGAAGGAGAGAGAGATACCAAGGGTACATGTGCATAGAGCAAAAGCCATGTGTGGACCCAGTGAGAAAGTGCTATCTGCAAGCCAAGAAGAGAGCCAGACCAAACCAGCAGCAACCTTGATTTTGGAGTTCCAGCTGTCAGAACTTTAAGGGGAAAAAAATTGTTGTTTAAACCACTCATTCTGTGGTTATTTTGTTCTGGCAACTTTAGCAAACGAATACAGAATCTTTAGGTTGTAATAGAAATCAATTCCAGATAGTTTATAACAGAAAGAGGACAGAAAGTCAGGTAAAAGTTTCACTCAGAAACTGGGTATTCTTTCTCTACATCTGCTATCTGCTATGTTCTTCTATCTGTTTTGTTCTGTACCTCTCATTTACTCTATACTTGCCTTCACTCTATACCTGCACTCTCTAATTCGTGAGAATTCACAGAAACAGATTTATAAAGCCCAAAGATACTGACAACTTGTTTAAAGCTAGGCATGGTGGTCCATGTCTGTAATTCCAACAATCAGGAGGTAGAGGTAGGAAGATCTTAAAGTTCAAGGCCAGCCCAGACTACATAGTGGACCATGGCACACAAGTGTCCCAGGATCTATTTATGAGAATGTCTTACATCAAATACATATGCAGTTAGTATAATAAAACTCCACTGCTACTTAAAGAGCTATGGGGTCCCATACTGAAAACAAACCCAAATGAACATCAACAGTAGAAAAGATCAATAAATTTTTGGTATCTTCTTACAAAGGGATACTATTCATGAGTAAAAATAACATGATAGGAATGGGGACATGGCTCAAGTGGGACAGCACTTGCCGCCCAAGTGCAGGGACCTGAGTTCAAACCCTAGTAAAGCCAAACAAACAAATAAATTAAAAAAAAAACCCAAGACATGATGCATTAAAAAAAAACTCCATAATGTTGAACAAAAGAAGAAACAAAACTACATAAAATATACTAGGTATATAAAAATAAAAATAGGCAAACTGGAAGAATATTTTAGGGATGAATACATAGATGTAAAACTGTAAAGGAAAACAAGAAAGCAACTATTATGAAAATCAATCTAGAGGTTACATTTAGGGAGGGTTTGTGGTCAGAAAAGACATTAGAAGATGTCTGGAACTTGGAATATTCTATTTCTTTGCCTAGTTGCTTGGAAAATGAGTGTTTGCTTTGCAATTATTAATTAATATGAATATTTACATTTTGTGTATCTTTCTGTATGAATATTATGCTTCTCAATTAAAAAGAAAGAACAAGGATTGTCCAGAGTGAAAGTGTTAAAATCCCTAAATTTTTGTAGTAAGGTTGAGGCTGACTTCGGTTTCTCACACAACTTTCATTAAAACAATCTACAAGGATCATGGATGTTTCCACGTCATGTTATATAGTCACTTGTTAATACTTTTAATTAAGGGTTGGGGTTATAGCTCAGTTGTTGAGTACTTGCTTAGCTTGTGCAAAACCTGGGGTCAATCCCTAGCACTGCAAATATAATAATAGTAATAGAATCTTAAGTGATCACAGTTCTCCTTAATATTCACTTTTATGTATATTCACATTCAGTGCTACTGCCATGACAACAGTGCCAACATAAATGCTATTTTCATCCTCTAAACATGCAGCTTTATCATCTATATGTCTGTTACTTAGCATATTGTAGCACACAAATGTACCTTGATTGTTTTGTACCATGACTTGATGCCTACATAGACTTTTCGACAATTCGTGTCTTGCCTCCCATACCAGACTGTACGTTTCTTAAGACAGGGGATGTGTTTCATTCTTCTTCAATCTTTACCATAGATCAAGTTCAATCGCAGCTGATTCTACAGCTATTTAAGTAGCGGTGGAGTTTTATTACACTGACTGTGTATATAAACACTGATCTCCATTTTGCGATGCTGTGGATGATTCAGCCAGCTTTCATGTTTATTGGAAAAATTTCTCAGAAAAGGACATCTTTTCCAGTGGGTGGTGCCTTAGAAATTAGGTTTAAAAAGGGGGGAAATTAACATGAGGATAATAAAACTAGGAACAAGAAAGCTATCAGAATGAAAGCAGACATTCTTGTAGGCTCTCTGTCTTTCTTGACCACAGACCATTCCACAGGTGACCACTAATCATAAATGCTTGATGTTATCTCCTTTCTAGCCAGGCATGGTGGGGCATGTAATTCATGTACTTGGGAGGCTGAGGAAGGAAGATCACAAGTTCAAGGCAAGCCTGAGATACATAGGGAGACCCTGCCTCAAAAGCAAACAATTAGAAAACCACTTCCAAATCTGGTATTTCTTAGTGATTTATGTTTATGTCTCAAGGTGGTGCCTCAGTTACTCTCTTTATGTAGTGTACTCCTAAATTCCAAACACAAACAATTCTTTCTTTCTTCCAGTCTTTTGGACTATTTCTTTCACTTGGCAAAATCCATTTAAGATTCTCATGTCTTTCTGTGGCTTGACAGCTTATTTATTTTAACCACTAAACAATATCCTATTGTATGAATGTGCCAGTTTGTTTACCCATTAACCTATCAAAACATGTCTTGGGTGCTTCCAAGAGTTGGCAATGATCAACAAAGCTACTATGAACATTTGTATGCAAGTTTCAACTTTCTTGAGCAGGAATGTAATTGCTACACAGTCAAGATGTCTTCCAAAATGGCTATACCATTTTGAATTCCCAACAGCAGTGAATGATTTTTCCTGTTGCTCTACATCCTCAGCAGAATTTGGTGTTGTCAGTGTTTTGGATTTTAGCCATTGTAATATGTGCATAGTGGGGCCTCACTGTTTTTTCCTTGGCAATTACCTAGTGATATATGATATTCTGCACACACTCAAAAGGGAAGTGATATAAAAGCAAATTACTGAGGCTGTTCTTAGAATAATGTTTGGCATAGAAGTATTCTTCCCATCTTTGTTAGCTTCCTATCAGCGCTATAATAAATTTTTCTCAACCATAGTTGAGAAAATTAATTAATTAATGCAAATGTATTATAATTCTGGAGATCAGAAGACCAAAATGGGTTTTACTGGGTTAAAAATCAAAATGTTAACAGTCTGCATTCCTTCTGGAGATTCAAGGGAATGATTTTTTCCTTGCCTTTTCCAGCTTTAAGGCCACTTGTTCTTTGATTTACAGTCCCTCCTTCCATTTTCAGAGCCAACAATGTTGGACTGAGTCTTTCTCATGCTACCATCTCTCTAATTGTCTTTTTTCTAACTTCTCCCATTTATGAGTCCTTGTGGCTACATTAGGCTCCTTGGATAACCCAGCATCATCTTCTATATATGGCAGACTGAATAATGACCTCTAAAGATTTTCAGGTCTGAATACCTGGAACCTGTAATTATAATTATAATTAAATTAAGGCTCTTGAGATGGGGAGTCATCTTAGGTTATTATAAATGTCCTTTTTAAATTTTTTAGTTTACAAGTATCAACATAAAAGGCAGGCAGAGGCAGATTTGATGATAGAGAACTGAAGGAGATATGATAGCAATAAACTACCTGCTAACATGTAAAAGACAAAGGGGAGTTTTTCTGACTTGGAAAAAGTCTCCAAGACATATTGATATTTTAGCCATTTACAGAATGGTATGTATTCTTTGATAAGGGAAAACAGAATGGACCAAAGCCATAACTCATAAAGAACTCTTCCACCTTGCTGATACCTTGCCAAGCATGGTGGCACAGACCTGTAATCCCAGTTTCAGAGATTGGAAGAACTGCAGTTCGGGACCAGCCAGGGTAAAAAGTTAGTGAGACCCCACCTCAACAAAGAAGCCATCTAAACCAACAAGCAGGCATGGTGGTATATCTCTGAAATCCCAGCTAAGAAGGAGGAAGAGGTAGAAGGATCATGATCTGAGGCCAGCCCCTGGTAACAAAGCATGAGACCCAATATTTAAAAAATAATAATAACTAAAGCAAAAAGTGCTGGGAGCGTGGGTCAAGTGGTAGAGTGTCTCTCTAGTAAGTTCACAGGAAGGAAGGAAGGAAGGGGAAAAGAACAAAGAAAGAAGAAAAGATAAAAGAAAATGAACAAAAGAAAAATCAATATAATTTGCCTACAGGCACTCAAGAGTTATTTTTTCAGCCTTGGCTAGGAGCTGCACCATTGTATCAACTGCCTGGTTTCCTGGAACAGTACTACTTTCCAACTGAAAATGTAAAATGCATGTGTTTCTATTTTACTTTATACGTAGCTGATCTACTGTACCCATCTCTGATTATTTAGCTTTGTGAGAACTCATTTTCTCACTTCCCCATATATAAACTCCTTGATTTTGAAAGCTAAATCTATCTGACTTCACTATTCCCATTTAAATCTTGATACAAACTATTTACATGTTAAAATAGCTTTAAAGGTCTATAATAATTCATCAGTTTTGGTGTCCTGGAGGTTTACAGGGAGAAGAATCCTAAGATTTACTTCCTGAGTTGCTAAGTGCAAAGTTTTTTCACATGAATCATTTACAGCAACAAAAGCATTTCATTCAATGATTTGTAAGGAGTATTATTTTTTTTCTCTCTCTCCACCTCCAATAAAGAAAAAAATACCTATAGTTACTTTCCTCAAGATAAAGTTGGCATATTAATTCATTTAAAAAAAAAAGAAAACTTTTTTTGGCAGTGGTTTCCAAATCAAGGTTTCGGAAGGGGGAAGGGAGAGGGACCCGATCTGTTAATTTACTTCTCCAGGTTGGGGCGGGGGTGTATGTGGAGGAGACACTCTCCGCAGGAGGTAGCAACCACATCAGAACATTGGAAGATTTATGAACACCAGTACTTGTGCTTTTGTTTTTATGTTATCTTTGAGATAAATGGTGAGGCCTTTACTCTTGCTGCCAAGCACGGTGTAGGCACAGAGTAGGTACTGAATGGTTATTTCTTGAAGGAGTTAAGGAATGAGATTACTCGAAACTGTTCACTTGTTTCCCTCCAGAACTCATTTGTTTTTTTCTAGGAATGAGTGCAATCAGGTTCTGAGGCCACATTACACAGTTGAATGAGACAGGGGTTAAGGAATTCTTATTCTCAGTTTGCTCAGAAATACTTAACAGATATTTATAGTAAATTGGTCGCCGGTGGCTCAAGGGAGGACCGCAGTTCCAGGCCAGCCCAGGCAAACAGTTCGCAAACTCCATCTCCAAAGTAAGCAGAGCAAAAGGGACTGGAGGTGTGGCTCAAGCGGTAGAGCTCCAGCTTACTCTCAAATAGTAGCCCACAGAAAATGTATGTGCAGTGTTCTCAGACTTCTTGTTTTGGTTGCTATGCCCTCTGATTTAAAACAAAACAAAACAAAAAGATTCTCTAAGACGACATTGTCAAGCTAGAGGGTGCATGTTGCTCAGTGATAGAGTGCTTGCCTAACATGTCCTGGGTTCCATCCCCAGAAACTTCAAAAACAAATTTTTTTAAAGACTAAATTCTCAGCAAATGGAACTCTTAGCTATTTGAGAGAAAACTGAGATTCAGAAAACCAAGATATTATAAGACAATTCACTCAAAGAAAAGTTCAAAAAAGGGAAATAATAACGTGTTCATTTTGAAGTACGTTTGTTTCCTACTGACTTGATTACTTAAACCATGCACTTGACATCTGGAAGGAGCGGAAGTGTGTACCTTCGCATCGGGCAGGCCTGGGGTGACAGTCGGGTCTCGCGGGCTTCAAAGTCGCCACGTCGGGGCGCGCGAGGAAAGCTTGAATCTCCTTGGGTCGTCGTTGCCTTTTCCTTCCACTTCCGGCTGGTTGGTTCTGAGGTTTCTAGTGTCGTCACTGGAAAGCACCCAACATCCCGCAGCTTTCCCGCATGGGTGCGGGCTGGGAGCCTCCCTCGCTCCGGAACTGTCGTGTCTCCATTGGTCAATGGATCGTCAGGGTCTGAGTAGGCTGGAGTCCCCGGGTGGCTGCAGTCCCCAGTCCCCTCACTTTTGCGACCCGAGCTTAGTCGCCGAGTTTCCAAGTCCCTGCGTGAAGTCGCGTGGCCGGGACGCACGTGCTCGGTGTGCCTGGGGACGTGGGGGCCGCGGGCGAGGAGACCTTCCCCGCAGATCTCCACAGAAGGGCCCGGGGAATAGCTCTGTCTGGCTGAGGCTCTGGGCCTTCAAGTAGGCGCGCGGATGCGCTCCCCTAGACGCCCAGACCACAGCGGAGCTGCTGGCAGGAAGAAGCCGAAAGGCTGCGAATCCAGAACTCCGAAGCAGAAGGGGGAAAGAGGCAGGAGAGAACATTTGGAGGGAGACAGCTGAGTGTTGGGACTAGAGAGGTTCGTACAACGGTGCGGGGCAAATACTCCCCAAATAGGAAGGCCCCGCAGCCCCTGGGCCGCTAAGGCAAGGGATCTATAGAAGAAGGAACCCGAGGCAATTGACGGGTCTACCCTAAACCAAGCAACAAAATTACGAGTAACATCAGGGAAAGCGACAGACTACGGAGCTCTGTGAATGGCCTGTCCCTTCATGCAAAAACTGTCAGAATTGACTTTTGTTGGGAGCTCTGGAAAATAGTCAAAAGTTTAAACAAATGACTTCTGAATAAAAAAAAAATAACTTAAAGGCAGTGTAATGGGAACACGACAAGTGGCCTCAAGGAAACAAAAAGGAATATAAGACAATACAGCAATGTCAATAATTACATCCCAGCATAGAGACACCTTCAGAGAAACGTATGAACCACTAAAACTGATTCAAGAAAAAAATAGAAAATCTGAACAGATTCATGACATTCATAATAAATTAGGTACTTCTTAACTTATTTTGTGAAGTCAACTTTATCCTGGTACCAAAGGGAGATAAAAATATTATAAGAAAACTACAGATCAAAATTTCCTTATAAATACGGATGTAAAAATCGTCAACAAAAGACTACTAAACTGAATGCAACAGTATATTAAGAGGATTATATACCAAAACCAAGAAATGCAAGGGGTTCAATATGAAAATCAGCCTTTGTAGAACATCATATTAATAAAATGAAGAAAAAATAAATGGAAATCTCAACTGATGAAAAAAAAAAGAATTTAACAACATCCAAATGCCCTTTCATGATTAAAGAAAACAAAAAAGAAGGTAAAGATCAGTTAGAGATGAATCAACATGGGTCATAACACGTGTACACCAAAGCAATGCTAGGAATATTTCTGTATAGCTATCCTTAACTCAACTAGCAAAAACACTTTGTTTTCCTTATTATGCTTGTCTCTTTTCTTCAACAAAACTAGTAATTAAAGGGAGAACAGGACCTGCCTGGAACTGAGAGGGGAAGGGGAGAAAGGGTGAGGGAGGGGGGCAGGGGGCAGAAACGACCCAAACAATGTATGTACATGTGAATAAATGAATAATAAAAATAAATAAATAAAAATAAATAAAAAAGAACACTTGACAAACTAGGAGGAAAGAGAACTTCCTCAACCTGCTTAAGGGCCTTTAGGGGTGGGGTGAGGAAGCTAAAATCATAATAGTGAAAGCTGAAAGATTTTTTTCCCCCAAATTCAGAAACAAGTTAAGGGTGCCTGTTTTTACTTCTATTTAAAATTGTAGAAGTAATATTGTGCTAGAAGTTCTAACTAGAACAAGTTGGCAAAAGAAATAAAAAGCGTCCTCTTTGCAGATGGCATGGCATGTAGAGAAAATTCTAAAGAATTCACACACTCATACAAAACTATTAGGGCTAATAAACAAACGGAGTAGCAGGATAAAAAGTCAACGCATAGATATCAGCTGTATTTCTATATACTAGCAATGAATAATCTAGAAAGGAAATTAAGAAAATTCCATTTACAATAGAATCAAAAAAACCAAAATACTTAGAAATCAATTTAACCAAGTAGGTGCAGTAGCTTTACACTAAAAACTATGAAAATATTGCTGAACTTAAGGAAGACCTGAATGACTAGAAAGAAATACTGTGTTTATGGATTTGGAAGACTTAATATTGTCAAGATGACAACAGTGCCCAAAGCTACCTATGTAGTCAATAAAATGCCTATCACAGTGCCAATGACCTTCTTCTCTTTTATTGAAGAATTGGAAAAGCTGATCTTAAAATTTTATGGAATTGCAGGGAGCCCCCAGAATAATCTTGAAAAAGAGCAACAGCTTTGAAAAAGAACAAATTTGGAGGACTCAATTTCAAAACATATTACAAAGCTACAGCACTCAAAATGTATGAAATTTGACATGCAGATAGACACATATACCAATGGATTAGAGTTGAGAATCCAGAAATAAATAAATACATCGATGGTCAATTCATTTTTGACAAGAATCCCAAGAGCATTCAGTTGGCAAGGAATAGTCTCATTAAAAAGGGTACTGGGACAATTGAATAACACACATCAAAGCAATTAAATTAGAACCCTTCATTAGATCATATGTCAAAAAAAAAAAAAACCCAAAAGGGATCAAAGTAGTCCCAGACTCTGATTTCTTTTCAGATCATATAAATCTTCTATTTTACCAAAATGGATCAAAGTCCTAAGTATAAGAGCTAAAAATAAAAAGTTATAGAATAAAAAATTAAGGGTAGGGTTTTTTTTGTTGTTGTATGTTTATTGTTTTTGAAATAGGGTCTTGCAATCCCAAAGCTGATCTTGAACTTGCAATCTTCTTGCCTCAGCCTTGGAGTGCTGGGATTAAGGCCTCTGCACTCTTTATGTTCTTTGATTTGGCAATGAATTCTCAGGTACAACATCAAAAACACAAACAACAACAACAACAACAACAAAAGTATATTAATTATACTTTAAAGTATTATAAATCAAAGGACACAATCAAGAAAGTGGACTAGGGTATAGCATATTTGCATTGCACTTATCTATCATGTAAGAGCATGTAAGAGAGGCTCTGAGTTTGATACCTAGCAACACACACACACACACACACACACACACACATAAAAAAAGTGATAAAACATATATATATATATATATGGATCTAGTGTCAAATATACAAATAACTCTTATAACTCAAAGCAAAAAGCAGAAGTACCCAATTTAAAAATGGGCAAAGAAGTGAATAGACAATTCTCCTAAGAATATACATGTGTTTCAGATAGATACATGAAAAGAGGCTAAATATCAGTATTCTTTAAGGAGATGCAAATCACAACCACAGTGAGATACCACTTCACATCCACTAGAATGGTTCTTTGAAAAGTAACAAAAATGTGTTAGGATGTGGAAATATTGGAACCCTTGTACATTGTTGGTGGAAATGTTGAATGGTGCAGCTCCTGTGGAAAGCAGCTTGGTGGTTCCTCAGAGTTAAATACAGAATTATTTTAGGACCTTGCAATACTACTTTTAAGCCTATATAAGAAAGGATTAGAAACAGGTATTAAAACAAATACTTGTACCAGTTCCTTGCAGCATTATCACAATAGTCAAAACGTGTAAATGACTCAAATATTCATCACCAGGTGAATAGATGCACAAGTTGCAATATTCTCATGCAATGGAATGTGATTCAGCCATTAGAAAGGGAAGAAGCACTGATACAAGCTGCAACATGAATGAACCTCAGAAACATTATGGTAAATGAAAAAAGGCAGACATGAAAGACCACATAGTGTGTGATTCCATTCTTATGAAATATCCAGAATACGTAAATCTGGAGAGACAAAATAAGATTCCGGGGGCAAGAAATAGCTGGTATGCTTAATGAGGCTTCCTTTAGAGATCATGAAAATGTATTGGGACTAGATAAGAGTGATGGTTGAGCAACACTGTGAACTACCAAATGCCAATTAATTATTCCCTGAGACAAAGTCTGGCTATTTTGCCCAGACTGGCCTGAACTCAGGATTCTCCTGCCCCAGCCTCCTCTTTCCTTGTATATGATATTACAGGCATGCCAGCAGCACAGCAACTAAGAGATAGCATAGACAAATGGGACTTCATAAAACTAACAAGCTCCTGCTCATCAAAAGAAATGCTCTCTAAACTGAAGAGAACACCCACAGAGTGGGAGAAAATATTTGCCAGCTACACATCAGACAAAGGACTGATAACCAGAATGTATAGGGAACTTAAAAAACTAAATTCTCCCAAAACTAATGAGCCAATAAAGAAATGGGCACATGAACTAAACAGAACTTTCTCAAAAGAAGAAATTCAAATGGCCAAAAAACACATGAAAAAATGCTCACCATCTCTAGCAATAAAGGAAATGCAAATTAAAACCACACTAAGATTCCACCTCACCCCTGTTAGAATAGCCATCATTAGCAACACCACGAACAACAGGTGTTGGAGAGGATGCGGGGAGAAAGGAACCCTCTTACACTGTTAGTGGGAATGTAAACTAGTACAACCACTCTGGAAAAAAATTTGGAGGCTACTTAAAAAGCTAAACATTGATCTACCATTTGATCCACTCTTGGATCAGAGCAATACCACTCTTGGGGATATACCCAAAAGACTGTGACACAGGTTACTCCAGAGGCACCTGCACACCCATGTTTACTGCAGCACTATTCACAATAGCCAAGTTGTGGAAACAGCCAAGATGCCCCACTACTGACTAATGGATCAAGAAAATGTGGTATCTATACACAATGGAATTTTATGCAGCCATGAAGAAGAACGAAATGTTATCATTTGCTGATAAATGGATGGAATTGGAGAACATCATTCTGAATGAGGTTAGCCTGGCCCAAAAGACCAAAAATCTATGTTCTCCCTCATATGTGGACATTAGATCCAGGGCAAACACAACAAGAGGATTGGACTTTGATCACAAGAAAAAAGCAAGAGCACACAAGGGAGATATGAGGATAGGTAAGACACCTAAAAAATTAGCTAGCATTTGTTGCCCTCAACTCAGAGAAACTAAAGCAGATACCTTAAAAGCAACTGAGGCCAATAGGAGAAGGGGACCAGGAACTAGAGAAAAGGTTAGATCAAAAAGAATTAACCTAGAAGGTAACACACATGCACAGGAAATTAATGTGAGTCAACTCCCTCTATAGCTATCCTTATCTCAACTAGCAAAAACCCTTGTTCCTTCTTATTATTGCTTATACTCTCTGTTCAACAAAATTAGAGATAAGGGCAAAATAGTTTCTGCTGGGTATTGAGGGGGTGGGGGGGAGAGGGAGGGGGCGGAGTGGGTGGTAAGGGAGGGGGTGGGGCGGGGGGAGAAATGACCCAAGCATTGTATGCACATATGAATAATAATAATAATAATAAATATATATGAAAATTAACATGTGTGTATCTTATTATATGTATAGTATACCTGACGTGAATAGCATATGTATAATATACATATTTATTGTATGTGTACTGTAGAGTTAATTTAGAAATCAGAAAAATTTTCTGAATGAGAAGTATTTTAACACAGCAAACATGATAACTAAAAGCACAATACTTTTCTCATAGCAAAATAAAGATAATATAAAATTTAAAAAAAAAGAAATTACAGGCATGTACCACCCTCCTCTGCTAATTGTACATCTTTAAACCGTTACTTTTATGTTGTGAGGAGTACATCTCCATTAAAATAAATAAATAAATAAGTAAATAAATAAACTTAAATAATGGAGCAATGGTGCAGGTGGACAGAAGTGTCTTGCAGCACAGCTGATATTTCAGCCACATCCCTGCAGCATCTCCTGTTCTGTAGAGAAACCTAGAGTTGCATTTTTGCACAAGGGTCAATGGTAACAGCAAGGCAGGGTCAGTGGCAACATCAAGGTGGAGCTCAGAGGGGAAGCCAGACCCCCATTCCAGCCACTGCATAGGGAGAGCCTAGGCTGTGGGTGACATTTGGTAACAGCCACTTGAGCAACATACCCAAACCTCCTGATATTCGCTACTGGTAGCTGGGCAATAACCGAAGGGTCCCTGGAGTACCCTTCCATCCATTATTTTAACTGCATTTCATCGATTCTGAGTCTTGGGGGTTTTGATATTTTATCATCTCTAACATCTGCAGGTGCCTTACAATCCTTGGTGTGTCATACTCTAACTTCAGAGGTACATGAGAGAGCAAATATCACAAATGTCTGTGATTCAGTGAAATTGGAGTTAAAATTTCCAGTCATGTATTTTGTGATTAGTTGATGTGCGTCTCTGTCTCTATATCCTTGGCACAATGCGATAATAGACAATAAATGTTGCCTGAATAAATGAGTTAATGGAAACTATTTTTAAAATTAGAGTCCTGACTCTACCGTTTGCCGGCATTTTGAACCGAGAAAAGCATGTAACCCCTTTGAGCTTTCTTAGTTCTCTAAATGGCTGTAATACAGGCAACAGCGCTGGGGCTGGCGCCGGGTGAGGGTGAGGCAAGAAAGAGGAAGTGTCCACACAGATATGAGCTCAGCACTGGGTACTCAGCCCAGAAAATTCGCAATGAAAAGGCAGGAATACTGATTTTTTAAATATACCTTTTATGGTGATGGGAATTAAGGAAGAGGGAAGGCAGTTTATGTAAAAGAGCAATTTGCATTTTAAAGCATTATTTTTTTTTCGGTGCTGGGGTTTGAACTCAAGACCTACACCTTGAGCCACTCCATCAGCCCTTTTTTTTTTTTTTTTGTGATTGATATTTTCAAGATAGAGGCTCGCGAACTATTTGCCCGGGGTGGCTTCGAACCTCGATCCTCCTGATCTCTGCCTCCTGAACAGGTAGGATTACAGGCGTGAGCCACCAGCGCCCGGCTAAAAAGCGCAATTTTAAGCAAGCAGGGAAGCATTGGGTGACGTCGGACAGGTTCTAGGACTCTTCTGCCTTCCTGGATTGACGATCTACGTCAGGGCTGTCTGCAAAGAGAGGAGAAAACCGGCATTAGAAACCAGAAGTCAAAGACTGCGGTCCACCCCTTCCTCAGATCTTGTTTTCACCGCTGGGTATTCAGGAGGCTTTGAACAACTTCTGCGAATGGCTTCGCCTTCTCTCCATATCCGCCTAGCCAGGATGTAGGGTCATTCTCTGAGTTTATCTGTTCGTTGGACAGGCAGTGCGTGGACTGCTGGTCTGGCCGCTCCACGTGACAAGGAGTATATAAGGAATGCCAAGTCCTTGCCCTACATCGCACAAGAAGTCGGACTTGAAGATGTCGCCTCCCCTTTTCACATCTCCAGGCACTTCTTGCACCTGGTGCAGAAAGAGCCAGTGATTTGCGTGACCAAAGGGCACAGCAGGCTCTGGGGCAGATCCACAGTGTGAGAAACTGGTTCTCCTTTAGCCTCTGACTCCACACCCTTCCCCAAACCCGTCAATGGCTTCCTGTCGTTTGTGAAACAAAACGGATGCGCTTTTTTAATCTACAGGGTCCCTGCAGCATCTGGTTTCTGCTGTCTAATCTCCCGGCCAACACGCTCCAGGTCGTAGGTCCGCCTAATCTTCCAGGGTTATTCTTGCTACAATCTTTGCACTTGAGATTCTCGCTACCTCCAATGGTTACTTCCCTTTTACTCAGGTTCTCTAAACTCTATTTAGTCTCTCCTGTTCACACTTAACTCGCCTCAAAGACTTTATAAATTTACGGTCTAAAAATATAATTGCTTACAGATTAAAGTCTGTTTCCCAGAACCCAAACTTCATGAAAGCAGGATTCTTGTTTTGTCCTTTTCACTTTTGTGTCCTCAGCAACTAGAATGAGGTTGATCACTTAGCGACATCTTTCTTCTTTTTTTTGGCGGAACTGGGATTTGTACTCAAGGCCTCAGGCCTGATAGGCAGATGCTCTACCACTTAAGCCACTCAGCCAACCCAAAGGACGTCTTTACTAAAGAATCGCTGTTGAGTGGCCACTCTGAAGGAAGAGATGGAAAAGATCAAGTTTCAAGGCCAGCGACGCAAAAAAAAAAAAAAAATGTTAGCGAAAGAGACCCCCTATCTAAACGAAAAAGCTGGTGCAGTGGTGCACGTCCGTCATTACTGCTATGCAGAGACATAAGTAGGACGATGGAGGTCTAGGCTGGCAGGGGCCAAAAACAAAAACCCTTACCTGAAAAACAAGTAAAGTAAAAAGGGATGGAAGAGTAGTTCAAGCGGTAGAGAGCCTGCCTAGCACAAAGAGGCCTTGAATTCAAACTCCAGAACTGCCCCCCCCACAAAAATGTAGAGTGCTTGCCTAGTCCTGCGTTTATCTCCCACCCCAAAATGTAGAGGGGTATTCATAGGTTTCCTACCTGTGGGTTCAACTAACCCCCTTTGAAAATGTTGTTAGGTTTACCACGATTACGACTGTACTGAACTTTTTTCTTATCATTTCCTAAACAATACTAGAGTGTAACAACTATCCACTTACTACTTGCATTGTATTAGGTACTATAAGTAATCTAGAGATGATTTAGAGTATACAGGAGGCGGGTAGGAGTTGTAGCTCAGAGGTAGAGCGCTTGCCTAGCAAACACAGGCCTTCTGTTCCATTCCAAGCACAGCAAAACATTAAAAAAAATTATATGGGGCGGGGGACGGTGTAAGTTATGTTCAAATACCATGCCGTTTTATTATAAGGGACTTGAGTATTCTAGAATTTTGGTATCCATAGGGATTCCTGGAATTAATTTCCAAGAACACCTAGGATCCTGTAATTGTACTTGAAGAGGAGGGATTGAAGAGAAAGGGAAAGAGGGAGGAAAGGAAAGAAGATAAAAAAGAAGAAAACGCGCCAGGGTTAGATATCTTATATTTGGTTATTAAGGGTCACTGAAATTATTCAGTTGGTACAATCCCACAGTTCACTCTCTGTGCCTTGGCTTCTCCCGCTTCTCACTCCGCCTTCCAGGAGTGCCGCCATTGATTGGCTTTTCCTCCTAACACCTATTCTGGATTCAAGCTACAAATTAGAGGTGGAGAGAGTGAGAGAGTGGCCCGACTGAAGATATTTGAGCCTCTCACTTCATATTCGCAGCTTAGGTTTTGCCTTCTGTATTCACAGCATCTCTTATCACTCCGTTTTCCACAGTTCTGAACCAAAATACGATTTCAGTTTTACCTTGAATTTCATTTTAATTTTGTATAGTGCTTCATATAGTTTGGATCAAAAATTTTTCTCTATCCAGGAAAAATCGAGTAAAATTGGCACTTCTGGCAGACAGGCGTGGAGGTGGAGGGGATTGGACCTTCGGAAAAGTAAGACTTCAAGGTTACTGAAGATTTGAAAGGAGGGGTGGGGCTATACGCTTCTCTCAGATTCAGCGATCTCCTAGATAAAGAAAGTTTAAGATAAAAAGGAAAAGAAAGGGTCCTAATCTAACTGCCGGTGCAGACTACAAGTGTATCCATCCCAGATACACACACACACACACACACACACACACACACACACACACACACACACATCCTTAAAGGAGCTCTGGAAAACACTGCGTAAGGTGGAGGTGCCTGGCACAAATGGATTTGGAAATTGTGGAGTTGGTCCAGCAACTTAGGTATGTCAATGGGGGGAAATGAGTCCTTCGACTAATGCCTAGTTTAGAGGAGTCGGGGACACTAGACTCCAGCCTCCTTCAGGAATGGGAAGTGGATGGTAGTGTGTGTTTGGTGGGGATGGGGGTGAGATCGGCTTTCATGTGTGTGAGTCCATCATTTCAGGTTGCATCTTCCCTGTCGCTCAGACAAGAGCGATCCCAGTGGTAGCTGAAGCGAGCCCGGGCTCAAACTTTCGAGAGTTCGTTCAGCTTGACTAAGCTCTCAGGGTTCAAATTCTTGGATCATTTGTCCTCACCTGGGGGGGCTTGCGTGGCAACTGCGCCGGCTTGGCTACCTGCGGAGCGCAGGTAGCGCGCGACGTGGTGGTGACCCCGCTCCTCAGCCAGGTCCACGGGCAGACGGCCCCAGGCATCGCGCACATCTAGCCGCGCCCCGGCCCCGTGCAGCGCCACCAGCGTGTCCAGGAAGCCCTCCCGGGCTGCGTCGTGCACGGGTCGGGTGAGCGTGGCGGGATCCGGGCAGTTGGCCTCCGCGCCGTGGAGCAGTAGCAGCTCCGCCACGCGAACGTTGCCCATCATCATGACCTGGGGAAGAGAGGACAGTGGTCAGGGCGAGAGTAGAGGCAAGACTGACTGAAAGAAACCTTATTTAGGAAGCCTCACCTCCACCCAGTGCAGACAACCAAAGAAGTCCAAGGGTGTCTGTCTTTCATTAGCTTCCAGTTACCAACGCCCCTCTCAGGTTCTACCCGCTCCATTTTTCAGTGTACACGGAATTCCACTGTATTCTCCAACCCTTCGAGGAGCACTAACTACACACAACACTGCCAGAGGCACAGACAACAAAACGATGAGGAAAAACTGGCTTTTATTACAACTTCCTTTTCTATCCTTTTGAGACGAAATTATGTTAGAATCGGAAATTTTGTGTAGTTTACCACTATATATCCAAGCCCAGAAGTGGTAATTGTTACAAGGTGTGTGTAAGGGAAGTAACCTTAATTATCATAGGGTAACCATTATTTGGTTAGTGACTGTTCAAAGAGGAATTGCCTATTTTTAATGACATTCTGTATCAATTAAATATGAATCACTTAATTTTCTACATCAATGAACCGTAATAAATCATTTTATTTTTAATCTTGCCCTGAATAAAGTGAAGCTGATTTAGTTTTCAAAGAGAAAAAAACAAGCACTATTCACAATAGCTAAGCTATGCAAACAGCCAAGGTGCCCCATTACTGACGAATGGATTGAGAAAAGTGGTATTTAAACACAATGGAATTTTACTCAGCCACAAAGAATGAAATTTTGTCATTTGCAGGTAAATGGGTGGAACTGGAAAACATCATCTTAAGTGAAGTTAGCCAGGTTCAGAAGGCCAAAAGCCTCATGTTCTCTCTCATATGTGGAATATAGACCTAATATAAATGTAGTAATATTATGAAACACTGGTCATACTAGGGGGAGGTCACACATGGAAGAGGAAGGGTAAAAGAAGGAAAAAAGAACTTGAATATGGTTGATATACTGTCTATACAAGAAATAATATAGAAATCTTAAACTGACTGAAACTGCCACAAGAAAGAGATTAAGGTAGAATGAAGAAAATTAAAGGAGATAAACCAGTTGGGGGGATATATATATCATATATATATATATATATATATATCATATATATATATATATATCATATATATATATCATACATATATATCATAAGGAAACTCCTTGTGTAGCTACCTTTATGTCAAACAAGCTAAAATGTCATGATAAAAAGAAAGAACAAGGAAAAATACAAATTAACTAAATTTCAATTACAATAAGAAATATCGTTGTGCATTGTGTGTATATAACAAAATCCTTCATTTTGGTCATAAAACTGGCCTTAAAGGGTTTTTTTTACATACTTTATGGCATGAAAAAGCTGAAAAGTGATTACATTAAAATATTTAAGTCATAATAGCAGTCCAAAGCAAAAAGAAAATGAATGTTTGGAGAGTTCTTCAATCTATTTGATAGGAAATTAAGTTTAGTCCTTTAAATTTTCTATAAACTGTTTCTGTATTACACAGCAATTTGGTTAAGGTTCTAAAACAAAGCCATTTCCTCTTTCCCCTCCCTACTAAATAATAGTCAAAGGTAATTATTTTTTCATTTTTGTATTTAATCAAATAATGTGTTTTCTAACATATTCTAGAACTCAAAATCCAGACTCTGTATCGTTATGAATCATGAGATTATTTTTAAAGGACTCATGCTTAACCTTGTACAGTCACCCAGTCTGTCTACCTTTAAAATGTCTCCATACTTGAACTTCAAATAATCTCAAATGTTAAAGGACTTTGGTTTTAGTTTTATACCCGTGTTTTAAAGTGTGTAAGATTTATTCTATGTTGCATAGATTCAGGGAAGAAGACTTATTTGTGCAGTGTGCGAAGTTGAAACTGGAGTTACTTCCCTTTGTCTAGTTATGCTCATTTTTGCAGTATGCACTTGTTTCATATAATTTTTCTTTTTTAGAACCAGAAGTAATGGTCACCACTGGGAATAACACTGACTGTCAGAAAGAATTCGGGATTTAGCTTGAAATTTAGAAAGTTTGTAAAAGCAAAAACGAAACAAAAATCCATTTGTTCCTACCCCCATAGAACCGGAGGGTAGAGGGAAAAATTGAAAACTCTATTTCAAGTAAGTTAAACTATATCAGTTAAGTTAAAAATAGCAAAAATTGTTGGGATACACCCTAATGGTAACTAATTGGACATCTCGAGCGAGATAACACTGTTTTTCTTCATATATTTATCTTTATTTACTAAGTTCGTACAAGCATCAATCTCCCTACTCAGTTAAAAATAAACACAATATGTAGTTGCTGCTGAATAATTTCAATCGCTATTTATTACAACATGCACGGTGGCAGATTTCCAATGAAATCTCCATTATCAAGGAAGACGACAAACTCCATTCATGGGTCAGGGTTAATGGTCCTAGCCAATCATTTTTGAAATTCATTTCTTCGTTCGCAAATTTTGTATCTGATAAAGAGCACACCTCAATCTTATACAACAACTTCCATCTCCGCAGCATTTTGGAGACCTATACTCCTTGTGCCTTCTCATTCCTTCTTTGCCCTCCCCAGTCCTGAGCGCGCGGTCTCTCTTTCCAACCCCACCCCAGAAAGCGTTGTTTTCCAGGGTCAAGAACTATCTGCTTCGGAGTCCGCAGCCAACCTCGTCTTCCAGAGTGGCCCGCAGTCCTCTTCTTCCGCTGCGGACCCGCTGGAACGCGGACCTACCTGAATGGGCCTGCGACCATAACGATTCGGGGCGTCGGGCTGCGCGCCAGCCTCGAGCAGCGCCCGCACTTCCTCCGCACGGCCCTGAGCCGCAGCCGCGGCTAGCTTGTCCGCCGAGGGCTCCATGCAGCTCCGGGTATCTAGACTTTCCCTCTCCGCCCTCCTCCGCCGCCCGGTGCAGGCGGCCCGCCCCGCCCTGCGGTGACCAGCCCCCGAGCCCTCCCTCCCTGGCTGGCCAAACGGGGCCCCCACACTTGATCTCCCGCCCTCGCGTTTTTCCACCGTTGGAGGCGCTGTGCGCTTTGAATACCAAGTGAACGTGACACCCCCGAATTCGCCGCTCTCGAGGGCGAGCCTAGGGGTGTCGGCCCGAAGCCGACCCAGCCGAGCCACGCCGCGCCCGGGCGCGCGCCCCCGGCCACACCTCTTCACCGAGGCGTCTTCCGGCCGCCCAGAAAAAGGCGCACGTGGTTCTCGGAGCTACTTCATTGTAAGACTAAATTTCTATCCGTTTCCTTCTTCTCCCCCTCCCCCGCCCCATCGATACCCTGGCATTACAAAAAAAAGTAAAAGCTAAGCGGGCTTTTTCACTGAAAATTTTAGGCGGGCTTCTTCACTGCAAATTCAAACCAAGCGTTTAGATTGCTTCCTCTTTTAATCTGAAGAAACCTCAAAGCCGCCCCCCGCCGCCCCCCCATCCCGCGTGGTAAGAGTCCAACTGAGAATCGGTGTTACCCATACTAACTAAGTTTGAGACGTTGCTTTGTTTCAGATAACATACTTCCCTCTCATGCCTTTTGTTCAAGGTCCAGGCTGATCTACAATGCCAGAAATCCTACTTAAAGAATTCATGTTGGCAACTCGGCCAGCCTGCCTCCTCGCTCCCTTCCCGGTACCAAAACGGAAGTCTGGGCGAGGGTTTTTCTGAAAGGAGTGCAATGCCTGGGTAAGGTCTGGTCCTTGAAAAGATTAGGCACAGTTGATGTGTACAGGGAAGAATCACCCCCCTAAACAAATAGGAAAGTAAAGGAAGGTGTCTTTAGGAGGACAGACTTTTGGTAATAAGTCATTCTTCCTAGACCAGAAAAAGTGCTCAATGTTTTAGAAGCAGAGTTGTGCAGTGATTCAGAGATCGTGCTCACCGGCTGTTCCCGGCCGCTCCCCGAGTCCCCTTCCAGCTATTTTCTATTGGAAATACCTTGCATTTTTCGAAGATATGAAAAGGTGGCTGAAAGTAGCCCCTACTGTATGAGGCTGTTGTGAGTCTAAATCAATTGCTGCAACATAGCGACGTTAAGAACAGTTACGTTCATAAGCTAGGTAATATCTGTTTGCTGTGAAGCACTCTTCGCTTTCCCCAACTCAACCCTTGCCACGATAGGTCTGGAATTTAGAAAATCCTAGCTAAACGAATTCATTTTAGAAAGTCGTCTGCCCACCAGTCTGTTCCCTCTTTTCTTTCCCATGTTAAACGGCTGATGGGCATTGGTTTTTCTGAAACGTCCGGAATAGCTGCTATGTGGACTGGCTCTTAAAAAGGTGAGGCCTATTTAACAGGGATGGAGAAGAATCCTGCCTGTAAGCAAACAGGAAAGTTGGGGAGGCAGTTGGTTGTAATCTTGTGAAGCACAAAAAAAGAAAGTGCTTTGGATAGTTATCAATATTACATAAAAGGAGAGATCACGAAGACCTTAATCACTGGAAAGATGACGGACCCCTTCCTGTATCCTTGCAGGTAATATAATAAAAGTTAAACAGAATTAAAGTATAGCAAGCAAAAGGAACTACAACAAGGTTTCTTGTGATTACTTTTACGCTTTTAAAAACATGCATTTAAAAAAATTAGATTGCTTAAAATCAGTTTAAGCATATGCTTTATATCTGTCTACTGGATAATACAGCTCTGCTTAAAATTTGTTTCAATCCCTGGTTGATTTCTCTTGCAGACCTAGAATACCTTGTTATATGTAGTTTTCGTTGCTGCTCCTCAGCAAAACACACAGTTTAAAAGTCATAGCAATTACAATGATTGTGGGATGTCAAATCTGCTATAAAACACAATGCAGGCTGGGGGCATAACTCAAGTGGTAGAGCACCCGCCTAACAAGCAGGAGGCTCTAAGTTCAAACCCCAATACTACTCCCCCACAAAAGCCTACCCCCAAAAAAACACCAAAAACAAACCCACAGTGCATTATTGTGCTGTCTATATTTTCCTCCAGACATTTCTTAATTACCTGGTTGACAATGGTATGGAAAATTCAAATTGAAGATAAAGAACATAAAATTCAACTAATTTAGCATAAAATATTTTGTGATGGGGGAACAGGAAATAGTGGTTTTGCTGATGGGAGGGAAGGAACAAATTTCCTGTGTGATATGTCTGACTTTTAGGCCAATGTCAAAATTAGCTTCCATCACTACAATAATAATGCTTCTTAATCTTAAAGAGAGTGAGAATTGTAGGCTCCCTTAAGAGTCTGTTGGGGGCTATAAGTCTTCTCCTCAAAAGAGAGAGTAATAATTGTTTTCTTTAAATATGAACCTTTATTTGGCAATAAAGCTGATAAAGACATTGATTCACTCAAATTGTCCACTGAAATCATCTTTAAAAGGTCAATGACTACCCTTCAACTAACAAGCCAAATAGGTATTAAATACTCAATTGGGTAATAAATAACTATCATATAAATAAAATAGTTCTTTAGAAGATACTGGGGAATTTGGTTAAAGAATTCAAGGATAAGATTATTCTGATTATAGCAGTTCAGTTTGTTGTAATGGATTCCCGTTTGTACCACGTATGAAATTGAGTTTAGGGATGTTCTTAAGGAATCCACTCTTGCACAATTCTATTGTTATCAGTACTATAGTTCAGGTGAATTGGGTGATATCTAGCATAATATAGTAACAGGTCTTTTGCATTTTCCAACTTCATTTTGGGAAAATTTGTGTTTCTTTGTATACAGCCTTAATTACTTGCTTCTAGATCCTCCATATTTACTTATTTCTCCTTTTTATGCCTTTTGTGTATTAGTACTTAAATCAGAAGTAGGCTGGAATTATGTTTCATAACTCACATGGCTCTCTAATGAAGATCATTTGAGACTAGGGTGGAAATTTACATTGCTTTTCATTTTTTATTTCATTCTTCACAAAGCTTGAAAAGTAAAGCCCTCTGGCTCCCATATGGAATACATTTTGAGGTTTGATGACAGGGTCAGGTGGAATAAAACATTCCAGTCCTTTCTGGTATAGGTCTATCCTGGAGTATGCCAAGGTGGGTGCTAGAATGGATCTGGCTCTATAGTCCCACTTCATATGTGTTTTACATATAAACTTCAAGTATGTACAAGACTGCTTGACCCCTATTTGGAGTTGTCAGAGAATGTTAGTCAATGAGTTAGACAAGCTTTCTGCCTCAAGTAGCAGAACACCCAAAGAACAGTGGCTTTCTTTTATCAGGAAAGTATACTTTTTTCAGAATATTCACTTCTTCTCATATCCAGATGTCCTTTTCATCCACTGCAATCATGCAGATTTCTCACTGGGACACCTCTATGTGCGAAGGAGTATGGAAAAGTGAGGGGGAAATATTAATTGTCCTAATAATCATGATGAGTTGGTTAGGGCCTGTTAATATTGCTGTCTGAATAAAATTGAATCTCTCATGGCATGGAAGAAGTGGATGTTAGGTTGGTAAGTCACAGTTTCAGCCACAGCTTGGATAATTCCTGAATTTAGAGAACAGTCAGATCAGGGAAATAGGACACTCAAAAAAGAGTATGTGTTAGCTCTCAGGATATTTTAGCATTGTTCCCATTACAAAGCAAGCTGTTTGTATAGCACAAATGAGAAAGTATTTAAAGGATTAATACAAGGATTAAAAGATTCATATATAGAGAATTTAGGTGTAAGTGATAAAGGTGGAAAACAATTTCATGTACTTCTGAATAAAACTTTTTTGGAGGAATTCAGAGATTGATCTGTTCAGTTGATTCCTACATCAAGAACTCTTTCAGTTCTTATGTAATACAATGAAGGAAAGAAGGAAATGGATGATGGAACCATTAATAACATTCTTTGGGTGCATATACAGATGTGTAGGTTGGCTACTTTGGAAATACCAAGAACAGATTTTAGATATGTTTACACTAGTTCAGGTATCTGTAGCAGAGCTCCAAAAGATTATGGCATCTTTGGGTATGGCCCCTTTTTACTGGAAGTTGACCCTGTTATCTATTATAAATATTGTATAAGTAGTTCATAATAATGTGAAAATGTTCCAGTTTTTAAAAAACATGTCACACTCCCAATTTACTCATTACCTTAATCAGGCCAACACCCCAGGTGAATTAAAATCTAAAATCCAGGATACTCATATTGGTTATGTCTACCTCAAATTTCACGACATAAAATGAGATCTTAATATTTCATGGCTTCATAAATTAATATGATGTATGTCAAAGAGCCTTTTCAATTTTGAGGTCTGATTGTTAGAAGAAGTTATTATTGCCATACTTGCTTTTCTTTTTCCCTGAGAACACCATGGAATTTTTTAGGTTAGTGCTGCCATGGCAGTTTTGAATACCTGTACTATGAAATTTAAACATGTCTCAATTCTAAGGTATCTTTTTAGAAAAAGTAAAAGAATATCACTTGTTATTTCACTCAAAGGTTAAGGGTAAAGCATGGGGGATGGGACAGGTTAAAGGAATGGGCTTTAGAGTTAGACTACCTGCGTTCAAACCCCTTTTCTGCTTATTCATTCTCTAACTTTGAATAAGGTTACTTAATATCTCAGGGCCTGTCATTTGTATGATTGGGATAATTAACAATAATTGCCTCAAGTAACTGTTGGGGGACTAAATGAAACTCTACTTGTACAAGAGCAGAAAGAAGCAGAGGATGATAAAGATAATGAAAGGGGGACTGAGGATATAACTCAGTGGTAGAGTACTTGTCTAGCATGAGCAAGGCCCTGAATTTGATCCCCAGCACTGCAAGAAAGTAAGATAATGGAAAAGGAATGAAACTCATTCTTGTGACTTAAGCAAAGGCTTCCTGGATGCTAAGAGGTCACCCCAGCCGTGTGTGTGTGTGTGTGTGTGTGTGTGTGTGCGTGTTGGGGGATAAAGATAGATAAGAAGGGGAAAGGTGTTTCAGGCAGAGATGAGAGCCTTAGCAAGAGCACAGAAAGTTAGAAAAACAGATTAAGTCACTGAGATGTATGGTGAGAAGCTGGAAAGAAGCTGATATTTACAACTTCTGGAAGAAGATCCTGAAAAGGAGCTTACAAAGGATGGCTCATAGAGATAGAAGTAAACCCAGAAGTGAATGAGATGACAAGAGAGTGGGACACTGCTTTCCCAGGTTGGCTGTAATGGTTCAATGCCATGTACCATGAAGTAGATGAAGTGAGGTAGATGGAAAGTGGAAGAGACCTAAATACACATATACCCTGAAGGGAAAGTGCCTGGGGGAAGAGAAAGGGCAGATGGGGCTGGGTAGGGGTATGGAGGAGAGATGGAGGAAGAGGACAAGGAAAAGAAGGTAAAGTTGAGGACACAGGAAGAAGAAAAGAAGTTGAGGACACAGGCAAGATATCTCAGAGGACCTAAGTTTTCTCAACTATCAGAAAGAAATGGAATCCAAGTTACAAGGCAGCCATATATTTGGACATATAAGATATAGGCAGATTTGATGAGGGAGAAAACATCAAAGTCAGGGAGGTCAAAATCAGGGAGGAAATTGGGGTATTTCTTTCCACAAATGAGGAGGTTGGCTTGGTAACAGTGAGGATAAAATGGTGGGTCAGGAAGTTTGAGTAGTGAAGGTTTAAAAGACCTCTTATTTGATAAGGAAAGAGGTATGAGCCTGAGTAGGAGTCAGAAACAGAAACCCATTCTATCAGACTGGTGGACCTAGCTCAGAGTGGAGATCAAGACCATGACACCTTGGAACACCTAACTACTCAACTAAAGAAAGCCAGAGCACCAAAAGTCCTACAAGTCAAGGAACAGTAATACTAGAAGTGACTATTAATTCAACATATCATCAAAAAAATACAGAAAGGTATTTGAGCAGGTATATATCAGAAAAATACAGAAAGATATGTAAGCCTGAAATTAGGTTCTAAATCTAACCAGGCTTTATAAGATTGGCAGAGTATGATATACAAGCATCTCATGATTAGGAAAGCATTTTCATGTTAGGAAAATAAAATGAGCTAGAGAAATAGCTCTGGTCTTGGACAAAGTGACAGTCCTATGTATCTAATGAACTGTTTTTAATTGTAAAATAATTTGAGACTATTTTTAGCTTCAATGTCTATATTCTTCAAGATGGGTTCTATCTTTTACATCTCATGAAATTATTATCAAGTGAAATCATACATATAAAAGCTGTTTTAAAGGCAAGTGTGTGTCTCTTTTCATTTTTAATATTATTAAAAATCAATCATTAAAATTAAGGTTTGAGGTTAAAATAGCATATATAGACTATCTCTGAAAAGATGGAGAAAAGTCTGTCAACTATGGGGCAGATAAATGAAGCAGTGGGATGGGCATGACACCTTTCACATTCTGCAATGTGTTTGAATTGTGTACTTCAAACAATATACTAACCATTCTAATGAATTAAATAAACATTAAAAAGTTAATAGACAAATAAGAGTTGCTTTTCTCAGAATCATCATTCATACTTCATTTGACAGAGTAACTATTTACTGTGTGTTAGTCATTTGGTTTAAAGTTGTATATAAAGAAAGAAGTATCTTTATTCAAGAGCATGTGTTGGTAACAATCATCAGTATACTCTATTTGCTTCTCTGGAGAAGGTGATCTTTAACTGAGATGAGTCCTGAGGGAAGCCTACACTAACAGTATAGGGAAAAGAAGACCGGAGTGATACCGACACTTCAAACCTGTGCTACCAGGAAAAAAAATATATATATATATACATATATATATATTTCAGGGTCTTGAAAGGCTCTCATAATTAAGGAGAATTCCTTAGAAAATAACTTATCAAAGCAAGGTATAAGCCTTGTGTTGGAGCTTCTAAGTGTAGCTGTGTTGAGTCTGCATAGATGGGCTCTAGGATAAAATACCAGATAGAGGAGAGAATTATTCAAAGATAACAACTATGCCTCAAGAGATTGTTGTTTGACTCCTACTAAAAGGTGTTTTTCAACATGTCCCTGAGTAAAAATTGAGGTTCTCTATCAAATCTGAGTGATAAGAATATTTTAAATTGGAAGGAAACACTTAATTGAAAAATAGCAAGGAGTTTATTTATTTTTCACAAGGAGAAAATACAGCTTTAGTATGAAAGGGAGACCTCTGAGAAAGTAGAAGTAGATTTCAAAACAAGTTTGTTATGGAAAGACTGTATATCTGCTCCTGGAGGAGACTCCTAAAAGCTTCAAGATGGAGGATACCTCCTTCTTCCTTTTACTATTCTCTATTTAACTCAATTCAATGTAGCAAAATTTTTGAGAATTATTTTCTATGAGTATGGCACTCTTTTAGGAACTCTATGCTATCTCTGCTTATTCAGAATTATTGTAAAATTTCTTTTCCTTCTTAGGCATGACCATAACAAGGGGCACAAAACTCAAAATGTCTCAACTTATCATTATGTGTAATTATAGGATTGTCACACTATTTCAACCTCAGTTTCCAAAGTGTTAACTGGATATAGAATTTCAAATGCTTATCATCAACTTATCAAGATCATTTTGAGGAAAACTTAGACGTATACTACATGTTATAAAACAGATTTTTAAGTTGTATTCAAAACAAATTTGATTTTAAATCTACAGAAAGAATTTACTATTAAAATGTGTTAAGAGTAGACTCTTGAAATACGCAATCTTTGAAGATCATGAAAATAATTACTTCCTAACCTAACTATTTTGTAAATGCATCCTGTTTGTTGGTTGAGAAATTTCTTATGGTGAATTACTGACATCTATTTGTAGCTCTTTGACAAGCTGAGAAAAAAAAGATTTAAACAGTATGTGTCTATGTACATAAATGTGTACATATACCAGGTGTTTGTATGTATAGTTTTTAAATATATACCTGTGTATTGAGAAGTAGTCTCATCCCGATGAACAAAATTATAAGGATTATGATTAGAAAAGAGAAATAGAGACAGTAAGAAATTCATTCAAATTTGCCAAGAAAAATAATGGCTATCATTTATTGAATCTCAACTATGTGTCATGCATTGAGCAATTTTACATGTATCATTTCTAATCTCACAGGTACTATCCTTTCATAAGGCAGAACAGAAGAAGTCAAGAGTGCTTACAAGACAAAGTATAGGAAGATGGAATTCAAACTTAGGGTTTCCAGCTAGATCTGAGAGGTTCAAATTCTCCCTGTGACAGATATGTTTCCTGTTGCCTAATTTACACCGTTTGTGGTATACAACTCAGCAAAATGCTTCCTTTTCTTTGAGGATTGTGCTCTCAAACATGTTGTAAAACCTGGACCAAGGTGACAGGGTCTCTACTTTCAGGAGCTATTTATATTTTTCAGTAGTAAAACATGCTGACAGAAACTTGGATCTCCAAGTTCCCTCAAAGTCACTTAATCTGGTCACCTCATTTTAAAATGATTTTTCCTGAGTATAGCTCACATATGTAGAAAAATTGAGGGATGAACTGCCTAAAGAAAATAAAAAAATCACACAACACAGAAGTGACAACTGCTAATGTTTTGGAATGTTTCCTTCCTGTCTTTACCTGGTGGATATCACACAATTTTGAAAGGAGATTTTCCTCTCACTTATCATTAGAACATTTTCCAAGAATACGTCATAAATACTAGTTTAAACGGATGTACCATATTCTACCAAAAATGTTACAGTTTACTTAAAAATATTCCTGTTGTCAGAGTATGTAACAGCAGTAATAATTACTACTATAAACAGTACTGTACTTTTTAAAACACAGAAGACTCCCCTTCCCCCGCTGCTTTTGGCAGTGCTGGAGATGGAGCTCAGAGCTTCATGCATGGTAGGCAAGTGCTCTTTCACTGGGTTACCTCTACATCCTTGACAGATATTACAAAAAAACCTTCTTTTCCAAGAGCTACCTCTTTGATTCATAGCTAACAAAATAGAGGGGTGGTACATTGCAATAGTTACCCAGTAAATGAATGTTTTCTGCAGATCTTGAACTCAGTTCTTCTCCCCATATTCCTTCTATGGACACAGCCACTTACTTTGACTTGGATAGATGTGGGTGGTACGAATGCCAACCTACACCCTTAATCATAATTGTGGAGGGGACAAAAATATAGTGCATGATAATGACACAGAGAGAATTCAGAGAGAACTGACTTCCTGATTCACCACCCCTGTATGTGTATGTATGTATGCATACACATATGTATGTGTATATAGTTAATATAGATATACAGTTAAATATATGCATATGCAACATATATATAGAGAGAGACACATATGTATATATAGTTATTCTCCCTGTTGAGGTTTTGATTTGTTTTGTCTTTTGGAGACAGAGTATCACTATGTAGTCCACGTTGGCCTCAAACTCCTAAACTTCCTGACCCCAGCCTCATGAGTGCTGGAATTACAGGTGTGGCTTAGCTCAAATAAATTGTGCAATTTATTACCTCAGGTTTGAATTAGTTATGTAAACTTTCTGAAGTCTGTTCCCTCAACCTTAAAAATAAAACGTACCTCATAAGGTTATTGTGGAGAATAAAAAATCTGATATATAACATGTAGGCATACAGCAGGCTCTCAATAAATGGAACTTACTATTTTAAGAGCACATATAACATTTACAATTATGTTTCTTATTTAGGCCATGAAAGTCAATTTTCTCTTTGATATTTTTTCACACATTGCTGTAAATTCTGGAAGGTGTCTGAAGGTTCAACAAGGAAACGCCCTTCTAAAAGGTATGACTGTCTTTCCCTTCTTTGACATCTAATCATCAGAGCATCTTTGTAACAAAGTTGCCTGTATTCTAATAGAAAAAACTTCCACAGAAGAACTCATTAAATCATGGGAAGTGACTGTGGAGTGCATCACTGTGTTCAATATTTCCTCTGCTTTAACTGCCACCTGCCACCACTCCTGGAGTGTATTTCAAGTAGAACTATAGTTGGAAAAGTAGGCAAAAGTGAAGAATTGCAGTTTATCTTTTCTAAACCTTTATGCTCAACATCCTTCTTTTTTTTCCTTGATGGAGTAGATTTTCTTTCAAAAATGTGCTGTCTATTTAACTGCTAACTCTGAGGAAGACTAATGCTTGGTGTATTTTGTGTCTTTGGTATCCTACTTCTAAATAACTCCTCAAATTATTATTATCAAATTATTTGATTAAATGAAGGCTACCTTCCAGACATGTTGAAAGTTTTGAGGATTACTTTAATATTTCTATCCTTCTCTCCCCACCACATACACAGTTTCTTATACTAAAGAATTTTTAGGAGAAATACTTTGGCCAAAACTGTTAATTTAGATATTCAGACTATGACAACCATTCTGAAGGCATTAAGAATATAAATGAGTACCAGATGGAAAGAGGTGAATGTAGAGCATATGGGAGGGTGAATACGATCAATGTACTTTATGTACTTGTGTGCAAATAGAACAGTGAAACCAGCTGAAATTGTTTTAAGGGGTAGTGAGGGAGAATGGTGGAAAGGTTGAATCTAATGGAGGTACACATTCTAAGCACATATGGAAATGTCACAATGAAACACCCCTGTACAATTAATATATATGCTAATACAATGTGTTTAAAAAAAGAATCCAATTATCTTCAGTGCTCCCATTAGAAATTACAATTCCTGATAACTGAATGTGTTGATAGACTGAAGACAGGTTAATAACAATTGTTTTGTTTTTTTAAAAAAAACTAATTTGACTTTTTATCTTAGGAAATAGAGGTTTATGAATATTGTTTAATACATATTTATGAAGATGAGTCACACCCTATAGGGCTTCTGTTCAGGTGTGGATTAATAAGTGGGCAAATCTACAGTGATTTTATGTAACATCTTGAAATGTACCAGGGATTTGAATAAATATTGTTTTATTATGATGTATACATGCTTTAAAATGGAGTTCAGGAATTTTGAGCTACTCTGAATAATTACACTCAATAATATAGGCATTTATTGTAAAAGTAAACTAACGTACTTTCCTAAGAGCATGATTTAGACACTTTAATAACAGCTGACAGGTGTATGACTTGAAAGTTTACAATGAATCTTTTATGTATTTTATCTATTTTTTATTACATAAGTGCTATTCATTACTGTGTCAAATTTGCAGATAAGAAAATGGAAGCACTCAGAGTTCTAGTACTCAGTCTTAAAACCACAATAGCTCGCAAGTAAAGGAAATGAACTATGGTAACACATCATGTGGACACCAAAAAAAAGATCATTCTTCTGCATGCTTCATGGAGCACAGGTTTCCCATTTATTGCTTTTAAATCAAAGTAGGGATAAGTAATTTATATTTATAAGGGAAATTTCAATTAATTATGTGAGATTCAGTGAATTTTAGAGCCCATGAGAACTTCAGTTATTATTATATTATTTTTCAAACTTTTCATTCATTTAATAAATTTTTACTGGGATATATGTAGATGATGCTGAGTGTAACAGAAACCTAACAGGGCTAAACAGTTTATAGGACAATAATTAACTAGAAGAGAAGGAACTGAAAGCATGTAAGTGTGTGTATCTGAAATCATGTAGGTATATGAACATATATATATATATATATATATATATATATATATATATATATACATATTTACATCACTCCAAAAACAACACAATTCAATAGTACATAATCACTAACCAATGACATTTGGCAGGACATGCAACCTATCTGAGCCTTTCTCTAAATAGAGAAAGTTAAATACCTAAAACAAAAACATACTGTAATACTTAAATGAGATAATGCAAATTGTTCTATGTCTATTAAACTCCTCATAATTATTTTTGAGGGAAAAGGCTTCTTTTTAAGAAATCAAGTGTTACATTAAATATATTCACCTTCAGCTATTCGGCATGTAAAATTTATGCAGCAAAATTCCAAATGTCCTATATTATATAAGCATTTAATTATTTCAAACTTAAAAGACAGTACTTTTTGCTACAGAGTGGGAAAGATTTTCAATTGGAGGGAGTCATTGCTCTGTACATAGCTGCTGTTTCTTTAAAACTGGGTGAGAGATTTATACAATTGCTGAGTCAGATGATCTGGCAGTCTAAGAGAAAATGGTGGCACTAGAGAAAAGAAAGCAAAACACAAGCTTTTTCCTAATACATCAGCAAACTCTGGTATAATATCAGACACCCGATAGCCTGAAGGCACACAAATTATGGTCATAATTGGGGGGGGCATGATATCTTAGGTTTTCTTACAACCGTACATTATTATTTAGCTTAAATTATTCATCTGTATCCCCTTACACACACACCCTGTGCTTTTATAGAGACACAAAGATCCATTATTTTGTTCATAAGTGCTTTATTCTGACATTTTAACTGCAATCTCGTCTTGATCTTAAATGATTTCAACCAGTGAAACTCTTCTGTTTTGCTTTTTCTCTCTTACATCATTTCACATTGTCACGTTTATCACAAGTCTAGTTGGGATAATGAAAGAAAACCTATTACTATCTATATGGAGAGAAAGAAGAAAGAAGAGAGAAGAAAGGAGAGCAGAGGAGAGGAGGGGAGAGAGAGAGAGAAAGAGAGAAAGAGAGAGGAGAGAGAGAGAGACTTTCATCTTGTTTAAACAGAGGTGAGTGTGTATAGTATTTGAAAAGATAAGATACTGTATTGTATATGTCCTATGTGAAAGTTTTCTGTCTGCTGCCTGAGAGCTTTCAAGCACCAATATATCCTGTTATGTCCTTCCCTTTCAAATACTTCCTGATGGTAAGAATCTGGCATCTGAGACACAATCCAGTTCAAACGAAAGATCACTTAATAATAAATGGTCTGTACTTCATTTGGTGAAACATTTTCTTCTTGGATTACTCAGATTCTCCCTGGGATCTGCAGTGTAATTGATTCTAAAATTCAAAATAAGTTTTCAAAAAAGTAGCATTGACCATATTTGTCAAATTCTGTCCCAGGGACCACTTATAACAGGGTCCCCCTCAGAAGTTTATTTAAAATGCAGATTCCTGCTTCCCACTGCATGAATGCTGAATTAGAATTTTTGAGAGTGAGCCTGAGAAATGTGTATTTTAGCCCGATAATGATGATGCTGATAACCTTCACATACTTCTTTAATTTCTGGCTACTTGTATACTTCAATTAAGAAAGTAAAGGCATTTTATTTGTATTACCCTGATTGTACAACTGTATTGCTTTCACTTTGCTTAAGAGATTATATATCTTTGTTCACATAATTTGGAACCTCTGCAAAACATTTCTCCCTTAAAAAAAAAATTCCTACAGGGGGTGGGGGTGGGAGTGCAGTAGGAGAGCACACGCTTTGTATGTGTGAGGCCCTGGGTTCCATTCCAGCAAATCTCCCCCTTCCCACACACACCCCCCAAAAGATTTTCTACTGGCTTTGTAATCATTTAAATAATTCGTGAGATTTTAAGGTGAAGGAGAAAAATGAGAACTAGTTGAAGAAGAATGAAAGTCCTTTGTAATACAACGCTTGTATTTTCATGAGCAAAGCCAATGTTACTTGTAATATGAAAAACAGAAATAAGCTTATTCTTTTTAAAAAGGAAATCTGATGCCTTAGTAATTTATATCTTGTAGCTAATGATTTTTAGTTTTTCCTTTTATTATTTCTTTCTGATTATATAGTTCAGTTGAAACACAACTGGCCATTTGAGGGCTCATGAAATTACTGTTCAGAGATCACCTCAACAATTGTAAATACATGTGGGCTTGTGAGTGTACATTGAAATAGCATGAATTAGAATATGGTGACTGTTGAGGTGCATAGTTGGTGGGTATTTTCTAGGAGGGGTCTGAAACTTTAAAAAGACCTTCCTTCTGCTACTGAAGAAAACCTTCACTTACTCCTAGGTTTTCTCCATTGGTTGGCTTGCTGTCCTGGAAGTGGGTCTTGTTTTAATAGCTACGGATATTGTTTTATTTTAATCTATGATTTCATTTGAATGTTTTAACTGAGGGGGAAATTTGCAATACAAAAAGAAAACAAAGTTGAGGGATATCACTATTGTAGAAATAATATGAGCACTCTTCATACCATTCTGCACCTCGAGACAAAGAAACTCAGGGGAGTCCTTTCAACACTCTTAAAAGTTCCTCCGCTCAGCTCCCTGGCTCCTCTGGGTGAACTTGACTCACTCCTCATCCAACTCTTCTCCAAATCTCCGAATGAATGAATGAATGAATGAACAAAAGGCCTCACCCTATCATAGTTGAGGTGGTGACCTGGAGATACGACTTGACATAGCTTGCCTCTTTCCCGGAATCCAGTAGGCTCACTGATCTTTCTGGGTTGCCCGCCAAGGGAAGCCCCAGTCCGGCTCCATGTCTAACCCCTAGCCTGCAGGTACTGTTACTCGGATCAAAACTTACCTGTGGAAATGGGGAAGGGATATGGGTCCAGAGAAGGTTAGCAGTGGAAGGGGTGCTTGCAGGGTGGGGTGATAAGTGCATCAAGCTTCTATACTCTTGCTAGAGGGTCCTGCCCCAATAGCCAGTTAAATCCTTGGGACTGGGCACTCTCTAGGAATCCAGAGGGTCGGGAGGTGAGAACTGAGGCGGCAGTTCAGAAGTAGGGGGTTCCAGGCAGCGGAATGTGCAGGGCGCGTGGCTCATCTCCCCTGGGGTCCGGGGTCACTTTCTGCACTCTTAGCTTAGATGTTGAGTTCCAGGTCGGGCGCCCCCGATGGGGTGAAGTGGGGAGGAGGGACCGAAGAGAGGGGGAGCGCAGGGAGGACGCAAGTGCTGAGACTAGGGGCCTAACACCCAAAAGCTTTGACACCCAGCTGCCCTTCATCTAGATACAGCTAGCTGTGAATAAGCACACAGTGTGCCTTACAGTCTCAAGTCACCGCACTTTCTACTTTCCCAAACCTTAAAGCCACCATCAAATACATGATGCTTTGCAACTCCCTTTTCTAGCTTTTCTTCCTCTACATTCAGCTAACGTTAATGTGAAGCTCTTAGTGCATCCCTACTGCACGATTCTTAAGATGTCAAAGGCTTTGAAAATTACATATGAGAGCACCTGGGAAAAACTGAAAAGTGTACCGACAAAAGTAAATGTTATCCCGACCCCTGCCACTCTAACGACACCATACAAGTACAGGAAAAGAGAGAGAGAGAGAGAGTGTGTGTGTGTGCATATATAGAAAATGGGAGTGAGTAAAAATTACTTACTGTTTGGCAGTTCACTTAAAAATCACCGTTAGAATCACTTTATAATGTAACAGTTTCATATTCTATTAAATATATTAAACATTCTGCAAAACACACAATTGTCAGCCACACGTGGTAATGCACGTCTGTAATCACAACACACGAGAGTCTGAAATGGGAGGATCCGAGTTCCAGGCCAGCCTGGGCTACATATCCAGATCACTCTCAAAAATAAATGAACAAATAAAGAAAACACCCATAATTTTCTAAAATTCAAGAGTAGAACTGTACCATTAGTTAACCCTTTACTGGTAGAATTTTAGGCAATTTTCAATTTCTTGAAAATACAGACTGTGGACTATGTGTGCTATTTAATCATCCCCACTAATTCTTGTTATAAGTTCCTTAGGATGATGCCTGTATGTTGACTAAAGTTCTACACACTTTTTTTTTTCTTGCGAGGCTTTATGAAAGTGCATTAATTTTATCAGGCTAATAAATAGAGACAATATTAGTGATTAGGTATATAAACACCAGAACTTAGAGAAAAGTTCATACTCAACCTTGTAAAGCTATATTTAGAAAATGAAACACCCATAGTTTATATAATTTAAATGACATAAATACCTTCTATCAGGTTGGGATGGGTTTTGCAGCAAATAGAGGGCCTAGGAGGGTATTCAGAGCTTTAGTTTTGATTTGGCCTAGGGTGTTTTACCATGTGGGGACAAGAGAGATTTTAATGTTTCTCAAAAAGAGTGAAACGACTGGGCCAAAGGTTTGGTTTTGCTGTAAAATAGTATTTTTTAAAAGAGTTCATATCACCTTACTAAGAGCAGTACTCTAATATTAGGAAAATGGTTGAATTTAATTCCATTGTAGTGACTACTAGTTACCTGTAATAGCAGACCTGTAAAATATTATGACATAGATATCAATAGGCTGTCTTCCTACTGTATGATGACAGTGGATGTTTTTTAAATTCAGCAGCCCTCAAAGAAGTAAAATGAATGTGAATTCTCCATTAATGAAAGGGTTATTGTTCATTTAAAACAAAATACCAACAAGGGTCATGTACACATTGGGAATAATGGCTATGCTAACTGCCCAGTGCTTACCTTGAGAAGACTCCATGCTATTAAAAATAAATAAATAAATAAGTTTCTAAATAGCTAAGAACAATGACTATTTAATGAAAATATGACTATTTTATAAATACATCACGTAGAAGCAACAAGTCAATAGTGAAATTCATCAGGTTTTTGTAGATAAGAAACTCGTGATGTAGATAGTAAGGTGGATTTTGTGTTTGTGTATGTGGTGTTGCTGAAGGTTGAACACAGGGCCTCTCACATGCTAAACTGGTGCCCTACCGTCAAACTACATCCCCAGTCCAATACAGAATTTTATTATACACATTTCCAGTCATAAAAATGATGAATATATTAATTTATTAATACACAATACATGTATTTTCAGAAACTTAAAAAAATGTTAGAATAATGATGCCTTATATATTTACATTAATTTTAAATGTTTAACCACTTGTGTCCCTCAAAGAATTGATGCTCCTAATATATAAACGTGAAATATACATAATTATTACTTATAAGTAACACAGAGATGTTTATATTATGTGTATCATTTCACATAGGAAGTTGAGAAACTGAACATGTTTTTGAAACATATATTCTGTTTTATCCAAGCTATATGTTCTATCATCAGATACTTGGAGAAAATGGGACCCTTTACATATGTATAGTTCTAAATAATTTTACAAAAAAAATCTAAAAACTGATTTATACTTAAATAACAAGAAATTAATAGTTTCTTTCAGCAAACCTATTTTATATTGCTCATATTTTGTACTACAAATACACTATGAAATGCTAACTTAGGCTTTAAATTCCTAAAATAGAAAACATAATTATGACATTAATATATACTAAAAATTTCTACTTCCTAACTATAGATTTCCAGTAGCAACCTAGTGATTAAAATAAAAATATTTTAAGACAGTACTATTAAGTAGAGTAATAAACAACTTTTTAATAGAGAATAATATTGATATAAATTTGAGCTTAAGTATCACAGTGACTAAACATTTGCTGATTCAGAAAAATCACCATTAAGAAAAAAAATATACAGGATCTTGTGAATGTTTTAAAATTAACTAAAATCGAATCTTACAACAAGCCATGAAATGTTGTGTAAGCTCTTTCGACTGATTTTTTTTAAAAAAAATGAACTGTCAGAATAATACAAAAGTACAAAATAAATCTGCATTTACCCTATGAATTATACTTTTTTTGTTAATAGAAAAACCCTGATAGATTTAGCAGTTTTACATTTCCACATCGAAAAGACAAATTAACGTTGCAATAAGAAATTTTCTCCTTCCTGCTTTTTTGGAGCTGTGTATTTCCAGGGAAGTGATGGCACAAAGAAGGTTACACAATGAGGTCTCATTGAATTATTTTTAGACTTATTCTCTAAGTTTTAATTAGGAATCTGCATTTTATAACTTTACATCTTTTGCAATTTTCCTGTTCAGAAGAAACGACAACCAAGTAATGATCTACCCGAGGTGAGAACAAAATCTATCACAGATTCTATTTTTCAAGAAGTAGGCCTCATTTTAAAAGTATGTTAATTGTGGTCTGAGGTAATTAAAATGTGATCAGCTATGATTCCTCAGGGGGATTACTGTAACTCCACCAACTCTGGGAACATCGTCCAGAAGTTTCAATAGTTTAGGCCGCCTAGGCCGCCGAGTAAGAAGCTTACACTTCATCAGGAAAACCCATCTTCCTATGAGCTGCAGAATCCCTGAGAAGCAAGTCTGCTCCTTGTAGAAGTTATTACCGATCCTTCAATCGGTCTTAGTATTTGAGGAAGTCATCTACGTGTATGCCCCCCTCTCCCATGTCCTGCACAACTCCTGGAAGGAGGGTGGGGTGGAGGAAAAAAGGCGGCCTATAGAAAACGAAAACAGTTACTAGTAATTTCCCCCAGGGGGAAGAAAAGAAAATGAAATACACCTTACCCTTACCCACTGTGGAGTGTGTGTGTGTGTGTGTGTGTGTGTGTGTGTGTGTGAGTGAGAGAGAGAGAGAGAGAGAGAGAGAGAGAGAGAGAGAGAGAGAAAAACCCGAAAACGTTAGTAGTAATTTCCCCTAGGGTGAAAGACAAAGAAATACACCTACCCACTGTGTGGGGTGTGTGTGTGTAAGTAAGTGTGTGCTTCCCACCCAGGAAATTCAGGAGTCACCGACCTCTAAGGTAGGATTAGAAGCTCTCGGTTCCTCTTGAAGTTTCATAGAATTAAGGTTTGTGAAGGGGGCTCCAGGCTCCATGTGTTAGGAGAACCACATCTGTAAGTAACCCGAATGGGGAAAAGGCGTCCATCCCGGTCACCACTCCCACCCTCGAAATCTTCTCCTAGCCTCGTCCAAATGATATATCTGTGTATTAAATCACGTCAAACAAAGTCATCCAAGTGTCGTGGCGCCCGGGATTTTTTGAGGGCCTTTCCTACCTGGTCTTTCAGGACGCGGCAGCTGTCTGCTCTGGCTCCTCACTCGCATCAGCACGAGGGCCGCCACGGTCCGCGCACTCGGCGCTGCCTGCTCACCCACGGGTCGCGGAAACTGCACCACGAAAGTCCTCACTCGCGGTGGGCCGCCCGGGCGTTGAATCCGAACAGTCACCAAGAACCTGCGTACCATGTTCTCGCCACCACCACCACTGAGCTCCGCAGCTTCTGCGCCGCCCTTTGGCACCGGAGGTAAGCAACACAGCGCCTGCCCTGCAAGTGCAGGAGGGACCCACACGCCGCCCCCCGCCCATCTCCGCGCCGCGGGCGCGCACCCGCGTTCCCAACGCGCGCTATTCCTCCCCCCCCCCCCGCCCCCACAGCCGGAGATCTCAGAACCGTTCAGTGCCCTGCGCGCGCGGGAAAGGCTGCCGGAGGCGCCCGGAGGGAGGCGCGCGCGGGGCTGCTGGCGTCCTGGGTTTCTTTCCCTCGGGCCTACCGCCTCTTTCCCGCCTTGTCCGCGTCCCCACCTCTCCGCTCTTCCCGCTCCGCCACCTTCCCACCCTCCGCGCGGGCGCCCCACGCGGTGACAACCCAGGGGCCGGACGCCGAAGTGCATCTCTAGGCAGCCGGCCCCCAGGCAACATCCGTCACCTGACGCGGCGCTACCAGAAACCCGCGCGCTACCCGGGTTCTGGTCCTGCTCGCGTCCCGGCTCCCCTGTGTCCCATCCTTTATTCCTTGCGCCCCTCGTCAAGAGGCCTGAACATCTCTGCATTGGATTATTTAAAAGAGAAAAAGAAAGAAAGACAAGCAAGGCCATCTCTTTGCTCTATCCTCCAATCAGGAGGCTGAATGTCAGTTTTGAACGAAAGTGCCGCTCCGCTCCTCTTCTAGCTTTAGGAAAGAAGCGAATGAAAAGAAACCGCTGCACGCAGCCTACGGGAGAACAGGACACTGGTGCAAGGGGCTGGCGCTGCTGGAGCTGCGGGATGGACTCCGTACCAGGTAGGTGGAGCCGAACGCCAGGGTCCCAGTTGGGTCCCGCGCCCCTTTCCCTCTCATCAACCGCGTCGCTGAAGTTGCCGGGCTGGGGCTAACACCGAGTCCGCTTTATCTAGGCCATTTTTATTTTCGGTTTTAAGCTGAAGACACCGAGGAGCATCTGAGCGTTTCTTCCTCTTTCCTCCTCCCCGCGCTTCCCTCCCCCACGGGCTGCTCTCCGCCTCCCTGGTCTCGCGGTGCGGACCAGAGCCGGTGGGTCCGCAGCCTCCTCCTCCTCTCCGCCCCGGGCTCAGCCACCTTCGCTCTCGGGCGCGGCTCCCGGCGCGCGCGCGCGCTCTGCCTTTCTCCGCCTCGTACCCTCTTTTCTTCCACCTCACTGACCCATTCTTTACTCAGAACAGGAAAAGCGGGGGCAGGAAAGGAGAGAGGGGCAGAAAGGAGGGGTGAATCGAGGACACCGAGACGGCCCGGGGACGCGGAGGAGTCGGGTCCTACTGCGCGACTCTCGGCTCTGGGTCTGGAGCTCGGCAGGAAGTCGAACCCAGGACGCCGAGTTCAAGCGCGTGGCGCTGACCCGGTGCTCAGCCCTCCCCGGCCCGCGGTCGATGTAGATTTGTTCAGAGTGTCACCGGCAAGAGCCGCGGCCTTGGCGGCCCGGCGTGCGCGGGAGAATGTGGCACTAGGCCCCGCTTTCGGAGCGTGGAAATGGGCCCCGCAACCTAGTGGCTTCCCGTTCATGTGCTCTGGCCTAGTGGTCTGGGTGCCGAAGTGGAACCACTTCCACAACAGCGTGAAGGTTGACAGGGCTTTATCGATCAGAACACAAGCCCTTCCACTTTACCGAGGAGGAAAGTGAGGCCTGGGGTGGCCAAACCGCCCACCCAAGGCCACTCAGAAACGGGCTCACCCTGGGCAGCGGGCGGCTTCTCCTTTCCTGTCACATGACATTGCTGCCGAACCTCTGCCCGACCCCAGAAAAAGAAGAACGGGTCGGTTGAATGGAGTGAGATTTAACAATCACCCTTATATTGCCTCTCTAAATATCTGCCTACGTTTTACAATGCGCCTCCTGATAGATGGCTTTCAGAATTTACTGAACACCATGCTCCACGCCGGGGCTACCTGCCACCCCTCTGTCTGCAATGAATGTTCTTTCTCTTCAGGAGGTTCGCTCCTTTAAAGTTCTCTTATTGAGACTCTCCATTGAGACATGCCTCGCGTTTCGGGCACTATCAAACCACTGCGTTTTCCCCTATGTATAGCATTTAGCGCGCAGAAATGATCTTACTCTTTTTTTAAAAAAAATTTGTTTGTGTGTCTGCCTCCCACAGTAGATTTTAAGCTCCAAGAGAACCAGATCTTACTGTCTTGTTCTGTACCCATGACACCCTCTCCTCCCCAAAGAACATCATGGGAAAGAGGCACTGGTACAAACCAACAACTATAGTAGTAGGGCATTTGGTTTTATTGGCCACACAGGAGGGGCACTTTAGGCAGGGGACAGTTCAGAGAAAGGATCCTGGAGGAAATATTGCTGCTGGATGCCAGCATAGAATTTAACAATTCTAGGAGAATGGAGGAGTGGAGTTTTCTGGATGCTGATAAGATGATAAACCGTGGTCATAAACCATAGTAGGGAAGAGAGAAAGCCATAGTCCTCTTGACATTTGTTATTTATAGCAGCCAGAGATTTCCAGGAAAAATACACACACACATACACACACACACACACACACACACACACACACACACACACATATGAAATGAAGGAAGAGGGAGACTGAGGCTGACTATTTTAAGAAATTGGCTCAGAAGGTGTTGGGTGCTGGCAAGTGGCTGATTTGCAGAGAAGGCTACTAGGCTGGAGACCCAGGGAAAAGTCACTGTTGCAGTCTTGGGTGTGAAGGCAGTGGAGAGCCTTATTCCTTGAGAGTCCTGTCTATTCTCATAAATCCCTCAACTGATTGGATGAGGCCACTTACTTTTTTTTTTTTTTTAAGACAGGATCTAGCTACATAGCCCAGGTTGGCCTTGAACTCTAGGTCCTTCTGCCTCAGCTTCTTGAGTACTGGGACTGCAGGTGTTTATCACAACATGGCATCATGCCTGGCCCAGCTCCCCCTAACTTAGGGAGGGTTATCTGCTTTATTCACAGTCTCCTGACTTAAATGTTAATCATATCTAAAAGATTTAAACAGGTGCTTCACCAAAAAATTGGTCACCACAGCCTAGACAAGTTGATACACAAAATTAACTATTCTATTATCCCATCATACTCGAGGATGGTGCTAACCCTGTTTCCTATCCAAATTTTGGTTCAGGGATCTACCTACATTTACTGGACCTGTATAGGTTAAACTGTATAGGAAAATTGTTCTGGGGATAAGGTCAGATGTCCACTTTAGAGGAATGCCATTGGAGTAAGATGATGATTATATAGTAGGATTTCTGTTCAAAGAATGTAATTTAAAGAATTTGAACTTTTAAATTCCATCTTTGTTTTCCCCTGCTGCCCAGTACTACCTGTTCTCTGTCAGTTGTGGTGTGAAAGGGAATTCTAATTTTAATATTAGTGTAAGCAAAATGTAATTATGAAGGTGTAATATTCTGAAGACTTTGGGAATTTCAAGTTGCTTTTGGCTATGTGCTCTTCAAAAAAATTGGTAATGAACTGAGCAATACTATTTGTACATATTTTCACTTGAATCACTCATTTTATCCTCACAGTGGCCCTTTGAATTTGGAATTATTGCCATTTGGAACTTTTTTTGCAGGTGAGAAGACTGAGGTCCAGAAAGGCTCAAATCTTGTACACTATTTGGCCAGCAAATCCAAGGGCTGAAATCAGGAGGAAGGTGCTTGGACTACAAGCCTTGTGCTCTTTCTGTTTTCTCAAAGACCAGAGACAAGAGGGAGTAGGTTATCTGTGGGTCAATTTGCAGACAGAATCATTGAATATTGGAACTTCTCTTTGCTCTCTTCCACTGGCCTAACACCCTGACAGTCAATTTTCTGTCTTTTAATAAAGGAAAGCAGTTTTCTGTTTTGTATCAGAAAATTAATCCCAGGTATAAGAATAGGAGAGAAAATCTTACTGAACATCCTTTGTCCTGTCCTCCCCCTCACCTGCACATAGAATGTTCCCTTGGACACAAATTTATCCCTTAGACAATTCTTCATTATCAAAATTCCATGAGAGAGAAACTTTCCTAACATTGCACATGCCCAAACTCAAAGTACCAAAGGCATAAGACAAAAGACACCATAAGCAAGATTTAACAACAATTATTTAATCATATGATTAATTTCTACAATATAAACATTAATACAGAAAACACAAATATATAACTAAGTAGAAAATGGACAAAGAATATAATGGGAAGTTTGTAATATATACAAATGGTCAAAAAAAGGAATGAAAAGATATTCAGTCTGACTCATTAGTAAAGAAATGTAAGCAGAAAAACAATGGAATATAACTATTAAGTGTGGCAAAAACAAAAAGGAGCAGTAAAGTTGGCAGTTGCTCTTACGCACTAATATAACTTGCTGTAATTGTATTGGAAGGTAACTTTACATATTTATCAAAATTTTATGTGCATATATGTACCCTTTGACTCAGCTGTTAGACTCTTATTCATATGAGTATGCAAAGATAAACAAAAAGTATGAATATATCAATATATACACACATGTACACAAACTGTGTATGTAGTATATATATGTATGTATGGAAAGAAGTGTATATTATATGTTTAGATATATGTGTACAAACATACAGACACACTACACACACACACACACACACACACACACACACACACACCCTTTGGCCCAGGAATTCTGCTCTTGTATGAAAAATATGTGCTATATATGTGTGTATGCACATGTACATATCTTTAAGTGTGGAAAGCTACACATACATCTATATATACACATACATAAGTATGGAAAAATTGTAAACACACATGCATATACATATGTATATATAGAGAGTATATAGAGAGATGTCCCTTTAGCTGCAACAGTTTCACTCCTATTGCTACATATAGCTCATATGAGTACACTGAAGACATCTGTTATAACAGTAGCATTGGACAAAAAAAGCAAGAAAGACAAAAGAAAACAATATGTTTGTAATATGGAGTTTTTTTTAAAATTAGGCTTACCCATAAAATGCAAAACTACGCAGTCATAGAATGTGAAGGGCATCCATATGTGCTGATAATGGGCATTGTCAAAGATCTATTGCTAATTAAAGAAAGTGAGTGATAGAATAGTTTGATAACACTTGTGTTTTCCAAATATGTATGTTGGGAAAAGGATTTTTATAATTATGTATATGTACATTTCTGGAATGATAAAAGCTCTTTTAGTTTTGTTCTGGTCTGGCCTTCGACTGTGATCCTTTACCTCTTCCTCCAGAGTAGCCACCACTCCAGCTTTTTTTAGAGATAGGGTCTTGCTTAGTTTTGTTTAGGCTGACTTCAAACTGTGATCTCCATCTCCCAAGTAGCTGGAATTACAGGAGTGTGCCAACACACTCAGTAAAGAATTTTAAACAGTGGTTACTCTTGGATAGTAAGAACAGGGGTGAGGAAGTTTCAGATTTTTCCTTAACATTTGTTGCTTTCTGTACTGTCTGAAAGTTTACTCTGAGGAAGCATCATCACCATAGTAATCACAGACACCCAGGGGCTCAAATCCAGGTATTCTAATTCTGTAGACCTGGAGCTGACCAGCAAATATGATTTTTACAACATCTCCAAGGTTGAGAACTATTTCTCTCAAATGGAAGTGATTTTAAACTTGTTGCCCCCAAGTGACTACTGGGTATGACATCATCATTATATAGGAAAAGTAAATGCCTGGGATAAATGTAGAATGGAGTGTCATTTAATTTTTCCCTAGAAAGGAAATGACATTAAATTTTCTATTTGTGGTAAGATGTAAATAGGTCAGAAGTCACTATCAAATCCTGGAAAAGGATTATTGTGATAAAGTAGTACAGGATGATCAAACAGATTTCAGGCAGGGTTATAGTTTATACACTTGTAGGTGACATGTTTGCGGTGGAAGGGCATTTCTGTGCACTAGGAAAAGTCGTAGAACTTAGGGCCTCATAATTCAGATGCAATAAGGAGCCATTCCATACAAATCTTTCCAACAGTCCCACTTTAGAAGAAAACACCATGTGATGGCAATAATCTGCTGACCTGTGTATTTGTGAAGTGAATAGGTTGCTCACCATTTTGTGTTTAGGTATTATCTCTTATAAACATATTACAAAATATATAACACACAATGATATACATTCTTTATACCTTTATTAAAGAACTCCAAATATATTTATATTTATATTTATATTAAGGAAATTCAGAAATCTGAGGAACAATGGATAAACCTTACATATTTGGTTTGAGATGACACTGAAAGCTACACCAGACTCTGACTCCTGCTTTGTTATCCATAGCTTGATAGTACGTATCTGATGCAGAAGAAAGTGAAATTCTCAGGAAGACCTAGTTTTCAGCTAAGGCAAGAAGATGGAAAGATTTTTGGACAGATAGCAAGTAGAGGGGGGAGAGGAAATGAAATGGATACCCAGAAATCATATAGATGAGTTCAGAGGAACGTGCTCCAACCACGTAATAATAATATGCTAATGAAAGGATAGATAGAATATTATGCATTTGAGGAGGAGGCCAAATATTAAAAAGAAATTGGTTTTAAAGTTTTGACATGAACCGTTGGAAGATATTTTCTGTGTCAGAACTGACTCTATATCTCCCAGAAGTCTAATGTGGTGTATGTGTGTGGGGTAGGGTGAGGCTTCTGGTGGAAAGGGTGTTAACAGATTTTAGGGTCCTTTGTAAAAATCTAGTATAATGTGAATAACTGTGAGTTGTCAGCAGTCTTTTTTTTTTAACATTCCATACTTTTATTTTAGACTTGCAAGAAAAGCTATTTCAGAACCTACTAATTTAAAGCAAGCAGCTATATAGAGATGACAAACAAAGAACCAGAAAGCTTAGCACACAGCATCCAAAGCACCCAGGCATGAGACAATGCACAACTTACTGCAGGCCAGAGGAAGGGACTGAGGAAAAAAATGTAAACAAAACATGAATGTTTCCCAGTGCTTCAAATGCAGTGCAATACAGCAAGAATGGCAATAAAGAGATAACTGATCTCCATACCATTAGGTATGTCTACCGAATACTAAGCTATTAGCAGTTATTTCAATATGTTGTTCATAGTGCTTTTTTTGCCAGAAAAGCCTTTGTTTTATATTTAATTCAAGCCTCAAATTAGTACATCAGAATTGGCGCTTAATTTGAAACATACATTGATTTACATTACTATGTTTAGTATGTAGTCCATGCCAGGTACATATTATTTCATTATGAGCATGGATATCAAAGCAGATTATCCTTTATTATGTAATTAATAAGGCTTAATATTAATAGTTAATAAGAGTTTCTGTAAACCAAGAGATTTTCCTTACACATGTGGTGGATATTAAACCTTTCTGAGCAGGGTATTCAAAAGGCAAAAATGGAAGAGTTCTATTTGGAAAACTGAAATTGAGATAGAAAATCAGGACAGTTGTAGGTAACGAACATGTATCTATTATTTTAGGCCTGGGAATATTTCACCAATCTGACCAGCATGCAGACCCAGACACAATTTATTTTGGTTGATTAATCTATTGCACTGCTGGTCCATCTTCCACAAAATACCATCAGGCTGCTTCTCTATTTCTTCTGCTGTTTTCTTTTAATCTCATTTTCTGCCTTCCTGAAATGGCTGCCATGCACATAATTATGTAATACAGTCCTCCTTCCTAACCAGCTGGTTTCTACTAACAATTAAAATTGAAGGTCCTAAAGTTTTAAGGACTTCAAATGGGACAAAACAGAAAATGGCACCTTTAGGAATGGTTCTGTAAAATCCTTGACAGATGTTCAAAGAGTTACTCAGACTCTAGTGGTTTTTTAAAACGTATTTTAGCTTCTTTTGCCTTTGCACTTTCGGTTTCTTTCAATGTACCTAACCTTTTCTCTTGGTCAGAATTCCTGCACCAACCCCAGTCAGGTCAGAAAGCCTTGTTAGATGCTCATATGAAAGTCTCTTTTTTCTTCAGAGTACTTATATTAGTTTAGAAATACCTACTTCCACAGTATGTTATACATTGAACTTATTTGCTTAGTTCACTTTAAGAAACTAATTGTTCCAGTGGCCTGAATGGCATGAGGAAATGCAAAAAGCAACAGAAAAAAATCAGGTCAAGGATGAAGTGAGAAAGACTTAAAAATTAAACAAAATATTTATTTTGCACAGGCTCTTTTCTGTTCTTGTTCCCACAAATTTGTCTGTGATTTTTCGGAGAACTGGTGAAGGTAGTGCTTATTAAAGGATTTTTTTCCTGCCAGGGCTCCTGAATTTCAAAATCTGTTTCTTCTTTCTTCTCCATTTCTCTATATATCTTTGCTTAGCGCATACTATGGAAAATAATTACTCATATACATATATGTGTATATGTGTGAATAAATATATGTGCATATGCCACTGTCATGTATGCAATGGATGTACAAAGGTATAGAATATTAGTGGTAACAGGAACTTAGAATGCATCTTGTCCAATTCCCATTTTTGTCTGCAAGGACAATTGCATCTAATTAAAAGTTACATGACTTAGCAGTCATTTATTGAATTAATTAAAGAGCAATGTGGGAGCCAATGTCTTTTACCTTCCAGGCAAGTCCTCCTAGTTTCCCTTTCTTCCATTTACTCTCTTTTTCCAGGAGTTATAAGTAGAATGGAGAAGATATTAAAAATATCCAGGTTCAACTGTTGCCGCTTCAAGTAATTTCTAAAATTAAAACCATCTTAATTTTAACATGTGTACATGCATGTCTATCTGTCCATCCATCTATAGCTTAATAATAGAACACTGTAAAATTACCCAAAACAGTTCCTGGGAATAATGACAATCTAGTAAGCAATGCAAAACTTAGCTGTGACTAGGAGGTGATATAAACAGGATAGCACTTTAAAAGACACTGGCTTTTGCATTTGCCTCAAAAGGCAGTCCATACTCTTCAGGTGATTTCTATAAGTCTTGTAGATAATTAAATTCTACTGCTCTGCTTTTGGTAATGTGTGAATATATTGAACATTGTAAAGAGTATACCCCATTATAAAAATTACCAGCCTTTGGTAAAGCAGAAGAGATGATGAAGCCGAGTATGGTGGTTCACACCTGTAATCCAAGTTCCTCAAGAGGCAGTGGCAGGAAGATTGAGAGTTTGAGTCTACCAATCTGGGTAAAATTAATGAGCTCTATCTAAGAAACATAATACAAACAAAAGGGGTAAGAGAATGGCTCAGAGCTTTTCTAATATGGAGGAAGCTGTGGGTTCAATCCTTAATACAAACAAAAAATTAAAAAATGGAAAAAATATGTATCTTTCAGCTTTTGAAGTAATTGAGGGGTATTTATAAAAGTAGTAAAAAAAATCCCTATTAGCTTATATATAAATGCTCATAATTTGTTTTTAGCATTTCCAAAAAAGGGCAGTATAGAATCTCAATATGAAGTGTAAATGAAATTTGTTGTATATATATTTACAGAAGGTCTGTTGCCTAAATTCTTAAGATACACTAGCAATCCTGGACATTAATTGTACTTGCCATAATATGGAAATAAAGTATCATAAAAGTATTCTTAAGTAACATCATCCTTAAGTAACAGGGCGTGGGGGGGGTGTTATGAGTCTTGCTTGGTCTCTCCTTTTGAATGTTTCATTTTGTAGATCTGAAATTACTAATTTTAACCATTAGAGCATAGGAAATTTATAACAGATTTTCCTTTCATACTAAGTCACACTTGCTTTTTTTATTCATTCACTTTGCTGAGAAAAGGAAGATAAAAATGAGGTCAAATGAATGAATTATTGAATTTCTAAATTTAACTTCTATATCATCTTGTAATAAAGAACCCGTAGGTAGTAGTAGGATTTGTAAACACTTTGGTAATATTTTAGACTTATATACAAACATTAACAAGTATACTTAATTTCCTGTAATTCCACAGTGGAGCCTGAGCAGGGTTCATCAATATAGTAGTATATATTTGTTTGTATGTATGCTTCAAAGTGAAATCCTTAACAAATTTAACAGGATATTTCTCCTTGTGCTGCTGATAAAACACACCAACCAGACCTGTGTCCCAGGTGACTTTCAACTGAATTAATTTTAAATGGCATTAATAAGTTACTGTTTCAATACAGCCAGGTGGCAACTGGTTTCCAATAATGTCTCAGTTTTTACTAAAAGAAAAACCCCCAAAAAACAAAAAACAATGCAATTGCATTGTGGGATGTACTGAGTACTGTGGCATTCACAGTAATATTTTGTTTTATTTTCCTGTATTAGGAAGTTGTCACTACGAAAGATTCTACAATTACTTTAAATTGGGAATAAAGTGACATATTTCACCATACACTTATTTCAAGAGTTTATAACCTTTCATGATTTAGTCTCAGGTAAATAGAAAATTCAAATACTGTGTTGTACTTAAGAAGTAAGGGAGAAATTAAGGGATTTTATAAATCGAGTGGGAGATTTATTTATTTTAATAGTACTAGGATTTGAACTCATGGCCTTGTGCTTGCTAGGCCACAACCCCAGTCCTAAGTGAGAGATTTAAATTATCCATTGACTTCTTTATAGAGAGTAGACTTTAACAATTATAAAACAATATCAACTTAAAAATATTATTCTTGTAGCCAATAATGATTGTTTTACCACTTAAGTAATAACTAGAATTATTTTCTGTTTTTGTGGCTTAATTGAAAAATAAAGGTTCCATTAATTTTGTTCCAAAAGTTTTGAGTTTTTGGTCTTTTTTTTCTTGGGGGGGGGAGCTACTCTCCAAAAGCCATTTAAAATATATTTAAAAGAATCTGTTAATGTTTACTAGAGCTTAAGGAAAACTCCCCCTAGAAGGGAGATCATTGTGTATTTCTGCTTTTTAAAAACATTAGTTGTTTTTGGAGGGCAGAATGGTGCAGTGGCAACAAAAAAAAAACCTATAAGCTTTGTGGTAAGAATTTTGAAATTCCCTTTCAGATATTTTGAAACGCAGTGCTCTGTTATTAACTATATTCACCACAGTGTTTAATAGAACTAAAAAATAACATATTTCTCCTGAGATTTTGTATCATTTGACCATCACCCCCATTCCCCTACCCCTGAATCTCTATAACTACTATTATTTTCTCTCTCTCTGAATTTGATTGTTTTAGATTCCACACATAAGTAAGAACTTGTGGCATTTGTCTTTTTGACATTTCATTTAGCATGCTTTTTGAGGTGATAAGTGTGTTAACTAAATTGATTTAATTATTCCACATTGTATTTGTACATCCTAACATTATTTTGCACTCCATAAATGTGTATGCTTATAAACTGTCAATTTATAGTAAAATTAAAAGAAAAAGAAAAAATGAATGGAAAGGCAGAACACATGCTCTACATGTTCTGAACATCCTCAACATTTCAAACTTTTACAGAGAAATTTTCATGAACCAAACTTCTTTTCAAGGCATGGATCACTCCTTGTGCTGATGCACTTAGCAATTTACCCAGTGCAGATAGGACTGTTCTTTATAGTTCATTTGTAGTTTCTCTGCAGTTAAATTACTACAAACTACCAACTTAGCAGTTACTGGTAGTGGTACAGTATTTTTTTCCCGTAAGTCCTCAATAGAATTGAAAATTCTGCACACTAAAGAAAATTACACAAGAGGTTTAGGATGTTAGCTTCTAAAAATATGCACCTCTTCTAAGGTTCTATAAATACAACATACTTGTGAAACTAATTTTAAAAATCAGATAAAAAAGATTCATGTGAAGAATGTTTTGCATATGTATAGTTAAATAGTTCTTCCTATCATTCTGCATTATATTATCACAAAATTATTTAATCAAAGTACATTTTTGCAACATTGCCTCAGCAAATGAACTACTTTCACATTCTTGAAGTGACTTTTATTATTTATTTTTAAAAATACTTTTCTAAAAAACTGTACCTCAGAACAGCTGGGGTAAATTAATTATTGAGTAGAAAGAATGTATATCACTGTTCTTTCTTTAGATGTGATTTTCTCTAAGTGGACATTATATTTACCATAAAGATTTTTACTTTCTGAAAATTATTATTGTTGTTCTAATGTAAAATGTCCCTTTTTTACAGTTATCTTTGTATCCTGAGTCTACGCTGTTCCAGACACCGATTTACAGCAACTACAAAAATAAGTAAGACACATTTCTTGATACTTGTAAGTTTACAATACCACAGGAGAGAAAGACCAGCCACTATTATATGGTTTGAATAATTCTATGCTAGAGAAACATGTAGGGGCCTCAGTTCAGGTGCTGTGTGAAGGAGGGCTTATACAGGTCAGTTATTCAGTCTATGATCACTCGGTTATTGAAGGGTTTCCTTGAAAACTTGTTCCTTAATCAGAGCCTAGCAGAATACATAAAAGGCAACCAGATTAATAATGTAGGACCAAAGAGGAAACTATATGCAAAGTCACGGGGGGAGAGGGGAATATAGTGTATTTAGAAAACTAAAAAACCTTAGCATGGCTGAATATTTAAAGTGGTATATAAGGGTCACTGCTATGGTTAAAATTGTTCCCTCCACCAAGCATGTGTTGGAAACTCTAATGTAACAGTGTTGGGAGGTGTTTAAATCATGAGGGCTCCACCTTCATGAGTGGATGAATGTGATTTGTGAAAGTGCTTGAGACTTGTGGAGCTTGGTCTCTCTGTCTGGAGATGTCTTGGATGCGATGCCTTCTGCCATGTTGTGATGCAGCAGGAATGCCTCACAAAATGTGACCCCTGGATGTGCAGACTAGACAGCGCCCAGCCCCACACACTCTATATAGTTTTTTTAAATATATAGCCACAAACTTTGGAGCCAGAGACTGACTTTGCACTTAAGGAAGTGAGTATCTTCTGGCAAGGTATTCCATATTTCTCTGCCTTATTTTCTTCGTCTGGGAAACAATACGTACTTCTTGTGTTTAAACATTAAGTAAACAAATGTATTTTGAAGCATCTGTGTGGGCTGGTGGAGTGGCTCGAGTGGATGACCACCTGCCCAGCAAGTGTGAGGCCCTTAGTTCAAACCCCAGTACTGAAAAAAAATTAAAAAGGTACTACAAGTATCCCTGGTATAAATTGTGTGTCAGTAAACATATATGTCTTCCCCAAAAAGATATGGTCTGGTTCTCAACCTTCTCCAGTTATGTGTTATTTAGGGTAATAAGGAATTGGTAGGGAAGATTGTGTATTTAGCTCAAAGGCACCCTTTTATAAGTCTCTACTCTCAAATTATTTTTGCTGTTCCTTCTTTTAAATGTATATTTAGCAGACCAGATAGAGGCACAATGTATAAATTTTATGTTAAACTTTCTGTAGGATATGGAAGTCATTTTTAGAAATTGTTGGAATCCCTTATTAATGGCTGTTACAAAGAGCAAAAGGAGTGAATCTCTTTGAACCTTCAATATTTCAGGAGTTAGTAAGTACATGGATATAGATATATATTTAAACCAAATCATCCACATCTTAAGAGTCCAATCTCTACTGTTTATTTTTATTAAAACAGTGAAGTATCAGTTGTTCCAATGCTATGATGAATCAAGCAACATTGGGAACCAAATCCCAAAGCAGTGCACAGGTAGTTTCTTCAGCAGACATTCACAAGCCATCATCCTATAGTTCTGACAATTTTATACTCAACCTGCTTTTTCAGCAACCTTTGGGAAATATCCCTAAGATAATTTACTGGTCAATTGCATCTGTATTCTAAGAGACATTTGGATTATTTCCCGAGACACTCTATGAAGGAAACAATCAGAAAAAAATTAACAAAGAAATAAATAGGTTAAGGATGAAAGCAATCGAGGTGTTGGCAAAAGTTTGCCACACACCATAGTTTAATTAAAACATGTAATTCAGCTGGGTGTGGTGTTGCACGCCTGATATTTCAGCACAAAGTACAAAATATCATGAAAATCTTTTCAAATGGTAATTTACAGGGGGATTTCAGTATCCTGTTTTATATAGATGAAGCAAATTGTTACAATTAACTGCTACAGTTGCTCTGGCTATGCAATGGACCACTTTACTGTGGCTACATCAGAACGCCAAGGCAACTGTGCCTTAATGGAATAAAAGAGCCAGCACCTTTTGAGAGCTCCTGTACATTATTGTGATCCACAGATTTTACGATGTGGGGCAGATTTACTGTGGTTCTCAAGTCTTCTCTCTCTTCTATGTATTCCAGAGTACCGTTTTGCACGTGAATTGCCATGCAATACAGCTGCAGCCCATGCTGAAGCCTACCTCAACCACCTCATCTGGTCTTCAGTCTTCAGATTTTCCCTCCAGCATCTGGAGTTCACTGGGAGCTCTTCCTCAGTCAGTGGTACAAAGGTACCCACCCACTGCCCCAACCAAATGCCATCAAGGCTGCCTCCAATCCCCACCGCAGCAGCATCCCTGTGAAGGACTTCACATGCGCTTTCCATCACAAAATCAGGAAAAGTAAAGGACGCCTGGAACTTCACACACTCCTAAGTCTCCTTGGTGATCCGTTCACTCCACCTCTGTGCATTTGGCCTCATGGTGAGTGTTTCACGGCTGGATACAGATTCATAAGCAAGTAGGAACAGGAACTTATTTTCCGGTTGGCTCCTCCTTCCTCTGGGAGCCATAGTTGCTCTGACAGGCTTGCAAGCTTTGTGCCGCTCCACGTTTGCAGCCTTCACTGAAGTAGATCGGGGTAGGGTGCTGGAGAGAAAAGAAGTCCTCGTGGGCGGCTTTGGGAACCTGCCATCAGTCCCCTACAGCTGCGTGCAGGTAGCGCGCGACATGACGGTGGCCCCGCTCCTCAGCCAGGTCCACCGGTAGACGGCCCCAGGCGTCTCGCACATCCAGCCGCGCCCCAGCCCCATGCAGCGCCACCAGCGTGTCCAGGAAGCCCTCCCGGGCTGCATCGTGCACAGGCCGGGTGAGCGTGGCGGAATCAGCGCAGTTGGGCTCTGCGCCGTAGAGCAGTAGCAGCTCCGCCACACGAGCGCTGCCCATCATCATGACCTGGGGGAAAGAGGACAGTTGTCAAGGTGAGGGTTCCCACCCAGACTGGTAAGCCATTTTTATAGGACTACATGCCTATTTGTGAATAGCTAATGTAGCCAGCTCTGAGGTGCAAAGAAAAGGGTGTCCGGTTTCTCTACTGTTTGCTTATATGTTCCCCAACCCCCACAAGTTGTACTCTTTACTGAGTTCAAATTAAATTTCTATTTTATTCTCAAAACGTGTAGAGATAAGAAAGAGCCGACGGTAAAGTGACTACTTGTCACTGTAGGAAAAGTTTTAAAAATTTTCACTGGAACATGGAAATTTACTGTTAAAGGACTTATGGGAGTAGGTAAGTTTAAAGGGCTTTTAAAGTCTTAAATTGTTTTACATGTCGCTTTGCCTACCTCCCATTAATTCAGATCTAACAATATTTACTAGGTAGTTAACTGTAGTTTTTTGTTTTTAGAAGTTGGGGTAATTTTTTAGGGGAGAAAAATAAACAACTAAGGTTTTTTTTTTTCTTTTTTTAAGGTATACTTTGTTTAGTTCTCATAGTAAATTCCCTGCGGAAGGGTTTTGCTTTTTGATTGTCATATGTGTCTGTGCTCATAAACAGATTGTAGTCTGATAATTTGCATCAAAGTTAGAGATTAGAAAAAAAGTAAATCAAGTCACAGCCCACATTTTATCAATTATGTAAATAAATGATTTATTGTAAATAAGTGCTTCACCATTTTTAACATTTTATGTTAATATTACAGATATGGGATAAAATTTAATGTCATGTACTTAATGTAATATATAAAGTTAATATTACATTTACAGTCTATAGAATTTCATAATGTTCAATAATAACTTCTGCTATATAATAAGAACTGGGATATTAGCAGTCAAAACAAAACAATGCATAATTTAGAAGAAATGATGTCTTGGAAGCATAATCCCATAGCAGACATTTGTGTATGTACACTATGCAGGTATTTGCTTTCACATTTTAAGGTAATAGAATTGTACTGTAAAATTTTGGTACTTAACATCCAAAACAGAGTTATTTGTTCTTTTGTGGGTTTATGTACTTTGAAATGTGCCATGTAAGGCCATATACATGTAGTGTTTTTTGTTTGTTTCATGAATATTAGAAGCATTCATTTCCTCCCTTAAAAACTATGATAACCATAAATTGTCATTTCTGCTAGTGATGTAAAGGCTATTTTACCTATAGGAAAGAAGGTGGAAAAGTGCTTTAGTATCTCAGAAGATGGTGAATTAAGATAGAAACTGTTTTTATACTTATTTAAAAAGTACAAAAATCATGATCATAGATATTAACGGAATGTAAAAATCAATAGTAGTTAAAGCAGGATTAGTAGTTACACTGAATAAATATATCTTCACAATGAAGAGGCAATTTAGCAAAATCCTTTGCCATTCAAAAAACACCTAACAGTCGCTGTAGAAATGCTTTTGTAATCCAAATATTATCATCATTAAACAATCAAAAACTATAGAAAGCATATTTTCTCACATGCGCCATTCAAGAGACGCTGCTAACATAAAATAAAATAAATCAAGTACTGTGACTGGGGAATCCTGTTTTACTCCTTTGAATTCAACTCTCTTCTATTAGGAAAAATATAAAATTCATACTGTGACTTTAAAGTTCACGGTGAACTTTTTCTCACGTACTATGATTTTGTAATGTCCCTTAAATTCAGTCCAGATTGTGTAACTTGTAATTTACTTATCTTTATGGGGGAAAGTAGACAGACAAAACGGTCCTCCCCAATCGATCTTGCCTTTGCCCTTTTCCTCACCATTCCCAATTGAATAGCTTCCTTGCATCTCTGATTACGAGATGGCAGAACAAACAGTGGTATTTTTCCACCATTAAAAAGAAAACCGGGGACTAGGGATGTAGCTTGTTGCTAGAGGACTTGCCTAGGATGTACATGACGCTGAGTTCCATCCCCAGTACTTTGGGGTGGGGGGAGGAGAGGACGGAAGAGAGCAAGAGAGGAGAAAAGAGAGAGGAACTAGAGAGAAAGAAGAGAGAGGTGGGGGAGAAACAGACAAAGGGAGAGAGGGAGGGAGGGAAAGATGGAGGGGGAGGAGGGGAAAGAGAGAGGAGAAACATGAACCAAGCTGAAGACGTGGGTGTTTTAATCCTTTCTTAAGTATTTTTGCTGGGTAAAAACCAGGGGTTCCAAATTTCCAGCTACAGAGACTGCAGCCCGGGGCTACGTCGGAGCAAAACTTGGTCGATCCCAGCCCCGCGAGCTGCGCACTCGCGCGCCCCCTGCCGGCCAGGCCCCGGGGCCCCAGCTACCTGGATCGGGCGCCTCCCGAAGCGGTTGACTCCGTTGGGATCTGCTCCGGCTTCCAGGAGCTGTCGCACCTTCTCCACCTGCCCCCGCGCCGCGGCGTTGGCCAGACCCGCATCACTGGCGCCACCGCCGAGCATGCCCTTGTCGTCCTCTCGCATTCCACAGCCTCCAGGCACAGAACGGCCAGGATAATCCGCCGCCAGCGACAGTCCACCGTCCTTCCCCACAGCGCCCGGGCGCACCCTCTCTTCCCTAGAAGAGCCCAGCACAGCAGCTTCAGTCTCCTGTCGCCGTCCGTCCGTCTGCTCCTGGGGCACTCCCCGTGCCGTGACCGAGTGGGACGTGCTTAGCTCCGGGCTTCTCCAAGCGTCAGGAACCAACGGCCGCGGGCGTTTCGCTCCGTGAACCAGCGCCTCGCGCGGCCAAGCCTCGCCCCAGCCGTGCGCGGAATGAGCTTGGTTCCCAGCTGGGCGACGGGGCCGCTCGCCCCACCTCCTTAGGCTCCGCCCTCTCCCATCCCACTGGGGCTCCCAGGGAGGCGGGGCCTGCAGCAAAGGACGTCACCCGGACGGGGGTGGGGGTGGAGTTTGGGGCGGGGAGGAGCTCGCCAGGAGGTCCGGGACGCATGCGCCAGACTTCGGACCAGCCAGCCGCCTGGAACGAGTCTGCTGTGCTGCTGCTAGTGTCCCGGAAAGCCAAGACTAAGTTTTTCAAAATGTTGACCCACTACACCCAGCAGGCGGAGCTGAGGACTTGTATTTACTTAGCCCTAGACATCTGGAGAGGTTAATAGATCCCTTACAATCAAGTGCTGAGAGAAAGTCTTGGGTGAGGGGGTGGGAAGAATCCCACTTTCTTAAGGTGTTTGAAAGTGACATCTCTGCATCTGTCATGCAGGATAAACTCATCCCCAGGCAGTACTGGAACTTCATAAGTTTCACATTGTGCATCAACCTTAACAGTTTTATTTTGGGTGTGTCTTCGTGTTTGAATTACTCAACCAGAAAAAAAAATAGTGAAAAACCCCTAGAATCCTGTTTAGCATGTGCATCTCATTTAAAAATGCTTTCTATCTTTGGACTATTGATGCGATTCTAAAATAAATGGATAAATACATTGTTAGAAAAGATGTTAATAGCGACGACTCTACTCATGTAACACTCAAAAAATATACTTTAAGAATCTGAGAGGGAGAGGGCAGGGTGCAGGGGGGAGAAATGCCCAAACAATGTATGCACATATGAATAAATGAATAAAAAAAATCTGAGATCACTGTGGTGTTACTGTAGTTCTAGCTACTTGGGAGGCTGAGACAAGAAGGTTTCTTTAGTCCAAAAGTTCAAGGCTAATATGGGCAACATAGCAAGACGTCTTCTCAAAAAACAAAACTAAATCCTCCTGAAACAAGCCAAAAAAGTCTAAGATTCCAGCTTCATGATATTTGTACAGTATATCTTTGTTTGCCCTCTTACCTATTTAAACCCACCTCAGCAGTATTTGACTTTTGTTTATCATAAGTAATAAAGAACATTTACGCAGTAATAATGAAACATAATAAAACATGGGTGTGGTGCTGGGCCTGCCATTAAACAGGCTGAACCTGTCATTAAATCCTCTTCTGAAGATTTAAAGATCAAGTGCCTCTTTTCCTCCAAATCTTCCTAGGCAAGTTGAATCAATGTATTATACAATTGCATGTATTTATTAAAGATTTAAAACACTGCAACTGATGCTATATTGAGTAAGGAAGAGAACCACAAGTTATGCATCTACTGCCTAAAAATTCTGGTGAGGAACTCTTTGAGAGTTGACCTTTCTTAACATTAAATAGTTCTTAATTACAAGTTAAAGTCAGAGTGCTGAGGAAGCCAAATCATAAAGGAAGACCAGTTGTTCTTATTTAGAAAATGAGATTTTGGAACATGTTTCTTCCAGCATACTTTAAAGACTCCACTTGTAGAATAAAAAAAGCTCTTTCTATTAAAGGTAGTAGGGCATGGAAGTGATGGTTAGGGATGAAGCTATGTTGACTGAGTCTCAACAAGGCTGAGATCCACCTGGACGTGAAAGGGAAGGAGGTAGTGTTAATTACAATTTTTCTTTTTCCCCATCTCATCACATTTAAAAAATTCAGTTTCTTAATTCCTCTACCTTTTATTCTTATTTGAACTTCCACATTTATCTGGAGAAATATCTTTTTATTTGTTGATGGCCACTCCATTCTTAGGCTTGGACAGAGAAATAAAAGTATGTTTCTGGATGAAAAACACAGAAAAACTCTTTGTCTCCTCTTGGGAAGCAGTGCCCATGGAGAGAAAGGAAGGAGGAAGAAAGATGAATATAGCGAAGTCAGATCCTTGGAAATGAATGCCAATGGTATTTTGCTTGTAAGTAGCCTGAAGGACTGAAGCACCAGACTGATTGATGTAAATGGATGTGGTGACAAATGGACTCAGTCCAGGATATTTTCATCAGAAAAACCTAGCAACTCTGAAATTTAGTGCACAGTCAAATGTAACGCAGAAGACTGCCTTTTAAGAAATGTTAGTAAAAAAACTAAAGTCCCCAAAAATCAATGACCCAATAAAGAAATGGGCAAATGAACTGAATGGAGCCTTTTCAAAGAAGTCCAAATGGCTAAAAAACATATGAAAAAAATGCTCACCATCTCTGGTAATAATGGAACTGCAAATCAAAATCACACTGATTCTACCTCACTCCTGTTAGAATACCTACAATCAAGAACACCAACAAGAACAAATGTTGGCAAGGATTTGGGGAAAAAGGAACCCTCATACACTGCTGATGGGAACATAAGCTAGTACAACCACTATGGAAAACATTATGGAGGCTTCTTAAAAACTAAAAATAGATCTGCCATATGATCCAGCAATCCCACTCCTAGGCATATACCCGAAGGTTATGATAAAGATACCTGCACACCTATGTTTATTGCAGCACAATAGCTAAGCTATGGAGACAGCCAAGATGCCCCACACTGCTGATGAATGGATTAAGAAAATGTATTTATACACAATGGAATTTTACTCAGCCACAAAGAAGAATGAAGTATTCTCATTTACAGGAAAATGGATGGAACTGGAGAGCATCATCTTAAGTGAAGTTAGTCAGGCTCAGAAGGTCAAATGCCACACGTTCTCCCTCATATGTGGATTATAAACCTAAAACAAATGCAGCAATATTATGGGATGCAGGTCACTGTAAGGGATGGGATAGGGCAAGGGAAGGAAACTAAAAATCTGAATGTGGTTGATGTGCTTACTGTACAGGAACGAATACAGAAATCTAAAACTGGCCAGGGTCACCATGGGAAGGGGACTAGGGAGGAGTGAAGAGGACTGGAAGAGACAAACCAGTTGGGGTTGTAATACATATATGCATGGAAACAACAAAGGAAGCTCCCTGTGTAGCTATCTTTATCTCAAACTAGCAAAAACATCATATTTCTCTTTTATGTTTTTTCTTCAACAAAATCGGAGAACAGGAGGGTGAAATAGGTTCTGCCAGGGGATGGGGGTTGGCACTGGTGGGAGGGGGAGATGGCAGGGAAAGGGTGTAGGAGGTGAACGTGGAGCAAATACTGTGTACACATGTATGTAAATGCAAAAATGATACCTGTTGAAACAGTTCCAGGAGTCGGGGGAGGGAAGATGAAAGAGACTGGTAGAGGGGGGGTAAATTCAAATGTGATATATTTGATACATTGTAAGAACCTTTGTAAATGCCACAATGTACCCCCACCCAGCCCAGAAATAAAGGAAAAAAAAAGTCCAGAAAAAAAGAAGTGTTGTTAGGACCTCTTTCTGATAGAAACAATCTAATTAAATCTAGTTCAAAAACTCAAACATATCCTATATTCTATGAGTTCACAGTTGAGTAAGTTGTGAAAGTCTCCATACTGGCACTCCAAACTGATAGAGAATTTCAATTTAATACAATAACTTTACCAAGATATATCCACATGGTATTTTGGGATTAAGGAAGAGGGGAATTTAACTCAGGGTGAAGGTGCAGGGACTGTTTTAGAAGAGGGCCAACTGAAGAGAGTCTTAGATCATTTAAAGATGCATCAGAAAAGACCTGCTTTCTATGATCCCACTTTGAAAAGATAGTCTGTATCAATTTGTGAGCCACCTTCCTGAGCAGTAGGAGCGGCAGTGTGCCTGAAAAAAAAATGGAGTGGTTAAGGAAGTGGAAAAGAATTGTTTTTCTTTGAGGGGGACATAGAGGAACAAAAGCATGCTAAGATAGGAAAAAGGCCAATGAGCAGAATGAAAATTTTGCATGAGGAGATAGGTGAGCTTTGCGAAGCAAGTTGACTGAATAAAATTTGGAGTAGGGGAAATGTTGCTGGGCATTGGTGGTTAACTAGCACCACGGACAGCGCCCGGCTGTCCTGAATGTCTGGGTGGTCCTAACTCACTCCAAACTGAGAATTCTAGAAGCATCAAACTTGGTCTTCCAGTGCATTTTTCTACCTTGAAACCAAGAGGAACCTTAATGGACTTTTTTTCTCCAGAACAACTTGCTCAACCTAGCTTTCCAAATATTATTGGGTTATCTAATATTCTCTTTATAAAGAATAGTAAATATTCTCTGTAGTTAAAGAAGAGAGGAAAAAACCCCACACTTTTTAGGTATCTTGTTAAGTGCCTTCAAGTATTGTTTCATTTATCCCTCATAAAACTAATATGCAGCATGCATTAGTATCTAATTTTACATACAAGACAAAATGATTAGAGAAATTTATTGTTTACCAATGATAAATGAATCATCGTTTGAGTTAGGGAGGGGTCTAACCTGGGTGGCTTCAGAGCCTCTATCTTCTATACTAAATAGTATGTAGAAGCAGTTGTGGTAAGCTTAACTGGAAAAAGGCAACAAAATGGCTTATAATTGTTTTTTACACTGTGTTTTCCAGATGGCTCACCTCACAGCACACCCTTAATAGACTTCAAAGATGACATTTCACATATAATACAGTAGCACATTTGTCTTGGGCAATAGAGTAAGATAATGAAACAATTTATTTCTCTGTGAAGCCCAGCTGTCTCTAGGATGAAGCAGTCATTAATGCTTTAAATATATTTAAGAGACAAAGTGGATGGGAACATAGTTGAAACATGAAATTGTCACAGGTATATATTTTGCATTTTTGTTTTATTTGTTTACTTATTTTGTGGTGCTGGGGTTTGAACTCAGGGCCTACACCTTGAGCCACTCCACCAGCCCTTTTTTTGTGATGGGTTTTTTTGAGATAGGGTCTTGCAAACTGTTTGCCTGGGCTGGCTTGGAACCGTGATCCTCCTGATCTCTGCTTCCTGAGTAGCTAGGGTTAGCACCACCAGCACCTGGCTACAATTTTTATTTTTTGTTAGCATATATTAGTTGTGTGGGGAGGGTTCATTGTGTGTGTCCCCCCCTCCTCCCTTCCTTCCTCTTCTCCTCCCTCTCCTCTTTTCTCTTCTTCCTTATCCTCTTCTTCTTTTTTACATACTGGAGCTGGAACCCAGGGCCTTGCATATGCAGAACAAGTGCTCTACCACTGAGCCACATCCTCATCCCTGTCTGTGTTTCTTAAATTTAATTGAATGATGGAGGTATTTATCATTTTAGCATATGTATTAGTCTGCTAGGGCTGCTACAACAAACTACTACAGACTTGGAAGCTTAAACAACAGATATTTATTTTTTCAAAGTTTTAATTTCTCCCAAGACCTCTCTTATTGGCTTGGCTTGCAGATGTCATCCTTCCTCTACCTCTTCATGTAATTATCCCTCTGTGTACACATATTCCTGATGTCTCTTTTGTGTGTCCAAATTTCATCTTCCTAAAGAACATCACTTTAATGGCCTAATTTTAACTTAATCACTCCTTTAAGGACTCTATCTTTAAATATTGTCACCTTTTAATGTACCAGTGGTTAAAATTTTAACATGAATTCAGAGAAGACACAGATCAGCCCATAACAATGACTCTTTAGACAGATAGCCCTTCCTTCCTTCCTTTCTTCCTCCTTCTGTCCCTCGCTCCCTCCTTCCTTTCTTCCCTCTTTCCTTTACGTATGTGTGTATGTATGTATTTAGGCTCTGGTCAGGACCTTGCACTTGTAAGCATCCTAACCCTTGGACTATGTCCTCAGCCCTTTTGCTTTACTTTGTTTTTGAGCCACTACTAAGTATCAAACATTATATTCTAGTTATAGTTGGTGAGATCATAATTTCAGTTTCAAAACAAGTTAAGTTCCAAAACAAGTTAAGTTCCATGAAATCAAGTTCTAGATGGTATGTGAATATACAGTGAGGGAGGTGATAGTCTGTTGGTCAAGGAAATCAAGGGATATTTGAAGCATTAGCTATTCAAAGGAGAGAGGTGATGATTACAAAGAAAGAACTGCAGTGGCAAGCTCTAACTTGGGAGGAAGTGTGGGTAGCTTAAAGGGATTGTGGTTGAGCATAGAGATGGAACAAAGAGTGTGGCTAGTTGGGGTTGTAGAGTGGCAAAGGCCATGTTACATGTTAAGAATTTTCATCTAATAGGTAAGCTCCTGATGTGTTCATGCAGAAAAGTGATGTGATCAGATTTTCAGTTAAATTTGATAAAAGTTTGGATGTATCTTGGAGAATGGTTTTGAGGAGAGGTAAGAGCAGACACTGGTAGGCCAGTAATTTAGACAATAACTTAGACTAAAGGTTTGCACAAGAAAGAAGTAGCTGCATTAAGAAATAATATCTATAGGGCTGAGCAATGAACTGGCGATGGAAAATGAGTGAGAAGAAAGTGTTAGGCAGGTGTGTGCAATGGGAGAGGTTAGTGATAATGATCAAGAGGATAGAGAACACTGAATAAGGATTCAGTTTGAGGAGAATATCATGACTTCAGGTTCAGTGAGTTTGAACTTGAGACATGGTGAAAGATCCAAGTAGAGACTTCTAATGGAAGTTAGAGAGATTGGTGTCTAGAACTCAAAGAAGTATGTGTACTCCTAATTTAGACTTATACATACTAACAAATGGAGTAATGAAGTTTTCTGGCAAATATTTGAGTATACATTAATTTATTTCTCCAGAGGAAGAACAGTATAAGCAATAATAATTTACTCTTAGGAATTAATTCCAAAACTTTTAAGCAATAAAAGATAATATATATTGATGGTACCTATTCTTTCTTAAAAATTGCTTAATCATTCTGAAATCACTTTTCATATTTATGTTTTATTTTATTTTAAAAGTTTTAGTTTCAACTTTTCCTTGGATTACTTACATATAAGGACCATTTCCAAGAAATGAATACAATTCAAATTCACATGTACAAGAATTTACTGAAATAAAATTCAGAGTACTAGACAGAAACATTCAGAAGCAACACAAGGAGAAGGCATTTACCACATAATGTCACTGATAAAAATCTCACAAAATTTCTCAGGGTTGGGGGTGCTGCTCAGTGGGAAAGCACTTACTTAGCATGTGCAAGGCCCTTGGTTCAATCCCCAGCACCACAAAAGAATAAAATAAAATAAAAGTTCTTTTTCCATATTCCTTCTTGGCAAAAGATAACAGTAAGCAAACAGTATTATTTGAAAATCACCTAAGATAATGACTTTTTTGTTTGTAATGTTTTTTTTGACACAGGAACTTGATATTTGTAGTCCAGGCTGGTCTCAAACTCATGATCCTCTTGCCTCTGTCTCTTAAGTGCTGGGATTACTCATATGAACTACCATGCCTGGCAAAATAATGCTTTGTCTTTTCTTGTGGTATTAGGGTTTGAACTCAAGGCCTCATGCTTGCTAGGCAGGCACTCCATTGCTTGAGTTCCTCCACTCTTTTTTTATGTTGGGAAATTACTTGCCCAGCTGTTTTTTCTTTTTAATTGTTGTGCTGGGTGGGGATACAAAAGTTCTTACAATATATGAAATATATCAAACTTGAATTCAGCCCCTCCGTCATTCTCCTTTATCCTTCTCCCCCATTCCTGGAATAGTTTCAACAGGTATCATTTTTCCATTTGCATACATGTGTACATGGTATTTGCACTATGTTCATCCTCCTACACTCTTCCCCACATCCTCCCCCCTCCCACTGGTACCAACCTCCTTAGACAGGACCTGTTCTACCCTCCTGTTCTCTGATTTTGTAAAACAAACAAACAAAATGACATTTTTGCTTGTTGAAGATAGGAGAACATAATGGCGACTAGCCGACAGACCCTGGAACCCTGAACTCTCATGAATCCAGAACACTTCAGATTGGTGGTAGCAAGGATCAAATAACCTGGCTTTTTTGTCAACTAAGATATCATCAATACATAGAGTGCACATAACATACAACTGGGCTGGCTTTGAATTGTAATCTTCCTGATTCTGCCTCCTGAGTAGCTAGGATTGTAGGTGTGAGCCACCTGTGCCTGGCTCTAATGCCTTTTCTTAATGAGGAATGCTTTTTTTTTTTTTTAATTGTAGTTTCCCTTTCATTGGGCACAGTTTGTGTTGATTTATTCAATTCATTTAGTACCCATTTGATAAATATTTATTAAGTGTCCACTATGTCTCAGACATTCTTTTAGTCCTCAGGACCTCAGTAATAGAAGATCTATGTCCCATGGCTCTCACATTCTAGCAAGGATAGCAATTTCTGTTTTAAAGTTAATCACATTACAGAAATGTAAAAGCAAACTTAAAGGAGGTTTTTAAAAATTGAACATACTTCATGTTTTATACTACGTTATAAAACAGGCAAGGATTGGCTTAAAAGAAATCAATATGCACATTGTATGAAGACATTAACAATATTTTTTTGGGTCAGAGATGTGGCTCAAGCAGTAGAGTGCCTGCCTAGCAAGCACAAATCCCTGAGTTCAAACCCCAGTACCACCATAACTTTTATTTTGTTATAAAAAACCATGATCTTGATAATCATGAACTGATTGCAAAGTGATTACTCATCTGAGAAAACCATGGTAGAATTAAAAAAAAATTTCAAAAAACAAAACTTAGTTCTAAAATTGAAGCAGTGTTAGGTTTTTAATTTTGTTATTCCTATACTAGATGAATACTCAAAATTCAGTAGTGAAAAATCTAAGAATGGTTATAAACCAAGACATAGTTAAAGTGACAGTTTCATAATAAGAACATCGTAAGCCAAAATTCAGTATCATTATGATGGCATGTTTAGGATTTTAATTTTGACGCTCTAATCTCAAAACCTTTGATGTGGTTGTAAACCTCAGCAATGCTGAAGTAAAAGTTTCAAGCCAAATTAAAATCAAGAATTAACAAAAATATGACATGAGACAATTTTAGGATTCTTTATTTGGCAACTCTTATTTCAGATTAGCACTTGAAATTTAACAGTTAAGAAGTTATTAGATGTATTTATAAGGTCCTGAGTTCAATCCCCAGCACTACCACCTCCAAAAAAACAGATATATTTATAAAAGTCTTACTGATTTTGAGACATGGCATTAAATAGTTTGTAATCACATGTAGTATCTCTTCAGCATCTTTGCCATGATAAAATTTAATCAACAATATCTACTTCTTCCTTGGCAAGAGGATACAAACTAATTACTAGGGCTGGTGAGGGGCTTATGTGGTAGAGTGCCTGCTGAGCAAGTATGAGGTCTTGAGTTCAAACCCAAGTCCTCCCTCCCCAAATACCCCCAATCCCTTCAAACAAAACAAAACAAAACCAAAAACAATGACTAAAGTATGACAATAACAATGAGAAATATAAATGGCAAATCACCATACCCATGAACCTCTTAAAGATCATCCAATTATGCCATAATAAAATTTAATATCGCTATCTTTTTCAAGATAAAAAATTTCTCTAACTAGCTTAATTTGGGAAGATTGGAACACAAAAAAGAATGATGGCATAATTTACACTACAACAAATTTAAGAACTGATCCAAGGGAAGAGGAGAAGGTCACCTTTTCTAGAAGAATGACAGCCAACATAGAGTAAATCTTAGAATTAGAAAATGATCATATTGTGACTCCTCAAAGGGTGACAAACACACTGATAGACTGTGGTTGGGGAACAGAATACTCTCATGATCTCACTCCAGATTTATTTGTTAGTTAAAAATGGAAAATGAGAGAGAGAATTATCAGGCATATTATCATCTTTGCATACTAGGAGAACTTGACCATATGCAATTTTAAGTTCTGTTCTTGATGGCCTACTAGGAGAGCCTGACCATATGCAATTTTAAGTTCTGTTCTTGATGGCATGTTTGATATAAATCTAATCACAGAGGAACTCATCTGACAAATTCAGAGTTTTGGATGCCCTTGGATTGTTGGCCAAGATGCTTCAAAGAATTTAAAAGAGAATGCTGGTGACCATACTACCATGGTTCCTTTTTTCTGGTCTCTGACCTATTCTCTATGACTGTTTTTGTGATAGTCAGGGTAGTATGTAACACTGAGGCAAACACCTACTGTTTCCTGTGCTATTTGGAAAATTGTTATTTTCCAGGGCTGTGTAAAGAGAGAAGAACAATGGGAAAATGTTTTTTCTAAATTTAATTTGCACATTATCAGAAAATGTTTCAATGACCTGTTTATAAATATTTACATCTAATATTCCATTTTAATGTATTTACTCTGCCAATTTATATTACCTTGTATTTGTAATCACCAAGGTTTGAGTTTTCTTTTTATTAATACATATTAATTCTACAAAGTGGTTTCATTGTACATGCATGTATCGTACTTTGATCAAATTCACACCCTCGATTACTCTTTCTTATCCTCTGTCCTCCCTCACCTACTTTTAGCAGTTTTTAGTGGATTTCATTATGCTGTTCTCATATATAGATATTATGTACATAGGTCATATTTACTCCCCGTCTCACTGATTTTCTCCCAAACAGTCCTACATTTACATTCTTTACACATACACACATATACTTAGATTCTGCATATAGAGATAGCATGATATTTGTCTTTCTGAACCTGGCTTCTTTTACTTAACAGGATAATCTCCAGTTCAATCCATTTGCCTAAAAATGACATAATTTTGTATTTATTTATCTTGAATTGTGCATATATAACACTTTATCTATTCATTTGTTGATGGGCGCTTAGGCTGATTCCATGATTTGGCTGCTATATTGTGAACAGTGCTGCTATAAACATGAGTATGCAGATTTCTGTTGTATTCTGACTTATATTCTTTTGGATATATGCTCAAGGGTGGTATAACAGAATCATATGGCAGTTCTATTGCTAGTTTTTTTTTTTGTGGAACCTCCATATTGATTTTCATAGTGGCTACACTAATTTACATTCCTACCAATAGCTTATAAGGGTACCCCCCCCAGCCAATCCTTGCCAGTATTTGTTTTCTTAATGATTGCCTTTTCTTTATGTCTAGTGATGTTGAGGATTACTTCATGTATTTATTGGTCATGTGTATTTCTTTTTTTGAGAACTTTCTGTTTAACATATTTGCCCATTAACTGAATTTTTAGTTGTTTTGATATATAGTGTTTTGAGTCCTTTGTATATGCTGGGTAATAATTAATCCTTTTTCAGATAAATAACTGGCAAAGATTTCTCTCCCATTCTGTAGGTTATCTCTTGATTCTGGTAATTGTTTCCTTTGATGTGCAGAGGCTTTTTAATTTGATGCAGTCTCATTTGTCAATCTTTGCTCTTATTTACTGAGTTATTAGAGTCCTACTCAGAAATTCTACCTTCCATTTTTTCCCCTATATTTTCCTCTAGTAATTTCAGTTTCAGGTCTTTTATTAAGGTCTTTGGTCCATTTTTAACCAATTTTTGTACAGAGAGTCAAGTACCTAGTTTCAGTCTTCTACATGTGAATATACAGTTTTCCCAGCACCATTTGCTGAAGAGGCTGTCTTTTAAGATAGTATTATTTTCTAACAATAACATGATGATATAAAAGATGGTATTATTTCTAGATTCTGCAACTATAACAAACATGTAATATTTGTCTTTCTAAGTCTGTCTTATTTCACTTAACATGATGATCTCCATTTTTATGCAAATCACATAATTCATTCTTCTTTATGTCTAAATAATACTTCATTGTATATATACATTCTTTATTCATTGGTTGATGGAAACATAGGCTGTAAAGCTGGTGGTGGGTATAGTGAGAGGGGGAAGGGTGGAAGGTGAGGGTGTAGTAGGGTGAACATGGTTGAAGTACTTCATACACATGTATGAAAGTAAAACAACGAAAACTGTTGAAATTGTTTTATGAAAGGAAAGGGAGGATAAGGGGAAGTGATAGAGGGGTTGAATTTAATCAGGATACATTTTATGCATGTATGGAAATATTAAAATGAAACTTCTTTGTCCAACAAGTATAAGCTAATAAAATTGGAAAAAGATAGTATTATGTTCTACATGAGACCATTTAATTTTTTGCAATCATCAAAATTCTAATGCTTACAGGTAATCAGATTTCTTGAGATAGCTTTTTAAGTCTGTTTTTCTAGATCCAAAGACATAGGCTTCTTGAAGGGCAATTAAGCACATGTTAGGTATTCTTATCACTTGGAATATCTGTATGATGCAAGTTTCAGCCAAAACTCACAGGTCATACAGAAAAAATAAAAGGGAGATTCTGTCTTAAGGAGAGACTTCTTTGCAGTTAAACAGTTCACCAAGTGTTTGGAGCCCATAGGGTAAAACACTTCTTTGCTGGTAGAATTGTACTTGGCAGGGAAGTCATACAAGCGAAGGAGTGAGAAATGTAGCAAATACCCCTGCCTAGCAGGAACCCCAGGAAGTGTCTCAACTTCATCTTTCAGTATGCTCCTCTGTCTGTAGGGAAGGGAGGTGGAAGAGTCTAGGCTAGGAAGCAGTTGCTTCTCTTATTCTATTCAGTTTGCATGTCACGTCTGGGCATTTGGCAATAAATGACTCTTTCTCTGACCTTATTTTTAAAGGCCTGGGGTTGATACATTTTCCCACTTTCAGAGACAAAAAGCATTATGATGCCACAATATAAAAGTGCAAGAGGTGAAAAAAGATGAGGTTAGGCATAGCGAATGGAAGTTTAGTCCTTTCAAACTCTGGCAGAGTAGAATTTACATGGGCTTTGTAGTCAGGTATCCCCGAGTTTATGTACTAGCTCTTCTACCTCAATGGATGAATGAATCCTGTCAGCCTTCATGAGTTTTAGCTGGGAAGCAAGTCTGTCCCTGAACTAGTCTTCAGATGAGTCCATATCCTTGGAGGACACCTTGACTGTGAGAGACCATAAATCATCAGACCCAGCTAAGACATTCCTAGAACCCTTTTAATAGCTGTTTGATGCTATTAGTTTTTTTGGGGGGTGGGGTGGGGTGGGGTTATATAGTTGGAACTATATAGCATAAGTCCACAGAGTCATTTCCAGGTATGTTTCAGTGGAGGTGGAATGAAGTGAACAGTGCTGGTCATGGGCCCCAGGCACTTCAAGTTCCAATAATCTGTGACATCTATCACTGAACACCTTTTTTTCCCCCTTTTATTCTCCCATTCTCTCTTCTCTTCCTAGTCTTTTTCTGTAGTTCCCTTTCTTCCTTCTATTTCCTATACTTTTAATTAATCGAGAGTTGGAAACTTAAAGGTAATAGCACTTTACAAAACATTGTCATTTCCACTTTGTATCTGCAGTGCCCTGCCTGGGGCTTCATGTGTGAGAGGTGCACATGTAGGAGGTGCTCAGCAAAGGCTTGGCTGTTGGTGTTATTGAATCATCATGGAATTGCTTCATTGCTACCCATGCCACTTTGAGTTTTTAATTTTCCTTCTCGTGGGAGTGTCTTTATTCTTTTAAAGAGCATGTGTACTCATGTTCTCTCTTTTCTTCTGCAGGTAATTTATAACACTGATCTGTCAGTAGCACTTGCTGACTTGGATGTGAAGATGGTTTTTCCTACAGATATTCTCCCTACAAAAGTTAAAGACATAACCCATAAGGAAAGAAATACCATCTATGCTGTGCTTACTGATTTCTCTTAATTTTTCTATTCACTACACTACCTAAAAGATTTTCATTTTTGTGATGGGTTTGCTTTTATTTCATACACACAAGCAGTTGGAAGTTAGCCCTTTGGTAAATGAAGGGATGGAGTGGGTGGTGGGGGAGGTGTACATTCAAACAAACTCTAATCACAAATCCCTTGCTATATGACAGCAAAATTTAATAGTAACACTTTTAAACACAAATAAATATGTAAATGAGTCATGCTATAAAAACTTTCAACATGTGCTGACAAGTCAGATGGCAGACTTACCCTGAAACCTGCCTTCCCAATAAAAACCTCATAATTAAAAACAAGGTTGCCCATAAAGTATAAGACATTATAGCAATTACTTGCGGCTGGTACAAGACTCGATTAGAAAGTTAAAAAGTATTAATAACTTTTGTAAATGCCACAATGTACTCCCAGCATAATAAAAAAAAAGTAAACTTTCTCAGGTAAAAATTCTTTGCCTCCACAGCAATGACCCAGCACTTTACCATCTATATTTGAATGGTGAGATATGACTTGCTCCATCACTACCTGATGACTGTCCAACAGAGGATTGAGGTGATGCAGCTTTACCTGCCTTGTTAGAGCAACACTACTGTTTGTTGTGTATTGATGGAGTGGCTACAATGTGCCAGAGACTTTGTTAGGCATCGAATATGCTATTACCGTGTTTTTTTTTTTCATACTCAGGAGGGAACAATAAACTGTATTTATTTACATTAAACTGAGGCTTAAAGTAGTTTATTAAATTTTCTAAGCTCATTCAAGTAGTAAATGGCCATAGAAGTTACTTGAACTTGATTCCCCAAACAATGCTGTTGTTTTAAATAAAGGGCATAGATTTGACAAAGGATATGACATTTATGGATATATGTGGAAATTGTGGAGTAAGATACAGTTGTGGTCTTAAGCCACATCCTTTTAAACGTGGTAGAATGGATACAAAAGATTCTTGCTGCTATATGATTCTCAATTGATTATTACCTTATGTGCATTCCATATTAAAATTCTATTTATTCTAGTCTTTAAGTTCATTCATGCATCAATCTGATAAGCATCCACTAATTAATTCTTGAGGTTTAGGATGTCCCTCCTTCAGAGTTCAGAGGCCAAGGTCTGAAAATGGAATGGAAGTTTCATCAAGATATAGCACTACTTTTTCAATATGTTCCTTCCTGATTTTCCTCTTAGCTGTCTACTTTTGTGAGATATTCTGAGAGAAATTGAAGGAGGAGAAGATGGAGTTAAGATTGGAGAGGAAATGAAAGAATCAGTCAATAAATTCAGATTCTTGAGTTCTGAAACAAATATTCTCCCTTCAACTCAGTTATTCTTATTCTAATTATTCTCTTTCTTATTATTTATGTGATTTGTACTCAACCCAGGGCCTGATGCATGCTAGGCAAGTTCTTTACCATTGACTATTTCACTAACATAAGCTCTGAACTCCCACCCCTCCAACTCAGCTTTTAAAGAATGGCAGAAAGTTCCATGCATAATCAGAATGTCTCATAGTAGGTGTTAACAAGGAAATTGATTACAATATATTCCTGTTTCTTAGAATTCCATAACTCTCTGAAAGTATATATTCTATTCAACCTTTTAAAATTCCTTAATGGCATATGACAGCTCAGAGGTTGGCAAACTTTCTGTACAGGGGCAGAGAGTAAATTGTTTAGCCTTTGCAGGCCATATGGTTTTTGTCACAATGACTCAACTTTCCTGTTATAGAACCAAAGCAGCCATAGATAATACAATATTTAAAGTGTCTGTGTTCCAATATAACTTTATTTCCAAAGTCAGGCTGCTGAACAAATTTGACACAAGCGTATAATTGCTGACAACTGGTATAGAGAGAGTTCAAGTGGATTTTTATAATAGTTTTGGCATTTGAATTATGCCTTCTTGGGAAAGTATTTAATTTAGTTTCAATGTAATTCTTTATCTGTAAAATGGAGTAATAAAACCTACTTAGGATTAACTTTTGTAGCTAAATGTAGCAAACTGAGACCTATAGGTACCTAATAAATGGTAACTATAGCAATTATCATCATACAGCATTATTATTTTAATTTCTCTTAGTTTTTTAGGTTGTTTATCATCTAACTTATGTATTTATGGTAAACTATAAGTGCTGTTGAGGGCAGCTGGAAGTTTTGCTGATTTATCTTGATGTTTCTTCTACTGAAATTGGAAAAGTGCTTTAGAGATTTTCAGTGCTTATTTCTAATGAATGCTATTCTCTCTCAGTTCTAGCTTTTCTACTTCAAGTTCCTTTTCAAAAGAATTGTATAAATATGAGCACATGTGTTTGCTTTTCTTCTTTATTTTGTTTGTTGGGTAATAATGCATATGTTGATTGGCATCAGCCTTGGCTCTCACTAGCCCCAAGGCAAAAAGCTTCTGTCAAAAGCTCCACGCATAGGCAGAATACATGAATTCACACAGCATCAGTAGGCCTGTGAGTGGGAAAGTCTGGGTGTGACAAGCTTGGTCTGTCATGCCAGGAGGAGGTGGATACACCTGCTCTACTGGAATGTTGACCCCAGTGTAGTAGTAGTGGTACTTAGCTGTGTGTTTTTTTTTTTTTTGTCACTGGCTGCAGGATTGAGCCCCACATTCTACATATGTCACACTGACTTTCTTTGACCTCCCATCTCATTTCGAGAGATGCATTTGGCTCATAGTAGTGAGACTCTGGCTTTTATTTTTATGAACTTTACTAGGAGAGAAGGCCATGATCCTGTGTCATTATAGGCACAAACTTACTCAAAGACAATTTTTTGACTAATGGAAAAAATTGCACCAATCACAATTAAAAAAAAAAAAAAGCAAAACCACAGAACAGGGCCTAGGTGGTTTACTTAACCATAAATGTAAGTCCTACAGTTAGAACACAACTTACAATTTCTGTCATTGGAAAGGATGATCCATCTATCCTCCTCTCTTTCCTTGAGTCCCCTTTCTACCTTTGCCTTTCCTTCTTTGTTCTTATAATGAAGAATAAAGAGAAATGACAGAGATCTGTTTGGGGCTTGTATGGGGCAGGAAGTGCACTTAATAACAAAAGTTGGATCAAAATTCACATTTCTGCTTTTCAATTGAAATTAGAGTGTGCATGGGCTAATTAGATTGAAGGCTTTGAATATAAAGATAAGGCTTTCAAAAGCAGCTACTGTGAAAGGAACTAAAACAACCAATAATATGTAAGGACAATATTAAAAATCTTCACAGAATACATATTTACATACAAGAAAAAAATTGGTAGCTAAAATAGCCAATTTGTACACACGAAAGAAAAATGATAAAAATTCAATTTAAGTTAAGATAATTCTGGAGGTATATTAGTCTTTAAGTTGCAACAAATAGCAAGGTTACTCTATAGACAAAATTGTTTCCTCCTGGGTATTTTCTTCCATTTCTATATATGTGGAGATATTTTCATGCTAAAGTGACCTCATTTAATAAAAACCACAGAATATAATTTACTTATATTCCTTTGAATAATATTCATTTAACTTGTTAGTTAAAAAAGTGTTTATAGTTGCTTCTTCATAGTATATAGAAATCATACATCCACTTAACAGATGGTGTTTTTTTTCAGTAAGTCATCTCGCTTCATTCACACCTTTGAGAATGATCTTCCAAAGCAAGCCTAAAATGCCTTTGGAGAACATCATGGATGCTTACATCTATCTGGGGATTATTTCCATGACTTAAGTGCATTAGAGACCCAACTGTGTAGGTTTAATTTGAAATCCAGCAGAAGCTAATTCCGTGGTTGAATTCTGATTGGACATTATTATTAATCTAGCTGTGTGATTAATCTAGTTCTTTCATACCCTAATGTTAGTGCATCAATTTGTCTTCAGCTCCTTTCTTTCTCTAACAATAATTATTTGTGTACTTGTCTGACTCTCTCATTCCTCTGAGGGCAGAGACCATGCTTTATTCATCTTTGTATTATTCATGGCTTCTACTACCAGGCCTGGCCTCGAGTGGTTGTTGGAAAAATGTGTTTAGAGAAATAGTTATAAATCAGCTGGAAATGCTCATTCAAACTTCTGTATCTGAACAAGCCACTGTCAGCAGATTGGGTAGATCAAGAAGAAATACAGGTTTTAGGTATATACTATACTTTAAGGTGGAATGTTATACTGCAATACAAGTTCAACACTTCTATCACTAGTCAAGGCTCAATGCTGAGTGGTGACTCTTTTCCTGGCATGTTTTGGCAGGACTCTTTACCTGCTTTGTGTAATCTCCATTGGCTTCTAGTTTCAACAAGAATTGTTTACACACATTTAATTTTAACTCTTGGGCTATGACATGTCATTGTTCTTTTTACTTATCTTCTCTCATTTTGGAAACAGGACAAGCATCTTCAATTCTTGCTGTTCCTGTTTGGTGTGCTGTTAGATTAATTTTAGCTTGCTTGCTTTTTAGCTTTCATGACAGTCAAGATATTTTCCAGCCATATTTCCTGTATAAGAAAATATAGACTACATTAACACAAAGGGAAGTAGAGATTGGGGGGCATTATTTAAATCATTCTGAGTATTCATATCCTGGTTTAAAAGGAAATTAAAACAAGGTATCTGGATTAATTTATCTCATTGCTTGTTCTATATTCAAAGGATAGAATAATAATACATCCTGTTCTTATTGAATTTTATCTGTGGCTATCAGAGTGGATCTAAAAAAAAATTTCCACATATGTTAAGGGCCTACTTTAAAAAATCAGGTTTAATAGAATTATTTTTTTCATATTTAGGGGAAAATGAATATGCTAGGGGAATAATAGTGAATTTTAGGCAAAACAATGTTTTCCTAAAAGTAGGCCATGGAAACTGAAAGTACTCAAAGCAGTCTTGCACAAATGTTTTGAAAAGTCTATTGCACAATTGTATTTCTTTATGGTATTTATATAATAATTTTCTTAATGACTTTTTATAAATGATATTTTTTTGATAAGCTTAGGATGTGAAAATAAAGAGAAAACACTTTTATAGTTGCTTAATTTTACCCTGCAATAGATGTAAAACTGAGAATCTTTTTGCAATATTCACGTGTCAATTCTAGAGGAAACAGGAAATGCAATACACTGAACAAGGTATGAGTTTGCCACCTAGAGGACAAATTTGAAATTCAACTTTTCTCCAAGTTACTTCAATAGAATTCATTAATACATTCCTTCAATTAATTATTTACTCAGTTATTCAAAAATAAAGTATATATAAGGCTTCATTATCATGCCAACACAGATTTGATACTTCTGTTCAAGACAGAGCTCAGCTCTGAGCACAAAGAAACCACAAAATGTGTCTTCTTTGATTGTTCAGCTGCCTGTCTTCAAAATATTTTATTTTACCAAGAATATAACCCAACTATAGGATGATTTTAATACCTATATTTGAAACGAATAATAGTTTTCGTTTTTGGGCTATAATAAAGCTATCATTTAAATTATCTTATTCTTTTATTTTTTTGTAACCTTTGATAAGTTTGATGCAGAAAAGTATAATTTCTTATTTGATATGGACAAGATGTAATTTCTTAAATCAAGGAACTCACAACATAGTAGATTAGTATTGGAGGTAAACAAATCCAATGTATTTTAATGAATTATTTAATTAATGGTGCCAGGGATTGAACCCAAGTTCTTGTGTCTGCTATGTAAGAACCATACAGCTGAAGTATATCAGCATTTCAGTTCTGACATACTTTATTTTTTTTTCTTTCATTTCAAACAAATTTATTTAAGCAAAGTACTCGACTTGAAGGAAAAACTATCTTGGATTCTTTTTTTATTTTAAAATTTTTGGTGGTACTGGGATTTGAACTTGCTAAGCAGGTGTTCTATTGCTTGAGCCACAAGCCATCCCTCATTTTTTTTTTAAAAAAAGATAGATGTCTCTTAGTTGAAGATAGATGTCTCTACATGTAACAGATATATACCAAAAAAAGTTATGTAATTGTCCTTGGTTTTACAGTGGTAAGTGAACAACATTAAACTTGAAAACAGTGAAAGCAAGTCAGGTGTGGTGACTTAAGCCTGCAATCCCAGCTATACAGAATACATAGGTAGAAAGACTGTGGTTCAAGTTTGGCCCAGGCAAAAAGCTTGTGTTTTTTGATTCTATCTGAAAAATAGCTAATGCAAAAGAGGGCTAAGATGTGAGTCATGTGGTAGAGCAAGTGCAAGGCACTGAGTTCAAATCCTAATGCCACCAAAAGGTAAACAAACAAAAAACAAACCAGTGACAGCAAAATAAGTTATTGTGACATAAGGTAAAAGCTGAGTGAACATGCCGTGAATCATGAAAGGAGGACCTGTATTTTTCCTCATCCAATCTCCATTTGATATGAATCAAAACATACTATTGGTCATTTAGTAAAACAAAACAAAAACAATATGCTTGTGCACATACACGTGGTTAGTTTATGTATAATAAAGGAAATGGTGAAGGGGCAAATGAAAGAACAGAGAAAACTACTGTAGTAGTTAGGGCGTGGTGGAACCAAATTTTCTAATTGAGAATGTATTGTTGGTCTATAGGAACAAAGTTTTGGAGTGAAGTAGCAGACCTTTTCAGTAGATTCTTCCTGTCTAATTCTGGAACTCATCAATTGTATCTTCATTTTCCATTTCCAACTGTTTCACTGATGGGCTGACATCAAATTGAAATTTGATCTGCCTCATTGACAAACTCTGTCATTCACAATAGGTTTTTATTAGTTTACTAGTAGTGTATGCCTCTTAGTCTCCCTCTGTCTCTCTTTTAGAAGAATTTCTTTTATTTATTTTTTTCTTTATTTTTGTGCTTGGTGGCATTTACAACAGTACTTATAATGTATCAACTGTATCACACTTCAGTTTACCCCTTTCACCCCTCTCCTTTATTCCCCTTCCACGATTCATGGAAGTTTCAACAAGTATCATTTTTTGCATTTGCATCCATGTGTATACATTTTTTGCACCTTATTTGCTTTCCTACCCCTTTCCCTGTCACCTTCCTCCTACCACTGGTTCCAACTCTCCCCCTGGGCAGGACTGCTCCATCTTCCTATTCTCTGATTTTGCAGAAGAGAAAAGATAAAAAGGAAAATATGACCTTTTTGCTAGTTTGAGATAAAGATACACAGGGTGTTTCCTTGTGATATTTCCATGCATGTATGTGTTATACCCACAATTGGTTTATCTCCTCTAATTATATACATTCTTCCTTAGTCCCTTTCTTATGGTGATTGAAATTTCACCGCAGAACCATCCTGCTCCATTATCTTCAAATTAAAACGATGGTTGTTCTCAGTCTTGAGTTCTTCCTTGGTCTTCTCATCAACTACATTAGTGCTAGAGTCTCCTCAGGTGCAGCTTCACAAAAGATCTACCAGGTCCACACCAAATGAACACACTAGCAGCACCAGAACAGCAGAAGTCTGAAACTTTTAAGTGACAGAAGTAATGTTGGGAATAAATCCATCATCTGATAAGGGTAAAGGACATATATACTTGTACCATTTCTCTATATTTCAATTATTTTGAGAGCCAGACAACAATTAGTTCCCTCGTTTTATATTATGGGCACTGTCTGGCATAGTGTATGTATAGCAAGTACTTAAAAATAGTAATCTTTTTGTTAACTTGATTATTTTGGAGCAGAACTTGTTTCGGAAGAGGTCCAGACATTCATTTATCTGAGCACATCCAAAAAACATAAGAACATTTTTCCTTGTCAATGTAATTTAGAAGTTTATTTGCCAAATAATTCTAGGAAACAACATACAAGAAATATTCTAAATGACCAAAACTTAAAACCATGTCTAGTTTGTTAAGGCCAACAGTTGTTGAAAAGAGATCCAAAGGTTTAGACTTTGTTGCTCAATGGAACTTGGATCATTAATATTTCATCCAGATTAGGCCTTGACATTTTAGCAGTTTAGTCTCTTTAATTGGGGCTTTCCATGATCTCTCTCTCTCTGCAAGGACCACCTCAAATCTCTCCAGTAGGCTTCTCTTTATGGGTTCAACATGATTTTTTCTTTTAACTTTTGCCCTAATCACCTTCATGTAGTAATAAGATTCAATTCTCCACACAATGCATGCTCTGTCACTGTTTTGGCTGTATTTTAATTCTGTATTTTAATTGTATAATATCTGTTTAAATGCTATCTTAATGTCTGTATGGGTAGCAGTACTATTATAATATTTCAATTGTAGGTTTCTAGGAGGTAGAGGCCAGCACCACTTTCTCTATTTTTTAAATTCATTTATTCATATGTGCATACATTGCTTGGACCATTTCTCCCCCTTGCTCTCTGCCCCTACCATCTCTCCTGCACCCCCCTCGCTTCCAGGCAGAACCTGTTCTGCCCTTTTCTCCAATTTTGCTGAAGAGTAGACATACAGAAGCAATAATAAGAAAGACATAGTGTTTTTGCTAGTTGAGATAAAGATAGCTATACGGAGAGATTCCTAGCATTGTTTCCATGAACAAGTGTATTACAACCTGAATTGATTCATCTCTACCTGACCTCTTTACTACTTCCCCGTTACCTTTCCATATTGACCTCTGTCATTTTAAGGTTACTGTATTAGCTCCTCTGCAGTGGGGACATCAAATGCTTTCAAGTTTTGGGTTTCCTATCTATTTCCTTCCTGCTGTATGTGCTCTCTCCTTGTCATGTGACCCAAGTCCAACAGCATTGCTGCATTTGCCCTAGATCTAAAGTCTGCATCTGAGGGAGAACATACGATTTTTGGTCTTCTGAGCCTGGCTAACTTCACTCAGAATTATGTTCTTCATCCATTTACTTGCTAATGATTTCATTCTTCATGGCTGAGTAAAACTCCATTGTGTATAGATACCACATTTTCTTAATCCATTCATCAGTAGTGGGACATCTTGGCTGTTTCCATAACTTGGCTATTGTGAATAGTGTTGCAATAAACATGGGTGTGCAGGTGCCCCTGGAGTAACCTGAGTCACATTTCTTTGGGTATATCCCTAGGAGTGGGATACTGGATCATATGGCAGATCTATGTTTAGATTTTTAAGAAGACTCCATATTGTTTTCTAGAGTGGTTGTACTAGCTTGCATTCCCACCAGCAGTGTATGAGGGTTCCTTTTCCCCCACATCCTCACCAACACCTGTTGGTGGCAGTGTTTTTGATGATAGCCATTCTAACAGGGGTGAGGTGGAATCTTAGTGTGGTTTTGATTTGCATTTCCTTTATGGCCAGAGATGGTGAGCATTTTTTCATGTGTTTTTTTGGCCATTTGAATTTCTTCTTTGAGATAGTTCTGTTTAGTTCAATTGTCCATTTCTTTATTGGTTCATTGATTTTGAAGAGTTTAGTTTTTTGAGTTCCCTGCATATTCTGGTTATCAGATCTTTGTCTAATATACTGGCAAATATTTTCTTCCACTCCACGGGTGGTCTCTTCAGTTTAGAGACCATTTCTTTTGTTGTGCAGAAGTTTTTAAATTTTATGTAGTCCCATTTGTCCATCCTTTCTCTTAGCTGCTGAGCTGCTGGGGTTCTATTGAGGAAGTTGTTGCTTATACCTATTGCTTCCAGAGTATTCCCTGCTTTTTCCTGTACTAACTTCACAGTTCCCTGTCTGATATTAAGGTCCTGATCCATTTTGAGTTGATACTAATACAGGGTGATAAGCATGGATCTAGTTTCAGTGTTTTGGCAATCTTGTCATAGCTGTGTGGATTCATATCTGGGTCCTCTATTCTGTTCCATTGGTCTTCATGTGTGTTTTTGTGCCAGTATCATGCTGTTTTTTTTAATTTTTATTTTATTTATATGTGCATACAATGTTTGGGTCATTTCTCCCCCCATCCCCTACCCCCTCCCTTACCCAACCCATCCCCTCCCTCTCCCCCCCATCCCCTCGCTACCTGGCAGAAACTATTTTGCCCTTATCTCTAATTTTGTTGAAGAGAGAGTATAAGCAATAATAGGAAGGACCAAGGGTTTTTCTAGTTGAGATAAGGATAGCTATACAGGGAGTTGACTCGCATTGATTTCCTGTGCATGTGTGTTTTTATTGCTATTGCTTTGTAATATAGTTTGAAGTCAGGTACTGTGATACCTCCAGCATTGTTCTTTTTGCTGGGTATTGCCTTGGCTATTCACAATCTCTTGTGTTTCCAAATGAACTTTAGGGTAGATTTTTCAATCTCTGTGATGAATGTCATTGGGATTTTGATGGGAATTGCATTAAACATGTAGATTGCTTTTGGTAGTATAGCCATTTTTACTATGTTGATTCTACCAATCCATGAGCATGGGAGATCTTTCCACCTTCTGTAGTCTTCCTTGATCTCTTTCTTCAGAGGTTTGTAGTTCTCCTTGTAGAGGTCATTCACATCATTTGTTCAGTTTACTAGTAGGTATTTGATTTTTTCTTTGAGGCTATTGTAAATGTAATTGTTTCCATATATTCTTTCTTAATTTGTTTGTTGTTGGTGTATAGAAAAGTTAATGATTTCTGTAAGTTGATTTTGTATCCTGCCACCTTGCTGAAACTGTTTATGGTGTATAGGAGTTTTTGGATAGAGTTTTTTGGGTCTTTAAGATATAGGATCATGTCATTTGTGAATAGGGATATTTTGACAGTTTCTTTACCTATTTGTATTCCTTTTATTTCTTCTTCTTGCCTAATTGCTCTGGCTAGGAATTCCAGGACTATGTTGAATAGGAGTGTGGATAGTGGGCACCCTTATCTCATTCCTGATTTTAGGGGAAATGGTTTCAGTTTTTCTCTATTAAGTATGATGTTGGCTATAGGTTTGTCATATATAGCCTTTGCAATGTTGAGGTACATTCCTTCTATTCCTAGTTTTCTTAGAGCTTTTATCATGAAGTGGTAAAGGATCTTATTGAAGGCTTTTTCTGCATCTATTGAGAGGATCAAGTGGTTTTTGCCTTTGCTTCTATTAGTGTGCTGTATTAGATTTATAGATTTTTGTATGTTGAACCACCCCTGCATCCCTGGAATGAAGCCGACTTGGTCATGGTGAATGATCTTTCTGATATGTTGTTGGATTTAGTTTGCCATTATTTTATTGAGGATTTTTTCATCAATATTCATTAAGGACATTGGCCTAAGTTCTCCTTTTTGGAGGTGTCTTTATCTGGTTTTGGGATAAGTGTAATACTGGCTTCATAAATGAGTTAGGCAGTGTTTCTTCCCTTTCTATTTCGTGGAACAGTTTAAGGAGAGTTGGTGTTAGTTCTTCTTTAAAGGTCTGGTAGAATTCAACAGGGAATCCATCAGGTCCTGGACTTTTTATTTTTTTGGAAACTATTGCTGCTTCAATTTCATTACACATTATAGATCTGTTTAGGTGGCTAATATCCTCTTGGTTAATTTTGGGTAGTCATAAGTGTCTAGAAATTTGTCCATTTCTTCAAGATAATTGTTATTTCCTTTTTGTGTATTTCACCTTTTATTAGTATGGAGCATCCTTCTTTATCTCATTTGATCAATGTAAGTTTGAAGTCTACTTTGTCCAAGATATGTTTTGCTACTCTGACTGTTTTCAGGGGCTATTGGCTTGGTAAATCTTCTTCCAGCCTTTCACCCTAAGCCATTGCTTTTCTGTCAATTAGATGGGTCTCCTGTAAACAACAGATTGTTGGATCTTCCTTTTTAATCCAGTTTGCCAAATGGTGTCTTTTGATGGGGGAGTTAAGTCCATTAACATTCAGTGTTAGTATTGAAATGTATGTGGTGATTCCTGTCATTTAGTTGTTTTTGTTGTTTAAGGGTTTGATTGTGTGCAGTTGAATCAGTGTTACTCTCTGATTCCTTGTCTTTTCTTCTGTGGTTTTGTACTGCCTGTCCTCTCATGGTTTTGTTTGCTTTCATTTTCTGTGTGCAGAATTCCTTGAAGAATCTTTTGTAGTGTTGACTTGGTGGTCATACATTGTTTTAGTTTCTGCTTATTATGGAAGACTTTTATTGCTCCATTTTTTTTGAATGATAGTTTTGCTGGGCAGAGTATCCTAGGGTTGAAGGTGTTTTCATTCAGTGCCTGGAAGACCTCACTACATCCCTTCTTGCTTTTAAGGCTTCCATTGAGAAATCTGCTGTGATTATGATGGGTTTACCTTTGTATGTTATTTGTTTTATTCTCTGTTACAGCCATCAATATTCTTTCTCTTTTCTCTTTGCTTGTTGTTGTAATGATAACATGTCATGGGTTAGCTAGACTTTGGTCAAGTCTGTTTGGTGTCCTGGAGGCTTTCTGTGCCTGAATGGGCAGAACTTTCTCTAGATTTGGGAAATTTTCTGTTATTATTTTTTGAATATACTACAAATCCCTTTTGCTTGGACCTCTTCTCCTTCTTCAATGCCCATGATTCTCAGGTTTGGTCTTTTTATGAAGTCAGTGAGTTCTTGTATATTCCTTTCACAGATCTTGAATTGTTTGACTAATAGCTCTTCAGTTTTTCCTTTAATTTCCATTGTATCTTCAAGTTCTGAGATTCTGTCTTCTGCTTGTTCTAGTCTGCTGGAGTGCCCTTCTGTTGTGTTTTGTATTTCTGTTTCATTTTTTTCTGAGGTTTTCCATTACATGGGTCACTTCCTCTTTAATATTGTCAATTTTCATCTTTAATTCATTTATCTCTCTATTTATAGTGTTCTCTGTTTCACCTTGGTGTTTATTTTGGGCTCCTATGGTTTCATTTATTTGTTTGTGTGTCTTCTCATATTCCTTATTTTTGGTGTCTTGGAATTTCTTGAGTGCCTCTTGTACATTTTGGTTGACCATGTCTAGTAACATCTTCATGAAATTGTCAGTGATTACTTGCAAGATTTCTTCTTTGAGGTTGTTCTTCTGGGCATAGTTGGGTTCCTTAGTGTCATTTATCTTTTTTTTGTTGGAGTCTGGAACTGGGTGTCCATTTTCTTCATTTCCCTCTGAATCCTGTATTAAATTATTTTTAGGGGGAGAATGGTTTCCATCCCTTTTTTGTCTTCCCATCGCTCCACTTGATACTGTGTAACTATGTTCTTGATAGGCTATTGGTGGTTTCAGTCATGCGTTTTCTTTCCCTTGGCTGAATTTTGTTTTGTGGGTATATTGGGTTTTTAGTTTAATGTATGTATGCTCTTTATGACCCTGGCTTGGGTGTAATTTGGTATTATCTAACTCACAATAGTAAAACTAACAGAACAAAACAAAAACCCAAAGAAATCAATGGGGAGAGATGAACAAACAAACAAATAAGAAACAAAACAAATAAACAAACAAGAAACACAACAAACAAACAAACACACAAAAAAACTCCAGGTTCAGGAACAATAGAATTTTAGTCTTGTTAGTTCTGGTGTTACTCCTTCAGCATCCAGTACTGGTGTTGGCATTTAAGCAGAAGCTCTGTCTTGGTCTTGCCAGGTGGTTGTGAAGTCTCACCAGTTTTTCTTCTGTCTTGCAGCAACATCTGCTTAGTCAGCTTCTCTCTCAGTGAGGTGTGGCAGTTTAAGTTTGTATGTTGTCTTCAGATTCCAGAATCAGCTCTGTAGTCCACCAGCCTTCCTGCTTTAGAGTTGACTTTTTGGTGTGCTGGTTTACTGGCATCTTGTTTCTTTGCCTCGACCCCTTTCTCTGGGGCAAAGTCAGTGATCTGTCAACTGGCCCTCTGCTGTCAGCATGTTGTGATGGTTTGTTGATTATTTTTCAATTTTCCAGTGTAGTTTGACTTTGGATGTTGCTCACTGGCTTGGGAGATGAGCTTTGTGTACCGCTACCTTCCCTATTTCAAGCAGTGGCTTATCACTGGTCCACTGTCAGCCCATCTGCCTTTCAAGCCTTTGTTTACTGAAAGTTCATGTGGATGTCAGCTCCTTGCTCCTCCCCCTTCTATGTGTTTACAGCACCCCACCCCCTCTGCTGCATGTTAGTTTTCAGTTCCTTATTTATTGTTCAGTTTTTTTGTTTTTTTCATGGGGTGGGGGTTAGTCTGCTCAGGGGTCTGTGCTGCTTTATTCCACAGGTGGCTGGGGGAATACCGCGTGATGCTTGGTGCTCACCTGTTGGTCTGCTGAAAGTCTCCCAAGCAGGTTTTCAGCCAGCATCTGGTGGCATGAGAGTCCTCTTGCTTTCTCAGAGTAACGTAGCCTGGAGAAGCTTTGTACATGCTAGGGGGTTCAGGGTGTCAAAGTTTTGATTCTTCTTAGTGCTTTATTTCCACCAAGTGTGGCTCCAGCATCTCAGCAAGATTTTTTATTTATGGAGCTCATGCTGTCTGCATCTGTACTCTAGTTGCCATCTTGGATCTCTCCATTTTCTGAATAAGGAAATATAGGTCACCATAATCAAAGTGGAATGGTAGATTATAATCTAAATTGTCTCAAAAATGATTATAGAGAGAGGTAGCTGAGCATTTAGATCTGACATATTGTATGGCTTTTTTTGAGCTCTTGACTCCTGAATAAAATTTACCAAATCTTCAGGCCTTCAAAGTTTTCTCACTCCATTTATTATGGTTTGAATTGTGATCCCTGCACCCAACTGATATGTTGAAGCCCTGACCTCAGAATATTTGGAAATGGGTTATTACAGTTGTAATTGGTTATGATGAGGTCACACTGAACTAGGATGAGCTTAGTTCATAACCCAAAATGATCAGTGTCCTTATGAAAAGGTGTATTTTGGTTGTAGAGACATGCAAGTGGAGAATGCTATCTTAAAAGTGAAATTATGCTGCTACAAGCCAAAAAATTACAAGAAAGTAGAAGACAGGCCTGGATCAGAACCTTCCTGAGAGTCTTGAGAGAAAACATAGGTCTGCTGACTCCTTTAGTATCAGACTTAAAGCCTACAGAATAGTGAGACAATAAATTGCTTTTTCTTAATCCTCTTGGTTTATAGTATTTTGTTACAATAGTTATAGCAAACTAGTGCAATATTTTAGCATGGTGATCAAGACAGGATTCTATAAACCATGCAAACATTGCTTTTATTCCTCATCAGCATCCTACAGTACAGCTATTAGTGCCTTTCCTACACAAATTAGGAAATGGAAACTCACTGAAATCAAATAACAAGTTCAAGGTGTTGTAGCAATTTCATTATAGCACCAGTTTTGAACCTAAGTCCATCTGACTCCACAGTTGTTATTATCCTATTCAGTTTTAGTCCAACCAAGATGCTCACAAAAAACCAGATTTTAGCTTGAGGTGTGGGTGGTGCTTTTGTGTTGAGGACATCATGGCCAATATCAGACTATCAATGAAGCATGCTGGGAGAAACTTTAAGAAGACAACCAACTATACAGAGTACACTAAAGATGGTGGTATCATATCGACTCTTTATATTCTGAAGAACAAACCTCCAAATGTTGCTGAGTTAGTCAGTTCAAGCAAGAGGAAACAGAAAGTTGGAGATAGTGGTTGTGCCCAAAAGCCTCCTTTGCACCTAGGTGTCTGATATCTTTAACATCCATATTCACATGAATCTAAAGATATGTAGTCTACAAATTAATGTAACACAAAGCTCTCATGTAATCTGTTGTGATGTTATTAGCATTTGGTTAGGTAGACAGGACCAGTATTAGTACCCTAATTATGTAGGCAAAGAAACTGAAATGATATTCAAGGCTAGAAGGTAAGTCCTGATGTCAGCCTGGATTCCCAGGTTTTCTGATTCCAATTCAGCATTCCTTTTATAATTTCACAGATGGTGAGAAAAACAAATGTTGTATATGTACTTAAATCTTTTCAACAGATGTCATCCTAAAGAGTTGTATATGAAGTGAACAAAATGTAACTCACTGTAGAAATTGTCCAGGTTGTGAATGCTTACTATGAATCATTGTTCAAGATGAAGAAAATTCTAATCAGCCCCTCATTTGTTTTTGGAGAAGACTTAGTCCCTTGGTATCCAATAAGCTCTTGACAATATAGCACAAGCATTGTAACCCTGAGAAGAATTTTGTACTCAGAAAATTTGCTTAGAAAAGAACAATGGATTTGTTTACTTCTACTACATGAACATGGGATATGTGATTTTCTACTATAAATGTGAGAGAGTTTATCCTTCTGAATCTATTGCTGAAGGGTGAAAGATAATACTTTCTTGGGGCTTTGAACTTCTTCAGTTGAAATCTGAATGAATAAGGCAATAACAGAAACTGATCTGATTTTTTTTCCTTTTTCTTTTATTATTCATATGTGCATACAAGGCTTGGTTCATTTCTCCCCCCTGCCTTACCACCCACTCCGCCCCCTCCCTCTCCTCCCCACCCCCTCAATACCCAGCAGAAACTATTTTGCCCTTATTTCTAATTTTGTTGTAGAGAGAGTATAAGCTATAATAGGAAGGAACAAGGCTTTTTGCTGGTTGAGATAAGGATAGCTATACAGGGCATTGACTCACATTGATTTCCTGTGCGTGTGTGTTACCTTCTAGGTTAATTCTTTTTGATTTAACCTTTTCTCTAGTACCTGTTCCCCTTTTCCTATTGGCCTCAGTTGCTTTAAGGTATCTGCTTTAGTTTCTCTGCATTAAGGGCAATAAATGCTAGCTAATTTTTTAGGTGTCTTACCTATCCTCACCCCTCCCTTGTGTGCTCTCGCTTTTATCATGTGCTCATAGTCCAATCCCCTTGTTGTGTTTGCCCTTGATCTAATGTCCACATATGAGGGAGAACATACGATTTTTGGTCAACCACTCTGGAAAAAAATTTGGAGGCTACTTAAAAAGCTAGACATTGAAGGATTCCAAGATGGCGGCTAGAGGTAGGAAGCAGAAAGCGAGCCTCCTATAGTGAAATCTTGGAGAGACGCTGGAGACACACTTTGTAGGCATAATCACTGAGAAAAGGCAAAACTTTGACTCCTCCACATCTCCAGCCGGCGCAGAGAATCTCCACTTCACGTTAAACGGAGAACCGAGGAGGGCCCCCGGGGCCGCCAGTGGCCGGCGCCCATACGGCTTGGGAAGACGCGGACCAGCTTACTGTCGATTAGTACACTAACACTCCCTGTTTATACCTTTGAAACTCTCTTGTCTGATACCTTGTTCTGCTTTCTCCCTCTTGTCTGTATATTTGTTTTCCCCTTTTCTTTAACTTCTTGCTTTCCATCTCAGCTCACTCTTCCATTCTCAATATTACCATTGTTATTATTACAAGCTAGAAAATACTTAATTACACACAGTACAGGGACAGTAACAACACCAAGGACAATGACAGGAAGACAGAAAAAACAAGGAAACCAGTTTCCCCACAGCAAAAAATTAGTACAGGAACCAGAGGGGAATGAAGAGAACAGAAACTCAGATCCAGACTCCAACAAAATGAAGATAAACTATGCCAAAGGACCCAATGAAGCCCACAAGAATAATTTAAAAGAAGACATACTACAAGTACTCAATGAGAATTTTATAGAGATGATACTGGATAGGGTCAACCAAAATGTACAGGAGACACTCAAGAAATTCCAAGACAATAAAAATAGAGAATTTGAAAAAGCAAAAGAAGAAATAAAGGAAACCATAGAAGCACTGTATAAACACCAAAGTGAAAGAGAGAACACAATGAATAAATGGATAAATGAACTCAGGACAAAAATAGACAACAATAAAGAAGAAAACAGCCAGGATATGGAAAACCTCAGAAAAAAGAACGAAACAGAACTGCAAAACAAAACGGAAGGCCAATCCAGCAGAATAGAACAAGCAGAAGACAGAATCTCAGAACTTGAAGATGAAATGGTAATTAAAGAAAAAACTGAAGACCTATTAATTAAACAACTCAAGACCTGTGAAAAGAAAATGCAAGAACTCACTGACTCCATCAAAAGACCAAACTTGAGAATCATGGGCATCGAAGAAGGAGAAGAGGTGCAAGCGAAGGGAATGTGTAATATATTCAACAAAATAATAACGGAAAATTTCCCAAATCTAGAGAAAGATATTCCCATACAAATGCAAGAGGCCTCCAGGACACCAAACAGACCAGATCAAAATAGAGCTACTCCACGACATATCATCATTAAAACAACAAGTTCAGAAACTAAGGAAAGAATATTGAAGGCTGTAAGAGAGAAAAAACAAGTAACATACAAAGGTAAACCCATCAAAATCACAGCAGACTTCTCAACAGAAACATTAAAAGCAAGAAGAGCGTGGGGTGAGATCTTCCGGGCACTGAATGAAAATAACTTCAACCCCAGGATACTCTACCCAGCAAAGCTATCATTCAAAATAGATGGAGCAATAAAAGTCTTCCATGATAAGCAGAAACTAAAACAATATGTGACCACAAAGCCACCATTACAAAAGATTCTGCAAGGGATCCTGCACACAGAAAGTGACACCCAACTTAACCATGAAAAGGCAGGCAGCAACAAACCACAGGATAAGAAAAAGCAAGACAGAAGAGAGTAACATCAAGTTAGGTACACACAATCAAACCTTCAAACAACTAAGATAACTAAATGGCAGGAATCACCACATACCTATCAGTACTAACACTTAATGTTAATGGACTTAATTCACCCATCAAAAGACACCGTTTGACAAAATGGATTAAAAAAGAAGATCCAACAATTTGTTGCTTACAGGAGACTCATCTCACCGACAGAAATAAGCATATGCTTAGGATGAAAGGCTGGAAGAAGATTTACCAAGCCAATGGCCCCCGAAAACAAGCAGGAGTAGCAATACTTATCTCTGACAAAGTAGACTTCAAACCTACATTGATCAAATGAGATAAAGAAGGACATTCCATACTAATAAAAGGGGAAATAGACCAAAAGGAAATAATAATCATCAATCTGTACGCACCCAATGTCAACGCACCCAATTTCATCAAACATACCCTGAAAGACCTAAAAGCATATATAAACGCCAACACAGTGGTTGTGAGAGATTTTAACACTCCATTATCATCAATAGATAGGTCATCCAAACAAAAACTCAATAAAGAAATCCAAGATCTAAAATATGCAATAGATGAAGTGGACCTAGTAGATGTCTACAGAACATTTTATCCAACCTCTACACAATATACATTCTTCTCAGCAGCCCATGGAACCTTCTCCAAAATAGATCATATCCTAGGGCACAAAGCAAGCCTCAGCAAATATAAGAAAATAGAAATAATACCATGCATACTATCTGACCACAATGCAGTAAAAGTAGAACTCAACAACAAAAGTAAAGACAAAAAACATGCAAACAGCTGGAAACTAAATAACTCATTACTTAATGAAGAATGGATCATCGATGCAATAAAAGAGGAAATTAAAAAGTTCCTAGAAGTCAATGAAAATGAAAACACAACCTACCGGAACCTATGGGACACAGCTAAGGCAGTCTTGAGAGGAAAGTTTATAGCCATGAGTGCATATATTAAAAAGATTGAAAGATCCCAAATCAATGACCTAATGATACATCTCAAACTCCTAGAAAAACAAGAACAAGCAAATCCCAAAACAAATACAAGGAGAGAAATAATAAAAATAAGAGCTGAAATCAACGAAATAGAAACCAAAAAAACCATACAAAGAATTAATGAAACAAAAAGTTGGTTCTTTGAAAAAATAAACAAGATCGATAGACCCCTGGCAAACCTGACTAAAATGAGGAGAGAAAAAACCCAAATTAGTAGAATTAGGAATGCAAAAGGGGAGATAACAACAAACACCATGGAAGTCCAGGAAATCATCAGAGACTACTTTGAGAACCTATATTCAAATAAATTTGAAAATCTAAAAGAAATGGACAGATTTCTAGATACATATGATCATCCAAAACTGAACCAAGAGGAAATTAATCACCTGAATAGACCTATAACACAAAATGAAATTGAAGCAGCAATCAAGAGTCTCCCCAAAAAGAAAAGTCCAGGACCTGATGGATTCTCTGCTGAATTCTATCAGACCTTTAAAGAAGAACTGATACCAACCCTCCTTAAACTGTTCCATGAAATAGAAAGGGAAGGAAAACTGCCAAACACATTTTATGAAGCCAGTATTACACTTATCCCAAAACCAGGCAAAGACACCTCCAAAAAGGAGAAGTATAGGCCAATCTCCTTCATGAACATTGATGCAAAAATCCTCAACAAAATAATGGCAAATCGAATTTAGCAACACATCAAAAAGATTATTCACCACGACCAGGTAGGCTTCATCCCAGGGATGCAGGGGTGGTTTAACATACGAAAATCAATAAACGTAATAAACCACATTAACAGAAGCAAAGACAAAAACCACTTGATCATCTCAATAGATGCAGAAAAAGCCTTTGATAAGATCCAACATCATTTCATGATAAAAGCTCTAAGAAAACTAGGAATAGAAGGAAAGTTCCTCAACATTATAAAAGCTATATATGACAAACCTACAGCCAGCATTATACTTAACGGAGAAAAATTAAAACCATTCCCTCTAAAATCAGGAACCAGACAAGGATGCCCACTATCTCCACTCCTATTCAACATAGTACTGGAATTCCTAGCCAGAGCAATTAGGCAGGAAGAAGGCATAAAAGGAATACAAATAGGTAAAGAAACTGTCAAAATATCCCTATTTGCAGACGACATGATCCTATACCTTAAAGACCCAAAAAACTCTACTCAGAAGCTTCTAGACATCATCAATAGCTATAGCAAGGTAGCAGGATATAAAATCAACATAGAAAAATCATTAGCATTTCTATACACTAACAATGAGCAAACGGAAAAAGAATGTATGAAAACAATTCCATTTACAATAGCCTCCAAAAAAATCAAATACCTAGGTGTAAATCTAACAAAAGATGTGAAAGACCTCTACAAGGAAAACTATACACTTCTGAAGAAAGAGATTGAGGAAGACTATAGAAAGTGGAGAGATCTCCCATGCTCATGGATTGGTAGAATCAACATAGTAAAAATGTCGATACTCCCCAAAGTAATCTACATGTTTAATGCAATTCCCATCAAAATTCCAATGACATTCATTAAAGAGATTGAAAAATCTACTGTGAAATTTATATGGAAACACAAGAGGCCACGAATAGCCAAGGCAATACTCAGTCAAAAGAACAATGCAGGAGGTATCACAATACCTGACTTCAAACTATATTACAAGGCAATAACAATAAAAACAGCATGGTACTGGCACAAAAACAGACATGAAGACCAGTGGAACAGAATAGAGGATCCAGATATGAAGCCACACAACTATGAGCAACTTATCTTTGACAAAGGAGCTAAAAATATACGATGGAGAAATAGCAGCCTCTTCAACAAAAACTGCTGGGAAAACTGGTTAGCAGTCTGCAAAAAACTGAAACTAGATCCATGTATATCACCCTATACCAAGATTAACTCAAAATGGATCAAGGATCTTAATATCAGACCCCAAACTCTTAAGTTGATACAAGAAAGAGTAGGAAATACTCTGGAGTTAGTAGGTATAGGTAAGAACTTTCTCAATGAAACCCCAGCAGCACAGCAACTAAGAGATAGCATAGATAAATGGGACCTCATAAAACTAAAAAGCTTCTGTTCATCAAAAGAAATGGTCTCTAAACTAAAGAGAACACCCACAGAGTGGGAGAAAATATTTGCCAATTATACATCAAAGGACTGATAACCAGAATATACAGGGAACTTAAAAAACTAAATTCTCCCAAAACTAATGAACCAATAAAGAAATGGGCATGTGAACTAAACAGAACTTTCTCAAAAGAAGAAATTCAAATGGCCAGAAAACACATGAAAAAATGCTCACCATCTCTAGCAATAAAGGAAATGCAAATTAAAACCACACTAAGATTCCACCTCACCCCTGTTAGAATAGCCATCATCAGCAACACCACCAACAACAGGTGTTGGCGAGGATGCGGGGAAAAAGGAACCCTCTTACACTGTTGGTGGGAATGTAGACTAGTACAACCACTCTGGAAAAGAATTTGGAGGCTACTTAAAAAGCTGGACATCGATCTACCATTTGATCCAGCAATACCACTCTTGGGGATATACCCAAAAGACTGTTACTCCAGAGGCACCTGCACATCCATGTTTATTGCGGCACTATTCACAATAGCCAAGTTATGGAAACAGCCAAGATGCCCCAGCACTGACGAATGGATTAAGAAAATGTGGTATCTATACACAATGGAATTTTATGCAGCCATGAAGAAGAACGAAATGTTATCATTCGCTGGTAAATGGATGGAATTGGAGAACATCATTCTGAGTGAGGTTAGCCTGGCTCAAAAGACCAAAAATGGTATGTTCTCCCTCATATGTGGACATTAGATCAAGGGCAAACAGAACAAGGGGATTGGACTATGAGCACATGATAAAAGCGAGAGCACACAAGGGAGGGGTGAGGATAGGTAAGACACCTAAAAAACTAGCTAGCATTTGTTGCCCTTAATGCAGAGAAACTAAAGCAGATACCTTAAAGCAACTGAGGCCAATAGGAAAAGGGGACCAGGAACTAGAGAAAAGGTTAGATCAAAAAGAATTAACCTAGAAGGTAACACCCACACACAGGATATCAATGTGAGTCAATGCCCTGTATAGCTATCCTCATCTCAACCAGCAAAACCCCTTGTTCCTTCCTATTATTGCTTATACTCTCTCTACAACAAAATTAGAGATAAGGGCAAAATAGTTTCTGCTGGGTATTGAGGGGTGGGAGCAGGAGGGGGTGGAGTGGGTGGTAAGGGAGGGGGTGGGGGCAGGGGGGAGAAATGAACCAAGCCTTGTATGCACATATGAATAATGAAAGAAAAAAAAAAAAGCTAGACATTGATCTACCATTTGATCCAGCAATACCACTCTTGGGGATATACCCAAAAGACTGTGACACAGGTTACTCCAGAGGCACCTGCACACCCATGTTTATTGCGGCACTATTCACAATAGCCAAGTTATGGAAACAGCCAAGATGCCCCACCACTGACGAATGGATTAAGAAAATGTATCTATACACAATGGAATTTTATGCAGCCATGAAGAAGAATGAAATGTTATCATTCACTGGTAAATGGATGGAATTGGAGAACATCATTCTGAGTGAGGTTAGCCTGGCCCAAAAGACCAAAGACCATCATATCTTCTTAACGAAAAACCACTTAGGGTACTTTTCTTCCAGCCTTAGCCACAGGGAAAGCAAAGGGTAAAGAAAATTGTAATAGGGCCTCCTCTCATCTTGGTGAGGCAAACAGGAGCCCATCATGGGACTAACAACTCTTGCTTTCTTTTACCGCTTTTTAAACTAAATGCAAGCATGCCTTCACAGTGTTAGCTGCTGCACAATCTGGTTCTTCCTTAGAAAAATGAGACCATTAATAATACCAAATGTCCAAAGCCTTCTGAAAAAGTCAACAACAGCTTCCTTCTCCAAGAGAAAAAAATCCCTTTTTTCATTCAAAAATGTGCAAATATGTATTTGTACAGAAACTGTGATGGTTTATTCACACATGAAGTCAACCTTGATATCTCATCTTTATGTTTCTTTATCACATCAAAGACTTAACTGCAAAACTAGACCTTTGTTCTTGTCCAGTAAATCTGTGTCACAGGATGAACCAGTATTTAGATATATTGCAACTTTTAAACATCTCTTTCATGTCAAATTATATTATTTGGAATTTACAACTGCAATCTCTTCTGTGCTTATCACAATAGTGGCTGAAACTGGAAAGCTTCAGTTTATGAAAGAATTTCTTTTTTTTTTTTTAGAGAATTTCTTTATAATTAAGCAAATTGCAGCAGAAGATCTATGCCAGTTATTTTTTCCTTCTTGGAAGAGTCAGCAGGATAACTGCATTCTAGGGACTTTTCTATGTTGAATTTGAGAGGTGGAACAAGAGATAGGGAGTATTTCTTCATATTTCTTCTATTCCAAACCATAGAGGTAAATGTGGAGAGGGCATCTGCATTTCAATAGGAAAGTGGCTGGACAAAAGAAGCAGGACAACCCACTCTAGAAGACAATTCTTGAATTCATAGAAATTCTTGCCAAGGCCTGAGTCAGAATTTTGTTTTGAGATGAATATAAAAGCAACTAAATTCAGGAAAATATTCTTCCTGTGTGCATCTCACTCCACCACCTGCACTCCCAATAAATTTGAATTTTTAAAATAAAGACATTCAAAAACTTTTACATTACTGAATCAATTTGACTTACAGTTTTCTCTACTTGAGAAGAAAATTCACAGATTTCAGAGTAACTGTCATTTTTTTTTATTTTGAAAAAAAAAGTTGCAGAAACTGTAAGGGAGTAGCCCTGATTCTTGTGCTTTTATTTACTGGTGGTTAAAGTTCAAATTTCTCAACATACAATAATCTCAGTGCAACCAGCCAAATTCCATGGTGGATAATCAGATCTATCTTACCAGGGCAGATTTGTTCTGGGAATCTGTTAGCCAAGTTTGCTGTGTTCTACATGAGCCATCAGACTCACCTCATTTGCTGACAGGACTCGTCCAGCAGGTTCTGTGGGTGAGATCACTGCTGGCTTGGCCCATTTTTTTTTTGTTGTTTTTGTTGGGCCCGGTAGCAAAAGAAGCCAAGAAACAAATGGCCTGACTTTGGGTATCAGAAACTCTTTCCTATTTTCTCTTCCAAATCTGTTCTATCTCCTCTCTCAGGGCTGAAACCTTCATTCATAAATTCTTTCATTCAATCAGTAATTGACAGGGCACTAGAATTATAATAGTGAGCTTCCTTGGAGGGTGATAAACAAACAATTATAATCGTGGAAATTCATAGAGCTGAGTCATTCAAATCCTTAGACCTGTCTTTAAAAAGCAGAAACTGTGTAAATGCTCTTTGGAAGGGGATGGCATAGCAATGGATTTATACATTTTAGCACATCAAATTAATGCATATATAAAGATAGGCTCATCTACTTCACTGTGAGTTCAGAGGGAATCCCACTTTCCCCACTATACCTAGACTCCATCTTGACCCATGGTAATGGTCACCTGCATGGCTGGGGGAGCATCACTCTAGTGGGTCTCAGTTCTCACTGTCTTTGGGTATCTTCAGAATGTTTTCTCACCAGTACTCAGACTCAGATAACAAAAAAAAAAAAAAAAAAAAGACCATAATATTAGCCTTCGTCTTGTCATGATAGAGAAAGAAAAATATTGAACTGACTTCTTGAAAAGCCCTTATGTTTTTTCAAGAGTCACCTGAATTCTGACTCTTTATTCACACAATCATGCAAGAATGACTGTGCTTAAAGTTTCCTAATCAATTATGTCCATAACATGTTTGCTTTGGTGATGCATTGCCATGACTATGAAATCTATTTGCAATAGATTTTTATGACATTTCTATTAATAGGCTGTCATCGTAATACTATTAAACCACTGTTTATACAGACATGTAATTTTATCTGTTTTAATTTTTAAGCTCCTTTTAACTTCCCTAGAATTATAAGGAGCTATGGGATTTATATTTGATTTGATTATGAAGCTTTAAATTACTTGTAGGTTTAATACCTATTTCAATAATTTGTTTAACATACCATTTTAAGTGCTACTCTGTGCTTGAACTTTTCCAATATTGTGCAGAGTGATTGGCTAGTTTTCTCACACTTTATTAGTGATATGAGAAACTTTGCTCCTCCATGACTTTTAAGCAATTTATCCCATATTCATAGATTTTCCTCTACGCTAAGAAATCACTGGTATTGAATAAAATATGAATTAAAGTTTAACACTTTTCTACATTTGCTGCATTATAAGATTTTTTTTCCTCCTCTGTCAGAATTGAATTAAGTGCTGTGTGTCAGTGGTCATGCCTATAATTCTAGATAGTCAGACTTAGGAGGCAGAGACCAGGAGGATCATGGTTCCAAGCCAGCCCAATCAAATAGTTCAAGATCCTATCTCGAAAATACTTAGCACAAAAAACCGGACTGGCAGAGTGGCTCAAGTGGTAGAGTGCCTGCCTAGCAAATGTGAGTTCAAACCCCAATGCAACCCTCCCCGCTCTTCCCAAAAACCCTGAGTAAGTAGAAGTGGAATGCTGTGACTGAAGAATTATATCCCCCCAACTCCTATATTTGTTTTTTGATTATTTTCAAAGCCATGCAGTATTCAGTTGCTGGGTACATATTAATAAATTGATCTAGATGAAGACTGTGTTTGCCCTCATGGAATTCATAAGGTACTAAGTAGGTGAGAGATGTTCAAAATGTGATCCTACTTCCCTCACTCTTTAGGTTGAAAACTAAGTTATTTATGCTTTATTTCATTGTTTCCAAAACTTGTTATTCATATACTACCTTCATGATTTTTGCTATATTCTCATACCACATGTGCTATTATGCTTCTGAAAATATACTATTATTTTTAACTTAGTTAAGTTTAATAATAGAAACAACACTGTTTAATCACTAGGTTGATGTGCTAGTTATGAAGTTTTCAAATATTTTAATATTAATATGACTGCTAACTTAGATATTTTTGTTTGTATTTATCTTCAGATGTTTCCCTTAGTCCACACATATACTTTGGGAGCTCTGCTTGTTAGACCCCTTTGAGAGTGAGACTGCAGGAGAAAAATGCAGAAATAATGACAACCAAGGCCATGGTAACAAGACCTATTATTTATTGAACACTTTACATGTGCCATTTAACTGTATCTTACTTTATTTTCACAGCCTTTCTAGGCATGTATATTATAGATACATGAGGTAAAGGGCAGGAATGAGACAGTGGAAGTGAAACTTCATTTTGCCAAGGGCAGTTGTAACTAACACATGACATGACATTTTAGTATTTGCTCTGTTTCTCTAGTCAGCTGAGATTTCACATCTGAATTGTGATGTGATGTTGGCTGATAAACATTTTTCATCATATGTGTTTGCTGTTAATCAAACAAAGTAATAATTCCAGAAAAAGGATATTTGTGCCAACTATATCTATTCCAGGAATGCTGAATCCTGCTGTTCACCAGGATTGAGCAGAAGAAATCAGATGAAAACATGTTGTCTTTTTTTTCTTCTAATTGATCTGTTTCCCTATTGCTAATTAGCAAGAATATCATTTTCATGCTGAAGCAAGGCATTTTCTCAAAAGCTTTTGCATTCTGTGGTGCTATTGGCTAATTTATTATAATCTTCCAGCACTTTGCTAAGAAAATAATGAAATAATTAAAAAAACCCCATCATTTTTTATTAACAGTTAGTATTTAATGTGCATACTTACGGATTTCCTATGTTGACATATATACCTATACATGTTTGTGTATTCCTTTAAATGGTTTCATATTTTAAGGCCTTTTTTGATACTTACATATTATGATTCTTTGAAAACAAGATTATTGTTAGTATTTTATTATGTGGTATTTTGTGTGTGTGTGTTTTCTAATCAGTGTCCTGTTGCTAGAGATTTAGGATATTTTCCAGCTGCTCATTTTTTAATGTGATTTTTTTTTTTGAGACAGGGTTTCACGATGAAGTCCAGGCTGACCTTGAATTTGTGATCCTCCTCCCTCAACCTCCGAAGTGCTGGGATAATGAGTGTGCACCACAACATCTGGCCTGAGAGAAATGTTTCATGAACATATTATCATAATATATTAGAGTTAATATTAAGCTTCCTCACTTTACAGAGGAAAAAATTAAAACCCAGAAAAAAATTGGGAAAATTTTCCTTTTGGGTCTATAATTACTGTCACCAACATAAGATTTATGATGTGAACTTGTTTTTTGTATATATACCTGGGTTTTGCTTCCAGTGTATGGCGAATGGCAAGTATGAGTCATGCCTTTGTTTTTCTCACCCTCCATTCTTTCTTAATGTACTATGTTGTACTTAATTGGTACTAAATAATTTTTTTATTGACTAAATGGTATAAGAGACCCCATAAACTTGCCTGTTAATTTTTATTTGTTATGAGCTTTTTAGATATGCAAACCTCACTTGTCATGCCACTATTTACTTTCCCTGTAAGACTGTAAAAGTGGTAAAGATAGTACATCTGAAAGATACTTAGTGAATAATATTTTGAGAGCTGCTGTCTAGTGTCATTGTTATATATTCTGTTCATAGACTATATTTTCAGATGGTCAAAATAAGAAAACAAAAATCTACAGGTATGTAGTTTATGTTCATTAAATATTTTCATTTACATAAATGACAGGAACTGTAGGACATAAAAAATCTATTTTTAGCAATTATTAAATATTCACAAACATTGTGAATGCTTAGAAAAAGATGAAAATATGCTGGGTATTTCCTGTAATTAATTTATCAAATGATTACTCTGATTATTTTTCAGAGTGGTCTACCTAACATATAGTTTTATGTCTGTCAATATTCTTGTTTATGAATGTTTTTAGATGTTTTACACATGGCTTTCTTGTGTAAGTTGATATATATTTCTTGTTATTTTGCTGATAACTGGGTTATTGCAAAGTAATTTTGTAAAACACTACTTTAGTTATTAATACGGTTTGACATGAAGTTCACTTTAAGAAGTGCTATATTCCCAGAAGCTGATTTTTACCTGTGAAGGTCAATGCATCCTCCATTTCAATCCTCCCAATTGTGTGTGTGTTTGTGTGTATGTGTTTTAATGGCTTGATGAAACATAACATGCTTCTCCTACCTCCCCCTCCTTCCTGTGCCTCTTTCCCTGCCGGTTTTTTCTATTCCTCTTGGCATCTGGATTTCTTCTTCTGCCAAGTGAGTCAGTTAAAGAGGAAATTGTTTAACCCATATTTTTCATCTTGGCTGGGAAAAGAGATTTGAAAGCAAAAGGTGCCTGAATATATTTCATTAGGACATGCCTTGCTGATCCTCCCATTCAGAACACCACTGCATTCAAGTTAAGAAGTACAAAATGATCCATTTTTACCATGCATACATTTTACAAAATCAATACTTATTTTAGAACCTTTTTTTCTTCCAGGAGAAATACTTTCTTTTTTGGAAAAATGAGTGTGTGTGTGTGTTTTCTTTCATTTATTTTTTTTTTGGCCGTACTGGGGTTTGAGCTCAGGGCCTAACCCTTACGAGGCAGGCACTCTACACTTGAGCCACTCCACCAGACTATGTTTTTCTTAATATCTAGTCTCCTTCTGCAAATGGTTTGTTTCACAAACTGAAATAATATGGTACGATTATGAGTACAAATAATATGGTAGGGTTATGAGTACAAAGGAAAAATAGTTTTTTGAAAGAAGAGGAAATATGAATAGGATTATAAAGTGAAGACAAATTGTATTTCGGCATAAAATAGCTACTGTTTTCTGTCTGTTAGACTTGAGACATTTGACACTAATCAAAATATCTCATTGAATGAGATAATCACTGCTCTGAACCTGATAGATTTTGTAGATGAAGAAACTGAGCCTTGGAGAGGTTAGTTCATTCTGGTACATGCTGTTAATTGGTGGTGGAAAGGGAATTTGAATTCTCTGGCAGTCTCACCAAAGCTTCACCACCATAACCCCTATAACTTACTTTGTTTTGGTATAGGTATTTATTATTAATGGTAATAAATAGCACTATTTCAACAAATGTACAAATAGCTTAGCTTCATTAAATCAATGGACTTTTTTCAACTGCCGATGCTTAGGAAGCAGAATAGGTTGGGGGAGCAGTAATTGTTCGGTTCTGGTGGCAGTTGTGGTTCTGACAGAAGAAGTAATAAGAGACACAGGCTGTCCATGCTCTTTGCCACAATACAGGTCAAAAAGTAGATCATTTAATGTTATCCTTTGGGTTGTATTCTTCACTAAGAACTTGGTGTTAAATAAATCACATAGACTTAGAACTATGTCACAAAAGTGAAAATGCAACAATATAAAACTCCACCATAGTGTAAATTCCTCAAAATTATAGTCCAAAATGCTCCTAAACCAGCATACACATGTTTTATGCATACTATGATAGTACAGTACCATATTATAGCTTCACAAATTGGATCTAAAATGAATTCACTTGCTATATTAAACATTAAACATCAAGTAGGCAATAATTTTATTTGCACTAGACTTAGAACATACAAAGTTGTAGACAATCTGAATAGCTTGGGTCTTTTGAAAAGGTGTTCAGTTTCTTTGAACAGATTCTTTTCCTTCAAAGAAATTTCTCTGTAGTGACTGGAAGTCATCAGAGTGATTCCCTAGAACTTAAAATTACCTTGCAGCTCTGTAGTTTGTCTGCTTGACACTTTATTGAGTTAGATCATAGCAATAATTCAGGAAAAATGCAGCAAACTCCATTATCTCTTAGGCACTGTCCTGGAAACTTTGTGTACATTAATACAACTCCATGAAGTAAATCATGACCATAGATCACCATTTTAGAGGTTGAGAAACCATATAAATTTAGGGAAATAAAATAATGAGCCCTTTCAAGGTCACATCGTTGAAGGAAGTAGAATTTGAACTCATACACTTAACCATTGGACTGGACTATCCACCCTCTCAAGAAACAGCTAAGACTGCCATAGACTTGACATAGAGTTGCTTCAAGAGAGGAAAAAGGCAATAGTATCTGATACATTGGTTTAAATTAGCCATCTGTTCCAGAGCTGAAAAGTTGAACTATTAAATTCTATTTATTGAGTACAGGTATACTATATTCAGTGTATATCTCTACACACTATGCAAGGTGATTAAAAGATCTATGAATGGGGATTAAAACATATTTGTTACATTTGGGCTGTAGTCAAATAATAAGATGAATATCTATCTCTCATTTCTTCTAAATCCAGTCTCCCTTTTGATTAGGAGAATAAGCCTCATTGTGATTCAGTAGTCAAGATCAAAGAAAAGATTTCTGGTTTCTTGCTCCCAGATATATGTTATCTGCACTTAAAGAATTAAAAAGCACACATCAAAGAAGCATGGCCTTGTTAAGAAAGGTAATGTGATAAAATGAAAGATATTTTTAAAATTACAGAAACCTATGATCATATCCTGAGACCGACACTTTTTAATAATATTGTGTACTTCACTTTGTTGAGCCCCAGTTTATTTTTCTGAAAAATGAGGGTGATCCAAAATACCTCCAAATTTGTAACAAAGATATAATGAACTCAATTCAATTAAACCAATGACACAATAAAACAAATGTGGACTGTTGTTTTTCTTCTGTCTTTGCCCAAGCTCTGCTCTTCTCATCCCTCTTTTTCCTTTCTTTCCCTTTTTCTTTTTTCTTCATTTTTTCCTGCCCCCAACACTTTCCCCAAGGTCTTATAGAGCTCTGTATATGTATAGTGTTGCAGCATCTCTGTATAGAGGAGATGTTGATTATTTGCATGCATTTATATGGTAATATAAACACTTCATCCTTACAGTTTTAGAAGGAAAAGCTGGATGCCAGTGAATTGGTGAGAAAGAAGTTTTTTCTGTGACTTAATTTAGATTTGGGCATTGAAGAGGCACTCTTTCACTGCAATGGGGAATTCCATAGTGCCAAGAATTGATGAGCTGAAAAATTTAGTACTTGTGATGGATTATTCAAGCAAGAAGTATGAAGTGAATAGTGTATAAATTATACTATACTATAAATGCTAAAATGTATTATTATAATACTTACTATGATTTCTGATGTTCATCCTGTGACTTGACTACAACCTAAATGTAACAGACAAGTCCTAATCCTCCTTCATTGATCCTTTTGTTAGCTTGAATAGTATGTGGAGTAGAGAAAAACATTTAATGTAACATATCTGTACTCAATAAATAGAATGCAATAGTTCAATTTTTCAACTCTGGAACTGCTGACTATTAATTAGGTTTATATTGTACAAAATTCCTTATATAATTTTATGATGATGTGTTATATATGTGTGTGTTTGTGTGCATAGTTAATTGATAATAAAGACTACAGATTAAAAGAATTATAGTTTATAGAATCAAGGACCTACTACAACTCTTTCCTTTTAAGGAGATTTTGGGATCCAGCTTTGCTGTGGCTAGATGCTATGAATGAAAAAAAACATTGAGTTGGAGACCCTAAGAGTGATGTAAGTAATTGGATCTATTTTAGAAGCTGGATTTCATCAACAGCTACCTTGTCATTGTCATCTTATAAATCTTTCCCATTGCCCAGGCAGTGAACAGTAATGTATACCTCTTAAGCTCATGGATGAAGAGAATCGGACAGAGTGTTCATACCAAGCAAAGCGCTTTATCCAGCTGGCCTATCCCTCCAGATTCTGCATTTCTATAGGAATTATCTTTTTCTTTCACTTTTCCATACCTTCAGTGGAGTAGTTTGCATTGGATTGCATGCATTTGTTCATGAGGCTAGTCTGGCAATTAGGGATCTCCATTGAATTTCTAAGTTTTATAATCAATTTCATATGTTGTATAAACAGTTTTCTTGGGCTCATAAGTCATTCTTAGGCCCTTTCATTGCTTCTTTTAAGATCTTAATTTTTTTCTGTATAATTGCATGGTATATAACCAGTCACCAATTTGTGTCATTGAATAGTAGGGCAAATGAATGGACTTTGGAACTACTTTGGATGATGGGATAAGATATTTAGAAGAAAATGAAGTGAGAAGATTGGGGAGTGGTAGACACATGAAAAATTTCTGTTACTCTTTTATCAAGAATTTTGTCATTTTTGTGGCCTTTTTTTTTTCTGAGACAGAGTCTTCACTTTCTAGTCTAAGTTGTCCTGGAACTTGGGATCTTCTTGCTTCCATCTTCTGAGTGCTTGGATTACAAGTGTGTACCACCACACTCAGCAGTCTTGGTGCTATTTTGACAATGAGACTTACGTGATCACAAACAGTCTTCTAAATGGAAAATAGGAATCATAACAGTATTTATCTCATAGGGATACTGTATTATTCAAATGCAATGATTCTTGTAATAGGTATAGCACTATGTTTGCTATTCTGTAAGGACTCAACAAATACTAGCTATCTACCTGTTATTCTTAATGTCAATTCTAAAATTCTGTTATTTAAATTTTTCCCAGTGGTGTTTCTAAATAATATCTGATGACTAAGCTAACATGCTATGTGGTTTTTCTAGGGCTCAAATCTAACTCCAAAGAAATCATCTGTGGATAGGAAACAACTTTTCAGACATGAACCCTAATTGAATACAAATTCCCAATGTATTGATATATCTGAAGAATAGTTGCAATCTAAGTGGAATGTCTGGAGAGTTTAAGGGAAAGTTCCATCCTGTTCTGTTTAGATAGAAACCTCTGTGGCATTAACCAAAGAAAAGCAGCCTTTCAGAACTGAATGTATGTCCCAAAGGTGCTTTCCTCTTTTGTCCTCAGCTTTTAGAACCTTTCCCTCATACCACTCCCTCTGTGTCACCCTCCAGTAACCATCTGCTCTTACACAAGAGGCCACACAGACACTGGCCCACACACCAGTCAGTGCACATGATCCAACTTCTAACAGCAAGGCAAAATGCTAAAGCCTGGAGCAGGGGCAGAAGAGGAACATGGATCCCTTATTTGTTAAATAATACATACTTCACAGGATTGTAGTGAAGGGGAGGAAAATTCATGTCCATGAAGTGCTTAAAGATTGGTCAACATAAAGGTAAACACCTAATAACTACTCATTATTATTATTACTTTCCTCAAAATATTTTCTCTCATCTCTCAGCATCATAAAGTCAGTCTTATGTAGACTCCATGGCTGGGACCTGAAAACAATTCAGACATACTGTCTTTTCCCCTCAAGCAAAAGGAGGAATTGTTGTTCTAAAATATCAGGATAGTACATATCACTTAACCATATAATTGCCAAATCTATGCTTTACTTTTAGTCAATTAGAAAGCATTTAAAAATTATATATACATATGTATACACATATAAACAATGTACAAAAACTCATACATTTGTATATACATACCTTCTATAGCACTTTGCTTATCTGTTCTCTCCTGTAATTTTCTCTATAATCCTGTGGGGTATGTTATATATTATCCTATATCATAAATAAAAGAAAAGTGACCTGCCTTGATTAAAGGCCTTACAGTTGATTAAGGATAGGACTGAAGTGTGCCAGTCCTTTCCAAAAACCCCTTTCCAGTTTTTCATCCTCTGAACTGCTGTGGAATGATGGCTGTGGAAGGGAAATGTGCTAAAATTTGGTGAGCAAAGTTTTATCTGAAAGGTAATCAGAGGAGATAAGTATTTGGAAGCAGCATGGCTGAAATCCAGTTAAAAGTTAAAGTCCTCTTGGGCAATTTCTCTTTAATTGGCAGTAGAAATTGCTGTCAGTGCCCTGTCTAGCCTCTTTGCAAACAGCAGGGATGCTCGCAAGCGCTCCCGTTGGATGTTTCCTCAGGGAGCAGTGATTGCTTTGGCTGGATTCTGCTGTAGTGGTTTTTCTGGCAGTGAAGAGCCTGTAGTCAGACAACTGTTTTTTAATAACCACCTCAGTCTTTTGGCACCTAATTCCCTGGCACTGTCTAGGGAAGCTACTTCATGTTACTTGTCAAGTCAACCTGCTTGTCTAATTTTGCAGGGAAATCTGATACCATCCTTCAAATCTCCCACTAAACGGGATCCAGTGGATGCCCTGCAAAGTGCTCAAAGAGGGTGTGATTATCTTTGACCAGCCAAAAGTACAAAGAGATTTTTAAAAATGGCCTGGGGTTTTCGGAGCTTTTCTATTTTGTGGTTCCATGGTATTTGAATGAGGTCCTTAGTTAGTGACTTCAGGAAACACTTGGATGCTCAGACTGTCTACTCAGTCTTCTTGAACCTTACATGGACTGGTTTCATCCTGTTTCAGAGTCCATAGTACCGTATTTTCCTCTCCACTTCCTGTGCAGGGCTTCCTTTGGTTTGTGGGCTGTGCACTTCTTCCTTTGAGGGGTATACAGAGCAGAAGGTAAAACAGACTTTTTGTTGCTTCTCCTGCCTACTTGTTTTCCAATCCTAATCTCAGGTTTTCTTTCCTTGTTTTTAAACCTGAATTAACTTTTTTCCAATTTGTCTATATCTTTCTCTTTGAATTCATTCAATTAGCAAGAGTTAGGCTCCTTTTCTAAATCTTTGACTTTATAGTACTTGATTCTTAAAGAGTTATGCTTATAAGACAAATAAAATTGTTAAATTGGTATTGATTTGATAACTTCACAAACCCCAGATAACTCGACACTTTGTAGGTTTTTGAGAAAGGGCTTGCTTAAAATCTATGCTAATCTGCATGAATTTCTTGAATCTCCTTTAAAGGCAGTTACATATATTGTCTCTTAAAATTAATTCTCTGAATTTACAGTCGGCAGCCTCCTACTGGGACTTTGGAGGGCTAGTAAATCATAGAGATTAGACCTTCACATGGCAAGCATAAGATCTCCATCTAGGTAAATATTCCTGAAAAGACCCTAATTCCTAAGGTCTTGGGTTTGATTCCCAGCATCATACAAAACCAAAGTATACCACTGAAACTAAAACAAAAAAGAAGACTACATTTCAAGGAAGGTTGGAGATTTTTGTGGAGACTCATAAAATCCTTCCTTTAGATCAGTTGCCATGGTGAAGTTTTTCCTAGATTACATTATACTTACATTAACACATCCCAGGGATTTTCCTTCCAGCTTGCCTGTATCACTGCCCATCAAATCACTCATTACAGTGGAATCTAATGTGTGCCCTGAAAAGTGCTCAAGGAAGAGTCCAATCATCTCTGACCAGCAAAAAAGCAGAGAGACTTCAAAAAATATTGCTCATGTAAACAATTAGTTGCAAAAAACTGTTCTAAATACAACTGGCAAGATTTCCAAGCTGAAAGTTCTGTGTTAAAACTTTTGTTTGAAAGAATTCGTAAATAAATTTTAAAGGAAACACATATGAACAAAATAAAACTTAAAGTGGCCCAAAACAAAAGCCATAATTTGTCATTTGATGCTCAGTCTTTGTGAGGGTTTGACTTGTGAGTGTGTGACTTGTGAGAGTTGACTCCTCATTTGACTTGCCCCAATTGCCATTAACTGAGGACAGATCACTTAAAAGTACATTAATTTGATTATTTACGTGGAGAATTAGTTCTATAATTCACTGAAAGCCTCAGCCTAAAATAAATTTCTTTAGCTTCTGGGCAGCACTAATTAAAATGTGATTAGTGAAATGGCCATCCTAAACCTTGGTTTACCTCAACCCATACTACCATAGATATCTGAGGTAAATACAATTCTTATCTAATGGTATTCTACAGAATAATGTATTAGTTGAAAATTTATTATGTTCATTTTTGTATTCCCAAGTTTATTTTTTTGTTCACTTGCATATCTTCAGAATAAATCTGTTGTTTTTAAGGATCATCTCTGTTTTTAGAAATAAATTTTAAAAAGTTGTTTAAAATATTATTTATTAGGATAGATAAGTCAGCTGACTGTATCAGTTGCTGTTGGGACATTTTCCCTAAATTAGTTAAGATTTTATGAAGTAGTTCTTGACAGTTCACTAGTTGTGGTTTGTAAATGATGACTGTGGTCTTCACCACATGGTAGGAGACCCTGGTGGTCAGCTAAAAGACAGCACCTATTCTTATTTCTGTCTCTCTTATTAACTTATATTGTGATCTTAATTGAAAGTCTCTCTCACTAAAAAATTCAAATTTTAATAGTTTCTCCCAAGTGAGAAATAAAGTTATAATCATTTTATTTCCTTTTCTAGTACTCTTGAAATTATTTAGGTTGACCTGGAGGCTTCCTGAGGGCATGAACTATGACATACTCTGTGACTCAGTCCCTGTTTTATCCACAGAATCCTTCACATTCCCTAGAACAGAGTAACTACTCAGTGAATGCAGTGACTGAATCAATGAATAAATGAATGAGTGGAAAGATAGAAACAGGCTCATTTATTGGGGCTGTGTATTTTCAGGGTAATGTAGTATTTTAAAAAGAACAGTGGTTACTGACAAATGGATCAAGAAAATGTGGTATCTATACACAATGGAATTTTATGCAGCTTTGAAGAAGAACGAAATGTTATCATTCGCTGGTAAATGGATGGAATTGGAGAACATCATTCTCAGTGATTTTTGGCCCAAAAGACCAAAAATCGTATGTTCTCCCTCATATGTGGACATTAGATCAAGGGCAAAGACAACAAGGTGATTGGACTCTGATCACAAGATAAAAGTGAGAGCACACAAGGGAGGGGTGAGGATAGGTAAGACACCTAAAAAATTAGCTAGCATTTGTTGCCCTCAATGCAGAGAAACAAAAGCAGATACCTTAAAAGCAACTGAGGCCAATAGGAGAAGGGGACCAGGAACTAGAGAAAATGTTAGCTCAAGAAGAATTAACCTAGAAGGTAACACACATGCACAGGAAATTAATGTGAGTCAACTCCCTGTATAGTTATCCTTATCTCAACCAGCAAAAACCCTTGTTCCTTCCTATTATTGCTTATACTCTCTCGCTCTTCAACAAAATTAGAGATAAGGGCAAAATAGCTTCTGCCAGGTATTGAGGGGGTTTGAGGGAGCAGGGTGGATGGTAAGGGAGGGGGAGGGGGGAAAATGACCCAAGCATTGTATGCACATATGAATAAAAAAAAAGAGCAGTGGTAACACACTTTTGAAAGAGGATGGAAGACAATATATTTAACACTTCTCAGAAGAAGGAATTCAGCTTCTATAATTTTATCTAGGTTTTTGACTGCAGAAGCATTGAGAATTCTCTATGGCTGAATACAGGTGAATCTATAAGGCAAGTTGAAGGACCAGGCTGTCCTTGTGGACATCAGTATTCCCACAGAGCCCCTTCCATGAGGAAAAGTATGGACTTGATGTCTTTTCATTGGAACCTCTAGAATTTGGCTGACAGCCTGGTTGGTCCCAGGATGTTAGTCAACCTACAAATCCCACATTTGTTTATTCTGTCCAGAACAAATGAATGCTGCCATTCTCCTATCCTCTTTTTTGGAGAATGCTTTGCGAATCTCAATTGAAAGTTCTGTCACACAGAATGAAGTGGCTAATCTTTTTTTTTTTTTTGGTGGGGGAATTCTCCCCTCTCAGGTTCTTATATTGGCAAGTAAATCTATAAATCACAAATTCCCATTCTGTCATGTTCCCTCATGCTGCCCTTTTATTCTGATGGGTCCAACCATACCTTGTAGAGTGTGACTGAATCGGTGCCACCATCAGGAAAAAGAGGATAGTGGTAGAGTGCCTGCCTAGCAACCATGGGACCCTGTGTTCAAACCCTAGTACTGCCAAAAAACATAAAATGGAGGATACTGGAGTTTTTAGTTTTATGAGAAAATGTTGGCTGTAATGGGAGATGAGGTTGATTATTTATACTTTTGTAGTCATTTACTGTGCAGTCATTACTTTGCTGTCTCCAAAATTCTCTAGTTCTGAGTATATGGGTCAAAAAGTGCAGGAAGTAAGAATATTAACATAAAACAACCAATTTGAATGATCACACAACTAACATGTAGTAGATCTGGGAAAAAAAGCAGAATGTGTGTTATTTACTAGTAGGCTACATGCCTATCCACAAATATATATAGACTTGAGCTTTTTAGCAAACATTTGAGAATCTATGTTTTTGAATTCCATTGACCATGAAAGAGTGATTAGTTTTGGAAGATAATTGTGATGTAATGTAGTCACAACTAATGTAGTGTGAGACAGAAGAAAGGATAAAGCAAGTCTTAAAACTTAACTTTTTTTTTTGCCATAAATTCTAGCCATTTTTATAGCATGTTGTACATAGCAGGTTGGCAAAAACTCTTGGTAATTGTCAGGCCTGTGGAAATTTATTTGTATCACTGATAATCTGTTTTCCTCTCTCTTTTTTCCCTCTTCTTCCAGAGAAGAGCTATCTTCCAGTCAGCTTTTGCCACTGTCCTTCTCCCCAGTATAAGAAAATGCAAGTATGTGCTCGTGTTTGATGAAAGAATATTCAAGAATTTTTCTATTAACCTAACTTTTGTGGAAGTATAGTAGTATGAAGAATACCAAGAAGAAACAGACAACACATATTCCCTTTCGATTTGATCACTCTTGTTCCTTAGGATCTTCCTGGTGTCTTGTAGAGTGTCATGAACTAATCGTCTCAGCCCCCAAAGGAAAAACCAAGGATTTTTATTGAATATGTACACAACAGAAGAGGAGATAGTATAGTATAAAAGCACAGGATTTGGAATCAGGCAGCACTGCATTTGAAAAGAAAATTAACCCATGATCAGCTATGTGCCTGAGATGTTACTGACCTCCTTCAAGGCTCAGGTTCCTAATAAGTATAACAGAAATAATAATCATAGCATCGACTATTATTTATATATACATACTATTTTCGGGTGATGAAAAATTGTTGTGTACTATCTCCTTTAATGCCCAGAATTTTATCGCTTGTTGTTAATAAATGAAAAAAACAGACTTAAGCAGGGCAGTTAAGTGTCTTCCCCAAGGACTCACAGCTACTATGTGATGGACTGGAATGTGAAGCCACAATTTGATGCCAGGGTACATACATTTATCTACAAATCTGGACCACACAGGGCACACAGGAGGTGCTCAGTAAGTTGTAGCTATTAGTAAGCCAGACATTATAAATAATCATTAGAAGTAGTTTAAAAGTCACAAATGACTTTGGAGGACTTGTCACAATATTAACAGCTACATCAATTATAAACCTACTTTGTGCCAGATATTTCATCTTATAGTAATTCATTGAATGATTATTAAAAAGAGTTATTATCTTTTTCTAATTGAGAAAAACCAAGGCTCAAAAAGGCTAAGAAGTTGTTTAGGATTACATAAATATCAAGTGATTAAGCTGAGAATCAAATCCAGGTCTGTCCTTCTTGAAAGCCCTGCTCTTTTTGCTCTGCTGCCTGACTTCATTTTTAATGATTAAACTGACTTCTAACCCAAGGCTTGGATTAGGACAGCCTAAATTAGTCATTAGCTTGGGACATATTCAGCCAAGGCTTGTGACAGGAGCTTTGCCTACATTACTGTTTTCTCCCATAGTCTTTAAAAAGGAGATGACTATAAAAACTTTGTTTCCCGGGAAAGATCACTCCCACTATTTTTCTATAGAGGACCAGAAAAATAGGTAAATAAGTCCTGGAGTTTCGTGCAGATGATCCCATGTGCTGACAAACAGAAATCTAAAGTGATCAAAGAAGTATACTTTGAAGATATTTTTCCAGCCTTGAGAATTACATTTTTGGATTTGATTCAGTGAAAATCTTTACTGGGCACTTATTGCATGCCAGACACTATTATATTATGAAGGATTGGGGCCTACAATACAGCACAGTTGGGATGTACAAAGGATGAAGAAAGAATACATACAAAGAAGAATAAAATTGATATATAATGGGCTGTCAGATATTATATAAGAAGCAAGCATTTTTTGTTAGTGGAGTCAGGAAATGTGTTACCAAATTGATGACATTCTTGCTGGATCTTGAAGGGTAGATAGGTTATGACAGATGAGGAGGCATTCCAAGCAAAAGAATAATAGTAGCCACAGCATAGTGGTGAGAACGTGGAGGGGAACTGTGAATATTGCTAGTTAGAGTAGAGGGAGGAAGACAAAGGATGGCTGAGTTCATGTGGTTAGTTGTGAGCCACATGGACATAGTGGCCATTCCTGCCTTCTTGAACCACTGCTGTTCTAGAGTCCCCTCTGCCCCCTGGGTCTTTGCCAATCTTACTGGTCACAGTTTCTCAGTCTTCTTTCCTGTCTCATCTTTCTTGGCTTGAACTCTACATGTCCAATGACATCAATATCAGTTTCTTTTTAGTTTTCTTCTCCTAAGCTACTATCTATTAAATACTATTAAATATCACATACATCCCAGTAACCCCTGAAACTCCAGACTGCATACCAAAGTGTCTACTCAGTGTTTTCACTTCCATGTCTAAATTGCAATGTCCAAATTAGAACTCTTGATTCTTTGCTTTCCCCCTTTGCTGGAAATTCTGCTTTTCCTCCAGTCCTCCCCATCTTAGTTAATGGGCTTGCCAGCCACTTAGCTGCTTAGGTCTCCCAAACTAGGAGCTACTCTAGATTTAGCCATTTTTCTCCTCTTGCTAAATAATACATTATTTTGAATTCACTTCTATCAAGTCTTAAACATATGACTGCTCTTTTTGTTATAAGTTAGCAATTAATATTTTCTCCAAATATACATGGATTATTTTTTGATAAAATAAATATTAAGTTAAAAAGATTAATTTTACAGAGATGTCTCTTGATTCCTTTCCATAAATTAATTTATACATTTTCCAGAAGAGCCATGTATTCTGCAGTCTGTATGTTAGAATTTTTTTCTCCCATTTTTCAAAAGAGCCTTCACATTCTCTTGTCATACAGACACAAGTGCAATACATTATTTATACAGGTACCTGTTCTTATGTATCTGTTATATATATATATATATATATAGTGAAAATAACAATAATGATTGTTATCTTTCAAAGTTAATTTTAGTCAAAATTAACTTAAAATATTGGGCCACTGAATAGAAGATGCAGTATTTAGTGCAAAGAATATTTTAGCTGGCCATACTCAGGAAGACATAAAGATATAGTTCTAGAAAGATGATTTAGCATCCACAATAAATCCCACTTATATCATTTCTCCAGAGACTGCAAGATTTATTATTATGTGATTGCTATGTAAGTTTCAAGGCAAATTCATTTTTTAGGGGGGGGTGTTGAAAACTTGCCATTCATTTATTTTTTTTTCCTTTTTATATTCATTTCTTCTCAGTCCTTCTAATGAACACCCTCAATAACATCAGAAGAATAAAGAGAAACTAGAAGTCATGTGTGGCAGCATACCTGCAATGCAACACTTGGGAGATTGAGGTATGAGAGTTGCTAGTTTGAAGCCAGTCTGGGCTATATAAGAAGACTCTGTTGGGAGATAGAGAGGGAGAAAGAGAGGAGGGATCAAAGAAGAGTAAGGAGAGAAAGGAGAGAGAGAGAGAGAATAAAACAAACACAAATGGAATTATTAGAGCCATTTTCCAGTAGAAGGACATTAGTTTGTAGCTGTGACTGCTCTTTATTTCCTTCTGAATTCTACTATGAGGGTACTACATAAGCCAAAATGTAAACAGAAAGAGGTTGAATCAGTTAAGATAAGTCAGGTTATGCTGTGGCAATAAACCACCTCAAAATCTCAGTGGGTTAAAATACAAAGAATGATTCTCACTCATGACACATGTCCATCTGTGGTCTGTATGGGGTCCTGCTCACTGAAATCATTTAGGTACTCAGGCTACTGGAGCAACCTCCTTTTGGTCACAATTCTGTAAGGTTCAAAAACAAAGCCTTGGAGAGTTTTCAAATTAATGTCTGCTCTAGAAGTGAAATACACTTTTCTTACAACTGGCTTGTCAGAGCCAGACACATGCCCTCCTCTCCTCTGCCAAACCAGGGTTGGGGGAACTGAAATATTTGGCAAGCAGCACCAATGACCATCACAGATACAGACTCTCTGGAACTCTTTCCAAGGCTTCACAATGCTGGAACATAGGGAACAACAATTCACATATCTAAAGACATCCTTTCCTTTACTAAACCAAAAGGGAGAACAATAAAAAATGAATTCAGTTTTCTTTCATTTTATACTTTAAATCTGAGAAGTAATTCTGTACTTATAAGGAAGTGAGGGCTGAGCATCATGAGTGAAAAAAATTTTTTTAAAAAAGTATATAATCAAGCCTATTTGCCACAAACATGAACTTTAAAAAAATATATACGTGGAATTATATTTAAGATGCATAATCAAGCCTGTTAGCTACAAATATTTATCTCTTAATAGCATCTATCATGAGATAAAGTGTAGTCCTGTTTATAGGAGGAATATGGAAAGGTAGGAAACCCAAAATTTGAAAGTGGTTGATGTGCCAACTGTAGAGGAGCTTATAAAGTAATCTGAAACTGACAGAGGTCACCATGGGAAGGTGACTGGGAAGCAGTGAAGAGGTCTGGTAGAGATGAACCAATTCGGGTTGTAATACATTTGTGCGTGGAAGCAATGCTAGAAATCTCTCTGTGTAGTTATCTTTATCTCAAGCTAGCAAAAACACTGTGTCTTTCTTATTATCGCTTATGTCTTCTCTTCAACAAAGTTGGAGAAGAGGGCAGAACAGGTTCCGCCTGGAAGTGAGGGGGCTGAGGAGAGGGAGAGGTGGGGGGCAGAGGGAAAGATGGCCCAAACAATGTATACACATATGAATAAACAATTAAAAAAGAGCAGTCCTGTGGTAAAAGAGTACTTTATTTGGAAACAAGACTTAAGAATTGTATAATGATTGTTTTGTATTGTATTTAAATATTAGATGTTTATCCATTTCAACCTGATAAGGTTTGTGACCATAGCTATTTCCCTTGCTGATGCCTCATTTTTCTCTTCTGAAAAAGGGGAAAATAGTAGCACCTACTTTTCCTATTGTTGGGAAGATTGAATTTGTTCATATATGTAAAATAATTAGTCTTGTGCTAACATTTAATAAGTGTTCAAAATAATTAGCTATTATTATTATCCTCATTATTATGATCCTATCTTACATGCTTATCACTTAAGCAAAAGCATTACAAAGAACTCATTAATTAAATAAAGAGGATTTCTTCACTAGGGAATGAACTTCTGAAGAGTTCTTTGAAACACTTATCACATGTCCCAAATGACACAGGCCTGTGAAGGGATGTCTAAGTAGGCCTGATATTTCTGTATCTCTTCTCTTTCTCAGTCTTTCAGCTCATTCAGCTGCTGTTTCTATCATCCTCGGACAATAAAAATGCACAAGTCCCTATTAGCATAGTGAATGAGTTTGTTCAGTTGACAAAAAGATGTTTTCTGATTTTTTTTCATAGCAGTTGTGTTTATTGTAGCAAACAAGTGTGAATAATCAATCAAAACATTTTTCCTTTTTTTTGAAGTTAGATGTTTTCAAAGATTAAAAGCATCACATTTTTGAAAAGGATGTCTTTACTGAATACAGATCTCTAATTCCAACACCTCATTTCTGGACACAGCTTGTCTTGGAGTTTTGGTTTGTGATCTATCTGAAGTAAATTTGAGTTGGCATCATGTTTGGGTCTGCCTTTGCTGAAACCTTTTATTCTCTCTTCTTTTAGACCTGGGTTTGTGGGGTTGTATCACTCATGACTTGGGAGTCCTTGTTGGTGTTAGGTGAACAGAATACTTTCTGACATGGCTCTGAGCATCTTTCCCCTGTATTTTGGGCCATTCTGCACTTGGGATAGTTTTATTCATGTTTCTTGGAGATATTTTTGACTTTAGAATATCCCCCAAGTGAAGTGATAGGCTCTAATTTCAAGCAAAGTTTTTAAAGGCAAATGGGAGACTGAGCTGGTTTTGCCACCTACTAGTTGTGTGACATTGTGCAATTTCTCCATCTCTGTCTTCTTTAGTTTCCTTGTTTGAACAGGGTTGTTGTTCATTATTTGAACAAGGAAAAGGGATTGGACTTGTGGGAAGATGAGGAGATAATATTGGTAGACTTTGTTGATGAATTGGGTGAGACGGAGGAAGGCAAGGATGACTACCAGGTTTTTTTTTTTTTGTCTCAGGCATCTGGGTGGTGATGCCGTTTATTGAGGGGAGGTAAGAGAAATGCACGGTGTGTGTGTGTGTGTGTGTGTGTGTGTGTGTGTGTGTGTTTGAGAGAGAGAGAGAGAGAGGGAGGGAGAGAGAGAGAGAGAAGGCAAAGATAGAATGAGAAAGTTCAGTTTGGGACATTTGGTTTGGACATGTAGTTTTGGAAGGTGTGGCAATGCTGAGTTAAAGTTTTAATGGCATTGAGGAGAGAGGTCTAGATTGGTAATAAAAATTCTGAAGTACTTTGCATAAATGGGGCAGCTTAATGTATATAAGTGGATGAGATATGCCTCTGAAATCAAGGAGAACAAAGGGGAGAGTGAGCCCAAAAAACACCTCTACTTAATGGTCTGAGAGGAGATGGAGACTTCTGCAAAAAAGTTCACTTTTATGATGCTGCATGCCTCTGATTTTTCATCTTACCCCCTGGGATATCATTTTTTTTCTAATGAAGAAGAAATTACATAATCTGCTTAAAATAAGAGGGAAATGCTTGGTAGAGCTCATCAAGAATTACACATATGTTTAAAAAACTTATTTAAGAGAATAGAGAATAGAGCTGGTCAAATAAAAAGACTGAGGAGACTAATTGAAGTTCTGAGATCAGACACCATGTGTTTGTTGTGATAATAATCTGAATCGCTATGACAATTTACTCAGGAGTGTTCAGCTTTCTAGGTGCCAAAATAGAATTGATTCTATTATGAGAGTTTGCCAGGTGAGTGCTATATGTAGAGAGACAAGAATGGATTTGAAGGTGCTGGTGAATAAATAGTTCAGATGGCCAACTACATGTAGTCTGTTGCGGGAAAAGCTTGATGGACTTAAGAACATGATGACTCAAGATTTGGAGGGCTCCATGAGTTTGAAGAATAGGTATGTTGAAGCAAGGGTCCTGAGAGCACTGCTGGAAAGGCAGGTGAGTTAGAGAATGGAATTTCTGCCTTTATGATTTTGTGTGTGGAACAATGGTAATAAAAAACTTCAGGATGTATTTCTGACATTGTTGAGGAGTATAAATTGGGTAGAGGTGAGATTAGTTACTATGTATTTAGGTCAAGGAATACTAGATGTTGTGGGGTGGATTGTCCACAAAAGCACTAGAATTTTCTAGGATGAAGGCAAAAATTGGGGTTGAGAATAGAAGAGAACTGTTATGTCAGGAAGGATGTGGTCAGGAGGTCAATAGGTGATAAAAACACAGATATGTACACAATGTTGTAATCAGGTGGCATTAGTATCAAGGTGGAATTCCATAGTGGCACTAAGGAACTAATAAATTGTTATCCCTACCTTTAGTTCTATTGTTGGTGAAATACATAGCATCATGTAGGGGAGAATGTATTGAATCCATGGGGTGCATTTCTCTTATTTTAAGGATGAAAGATACCAGAAGGTGTAGTGTTTGAAGAGAAGAGAAGCTAAAGAGAGGATGGACAGCAGAAAGTGGCTAAGAGCAGGGCAAGTAAATTGACTTTCTTTTTTCAAATGAGGATTATTTGAATGGAAGCCTTAATTGGAATTAGTTGACTACATATATTCCAAAGATGAAGTGAGTCATTTGTTGACAAAGATGTCTGAGGGTCTGAGGTGGGATTCTGTCTTGCCATGTGTAGGTGGGCTCTCCTTGTGTTGGGACTGGGGCCATGAAGAATCTGGCCATGAGCCTCTCCTGTGTGCAGAATCATGGGACCAGGCCTTTTCTCCCTGGTTCTACAATGTACTGAGTGACCACATGCAGGGTTGTTTTCATTTCACATCTCATTTCTAGTCTTATGACAAACCTGAAAGGTGGGTATGTCAATATGATAAAATGTTTGCTTTATTTTCATCTTTGGAGTTGTGACAAAGTCCTTATGGGAAAACACTTTAACAACTGTAAATCACTGTATATATGCTAAATTGTATTGTTACCCATAACTCTGATGTATTTTTCTTTGTGTTCTTCAGTGTATCTGTAACACATTCCCTTGGAGAATTAGGGCTTCCCTTTAACAAAGTGAAGACTGGCACCTGGACAGATTCTGTTGTGATTATGCCATCTGTATGTGGACTGGCATCTTTCCCTGGAGTTTGAGCACTTCCCTCAGCAACTTCCATGACCAGAAGCTTTATCTCTGGGTCTTTCCATTACAAAACCCAGCCTCCCATCCAGGCCACCCACCAGGTTCCTTTTTTCAGTCTTAAGGATGCCTCTAGCTGCTGAAGTTCAAACTGAGCTGACGGAAGTGCCCTGAGCTATTTACCAATGTGGTCTAGTTTTCCAGGTTTCCTTTGATGATTCAACAAGAAGGTATCCACTAGACTTTGAAAATTGTAATTTTACCATACCCAAAGTCTTTTAGACTTTCCTGAAGAGAGACAGATATGATTCAAGGAAGGAATAGAAATTCCTTTATTAATACTCCCTACTTCCTTTGAAATTTAATAGATTGTGCTTGAGTTTTCAGATGTTAGATTTTCTTGGAAGGGGAAAGGAAACTTCTGTGAATGGACTAGAGCTATTTCTTTCTTTGTTTCTTTGTTTATTTCTTTTTCTTCCTTCCTTCTCTCTCTCTCTCTCTCTCTCTCTCTCTCTCTCTCTCTCTCTCTCTCTCTCTCCCTCCATCTTTATTTTTTTTTTCCAGTGGTTCCCAAGTAACTTTACTAACTTCATTCTAACATCAGTGATTTTTTTTTTCCTTTCATGGCTTGGGATATGGAGACTTTTCTGTAGAAACCATATTTTTCTGAGTAGTTGGGTATATACCATCTTAATTGTCCAGCTGAGTATAATATACCTTGTCAGCTATTAAGATGTAGCCACATTATTTTTAGTAAAATGTGAAGAAAAAGCTTATGCTGTATGTCCTCCTTACTCACTTGATTTGCAACATTCTGTGATGCATTGTCCTTCTGTTCAGTGTTTGTATTCCCTGCGTCTTCATTGTAAGCATAAGGGATGCTTTTGGCTTCAGGTAGAAACTGTGCCCCAGAAGCATGCCCTGAGCATCATTCTTTGAGGCTTTAAATGCTTCCCTACAAGGCTGCTACCCCCATTGCTTTCTTCCCTTCAATGACTTATATTGAACTTCTGCAGCACTCTGACTTTATCTAGTTGAATCACCCTCCTGCTTCCTTTACATGTCTAGAATAAGTATCAGTGGGTCATGAAGACCTGACACCTACTAGGTAAACATTCATTTGTTTAAAATTTTTGTTCATTGTACATTTTTTGCCTCAATAGTACTACTTGGCTGGCTTGAGACTTTTCAAAATCCTGTGTTTGTCCTTTATCATGTCACTTCAAACTCCATGGGGCATCCTTATGAAAAAACAGAGATTTGAAGGAGAGGAGTTTTGTTATAGCCTTCCTCTCCAGACCCAGATTCTGTTAGAAAAATCCCAATGATTTGCATGTGGTAATGCACACCTGTAATTCTAGCACTTGGGAGGCTGAGGGAGGCAGATTGTGAATTTGAGGTCAGCCTGAGCTACATACTTAGGAAGTTCCATGGCAGCTTTGACTACATAGCAAGATCCTCTTCTAAAAAATTTCCCAAAATAAACATTTTAATCACCCTCCTTTTCTTTGTGCTGGTCAGTGAAAACTTAAAGTTTAACTGTTATTTGCAGAACTGCACAGCCTCTAATATTTAAACGGAGACTAGTATAGTTTTTTTCTTGCCATAACTAAACAGACTTAAAATGCTTTATGTTTTAGTCAGGAGACTGGACTTAATCATTGCCATCTCAGGACATGGTGCTATTGCCAAGATGGTGTGGTCAGAATGAGGGTGGGATGTCAAATAAATGAAACTTCATGGAACATGAGCAGGAATGAGTCATGTAGGCAACTATCTTGGATTCCCTTTCCTAACTCAGCACCAAAATGTGTTATCATGGCTACAGAATGCTGATTTCAAAGGAAAACAAAAAGGATGAACACATACACACTCACAGCTGTGTATCTAGGAAGGATGCAGAGAGCTGAGGACTGGAAGTCAGGATAAACCATTCTTATTAAAGTACATGGACTATAGTGATTAGCATAGTGCTAGCCACATAGCTGTGCCAGCTATAAGTGTTGATTAAATTATTTTTTACAGAATTTAGTGATGTACAAAGCAAAGAGTCCAAAATGTTAAGAAGTAGGACTTTATATTCCATATTCAGCTATGAAACACAAATCTGAAAGCAGACATTAGGGTTCAGGTGAAGAAGGTAAAAAGAATCAATGGAATTGGCAAAATGTTCAGGCACTTTTCTTTCCAATTTGTTTTTCTCTCAACCTCTTTTCATATTTTTGGAATCCAAATACTCCTCTATTTCATCAACCTTTTGTTTTTTTGACTCAAGTAAAGCAACTATAATTAGTTGAGCAGGAACCTTGACTAACTGGTCTCCGTAGACCCCAAGCATCATAGTCCAGTGCTTGACACATAAGAGGGGCTTAGTATATATTTAACTATTAACCTTCTCTTTGATTCTTCTTACTTTTACAGATTTCTCCTTTCTCTATCTGTATAAGCAGAAGGAAATCTTTTTTATTCATTCTCCCCAAGTTTAATCAGACTACTTCGTGCTTCTACTTCCTTGTTCACAACAGTAAGCAAGAGGGAAAGGGTTCTGGACCTCACAGACTTTATCAATCAGGGAAGGCAAACATTGACAAATAACTTCTGATATTATAAGGAAAAAAATTATGATGCTAGGGAGTATAACTAATCCAGGAGACAATATAACCAACCCTGGAGAGTTGTCAGTGGAAGGAAAAATAAGATTTGACTAGGGAAGTTGGGGGATCAGAGAAGCAGTGGGAGAAAGCTATCCCAAGCATTTGGGACAATATATACTCTGATGGTTAACCTTGATTGTCAACTTGATTGGATTGAGAGATGTGTAGGGGATTACTAAAGCACATTTCTGGGTGTGTCTGTGAGAACAGTTCCAGAGACATTGGCATGTGGGACGGGATCTGAGGGGGGAAAACTTGCCCTTATTTTTGGTGGAACTGTCCAAAAGGCTGGAAGCTTGGAAGAGAAAAAAAATGGAAGAAGGAGGAACTCAGCCAGTATGTGAAACCTCGATTTTTTCTGAATAGGTGTATCTATTGCTGCTGCCATTGTCTTTGGACAGTAGACTCTAGTTAGTCAGCTTTCTAAACATGGACTCACACCAGTGACTTTACAGGGAGCTTCCAGGCCTTCAGCCTTGGCCTGGAGCTGCATCATTGCTCCCTCTTGTTCTAAGGCCTCTATCTTCTCAGACCAAGCAACTACTGGTTTCTCTGACTCTCTAGCATGTTGTTGGCCATTTTGAGACTATCCAGATTCCGATTGTGTAAAGCAATCTAATACATCTCTCTCCATTCCTCTAGAGAACCCTGACTAGTACATGTACCAAGCCCAGGTGTGAGAGAAACATGATTCATGAAGGAATCCAAAAAGTGGTTTCCATAGCAGGAACGTAAGGGTGTTGCTACTCTTCAGAGACCTGTGTTGAACCCTTTTCCAGTGGCGTAATGTGTGGTCTGTTACTGGTTTTGTACCGCTGATAACATCAGTATTGCAATCCTGAATGAGCTCTTTCAGTAAACATGGACACATGCTTTCTGAATTTGTTTTCTCAAGTCATGGACAGTGAAACAAAACATCAAAAGTGTGGGTAGTGTATTGGTCAAATATTCATTACCATAACAAAGTACCTGCAGATGGGTAATTGCATAAAAAAAGTTATTTACTTTGACTTATGGTTCTGGAAGTCCAAGGTCAGGGGGCTACCTCTAGTAATGACCTTCTTGCTGGAAGAGTCCCAGAGTGGTTCAAGGCATCACAGAGCAAGAAGACAAGGGAGTGTGCATGAGTGTGTATATACTCTAGTCTTTCTCCCTCTTCTTATAAAGCCATCAGAATTCAATCATGAGGGCTCCACCCTGATTATCTTATTTAATCATCTTCCAAAGGCCCCACCTCTAAACTTCATATTCAGATTATTTCCACCCTCTTAATATGTCACAATGGAAATTAAATTTTAGCACATGGACCCTGAGGATACACTCAAACCATTTCCAAACCACAGCAGAGTTAAATTGGTCTTAAACAAGACTGGCAGTGAACTGGTGGCCAAATTATTAAATAGACTCTAATAAATAGCAGCCATATCCAAGTGTGCAGCACAGCCTAACAGAGTTCCTGGGCTATAGTGAATACTCCAGGGACCCATGCCTTGGGGGCGCTTCCTTGCTGGCAGCTGTATATGCCATCAGATGCTCATTTACATGATCCTGTAACCAAAATATGGGCAATGGCTTGTGCCTTCTCATTTCATGCTACTTTTCTTTTTTTCCCTAGGCCTTTTCAGATTTTTCTTTTAAGTTTTGTTTTCTCTGTTTAAAAATAATGCAGTGGGAGACAGACACACAAAGTGATAGCCCTATACCTGAGCTCCTGTACCACAGTACCCTAAGCAAGGTTTTCATCCTACACTACTTTTGCATAATAACATTGGCAAACCCATGAGTAATGGAGGAATGAATAGTAGGAATATTACGGTTAGATACCATATTCCTGAAGCAAGCAGAGTTTTTTGTCAAATTAACTACTAGAGTTGAGGAATATCGATTAGGGACACAAATGGTACACTCAAAAAAAACCACACGGACCAGTATTCTTGTTAGAGAACTCCTAGGACAGTGGTTCCTTGAAATATATATGATAATGAGAATATTGGGAAGCACATATCTCTTGTCCAGTTACCTCAGATTTACTGGTAATGGGTTCATATTCATTTTATGAAAGCCAAATAAACACTCTTGTCCTGACAGCGGCTATAAAGCAAGATCAATTCTACTTGGTAAAAATATAAGAATGTAAAGCCATTGATTACTGTCAGATAGTTGGAGTAAGGTATGAGAGAAAGTTGCATTATTTTTAGTTGCGCTTTAAATGAAAGCACAGTAATGTTCCAGTTAGGAGGAATTAGAGTCATTTATTGAATAACTGCTGTTTCAGATACTGTATTTGGCCCTGACGACACGAAAATAGCAAGACTTCTGCTGTCCAAATGCCAATAGTCTTTGGGAGAAGAAATGTAAACAAATATTACACAGTATTATATATAGTCCAGTCAAGGTAGGTAGGAGGATCTATATATAATGAGGGATCAATTTGACTTGAGAGAATAGCTTTAATCAGGGAAGATATCCCATGGAAAGTGATGCTTGGGTCAATGAGTCAGAATTTTCCAGCAGGTCAATGAAGGATAAGGGTACCCCAGGCAAAAGCAAGAGTGACATGTGAATTATTGAGAACTATTGAGTCTAATGAAGTTGTTGGTCTTGTCCTATGCAAGAGACTTAAATTTGGGAGGAGTAGACCTAGAGAAGCTAGCAGACTCAATGTAGAGGTGCCCAACAGACAGAATTAAGATTAGGGTCTAGTAACATGGTTCTAGCTATTGGGTTATATCATATCTGAAACATGTTGATTTCTAGGCTCTTCAGTTATAATTGGTAAGTCAGTTTGAAGTTTTTAACTAAGTAAATTTGAATTTTTTTCTGTGCAACTTAACAGATATGGCTGGCCTTTTCATTTTTTAGTGTAGGAGACTAATAACCAGAATAGCAAAATAATTTATCACCAAATGACAAGTTAAAAGTTGAGAGTAAGCAGGCATGTGTTTCCTTTCTGTAATTCCAGCATTTGGGAGGCAGACACAAGTCTCAATTACACCAGTGAGTGAGATCCTGTCTCAAAAAACCAAAAAATTGATACCAGAACCTATGTCTCTTGAATAAGAGGCCAGGTGTAAAAGTTATACAGTCTTTTTGAAAGCATCTGCATGTGAGGGCCTAAATATATAAGTATCTAGTAACCTATTTTGCAGAAACACATTGTTTGAGAATGTGAGTTTAAGAATGACATTTCTAACTGATCATGTTGCACAAAAAGCATTGAATAAAGATTCTGGAATTCTGAGTTTTTTAAATCTATTTTTACCACTTTTTCTTTGTGATCTTGGCCATTTCTCTCTGGAACTCAGATTGCTCTTCATGTGTATCTCTAAATCTTTTTCAACAATTTCTATGATTCTAAGCATAAGTATACTCAATTTTTCAATTATCCATTATGGATTTTATACATGGTTACATATTCTGAGGAAATCTTCTTTTTGAATTATTTTTGATATTATTGTTTTTAACTGCATAGACACTTAGTGAACACCAATTACGGGCTAGGTGTCACAAACATGAATAGTTATTTCTAATTAGTATTTCTTACTTATGTCTGTATTCTCCAATGCAGTTTAATATTATTGTAGCTCCAAAGCATTAAACACTGCTTTCTAGTCTAGGGAATGTGTGATTCCAGATAAGAAGAGAAGGACTAGAGACAGGGTTAGACTGTCACTACATCAGTCTGAGAGGTAATACTCTAAGTGTCCAGTAGTCAGGAGAAGGGATAGAACAAAATTCTGAGAAGTGCAAGTGGATTAGGGTGTGTGCAAAGCCACATACATGTCTAAATAGAATAGGTTTTGGATCATAAGTCTGTAGAACATCTGTAGCCTTGCTGTGATAATGTGGGTCCATTCAGAGAGGTTAATAACTTGGTAAGAATTTCCTTTACATGTCATTATATGCATTTAATTGCTTAATAGGTTCTTTTGGATAATCTTTTTGTAATGGAGCAATTAGCTTGAGTCACCAAAGTAATTTTCTAGCCTACATAAAGATCAGCCTTGGTCTATTTCTTTGTCTACATTTGAGTAGTTCTATTGCTTGAAAATGACCCTGGCACACTGTGATCTCGCTTTTGAAAAGTTTTAGGAAAGAGCAAAGATGTTATCTCTGCAGTTTATGAGAGTCAAGTTCCTCTTCCTCTTGATCATTTTTGCTGAGGTGACTCTTCAGAGACAAGTTAAACTCACTAAACCTTTGTTTTGTTACCAGTAAAATGGAAATAGTGCTATCTTTCTGTAAGGATTGCCAACAAAGTGGTAATTTAAAGCATAGCCTAAATAAATGTTATTAGATGATGTAGTCTCAGTAAAACTTATTTTGTATTGTATTTAAGTGATATATTAACACTTAATATATTAAGAAGCAAAATGATAGGAGCATATGACAGTATAACTCATAACTCATAAGATTAAGATCCTGCATGAAGATGTACTACAGAATTGCAATTTCAGTTGACCAGAAAATGAAGTGGTAAGACTTGTCTCTGGTTAATTAATATATTACTTTGGGACTTGGGGAAAACATTTAACAGCTCTAGACTTTTATTTTCTCATGGTTAAATTGGGAAAATATTCTTACCTTAATTCATAGAAACTGATAGGAGATAATCAATATGAAATTCATCATGAGAGTAGAAAACAGTGTGAAAGTTCATGCTCGTAGGGTGCAATTGGCATTAAAAGTTACAGTTGAAAGTTAAAATTATTACAGATGATTCCTTGTGTGTATAGTATAAATTGTTTTATACCTATATTTGCCACTATCACTTATAGAAACATTATTTGCTATGCTCAGTAATTTCTGTGAAACTAATACTAGTTTAATTTCATAAAGGGACCTAGTGAAATGATATTTGCCTGATATTTCAGGCAAAAGTATAAAAAGAAATAGCTGTACTATTGAAAATAGATAGCTGGTTTTAATTATTAGGAAATAATCCATTTCCTACAAAGAACTATTAATTTTTAGGGCAATAAACTCACAATTCAAAAAAGTTACTTGACCATGTGTGAAACTGTTACTTTCCTCTGCAAAATACTTCTAAAAATATTTGTGTGTCTGGACTGAGAAGGTATGCAACAATCAGCAAAAAATCCCCTAGTATTTTCACATCAAACCACATGTATTTAATATGCACCACCTCAAAGAGAAACATCACTGCCCTAGCATTATAGAGTGAGGACAGAACAGAGAGATTTCTAAGAATATATGGGTGTAACTTTCTGTTAACTGGAAGTGATTGACAGTTCTTGGAAATCTGCCCCCAAAATAACCGTTTGCAGCACACTTAGTTGTATTTGGTATAAAGAAAACTACTTGTTGACACATTTAACTACCCAAAACCTCATATTTACCTCCTTAACTGCCTAAATCCCTATGGATATATTAGACAAAAAATATCTATGTTTATTTTAATTTTGTTCTTTGAAAATCAGATTTCCTTTGGCTGTTCTTACTGTTCCTGTTTGAGAATTGGTTGAAATAAGATCCTATGGGTGAAGGTCCAACATAATTTAGATATGGAGTTACTGCACACAGTGAGGGAATTTTTAATATTTGGGGTCCTGGAATTTTAAGATCATATTTATAAAGGCAGGAGTTTTGTTTCATTTTGTGTGCATGGATAATGAGCAACTTCATTATACTGATAAAATTAGTAGTTCTGAATAAGAAAAAGGACTTAGAAGGAAAAGCCAAGCTGAACTTGTTTTATCTGCATAACTTGGCTTAAAGGGGGATTATGAATTATCCCTAAAAGGAGTGTGTGATGAAGGGTACATGGAGATGCAAAGGAGCACTTGCAAGACCCATCCAGTCACTCTGAGATGCATAATACACCATATGTAAACTTCAGATTTCATGTATTTATTTGTTTTGGCTTCCTGGTTAGATTGTTTGTGTGTGTGTGTGTGTGTGTGTGTGTGTGTGACAGGGTCTTGCTCTGTGGCCCAAGATGCCTCAGAGCATGATCCTCCTGCTGCCGCCTCCAGAGTGTTAGTACTATAGGTGTGCATCACCATGCCTGGCTTCTGGTTAAAATCTTTATCAAACCAACATTCTCAGGCTGCTGTTCATGCAGATGCCACTGTTGAGAGCTGGAAGCCGGGAGTACATTGGGCGGAGAATGAGTTTCTTGGGACCATTCTGCCTTCCTTGGACTTTATTGGGTATGCACAAGGTAGAGAAAAGGACTTTGAGTCTCAGTTGAATTAAGAAATCTACTTAAAGGTGTCCTAAGAAGGAATCCTTAGCAGTGTCTGAAAACACAAATAGGAGCTGGTCAGGAATGACATGTTCCAAGCTTGTTTTTTAGAACCATAATCCCAAATTGTGAGCTTTTGGCTCTTAATTTGGCTTGGTAAGAACTGGAAGAACCAGCCTAACTGTAACTTCATTTCTGAAACAATCTTGCAAGTATATGTTGCTTGATATTTGTCGTTTCTGCTGGAAAGAAGGAATGAGCAGAGTAATATCCCCTTTATGACCAGTCCCATCCATAGGTAAACAGCAACAGTAAAGGAGTAGGAACACCTGAGGGACCACCACTCACCTGAAATAAAGGAGCAGGAATAAGAAGCTTTCTTGTATTGAATATATTCTAGAAGTGCACCCACTTTATTGTCTGGTAATGTCTTAGAGCAGGGAACATACGCGTTTCTAAGAATGGGGCTCTGCCCAAACCACTGTAATACTTGGAAGGACAAAGGCAGAAAGCAATGATGAAATCATTCTTCTTTTTACAGTTTGTGCCTCTCTTTCTTAAATTAGGCATGTTTGTTAGGAAAATCAAGTACTGGTACCCTCAGACTGGAGCTTGTTTTTGAACATAAACAAAGAAATAAAAATAATATGCACTTTCAGAATAGCATACCCTATGAGCCACACATATAATTAAAAATTATAGCCACATTATAATGGTAAAAAGAATCAGGTAAAATAAATTTAATTAAAAAAAATAAATGTTAGTGTGTATTTTTAAGATATGAGCCATAATGTAATAAGATACGTGGATACTGTAAAATGGTTAATATAGTGAAGCAAATTAATGTATCCATCATCTCACTCATTTTTATCCTTGAGGCAAAAGCAGCAATAATGTGTTCATTTAACTAAAATACTGAATACAACACATTTATTAATTATAGTCCCATATTGCTTATTAGATCTTTAGACTTGTTCATCTTACAAATCTGCAACTTCGTGTTTTTTGACCTAAATTTCTCCATCTCTTTCCCCCACCCTGCCTGTAATTACTTTTATTCTCTATTTCTGTCAATAGAAATAGAGAAGTTGTTTTTAGATTCCACTTTTAAGTGAAATCATGCAGTATTTTCCTTTTTGTGTATGACTTATTTCATTTAGCATAATTTTAATACTATATTGCACATAAATCAATATATTTATCATTTTAACATGCAATAAGTGTAAAAATACTGAAATTATCTGCATTTTAAATTCCATGTAAATATTTGCTATCTGGGATATATTTTCCACCTGCAGCACAATTAGGACATCAAAGTGTCATTGAAGATAATTACATTTTATGACACTTGACAAAGTAGATTCATATATCCAGATTGTTCTGGATATATCTAAAGGTCTCCAATAATTACACAGAATCTCAGTTTAACATACATGGTTAAGTTAAATGAAAATAAAATTTCAGTTCCTCACTTTCATTGGTCAAGGTTCAAGTTCAAGAATTGCCACCTGAGGCTCATAGGATAGAAGAAAAAAAAAACAATCATTTTTCTTGGTCACTCTTTGCTCCTTTCCTTCTGAGATGATTACAAAGGCAGTCATTTCATAGAAAGAACATTGGGAAAAGGCACAGAAAGCTTATTCTATAGTATATGTCATCACAAGTTAGCTGTAGGTGCTTTTCTGCCCTGTAATTTCAGGAGAATGAGACTGGCATCTTTGCTCTGGTGAGTTTTGCAGAAGATGCTTTGAGGATCCTATGAAATTTTTAAATAATGGATTTCTGGGTTTTGAGTGGTCCTCAAGTAACTTGATCAATGGTTCTTAGTAGGCTTGTATGCAGACTAATTTTTCCCATGGGATAATCCTCTGTATTTTAAACCTATTTCTACCAAATCTTTACTGGGTTCAACCTCTCCAAATCCTTTGACAATACCTGCTCCTTCTACACTGTGATTTCAATTTTCATAATATGGTTCCTCTGTACTCACTATATTCCTATTTTCTCCTATCCTTCTTAGTTAAAATATCTTGAACTGATTGTGCTTAAGCTGTGATGTGACAGGTGTAAGATAGAGGAGATCAGCCATCTTTCTTGACCTACACCATGTTTCTAATAGTACAGTCTCTAGTGCTTGTATTTGCTTGCTTTCAACCTTTTCTTCAGTTTTTGGTAGCCAGTCACTTGATTTATTATCAATAACTGAAACCTCCATTTCTCTTCCTGAACATGTTTGAATAGTTTTGTTGCACTTTTTCCAAATACCTCACTTCTTTTAAAATCCTGATGTTCTGTTTGTTTCTTTACCCTGACCAACATTTAAAGGCATATTCAACAGCAGGGATAAAAGAGGCTCAAAGAATCTTAGCTGAGTGTGTCTCAAACTTCAGCAAATATCAGCTTCTCTAGAGGCTCTTGTTAAAATGCAAGTTCAGTAGCTCTGGGGGAGTGTCCAAGATTTTGCATTTCTAACAACTGTGAATTATGTATTATATACATAAATTCTCAGTGTAGCCAAGCAGTTTTCTTATAATGGATACCCCTTTTACATTTTTTTCACTATTGGTTGAATGTACATCTTCTTATTCTGCAAACCTGCTCTGAGGTCCTTTAAAAACCTAGTAAGGGTTTATTTATACAGCATTTTGACACTCTCTTCTACTTAAGGGAAGAAACTAGGTCTTATCTTTTTTAGGTTTCCCTATAATCTGGCAAAATAAGTGTGCTAATGAATGGTGCTGATTTCTACTGAATTTGTTTGGATCCACTGAGGGACTGGAAAAGACCCTAGTTGTGGAAATTTGATCAAGGAGACAGGGACAGCTTAACACTGAAGCACTTGACAAAAAAACATTTTTTCAATTGGCCTTGAAACAGATTTAATTTTTATTTTCTTCAATTTTGATTCATTCATTTTGTCAAAATTAAAAAGAAATCAATGAGCAACACAAATATTAGCAATCATTTAGTTACATTAGAGGAAGGAAGAAGTAGGGTGGGTTGGCTTCTGTGCTAGGCGAGGAAACAATTTGGGGAAAAGTGAATGTAGGTTTGTGGAAGGTTTGGAGCTTCTCAACACTGTTTATACCCTCAGGTGCCCAAGTAGAGGGAGGTGAAAAATAGGATGGAAACTCACTCCAGATTTTCTTACTCTTCTCTCGATTACGTTCCCATCCCCAGGTCTATATTCCTCTTGGATGAGCCTGTCCCAGCTCCACTGTCACAGCTGTTTTTCTCTTTGTAATCTTGTGCTCATCTAGTCTCACATTGCATTTGTCATACTTCTTTGAAAACTGACAGTTTGTCAAAGTGTCTTTCTAGTAATCCAGATACCCCACACCCAGTGCCTTTGATGTGGTTTCTGTACAGTCATATAGAGCAGCATTGCTTTATGGAAATGAATTTGACAGAATCCACTTGTTCACTAAAGCAGGGCTGACAGAAGGTGAGAAAAGCGAGGAACCCACACTTATAGTTCAGAGAGAAATCTTTTGGGGGCATCTTTTTCTCTCAGCATCTCAGAATTGGAATTGAGTGAATAACCACAGAAGGCATGAGATGAGAAGGAATCCCAGTTTGGCTGGCTCTGTGCAGTCAGATGCAGCCAACCCTGTTTGTGTATGCAAGAATTGGGTTTTCCCCAGGCTGCTGGTAATGTTGCAAGAATAGACTCTCTCCTCCCTGGCTCCCTGGAGTAAAATGGCTGCCAAGGTATTTTGGAACAGAAACTTAAAAATGTACCAACCACTGGGAGACAGTAACAAGGGTCCTTTGATATTTTCCATGTTCATTGTGATCAACCTGGCATCAATTTCCTTCTAAAATAAGGATTCTGTGATATCACAGGCTGCTGCAAGCTTGTGATTGGCTACTTTTTTTGAGGATGCATATGGAGGTGGGCTCCTATTTAGATTAGAAGTTTGTAAGGAGCAGTACTTCACAGATAAGTTCTCATGGAGCCCACCAGGGAGAAACAGAAACATACTCAACGGGAAATCTTTGACAATTAAAACTACCCCTTGCCTGTGTGGTCCTGTTTCACCTTATGACTATATGGAAATATACTGCTGAGAGGAAGTCTAGATTTCTGACAGTTATAGAGACAAAAACCTGTTAAAGCCTATTTATAAGGTAGTGAAGAAAATGATAAGGCCCTCAAAACTTCAAGGACTTTATTTAATAACTCTGATGACCACAGGTCACCAGACTCTTGGGTCATGGAATCACAGCTACATGATCAACAAAATAAGAGGGTGTGCTGAACCAAACCCAGAAATAATTCCAAACTTCACTATGACTATCCAGGAAGCTAGCACTTACTATTTTTTTAAACAAAGGTTTTCTTATATGCACATATGAAAATAATATACTGAAATCCATTAATTATGCTTAATGTGTAATTAATATATCTGATAAAAAGTTAACAAATAATTTTATATTAAGAGTGAAACTATCCACAATGAAAATAACATAACATGTCAATAAGCAGAAAAGGAAACAGAATAACCTCCATTCTTACCACCTGAAGTAAACTCCTGTTCACAATGAGGTACATGCATTTTTCTTCCTTTAGATTTGTTTCTGTACTTCAAATAAGAATATAATTATATCTGTATGGTAGATAGAATTTTGGCTCCTTTATATACTTCAGCTAATATCATAAGTCTATTTTATTTTGTTTTAAAGTTATCAGGTACATTTTGTCAAGTAAATTTTACTGTGTCTTGAGTATTTTGGATTAATTCTCCAGAACTGATTATCTGGAAGCTTCTTTACTTTTAGGTGATAAACAGAGTATAGTAGATTTGGACCAACCCCTGTGTGATAAGGCCATCAAGGACAATATTGAAACTGTAATCAGCCTAGAGTTGACACTTGAATCATTGCATCAGCATTCTTTTCAGCTCCAGCCCCACCTGCGATCAGCAGGCTCAGCTCTACTGGTCTGAACTGGAGGTCAGGTGAGGGAGAATCTTAGGGTATAAAGAAATGGGAGCTAGGACTAGGATGTAGCTCAGTGATAGAGCCTACCGTTTGGGAAGTCCTGAGTTATAACCTCCAAGACTCAGGGTGGAGGGGGAGAAATAGGATCTAGTTGTCACCTGAGCACAGAATGCAAACTCATTCAAGAGAAGCCCTGGGACAGGCCCCTGCTCAGTGAGCTGCAACTCTTGGGATTCTGTCTGCAGGCTGGCTTATTTGCTGTGTGATCTTGAGGAAGTCTCTTACCCTCCATGCTCAGTTTTCCCATCTGACACTCTGTTGTAGGGTTGTGGTGGCTATAAGAGAAAATGTAAAAGGATTAACATGACACCCAATTCACCCATGTGGCCTCATGAGATTGAGGTGAATAGTGAGCACTTAACAACAGCAATAATGTTGATGATGGTTGCTAACTTTTATTGAGTAACTTTACAGTAAATTACACCTTCCTTATAGGCAAACCTTACTGCAGGTTTCATTTTCACAGTTCTGGTCCTATTGATTTGATGGTACCAATCCCTCCCTACTGACTTGCTAGTTGTGGCATGTCTTGAGAACTGGCAATAGGTCATGACATTTTCAGCACCATCTTTATTATTCTTTTTATAGCAAGAACAGCATGACTATTTACTGAACATCTCTTTTGTGCTTGGCACACAGTGTGCTAGAAGAACGCTTTTTTTACCTCAATATCATGAGAGAATGTTATTTTCTTTTTCTATGTATCATTATCATGAGACTCACAGACATCAAATAAAATGCCCAGGATTACACATGTGGAAAGTGGCATAGCCAGAGTTGGAACTGAATCTGCATGTCCCATACTACAAAATTTGTTGAATGGAGGAATGGATGAACATATCATCATTTTGAGTTATAATGTTCAATTCTATCTGAGCTTAAGGTATTTGTCAGGTCAAGAATTATAACTTTATTTTTAGGAATGAGCATATAATTATGTATATCACATTTAAAAATTGAGCACAACACAAAACATATAAAGGGTAGTGCTTATTAACTTCATTTAGAGTTAGGACACTTGATTCTAGCTGGCAGATAGATAAGTCATACCTGGGCAGAGGACAAATCAAATCAGACCAGATATTCCCCTTCAGCTAAGGGAATAATCTTAGCAGGCCTGGGATATGAGCCAGGAGAAGAAATCTGAACTGATGGGTGCAACTTCAGGGGCTGCTTCAGGACTAGAATTATTAGAGATCCAGAATAGAGGAAGGAATTTGAAATCAAAGAGGCCTAACCATGAGATTTGCTCACTGAAAAGGAGTCTGGTAGCAGGAAGAAGGCATGAAGGATAAGAATTCTATGATTAGACTTGAATTAAAGCCTGGGTTCATATAAATAGATTTGGTGACACTTGGAAGAAGAGATTAATGAGATGGAGATAGGGAGAAATGGAGGCATGGGGTGTTCACATACAGAGTGACTTTGATATTTGAAAGAGATAGGAAGGACTGAGGTAAGGGTTCTGCAGTACAGATAGGGATGGAAAGGAAGATATGAAGTGAAGTATGGCAGGAAGGTATATGATAGTGGTGGCTCTCAAATCTTCATGAATATACAATTCTCATAAAGATTTTGTTTATTTTTTAATGCACTCACACTATGAGTCTTCTGAGTGAGACTTTCTGGGGTAGGGCACGATGTTTTAAAGAGTGCTCTGGTTGATGATGAAGTCAATAAAGCTGACTGCAATGTCAATAAACCACAGCTCTGTTGGCCTTGATTTAGGTGTTTGGGTTGGAATGTGAGAAAGAGGGAGGATTTTAGCCAGCTTTCTGAATTTTGTGACTGAGTAAATAGATACCTTTTCCTAGGAAATAAGAATAGATATGAGGTTGAGGTACTAAGTTCAGTCTTGAGATGTTGAGATGCACTGGTCCCCTGAATAGGTGGATAGCAGAGTCTAAAGCTTGGATTGGAATTGAGACTGCAGATCTAGATATGGAGGTATTGCTATTTGGGGAATGGTTGCTCTAATTTTACATGGGATTTTCAAAGTACCCAAATATTCCAATTTTCTCTCAATCATTAAATAATCACTCTACATTTAAAGTAATTCCTTTATGATCCTTGTTTCAGTCTATTGCTTTTTAAAATTAAATTACCATTTCTTTTATAGTTTCTTAAGAATCATGAACTGTTTAAATACTTATTTGTACCAACTCATTGGATTCAAAACAACAACTTGTTAAGGTAATTTTTTTATCCCTATGTTTTATTTTTTAACCATTTTTATTAGGATATTTCCATTGTATGAGGGGATTCATAGTGACAATTTCGATTAGACTTATATTGTACATTGTTTCCCATTGTCTCTCCCTCCTCAACCTCTTCCCCATCTTACTTAAAGCAATTGCAAGTGGTACCTTACTTCTGTTTCATATAGGTATATAAAGTCCATCAATCATATACCCTCATCTTAATCTCCTTCACTCACTCTCCCTCCTCCCACTATCCCTAACTTCCCTTGAGGAGGTTATGTAACTCACCCAAGGTAATGTAGGATCAAAGGGGTGAACTAGTTGTTTCTTTTCATTTATTCTTTTTTCCTTCTCTTCCCTCCTTTCCCTTTCCTTCCTTCTTTCCCTCCTTTCCCTTTCCTTCCTTATCTTCCCTTCTATTTCTTTCTTTTTCTTTTCCCTTCCCTTCCATACCCTTTCCTTTTTGCAGTACTGAGGATCAAACCAGCACATGCTGAACAAGGACTCTACCACTGAGCTAAAGCCGTAGCTCTTGAGCCAGGATTTAGATCAAGTCTCTCTTTCTGACTCCAGGCTTAGGGCTTTTAGGATATTTTATAAGCCTGCTCCTAGGTAAGGAAGGCAACATTTATATTACAATTATAAAAGAAACAATGTAATCTTTGGCCAGTAAATTTTTCAGGGCAATCCTATACTTTTTTTTTTAAATATAAAAAATGCATTTTGAAATTGAGCTCTATGCTTCTGGAAAATGATATGCTTTGTAAATTATATTTAGTGAGTTTGTGTATGTGTCCCAGGGATTGCTAAGAGCAGACTGATTAAAGAGTCTCTCCATCTTGTCCAATAGTATGTGGGATAGTCTACATTTTCTGTACTCTAAGAACTTAAAAGGGGGTGGAGAGGGATATGACATTGTTTTTTGTCTCTGGAAAGTCTCTTGCATAGTTTTACCTTTTAATATGCTTTGTAAGGCATATCCAACCTTCCACTGAAACTAAAATGGGCTTTTGGTAAGTTCACATTGAAGAGATGTCTCAGCATTAACACTGTTTGTCTTTAAGTTTGGATACATAGAGACGTCTACTTTCTCTTTTTGGTAGCACTGGTCAAAAAGATGTAGGTCATTATGAAGATTGGCAAGCTAAAGTCAATGCACTAAAAGTAATTGCATTCTTTTCTGTAAAATGAGACATACAGCTAAAACTGTGCGGTACCATTGGGACCAACAATGATAATAATCATACTTAATCTCCATAAGTGACAGATGTCTAAGATATACTGACAACTCAGGTTACACCAGCCTACCTTTTGGGTATGAGAACAGAAGAAATGCTAATAAGGGTGACCATTTTTCCAGAAGGATCTTAAATATGGTAATGCTATCATAACTTTAATAATTCCTAATAAACTGTGCTTACATTCCTGATAAAAATAACTTCTGTAAGTGTCTAAAACATAGAAATATTTGGGTTATGATCAAGGAGAAAGAAGTCTATCAGTTAATTAAGACTTAGGTGGACAGTTTTCCCTCTGATCTGTGTAAGTATTAGGTAAGAGGAAATTTTACCTAACTGGGAAAAGGCAACCTCACCATAAGCTATACTTTCCCCTAACCCCACCCTGATGCATGCATTCCTTATTCTTCAGGTGTGCCTGTTTATTCCCAAGTCCCAACTACAACTACTCTCTGTTCTGGCCCCACTTCAAAGAGCACATACAAAACCCTTCTTTTTAGATTTTAGGCTCTTATGACCACCATCTGTCTTTAATCTCATGCCCTTCCCCCACCATATCTAGACAGGTGCCCCATGTCTTGTCTGCTGTATGCCTGGCACATAATCAGTGGTTTAATATGCATTTGTTGCCTGGATTTGAGTTTGATTCTTGTTTTTCTATTCCTCTATATCTCTTAGCCCCAGTCTTTTCATTCCATTCCACAACCTCTTCATTCTGCTCTTCAGAATTATCTGCATAGACCCTCAGGAAGAAGAGTTTTATGGCAGCAAGAACATGGTCCATGGGGTCAGGAAGACTTGAGTTCAAATCTGTGTTCCAGCACTTGCTAGCTTTGTAAACTCTAGCAAGTGACTCCTCTTCTTTGGCCCTTAATTCTACAGCTTTAAAATTGGCATTAAAAAAGTCAATATTATTAGTATCCAAATTCCTATCTTCTGTTTGCATTTGATCAACATGGCCCAGGTTTATTCTACTTATTTGTAACACTGAATTAATACCATTTTTCTCCAACAATAAGCCATAACTTCTCTGAATAGCCCAGAATTGTTAAAATCTTCTATTAGTGCACACTTAAGACAACAATGTGGATTGCCTACCCAATAGCCACTTCCTTAATACTCCATTATCAAAACTTTTCAGTTATTAACTCCATGATCTTCATTGGCCCCTTCTTAGCCCCAGTAGGCAAAGATAAGGCAGTCTTCTGGTGTTTCCCTTTTTCTTGGCAATGTTTGGTATGGCCATGAACCACAGTCTTGGTTATTAGTGGAAGGGAAAATATGGGAAATTTTTGGGTACGTTTTCTTTGCTCTTAAAACAAGGCAAAAGAACAGTGGTTCATAGTTTCTAGAATCTGGTCACTGTTGGGTGAGAAGTTGATGCCATGGAAGACATCGTGAGACTATGAGGGAACAAATTTGGGGACAACACTGACACACTAAGGATAGCAGAACAAAATATGCCTAGAACTTGGGTCCTTGATGAGGTCATTGAAAGTTATTGAACTGCTGACTGACTCTAACTTGGAACCATTGGAGATAGTCCTTATTTTCTGAGATGCTGTGTTTTTTCTTACAAGTATCTGAGAGTATCCTAACTAGCCAATGTTAGGTGCATCTTGCACATATTGTATTTATTTTTTAGAACTGCTTCATGGAAACTTGTATTTGTCCTAAGTAAATAGAATTTCCCCAAAGACTTCCAATATCTTTTAAAAGAAAAGCATGGCTTGGTTAGTAATTTTCATTCTATTTGGGTTTCTCAAATTTCTGTCATTCACATACTACTTTATGATTTTTGTCATATCCTTGTATCATCTGTACTAAAATTCTTTTCTTTTTAAAATTCAATCTATTTATTTATTCATTGGTGGTACTGGAGTTTGAACTCAGGACTTCACACTTACTGGGCAGGCACTCTACCACTTGAGCCACTACACCAATCCTTTTTTTGTATGCTGGGTATTTTGAAATATGGTCTTGAGAACTATATGCCTAGGCTGGCTTCAAACCATGATCCTCCTGATCCCTCAGTAGCTAGAATTTAAATCCATTTGTTTTAAAAAGAAAATTTCTATGTAATTGCACATTGAAAACCAGTGTCATTTACATTAAAGAAAAGAATTTCCATAAAAAAGAAATACAAAGTAACATTTTAAAATCCTTGTCAGGTACAGTTGCCTGTGAAAATTCTGAGTTTGAGGTTTCTTCTTTCTGTAGAAAGGGACAACTAGGGACGGTAACAGAAGTGGTAAAACAATCCTATTACCAACAGGGTCTATTTCTTTGCCCAAATTAGAAGAACGAAAAGAAAATGTCAAGGAGGAGACATTGCTATATGAGTTCATCTGAATGTCACCTAAATTCATCTGGTGTGCCACCAGTGCTCTGCTTCCCCTTTGAGCTGACTTGTGCAGAGAGTCCTTTCCAGGGCCTGGCACCCAAGTGAAGCTCAGGTAGGAGGCAACCAAAGAATTAGCCCTTCATTGCTGGGATTACGGATGGCCATGAGACTTCATGTTGCAATGTTTTATTATACTTGATGTTAATTCAAAGATCAGTAGTCATTTATTATCCTTCTCATGCCAGCAGCAGTCCCACGCCCCATTGAGAATTTCTGGAAAGCTGTGGTTCTGCTCAGGAGAAAGGACCACTGGCACACACACACACACACACACACACACACACACACACACACACACACAAGTAGATGAGCCCTAGTCTACGAACCAGCATTCTCTATTTCTGACACATGGCTTCCAATAGCTCACGGTGTGATTCAGTTCACTGCAAACTGTGGTTGAGTGCAAAACATGTTTTTTGAAACTGTGTCTATCAATGACTAAGAATGGTGTGTTCATTTAAATGTGCTAAATTGGAGAATTACTTTCTCTCAATAACTACTTTGAATAGACAGAAGTTTCACTGACATTGCCGTCCAGGAGATTGCAAGAGATGAGGTCAGGTCTATAAAAAGAAAATCAACCAACCCTATAAAGTCATCCTTGTGAACTTTGAAACACCACTGAGTGTACCTAGTAAAATTGTCCCTGGGTAAGCAGACTCCCAGGCCTGGGTGGAGTTCACATGAGTTCCTCAGTTCATATAAACACAGATGACTGAGAGATTTGGGCTGCCTTTGTCTGAACTTGAGTGTCTGGTTGGGTCAGCAGCAACAGCACCTAACACAGCTTGTCAGACCAGAGGGAACCCAAATAGGCACTTGTTTCTTACATCATCAACTGAGGAAGCTATCACATGATTGTAATTTTCTGATGACCCCTTCATTCTCAAAAACATTCCCAAATATGTTTTCCAGTCAAAGAATTCTTCCTTTAAAAAGCACAGTGTAATAAGATGAAGTAGATCATTTTATCTCTAATTAATATTTTAAAACTCAACTGTACATCTGACACATTCAGTAGTAATAAGACCCAGCAGAGTTTTCAGAACAAATTGCAATGAACTTATGAATTTAAGAAAAGCATAAACCTTTTTGTTTTGTTTTGTTTTTGTGGATTGGGGTTTGAACTCAGAGCCTTATACTTGCTAGGCAGGTGTTCTTCCACTGGAGCCATGCCTCCAGCTCTTTTGGCATAATTATATTATTTTCAGATAAGATGTTGTGTTTTTTCTTGGGACCAGACTTGGACAGTGATCCTGCCAAGAATACCTCCTGCAGAGCTTGGCTTATAGTCACTACAACCATGCCTGGCTTGTTTGTTGAGATGGGTTCTAATTAACTTTTTGCCCAGGCTGTACTTGAACCACAATCCTCCCAATCTCTACCTCCTGAGTACCTCGGATTGTAGGCATGTGCTACCATACCAAGTCTAGAAAGTCATAAACTTGATAAACTTAAGTTTTTCCCCTTTAAACATATTGTTAGATTGAGCTAGTAATTTCAAACATTTATAAAATGGCTAAATTCACACGTTACTTCCAAACATTGCAAGAAATGTTTGAACTAAAAGTAGTTAATCAAAATAATACTGAAGAGGAGCCCTTAAGTTGATGATATTCATGCGTTGCAATTCTTTATAGAACAAATATTAGAGACATTAAAAAAACTGCATACGTGGTCAGATGTTCATTATTTTCAAGTGAAGTTGCTTGTTTTATATTATGAACCACCCACCATTTTCCTTTGTGAATTTACTCATGCTTTCCCAGAGGCAGCTCAAAATGATCAGTGTCTCAAAAATGTTTCCTAAGGCCAATAATGATGAAGTTATTTGCTGTACTGGGTTGTGAACTTACATTTGTTTGTAGAAGGATTTTAGATGTAATTTTTCAGTAATATTGTGGACTTATAGCAGACACAAGTGAAATGTGAAAATTCCATTTTTTTTAGGCTAGACACTTGTGGCTCATGCCTGCCATCCCAGGTATTCAGGAAGCATAAATAGGAAGATTGTGGTCCAGGACAACATGGGCATAAAGACTCTGTCTCAAAAATGACCAGAGCAAAAAGGGGTGGAAGCATGGTTCAAGTGGTAGACCATCTGCCTAGCAAGTGCAAAGTCCTGTGTTAAAATTTCAGTACCACCACCACCAAAAAGAAAAAAAATCAGTTTTTGTCTTTGAAAATTGTTTTCTCCACAGCAAACAAAGATTTACTAAATTTAGCTGATGACAGACATATTCCAGAGACTTGAGCACAGAATCAAATTTGATGTCAACTAAATTATAATGTTGCTTTTTTTGTGGCCTATAAAAATGCAAACTCTTTCCCACACTTCATCTTCTTAACCTAGGAAGTAGGGCTATCCATGTACAAATTTTCTTTATGAATATTGAAAATGCCCATTTGTAGAACTTTGTGAAGCACATTAGAATATTCTTAATGAATGTGTTAGGAACATAGTTTGAAAAAAACAAGAGAAGCCCCTTGTGGATTGTGGAAAACATTCTTTATCTCTTATGTAACCATTAGTAAATAGTTGGTGTGATCATGTATAGTTCATCAGAGATTGAAATTTAAGAATATGATGCATGATGTAATGAAAACAGAAGGAATGTTCTGTTAAGGAAGCTTCAAACTACCAAGATCAATATTCTCATGGGAATAAATACACATATCTATGTATATGTGTATATGTACATACATAAGTCGTAGGAGTGTCTATTTTATTATTGATTTTAATCTCAATGATTAAATTTAAACTGTGCTATTTGCATGAATGTTTTGGGTTGGTGAGTAATAACAACTCTTTTAAAATAAATAATCCCTTTAAACCAAAAGTCAATCCTAAATCTTTACTAAATACTCCATTTAGATTCACAGAAATTATGTAGGTACAAGGCAACAAATACACTTGTTTAATCCCAAGACAGTGTTTTATAGTGTGGTCCTAAAGCTATCAATTTAAACTCACTTGAGAGTTTAAAGTCCAGGTCTCTGGGCCATATGACTTCCCTAGTGACCAGGATTTCTTTTGATGTGACCCAGATTATTTTACACATTAGAAGAGTGAAACCATTATCCTAGTGGTGAGTCTCTAGAGCCTCAAATAATTTCTCTTCCTCAAGGAAGCAGCAGTGAATAACTTTTCCATTTCTTATGGTCCTGGAGGGCTGGTAGTTTAGGTGAGAAGGGACAATTGAGCTGAAAGACGTTCTAATCATAATCCTTTTTAATCCATTCTTTTTCCTTATCATCAACATTGTCATAGCTGCTGCCATTTAGTTAGCATTTACCATATGCCAGGCACTGTGCTAATTGCCTTTCAAACACGATACCATTTAATCCTTAACAATGGATTTATGATGGCCAGATTACAATAAAGGAAATAGGGGCTTCAGTTCATGCAAGGATACATGACATGATACAGGATAGGGGTGGGACAGAATCCTCATTGCCTTTAATGATAGTTCTTATATGATTGTGATGATCTAAAAATAGAAGACTAACTGGGTGGAGGAGAGAAACAATATTTGTTATGCACTTTTAGTCGGCCAGATATTTACATGCATAGTTATATTTACTATACTCAACAAACCATGAAGTATCTGCTTCTATTTTCACATTACAGATGCTAAAACTGAGGCTTAACAAGGTTAAATACACACTCAAGGTCACACTGCTATTAAGATAAGAATCTCTGCCTTCTCTTTTCCTACTTCTCCACCAAACTCCAGCTTTGGGCAGAGGGCTGATGACACAAGTTAAAATTTCCATTTTGCCACATTCTAGTTTTATGACTTATAGCAAATTACTCAACTAACTGGTGTCTTGGTTTATTAATTTTTATATAATAGTGATAATGTAGTGTGGATGTCTGAGGAATTTTGTGAGGATTCAATGGCTGTATGTATATTAATATAAATCCTTGAACCAGTGCTTCACAAACATTGCACTCTACAATTGCTTTAATAATAATTACTAAGCCTTGAGAGTAGAATTAGATGCAAAATGTAAAATGATTAATTTTAGAGAAGACTGAAAGAGAATCAGTTTCCAGTTTTTAAACATTCTTATTGGAAAGAGCAAGTTGTGCACCATATCTTACAGGACAGGGTACTCATAACTAAGGTTGGAAGAAACCCTTGCAGATAGTGGACAGTGGTCATGATCACTCCCAAGCAAGAAGTTAACCTGGAGAAAAGGAGTTCCCCACTGGGTATTGAGCTCTTGATATGAAAAAGAGACTGAAAGTTCACTGCAAAGAGTCTGATTCAAACTATTGCTTCTAAATCAAAAATCAAAAAAATCCCATCATGGTTATTATTAGAAAAAAATTGAAGACAAGACAGAAACACATTACCCTTTTACAATGATAGGAAGTGTATATTTGCCCCTAGAATACCATGTATAATTTTTCCCTCTGCAAGGTCACTGCAACATAGTTTGGATAAAGGTAGGATCTGAAGGACAATGAAAAAAAACATTAAGGGGCTACTTCATTTGACTCAGGACTCTTCAATCTGCAGACATGAAAGTTGAATGACAGAGTAGAAACCACAAAGACAATGGATTTTATGAGCACAGATTTATTCATCAATTCTCAGTGCACACGCTAAAGCAGACTGAGGTTTCCTTAGCATACAAAAAAGGAGAACTGTTTAGAGAAAACCATGAAATGAATCAAATTGAAAAGTAACAAAACACAGAGAGCTTTGAGAAATAGACAAATTCAACAAAGACATTATTTAAATGTCCCTTATCTTGGCTTAAGCTGGGATCTGGTTTGGGGAAGCAAAATGAGGACAGTCCCTGCCCTCTAGAAGCTTGAAATCTAGGACTGTATAGAGTATAGTTCTGTTATGATTACTGATGCAAAATGTGATGAATTATAAAATTTCATAATTGCATTAAAATTATAATGCAAAATATGATAAATACAATAAAACCATATAAACAAGAAAAGCAATTTCTTCTCATCTATAGCCAGTACCAGGGAACAAGTGGGTCAGAAGGAATCTTATGTGGGCCAGCATGGTGGTGGGAGGTATTGGTATAACAACAGATCTCCCCCACCCTGTGAGTAAAGTCTGAGCTGAATATTGACACATAACTGGAATTCACAAGGTAGACAGGAGATAGGGGCAGGGAATTCTAACCACCTTTTGAAAGGCAAATGGTGTAGAGCACTTTGAAAACTCTCCTATTATTTTTATAGGGCAAGTCTTGGGGAATCCTGGGAGATGAGTCTAGAGAGTGAAGAAAAAGTTAACTTTCACTCATTTATTCAACAGACCTTTTTCTCCACTGTGCTAAGTACTGCATCAGCACTAGAGACAAAAAGATGAGTGAGATTGTATATCACTCATTCATTAATGACTATGTACTTCACATTACATACAATAACGAGAAAGCAGCCACACTCCTTACTAAGGTACAGTCTAATGTGGAAACAGACAAATGCATAATACACTATCATGTGGGAGATGCTGTGGAAGCAGCCCTCAAATTCATGGTCTGCATTGCTATGAAAGTGACCTTTCCACAGCTTATAGATGATCTTATTAAATAAAAAATGAATGAATGAATAAATAAGTACATAAACAAATCAATGTTGCAGTGGCTCCCAGTAGTGCCTTCAGGTTAATATCCAAGATTCACAGCATGACCTCACAAGGTCCCTTCTCATCTGACTAGCACTTCTCCAACCTTTCAGCATGACTGGCCCTGGCCCACTGACATTCCAGCTCTAGTCACAGTGAACTCTCTGGAATTGTTAAAATGCCCCAATTATTTCAAAACTCAGAGATTTAGTGTCTTAGCCTGCTCTGTTCCCTCTGCCCTTCTTCACCTGGCTATCCTTAGCACACTCACCAGCCTATTGACTCAGGTACCACTTAATTGTCCTTTAAACCCTCTGCAATTCCTCTCACCTTACTGGATTCAGTGCATAGCACCTCATGTTTACTTTTCTTTGCTTGCTGGGCTTATAAAGTTTGTGCAAGTAGAAAGTTAACTCAGGCTCCCACTTCTCTGGATTTGTGAGGTCAGATGGTCCCTTCTTCCATTCTTCCACCCTTGTGTAAAACTATCAGGAAGTTTTTGTCCTTTTCCCCAGTCCATTTGTAATTTTTGTGCTAAGTTTACTGCAATGTGCCTACCTGACAAATTGAGTCAGTATGACAATAATTTTCTTGTGACAGTAATTTTCTGAGTGTGAGATGGTAATCTTGTGCCTGTGCTGACCAATACATTTGATTGCTCCTTCTATACGCACATGGGGAATTTCAGTACAGGCAATGACAGCCAGATGTGGGAGTGGGGAGTAGTAGTCATAAACTGAAACCATTTATATAAGAGTTTAAGAACTTCAGGTCTCTGATTCAGATGATGGTTGAGAAAAAACAATTAGAGAAAATAAGAGAGGAATAAGAGAAACCCAGGCCATAATTAACCTTCCCCACAAAATGAAGGTCTATTACTCTAATATCCACAATTTACCAAATCTTTAATAACCTTTTTCTTGTAACTATCATTTACTGTGATCAACAAAACTGAAAGAATAATAGCTATTTACAAAGCCCAAGTACTTCCTTATACTTCTGGCTCTTAATTTCTATACTGATATAGCCTAAAAAGAATTTATAAAAAGCAGATATTACTCTATAACTGAACCATACCCCCAAAATGGAACTTGTTTCCAATTCTAAACATAACCTTTTCTTTTAAGGATGAAAGCTCATTGGGGAGGATGCCATTTATATGAGGAACATCAGGTAGGAGATAGTAGGCTGAAGACTTAGTCTGTGTGTTTGTGTTTTATGCAGCATAATTCTGATCTTATGGCAGGATACCAAGATTAGATCTTTGTAGCCCTTTCAGTATGCCTGCAATTTCTGTGACCATAGCCTGATATAAAAAGTAGACTCTGTCTTTCACTGTTTTAGTCATGCAGCTTCTTTGTGGTGACCTTAGAAAGTTGAGACAGTGAATCAAAACTTTTATCTCTCACTTATAGCCCAGAGTTATGCTGTGAAGCAGAAAAGAAAAATCTCCCTTCTCATGTGCTTGTCTCCTTGATTGGAGTACTGGGCAAACTTGGAGAGTTTCAAAGTCCATTTAGATATTTAATGAAAAAAAAGCAAGATTCACAGCAATATAGATGTAACATGATGCATTTGTATATAAAGAGAACAATCTCTTACTTCTTTTGTTATTAAAAAAAATGAAACACTGGAAGGATCCAAAAGGAACTGTTAAAGGTGGTTACCTACAGAGGTTAGGGTAATGGTATGGGCAAGAAGTGGGTGAATGTCTATCTATCACTTTGATTTCTGAAATATGATATATATCCCTTTTCAAAAATAAAGCAAAATGGAGAAACAAAGTCCATTTGGTATTGCAACATGTGCGAGTGGCATGTTTGCTTTCTGGATACATAAAATCCCTTCTCCTGCATAGGCTGTTCCAGTCACTAATAAAAGCTGCCATGTTGAGAGCACCTACTCTCTGCCAGTTACTTCAAACTCTCTCTCCCATTTAGTCCCTCAGGAGCCCTTGCAAGCAGGTAATAATGTTCATGTTTTTAGATGTAGAAACATTGACTGACCAAACTAAGAAAGAGTTAATAGTATTAGAGGCCATAATTGGCGTCTTCTGACTTCAGAACCAGTGAACTTTCCCCTATACTGTGCTGGCCACACCTTCCTCATTGAGATGTGTTGATTGCATTCAGGGGCCAAAGGACACATTCCTTCATTACCTACTGCTGAATGCATTCCATGTTCCAGGCACTGTGATATCCTTTTGATGCAAGAAGAATAAGAGGAGTGAAGACAGGCACCACAAAAACAAGGAGGCCTAATACTGCCTAGAAGTGCTTTTGGTAGAATTAAGGACCATGAGTGTAGCAGTACAGAAAGACATTTTATTGAACTGAGAAAGTTCATGGGAGTTTTCCCAGAGATGGGTCTTAGAGAACAAATGGTATTTAGCCAGCAGGAAGGGGGTCAAGTGCATTCCAGGCAGTGGGAACAACATGTACAAAAGCACACGGTTTTAAAAGAGCCCTCCATTTTTGAGGACAAGCCAATAGTTTGGCATGTTTAGAGCATTAGGTAGTGGAGAGAAAGGAGACCAGAAATGGGAAAGAGCATGTATGTATGACTTCATCCCATGGCAGTGGGTGACCCTAAAGGATATAAGTAGGGGAAAGAAAGGAATGAGAATTTAGAAGTTAGAAAAATTACTCTAGTAGGATAGGAGATTATGAATTGAAAAGGAGCTAAATTTGATGTTGGGAAACTGTGTGAAAGACTGTTATAATACCACATTTTATAGTTTTTCTATGCATATATATACATAGATATATACTTTTAAACATTTTATTTTTTCTGAAATTGAGATACATTTTATAGTCAGTTGTTAAGATGCAATTGACAGTATTATTTTTCCTCTTACTGCTCCCCTCCTCAAATAACAGGGTGTCTATAACTGATGTCAGCTCAAATTAGATGAAATGCAATGGTTTAGGTAGGAGGTACTCAATGTGTGACCCAGTACTCTAGCAGTAGGGTAGTAAATAGGAGCCATATTTAGATTCTGATGTAATACTGATCAAGTGAAATAAGAAATGTGCAGAACACTCCTGTGCATTCCTACACATTGATAGTATGCTACAAGTTGTGAAAAAGAAGCATGTGTGTAGAATATTCACCCATATATTCATAAAGCTTATGAAGGTGTATAAGGTGTCTCTAGAATGATATATGAGGAACTGATACATCTAAGGAAGGGCACTAAGTAGTAGAGTAGCAATAGTGTTCTATTTTGTGCATTTTATACTTTGAATTATGCATTATGCACTTGAAATATGTAAAAAGGCAAAATGTAATATATCTAGTAACAACAATTGTCAAATTTGTTGGCAGATTGGTTATGGATTAGAGGAGAGGTGTTTTATGGTGCATGCTTTATTTTTAATGATTCCTCTAATTTATTTTTTATTAGGATGTATTCATTATATGGGGAATTCATTGTGACAATTACAAATAAACTTATATTGTACATTGGTTAGATCACCTCCACCGTCTCTCTCTCTTAACCCTCTTCCTGCCCCACTTAAAGCCATTGCAAGATGTTTCTTTGCTCTATTTCTTGTAAGTACATGAATTCCATCTACCATATACCAACACGTTAATCTCTTTCACTCACCCTTTCCCCTCCACTTACAGAGCTCTTGGTATTCTTATCTTTAATTTGACTAAGGATAGGGTATTCACCAGTAAGGAGATACTTTCTCTTAACAAAGCTGAAAATATTTTAAATCCCTCTAAGTTTCAGAGGGACCCTTCAATATTCTCCTTTATTTTCAGAGTGTTTTTACAAAAGCAAAAAGATCCATTGTGAAAATTGATTACACTCTCCCTCACCTTTGCAGACACTACCAGTAGCCTCAATATAAAATTCTATATTACTTTTACCTTTGTAGTACATTCAGTCTCAGAATATTCTTCCTAAGCATCTTAGTCAGAAAAAACCAATTTTGTTATGTTTTACTTTATGATTTTTTACAGGACACTTGCAGTCTAAAATTGGAAGGCAGATATCTCTGGAGATATGATAAATGCCCACAGACACAACATTCTTTAATAAATTAAATGCAGAGACTATGTCAATTTTAAGTTTTGTCTCAGTTTTATATCTTAAGTTTTACTTGGCCTAAATACCAATCTTTTTAGTAAAATTTGTGTTAATGCTTTGTGAAAAAAATAAGAACAGAAAAACTACTTTTCATTTTCAGTTCTCTCTGGTGAATAATTTGTTTTCTTTTTTCTTTCTTTTTTGAATTTTTTTATTGTTTTATTATTCATATGTGCATACAAGGCTTGGGTCATTTCTCCCCCCTGCCCCCACCCCCTCCCTTACAACCCACTCCGCTCCCTCCCTCTCCCCTCACCCCCTCAATACCCGGCAGAAACTGTTTTGCCCTTATCTCTAATTTTGTTTTGTTTAAAATAATCAACTTGCATTGCAAAGCCTCTGTTCCTAACCCTGTCCAACACACACACACACACACACACACAAGTGAGGCTTAGAAGGAAGCAGCAGATCATTACATCAGGTTCAACAAAATCTTTCTCTCTGCTTACACCAAGGAAAAGCAAAAGCTGCAGTGTAAGTGGCATGGGCTAAGGAGGAAAGCAGCTTTCCTTTTTCAGCTTTATGGTGAACTGTCTTAAATAGTTTTACAAGGGTCACTTGGCCCCAGAGGTTGCAATCTGCCACGTAATGGTCATAATTCAGCCCTCGAACACATTTGGTTGTACCCACAAAGCATTGATTCCCTGGTTTTTTTTTTTTTTTTTAAATAATTAAAATGTAAGAGATTTAAAATAAAAATTCAATGAAACTGGAAAGGTTAGACCATACTGTGCTCATGTTTTCACATAGTAACAATGTGATGAATTGAAATAAAGGCATTTCATTGGATATTGGTTCTTGCTTTTTGCTAAAGACTACTTACATTTTCTGTTGTTTCCCTGCCTTTGAAACTATCAGTTTAGTACTAAATAGTTATATAAAATACTAAAATCAGAGTTTCCCCTGCTTGATTGATAAACTGTTTGCTCTTACAGTACCTGCATGATTCTTTATAAGGCATTTGAGTTTGTGTGCTATGTCTGTCATAACCAACTACTATGAATTTGGTGACTTTATTTATTTATTTATTTTTGTGGTACTGAGGTTTGAACTCAGGGCCTACGCCTTTAGCCACTTCACCAGCACTTTTTTGTAATTTTTTTTTTTTTTTTTGAGATAGGGTTTCGCTGGCTTCTAACCATGATCCTCCTGATCTCTGCCTCTTGAGCCACTGGTGCCTGGAGAATTTGATGACTTTAAAGCAATAGAAAAATATATATGGTTCTACATATATAGTGGGGGGGCAGGAACCCCACAGTCAAGGTCTTCATGTAGTCTTTTCCACTTCTCACTTAGACTCTGCTCTCTGTGTTTCTTGTAAGTATACTTGTTATTAGACTTGCTGCACATCTGAATCATCCTGTTAATCTCATCTATAGAGATTACAGGTGAGATTATATATATACATGACTATAACTTTTTCCAAATAAAATCACATTCACAAGTTTGGGGTATTAAGATGCAGACATATTTTTGTGGAGAGGAGGGCAACATTTAGCTCACTATAGTAACTAAACTGGAGATTTCTGGAGGACATTGAAACAGAATGGGGAGTCGAGGTTACTGCTTTTCATCAGGATAAAAATAGAATGAGGAGGACAAGACTGTAACAGTAATTTATCTAAAATCTTAGTGTGTCAAAGAAATCAAATAGCCTTAAACTCTGGGATCCTCACAGTATAGTAAGTTGAATGAGGGAAGACTTAGTTTCTGTGAATCAACAATTCCATCTGTGTAATTGCTTGCTTGACCTTGGCTGTAGTCCTTACCTGGATACATCATTTCCTAGTATGCTCACTGCCTTCTGTCATCTAAAAGCCACAAAAACCATGCAAAAGCTCCTGCAAATATGAAGATTTTGATTAATTTAGAGCTAAGACTCTTTTCTGCTAAATGAAGGGATGAGGCAGAGAAAAGGAGAGGAGATGCGAAACTAGGTAGTATTCACAAAAGGTACAGAGCTGTGGCAGACTACCCTGTCATGCTTATGAGCATCAGGAGCCAGTCCTCTCAGAAAGTGTCTAGTTGTCTAAGATCATGGATTATAAAATATCTCATAAAATTCTAGGTTATTTCTGAGGCTTCATTTAGAACAGTCAGAACTGTGGGGAAATTGAGGCAGACTGAATAACCAGGAATACAAATAGGACACAATTCATTTAGAAAATGGAAATCTTGCTCATGCTTATTGACAGATTACCTTCTGCATTCTGTGTTTCCTTTCTAGATAAAATGTGTTTGTGTGTGTATGGTGGAGATGGCACCCAGAAAACATACCTAGATTCCCATTTGTCCCAACCACAACTAAGTGATTAAACTGTTATCCCCAGGGATATGTAGCTGGAAGAGTTTAGTGTTGCTCAGCTGAGGTTGCTAATTTTTGCAGTGTGACACTCAGGCAGGAGACTGGTCAGAGGGCAAACCCAAGTAGCTTCGTTTAACTCTGGGTTATAGTAGTTATAGGGGCAGGAGGGTAGTGGCCAGAGAAAAGTGCCTGACATTCTTGCATGCTGACATCAATCTTCCAAACTGCTGCCCTCTGGTGAGTCAACAGCAAAAGGCCCACATCGTTCGAGAGCTGCTGTCCAATCAGAAGATGTGGTAGCATGCCTTAGAAATCTTTCCAAACCTCAGCATTCTGCAGGCTTTAAACAGTTCCTCCCGAGAAAGAATGTAGAAATGATTAAAGTTATAACAAGCACAGAAGCTATAATAATAACAACAAGATATACTCACATTTGCTTTTAAATCAATTTATGACTATAGATGGCCAACACCTTGGATTTTACTCATTTAAAAAATATTTCAGTCAAGCTCGGTGATGCATGCCTGTGGTCCTACCTACTCAGGACGTGGAAACAGGCAGATTGCAGTTCAAGGCCAGCTCTGGCCAAGTTAGCTTGAGACCCTATATAAAAAAGCACACACATACACAAAAAACCCCTATAAACAAAAGGACTGAGGTCATGACTCAAGTGAGGCACTAAGTTCAAGCCCCAGGAAAACATAAGCTTTTCCTTTAAAATTGAGGAAAGAGGATATTCTGAGGGACTAATTGGTGTTTTGGGATTTTGTGTATTTTGAAATCAAGATGTATTAGAATGACATTGATACACTGGAATAGGATTGTTTCAGTGGCATTTATTGAAACTCAATAGGCATATCTATATATTGTTAGCTGTTATCATGAGAATTTGATGCACAAATAAGCCTATATAGAAATTTTACACTGAAATTAAAATGAAGCATACAATTTCTCTTCTCATCTTATTGATAAGGATGGTATTGCCATATAACAATTTCTCTTAATTTTCCATTGAGCAGAAGTTAGTGAGGAAATATGAGGCAAGAGGCAAACTATTTGCTTAGTGTAGCACAAACCTGCTCCTCAGGTAAGAGCAGAGTCCCTTCCAAAGTATTACCACCATATGGTATCGCCATATCGTGGAGTCCATAAAGGGGAATGGCATTGTAAAGATTAACTAGATTTTACTTGGCAAGGTAAGGCATCTAGATGACATGCTATAAAATGGTTAGAAGTAGAAAGGGAATCTATAGTTGCAGGCCATATGATATTTTAATACTACTGTCTTTCCTTACAGTTCTGCCATCTGGTTTGGATTGTCAAGAGCTAAAGGGTTCACTTGCCCAAGTGGGCAATGAACTTGGGTGATGAGGGAATCTAATTAATAATGTTTGTGGCACTGAAGCACCACTAAGAAAAAAAAGAATTGGTTTGTTTATGATAAGCATACACCAGCACTAAGATGGCTCCATAGGCCTGGAGATCTCTGCCACCTTTTCTCTTACAGGCTAGGTAGAAGAAGTTGAAGGGACCCTAGGTTGTAGTCACTTATTTGACCATTTATTTGTTTTTTTGTTTATTCAAAAAATGTTTTTCGCATATTCCAGGTACTTTTCTTAAATTCAAATGACTGAGCAGTTCAGAGGAGGAAACAGACATAAATGAGTATTTGTGATGCACTATAACTAGTATTGTAATATATAGTGCAAGATATACTGAACTCTATAATAAAATAAAATAAAATATAATAAATATAATATAATATAAAATACCAAGAACTTTTCAAGGAGTTATAAATGAATCTCTGCTGTATGGATAAAATAGAAGTTTTTACTATTAGTGCCTTTTGGAAGAAATAGAGGTCTAAAGACATTAAGTACCACAGTTTTGAAGGAGTGAATGAAAACAGCAAAACAAGCCTAGACAGTTTTGACTTGAAGTTTAGGTACTTAACCACCCCACTCGCAGATTTGAGGAAAGATGATTCAAAATGCAGCATCTCCAATGTCGCTTTGCCAAAAGTAACTATTTGAATGAGAGTATGTGTATACTAGCTGGGTAATGATGGCTTGTAGGTAGACAACTATCCAAGAAAAGACCATGGAAGGTATATCATCAGGGAAATGAAAATGACTAATTGGCATTGCAGATCTCCATGAGACTTCAATTTTTATTACCTCATAACAAAACACTACAAAATTTAGTGGCTTAAATAACCAGGATCACTTGTTTATGCACATGGATGCACAATCTTGGCAGGGCTTGGTGGAGATAGGTCCATTTAGTGCTTGCTGGGACTGTTTGAAGGATGGCTGAGCAGCTGAGCTTCTTCATGCCTATCTTTATGTGATCTCTTCACATGGTCTCTCAAGCATGGCAGCTTCAGATAGCAGAACTCCTTACATGACAACTTAGCCCTCCAAAGGTGCACGCTCCAGAAGAGTGAGCTGGGCAGAAGCTTATTGCTTTTTGTGATCTAACCTTGGAAATCATATAACCTTGCTTATGCTGGACTCAATTAGTTGAGGTGGTCATAAGATCATGCCCAGTTTCAAGAAGGGCATAGATTCCATCTCTGAATGCAGAAGTGCCAAGGTTCTGGAAAAAGATTATATGACCAGAAATGTTGTTGTGACAATATTTTGGAAATCAGATGGTATAGAGGCATATAGTGTAGTCATAATCCCCCCGCTGCCAGATTTGGAGTATTACAGGCTTTGATTTCAACTAGGTGCTCTCTACTTACTAGCAAAGTTACTTTGACCAGGTTGCTTCACTTTTTTGTCTCAGTTTCCTTATTTGTAAAATGAGGATGCTAGTACTGATCTTGCAGAGTTGTTAAAGTTTAACTAGTGTATATAAATACCTTGGCATAGGGAGTGGCACAAATTATATTTTTCATATATGTGAGTTGAGGTTATTGATGGTATAGTATAAACATAGACAATGGAGAGGGTGAAGAGGTAAGTTATGGGATGTTTTCGTAGCTAGTAAGTTTATGAAGCCAAAGGTACTGAAAAAAGGAACAGTAAAAAGGAGTATCTTATTGAATCTGCACAATGAAGTATTATTAGTATCCCATGTAATGGATGAGGAACTTTAGGATCAAAGATATTAAGAAGCTTTTCCAAATTGATAAGTAACAAAGACAAGATAAGAACCAAGGTAATGAATGGTTTTATCAGAACCGGTATAAAATAGTTACATTTAAACTTGAAGGCTACCAGAAGCCTCTAAAATAATTTAAACAGGGTGGTCCTGTGAGCAAATTTGCTCTTTGGAAAGCAATATAGAGTGAGTCAGAGTCTGCTAGAAGGGACAATAGTTAGAAGGGACAAAATAGCTAGAAGGGACAAAAGTTAGTCTAGATGAGAAATACTGAAACACTTGACATATTGAAGAAATGAGTAGTGTGGGGATCTGAAGGAGACCTTAAAGAGAAGTAGCAGTAAGTTTGATTATTGACTGGGTGCAGAGAGAGAGAGAAGCAACATTTGTGGCCATAGGTCAGTTTTGAGTCCAGGCACTTCCAGGCACTGGCACGTGCATTATTACACAGGACTCTAAGTGGAGAAAGAAAACAATCCTAGGGTGTCTTCTCTCCTAAAGCATATTTCCAAGCCTTTGCAGTCTGTCTAGACTAAAAACAAACAAAGCAGACTCCTCTGAAATGCTGGAAGCCCTCCCCACTTGAAGCTCTCAGATCTCTTACCTTGTAATTCTAGCTTTCAAATTCCATTCAGAACTTCCTTTCCCACAACCCTACTTGTACTGGGGATTACAATAATCATTTGTGTGTACTAGGTGATTGTTCCTTCCACATCAGGGACCTTGGGAGGATGTCCTAAAGCTGCTTTCTTCTGTCCTGACTTCCTCCACCCAGAGGTGCAACTACTCATGTAATCTGTTGGTTCTTAGAGACTTTGACTGACTGAGTACCTTAGTTTTCCAAAAGGGTCAGAGGTGGTTCCATGGTCTGGTCTTCAGGCAGACAGGAGGAATCTCCACACGAGGTATTTGTTGACTGTATCATTTAGTTTTATGGTGAACTTCCTTTGGAGAGCAATATTTACTTAGAAGGATAGAGCGGGAACATGAACCAGTAGTTTTGTAAAGCAGTCCACATTTCACACGAAGAAACTGTGGATTCAAGACTTAAGAAACAAAATAGCCATTAATGGGAGTTAATTTAAACAAGCAAAGAACCCAACAGATGACCCACAATATTAATGTTTTTGACTATGATATTCTGTTTTTGCAAATTATTTTCTCCAATTGGGGTAGTTTCTGAAACTAAAAAAGTTGCTATGACTTTGATGTATTTCCTGTCATTTCCTTATTTATGTCCTCTCTCTTCCTTATCTTGTTTTCTTTTATATAAGATCAATTTCTGAAAAGTAATTTTGTTTTATTCTGATGCTACTTTTTGAATAAGTCACCGCCTCTCCCCGTGGGCTACAGAGACTGGCATTTTGTCCACTGTTTCCTCCAGCTGTAGTGGATGCTCTGTTTAATTCAGTGTTTCTGACATTTAGTCAGTTTAAACGGGAGTTTTACTCAATTATCTATGTACATTACTTGTCACTCAACAGTGTTGACTCTGCCTTTTTACTGTGCCAATTTCTGCAATGAAAACTAGTAAAGCATATAGTATGCCTAGCTATAGCAGGACACATTCACACAGCTTGGTTACAGTCCTGCTCCAGGACCACAAACCTAGCCTCCCTTCATAAACAAAGAGACTTAAATTTGGTTTTTGAGCACTGAATTATTCCTTTACAGAAATCTTCCACGATTTCTCAATTGCAACTCAATTTTTCATGTACAAAGGAAAGAAAAACTGAAAAGATTTATGGTTTAGAAATTCACAAATGGATTATACTTAACAGAATATTTCCAGTAAAACTCCCTCAATTGGTGAGTGGCAATGAGTGAATGACGATGAGGTCATACTCTCGTGTCATAGGGTACTACAAATACCATGGCATATCAACAGATTAAAGTGTATTAGTTAGCAAAAGATCCAGAATTTTCTCAGAAGGCTTTTTACTTTTTAAAGAGGATCCCAAGCCACTGAAAGTTAGAACAAAAAAAGAAAAAAAAAAGGATAGTTTGAGAATCTAAATTTCTCTTCCTTTAATTAAACCTTGTATTTAGAAGATTATTCTTCTTTTTTCCTTAGGAGGAAACCTCTCACTTGGGACAGCCTCAATAATTTAACCACAGTTTCCAAGTATATAGAGCAAATAAGAGGCCCTCATTTGCCAGTCATAAAGATAAGCTAAGGAATGGAAATACTTTTGTAGGTCACGTCACCTGACAGAAAATTTGGACTGATCTTTTCCTGGTTCAAGAGTCCAGCCATAGGAGTCACTTTCCCTATCAGCTGACTCAAGCTGATAAAGAACTGAAGCAAGGTTCTTTATGAGCTTTTATTTAATGGTCCTTGTGATATAAGGGTTGTGGTGATTAGTCTATAAAGAGTTACTTTTGGTTGGTTCAATTTTCTTTTTCTGTTTCTTTTATTTTGGTGGTAGTGGGGTTTGAATTCAGGGTCTTGTGCTGGCTACGAAGGGGCTCTACCATTGAGCAAACTTCAGCCCTTTATGCTTTAGTTTATTTTTCAGTTAAGGTCTCGCTTTTTTACCTATGCTGTCTTGAACTGTGATCCTTCTATCTATGCCTATCTAGTAGCTGGGATGACAGGTATGCACCACCACACCCAGCTTATTGATTGAGATGGGGTCTTACTAACTTACTAGCTTGAAGTACTAGCTTGATCCCATCTACTATTTTCTGTACTAACATGTGGTTACTAATTGGTCATTTTTTATCCTTAAAGATTGGGTTTAATTTTCTTATATCAGGCAACTAAATACCTTGTATTAACCAGTATGGATATCTACTGGGTGCCTGATATTTAACCAAGTAGAATTCTTAGCTATGGTATGTCTGAGAATCTAATTATCTTCTCTTGTACCATCCCTTTAGTGAGTAAAGTCTGAAAACCATAAAGTTGGATTTTCTAACAACACTGTAGGTTTTATACAGATTTCCAGAAGACTCAGAATACAACAGCATAAACCAATGAAGACATACTTTTGTGATACTTTCTTCTCCCAAGTTGTACAAATATTTGCATGTCATAACTTCATTATTCATTCTATCTTTGACCAAGAGCTTAGTATATGCTAAACATTGTTGCTAAATCTATTTTAATTTTCTCCAAATGTGGTATTTAGTTACTATAATTATTAAGTTTGTTTTGAAATTATGATATATAAATGTATAAAACAAATATACAATTTACAATACAGTCAGAAAATAAACATACTATGCATTCCCTGCAATTTAAGAAGTTCAACTTTAACAGTTCTTAGATGCCTCAGTAAGACTCTGCAGTCTTGCCTCCTTTCTACCTCTAGAACTAACTGTTATCTTGAACTTTGTATAAATTACCTTCTTTATCTTAGTTGTGCTATCTATATATGTGTCCCTAGATAATACATTGTTTATTTGTCCTTGTTTCTGAAGTTGATATAAGTGAAATCTTAGAGTATGAATTTTTCTAGGACTTAATTTATGGATACTTTATTTTGAGATTCATCAATATTGATGGGCATAACTGTAGTTTATTCATTGCTATTACTGAATAATATTCCATTGGATGATTTTGCTACAATTTATTCTATTATTTGGGTTGTTTCCATTTCATTGTACAGAGATCCTTGGTATCTGTGGGTAGGTAGTTCTGAGGAGCTACTGTTGAGGATAACTTCCAAGGCTCAGGATGCATATATATATATAGTTCAGTGCTGTGCTGTGGATGCTTGATTCATTTTCCCCATAATGTCACCCAGCTTCTGCTAAAGACATGCCACCTTTCAAGAAATCTCAAATTTTCACTTTATCACTTCAATTAAGCAATTCGCTTTACCTTGCCTTTGGGGCACATTTGTTTTTTGGGAGGCATACTTTCACAAAATAAAGGGCAGGGAAATACTCAGCAGATCACATAAAGATTTAAACACAATTGACAATAAAGCAGGACTGTCTGAGAGCTTCCCCACATCCACTGAGCTACATAATGCAAATACATGGGAATTAAACTTTTCCTTTTTGAAATTTCTCTGATTTTTTTCTTTATTAATTTTTGGCATGCTTGGTCAAATCTGCATGTAGTAAATCCATGAAAAAGGCAGGCTTATTGTATCTTTTGCTGTTGTAATGTGGCCTTGAACATTCTTGTACATGGCTGGTGTGTTATTCAGTCTTTCATTGCTGTGACTGACACCTGAGAGAAACAGATTAAAGGAGGATGGACTTATTTTGGCTCACAGCTTCAGGGGATGCAGTCTGTGGTCAGCTGGCTCCATTGCTTCTGGGCTCCTGGTAAGGCAGAACATTATCGTAGGGAACATGGGATGGAGCAAAATAGCTCACTTTATGGTGAATAAGAAGGAGAGCAAGAAAGACAGAGAAACAGAGACAGAGACAGACAGACAGAAGGGGGCTCAGGGTAAGGTATAACCCTAAGAGCATGCCCTTCAGTGACCTGCTTCATCAAACTAGGCCCCACTTCTGCAAGTTTCAACCACCTCCCAATAATGCCATCAAATTCCGAATCCATCAGTGGATTAGTTCATTGATTAGATCAGAGACCTCATGATGCAGTCATCTCTTAATGATTGGATTCATCAGCTGGAGACCAAGTCTTCAACACATGAGCCTTTTGGGGGACAGAATACCTTATATGGGTTCATATGCATCTGAGTCCTGTCTGTTGTATCTGTCTGGATATCTGCTTATCTTAGGATGCAGCAGAAAACTGAGTTGTAGAGTCACCAAACTTGTGTAAAATCAGAGAATTGGTGAGGCCAAAGACTGAACTCAGTTATTTATTACCAGAGTATTCACCCTTAAGCATAATGTTATATGGGCCCTCATTTTAAAATGATTTTTTGGAGAATTTCAAGTAACTTGCCTGAGTGGAGATTCAAGAAAGGTCAGTTTGACTAATGCCTTCTTCTTCTTTTTTTTTTTATCATCCAAAGCACATACTGTGATTCTACTTGTAAAATATTAAACAATTGCAAAAGAATGAGTTCATATTTGGCACCATTATCTTTCTTACAAGTGATCAGGTGTCAAAATGTGAAAACTGAAGATTTTTTACTGTCTGTATATATCTGATTTGAATTCGTAGCATTTTATTTAAGACTATGAAAAGAAATGAAAGGAACATTTTCTTTTTTGGTAGAACAGATCTATTTCTTTTTCTAGATCATAAAATCTCTTTAGCAATATTTAACATTTGTGGACTCATTTAATTTCAATGACAAAGTATTCAAAAGTTTCTAAGATGTGTCATTGATAAAATATAGGCTGCTAGAATGAAGGCAGCATTAATAACTTAAACATGTTTATCTGTACAAAGCATTTGGGAAGGAGTGGTTGGAGGGGTGGTAAACAAATAAAAACTTGTGAGTACGGCAATTAGTGTTTAAGCCCTGGCTTTGACCTGAAAGGAAAAAAGGAACCCTCATTGAATCACCAGTGTCCTGGAAAAACTTGGATGAATTCCTTGGCTAGAAGTTTTTCCCACCACACATGATTTTTTTACGGGAAAATAAAATAGAATTTCTTTGTTGTATAAGTCATATCTCTGTTGGTTGTGACTGAAACTCATCTTGTACTGGTAGAGCTCAGAGGAGAAACATACTGGTTCAGGAAATGCCAGGAAGGACATTGGTACAGCTGGACTCTAGAACAGCTAAAGCAAGGGGTCGAGCACTTTCAGGGATCTCTTGCCAACTCTTGTTCTGCTTTCCCTCCTCGTTGGCTTCTTTCTCTTTTACTGTGGATTGATTGGTTCCTCACACTTTGCAAGAAATATCACTCACACTCACACTTCCTCAGTTCTATACCCCACAATATCATCCACCACTGGTGATGGATTAGTTTATGCTTTCTCTGGTGACAAGTTAAGAATTATCAGGGGAGGCTCTGATTATCTCAGACTGGAGATGCTGCCAATCTTTGGACTAATTTAATATTCTCTGTAGGTGATACGGCTATATAAAATCATGAGTATTTTCTTGGAATCAAATGAATTGCCTGAGGAGAAAGCATTCTCAAAGAAAGAAGTACAGTTTATAGAAGGAGGTAGAATGGACAGGTAAAGCAATAGTTCTTTACTATATTGTTCAAATAATTCCCATGATTTTGTTAGTGTATTATGAAGAGGGTTATAAAATGTTCCTAAAATACTGTACCAAAATTAATCTTATAATATTATCTCCTTTGCATTATTTTTATTTTTAATTTACCTAGAATTCTGTTAAATAAATAATCAGCATGAGAAAACAGAACTCAGTATTCTTGAAAAAATGCCTTCAAGTCCACAGGAAATAGGTAAGGCCTAAATAAATCACTATTAAGAAAGTTAGAATTTGAATCAAAATTTGATTAGCAAACTAGAAGGTACTTACTGCACCTTTTTAGTTTACTGATGTTTATTTCCATTAACCCTGGTTAAGACTAAGTGTAGTGTGGTGAAAATAGTGACAGGATCAGGAAACATGTATTTGTTTTCTGTTACTATGTAACAACCACAAACTTGGTGGCTTAAAATAATGCCCATTTATTACAGGCTCCTGCCCTTAATCCTAGCTAGTCAAGAGGCAGAGATCAGGAGGATTGTGATTCAGGTGAGCCCAGGCAAATAGTTTATGAGAACCTATCTCGAAAAACAAAACCCAACACACAAAAAGACTGGCCCAGTAGTTCAAGTGGTAGAGGGCTTAACTAGCAAGTGTGAGGCCTAAGTTCAAACCCTAGTACCACCAAAATGATTAATGTTTATTTATTATCTCAACCTTCCTGTGGGTCAGAAGTCTGGGCACAATATGGTTCAGTTGGGATAAGGTCAAAGTATGGGCAGGAGCTACAGTTATCACCTGGACCCAGGTCCTATTCAAAGTTCCTAGCTGTTGGCATCATTTCATTTCCTTCTCACACCTTAACATGGCTCCCTCTATCTTTAAGATAGTAATGGCTCATTAAATCCTTCTTGTGTTTTCAACCTTCTGAGTTCCTTTTCTGCCATATATCCATCTGACTTCTCCTTTTCTCTTTTGCTACTAGAAGAGGTTTTTAAAAGCTTATGTGATTAGAATACATTGTCTGGATAGTGTTATTTAAAGGTCATCTGTGCCATGGCTATGAAATCTTGAGGGTCATTCCTTTAAACTCTACCTTTTACAAACTGGTTCCTGAGTTTGATTTACCATGTTTACTAACTCCCTCGAGCTTCAGTATTATCACTGATAAAAGTGAGTTTTAATGCTTTCTATTTCAGTACCTCACAGGTTCTATGTTAAGTTTAAATGTAAATAATATGTCGCTATTCAACTCAGTTAAACAACATTATCCTATCTCATTGAGGATGCAAAGTTTCACACATGTGAGAATACTGAAGGAATGTAAAAATTATTACTTTTGTACTGAATGCGTTGTTAACATGTTACACAAATAATCAACTTTCTATTTTACTTTTTCTAATTATGAAAAACCTTATAATCATGAACCTAAAAACTGTAATCCAAATACAAATTTATAGACTCCTCTCAAAAGAACGCTATAGCTGGTTGCCATGGCTCAAGCCTGTAATTCCAGCTACTCAGGAGGTAGAAATTGAGAGGATCATGGTTTGATGCCAGTCCAGGCAAAAAGTTAGCAAGACCCCCCTCTCAACAAATAAGTATGGTATGGTGGTTCACGCATGTAATCCTAGCTTCTTGGGAGGCATAGGTAGGAGGCCAGCCCTGGCCTCCTGGCATAGGAAGGAGGTATGATCTGAAGCTAGCTCTAGGCAAAAATGTGGAACTCTATCTGAAAAATTACTTAAAACAAAATAAAAAGGCTGGATGTATGGCTCATGTGGTAGAGCATTAGCCTAGCAATTGCAGGGCCTTCAGTTCAAACTCCAATATTGCCAAAAAAAATAGTACTCTGTAGAGTCCAAACAACAAAATAGAGTCCAGGGGCATACTCTCATACTCTCTGAGGATTAGCCCCAACTCTGGGGGCTCTAATCTCCCACTTTACACTTTTCAATCTCAATAAACTCTCCTGGTTTATAAAAAAAAATACAGTCACCTTAAAAAGGTCTAGAACATATATACCAATTGAGCCTCAAACATGGAGAATCTTCAGATTGTTTAATCGGCCTTTGGAACTAATGTAACATCAGATATGAATATGAATAACTTTAGGTATTGATCATTCTCCTCCACCCCCACTATCACAAGCACTTCTGACATGACCTAGTTATTCTCATAAAGTCCCCTCATATCAGGGTCAAACTTCTACGATCCTATGACTCTCCCTCTTAGTCCTGGCCCAAATGGTTTCTAAATGCAGCAAGTGATCAAGTTCTTACAGTGTCTTAAATGTGCCTCACGTTCACTGTGTTAGTTTAGGTTTTTGAGAGGTAGACACCAAGATGGGAATAGAAGTGCAAGAGATTCATTGAAGTTACAAGCTTGTGGGAGAAAATGGAGGAAGAGCCCAGGTAGCCCATCGGTCCACTGTGCAGTGCTGATCCCTGTGAAGAAGAGAGAAGGAAGCCAAAAAAGGAAATCCTTAAGATTTCAATTCTATGAAAATTTTGGCAAGGTTGATTGGGAGTTCTTAAGCCAAAGTGGCCAGCCAGGAGAGCCCTGTATCTTGCAGAAATGGGCTTGCCTTAGTTTCCCTGCTGTGCTTAGTCATTGGCTGGGAGCAGTGAAAAAAAAAAAAAAGCACGGACACAGAACAAGCATTGGTACATTTCAGGCAGCAGCTGGGACTATCAGTCTACTATACTCCCTGCAACAGCTACCATAATTACTGCCAGAACAAACTTGTTTTGGCTACATTGGCCAGATAATGGTCTTCTTTTTCATGCCTTCAAATGGCAGGTCATTCAAATTTATGCTGCATTCTTGACTGAATATGTTCCATGTGCCATACTTTATTTTAAAATACTTATTCTAATTTCCCTGATGGTATTTAATCTAATTTACTGTTACAATCCTGATTGTCTCTTCCATTTTCTCCCTATAAACACTATTATAATATATGCAAGTTGGCCTGAATCCTGACACCTCAGTCCTCAATGAGCAGCAGTAGTGATTTCAAATTCTAGACTGTAGAGATATTTTAAGTGGGATTCATTATGCTATTTTCATATACATACACACATATAATATACTTGGAACACATCCACCACAACATCGTCTCCTTTCCTGTTCCCTGTTTTTTTGGTTCCCTCCACCAAACAGTCCTCCTTTTACAATCATGTCATATTATTATAATGTTTTTTAGGTCTAGATTCTGTGTATGAGTGAAAACATGTAAATTTTTTTTAAAGGAAGGAGGAGAGGAAAGAGAGGGTTAAGAAAGAGTAATAAAAGGGGTAAGTTTGGTTAAAGTGCAATTAATTTATGCTAAAAAAAAGAAATGTATCAAAGGAAACCTCATTAAGATGCACCAAAGTTTAAATTCACATGCTTTTGTGATTTCCTTAATGGATGAATTGGACAACTGCTCTGTGTCATGAGGATTCCTTTCCTCGGCAGCTTGACTTTAGGCTGGAAGAAGATTTATATCATTTTGTCTGTGACTCATTTAGTTTGGTTTCTGCTTGTCCTTTTAAGCAGGGAAAAAGTGAAGAAGATAACTTAGAATGACCACAGATTGTACAAATGAAAAGAGGGCTCTATTAATAATTATGCCAAGATGGATGTAAGAACTAAGATAGTCCTGGAAGACTGGGTTGTATGGCCATTCTAGGATCTCTCCTCTCAGGAGTGATGGGAACTCTTTTCTCACCAAGCACATGGAAAGAAAGAGAGTAGTAAAGGGATTTTAAAAAAGAAGACTGAATTTGGGTCTGGTGGTGCATACCTATAATCCTAAGTATTAGGCAGGCTGAGGCAGGAGGATCATGAATTCCAGGACAGCCTGGGCTATATAGTGCGAGATCCTGTCTTAAAAAATGAGAGAGAGAGAGAGAGAGAGAGAGAGAGAGAGAGAGACTGAGAGATTTTTCGTCCTTAAAACTTCACACACCTTTTTATTCTGGGTTTACTTTATGTTGTCTCATTCCAGAGCATTTCCTTCCTGGGGTGAAGATGAGGGCAAGTGGGCAGGGCAGCTAGGGGTGGGAGGGGCCATGCTCTTTTTAAGATTCCTCCAGAATCATTTCTAGATGATTATCAGCTTGGACCACATGTAGTTCGAGATTCTTGGTGGTTTTCCAGGGTAAACAGAGCACATCTTCATGAAGGGTACATTTATTTCTTCAATAATTTGAAGGGAAATTTCTTTTATATTAAATCAAACGCAGATATATAATGGATGAGTACAAAAAATTCATCTGAATTTTAAAAGCAAAACATGGGACTTCAAAGATATTTCATTCTTGGGGGTCATTTTATATTCCTGTTCATATCCCCTACTGAGAATTATTATTTGGTTTTCAGCTATTAATTTTAATTTGTTGGAAAAGTTTGAGAACTATCTAAGGAATTAGAGTGTATATCCAACATTTTTTTAGTTCTTTGTTTTCTTCCCAAGGCTGGGTCAAATGACATTGGACATGATCAGCTTCTTACTGTTTTGATAGCCATTTGAGGATGACATAGTAATATAATAACTCAAACTAGATTATTCCATGCATAATATGACTCAAGGAACCCAGAAGTCTGCATGCCAAGTAGAAGAACTTTATGTGGGTGTAAAGATGAGCCAGGATTATTCCTTCAACATCTATTTACCAAGTGCCTCTTATGTGTCAGTCCTGTTCTGCTATGATATAATAGTGAAAAGATAATGGCCTTCCTCTTATGGAGTGTAACAGGCTTGAAAATGAATGAATATGCATAAAAACTAATAAATAAGAAGAAAGCAAACAAAATCAACCAGGTAGGAATAAAGTTTATGGGATGAAAATAACATGAAAGGGTTATAACATTATTATTGTGAAAAACAGGCATGGCCTCTCTGGGAAGGTGACAGTTGACTTGGACCTAAATGAGAAGGAGGCAAATGATATGGCTATGGGTATGCATGAACTAAGCAGGACATTGAAGAAAGACCTCAGGACCAAATGGGAGATAGGGGAGCTAGAAGGATGTAAAGATAATGTGTTTTTAATAATGAATTGATTTTTTTCACTGTGACCAAATGTCTGACAAAAACAACATAAAGGAGGAAAGGTTTATTTTCCTTTACATCTTCAAAGGGTTCAGTCTGTCATTGCTTGGCCCCACGAGCTGGGCAGAACATTGTGGTAGTGGGAGTGAGAGCTTCTCAACTCATGGCAGACAGAAAGTAGACAGAGAGACGGTAAGGAGCTAGGGATAAGATACCCCCAAGTTCCTTCCCCAGTGAACTACTTCCTCCAGCTAGGTTCCACCTACTGAAATTTTCAGAAATTGCCAAAATAGTGCTGCTAGCTGGGCACCAAACGACAACCCATGATCCTTTTAGGGGGACGCTTTATATCCAGACCATAGCAATGAACAAAGGACTATATTTTATTATGAAGAAAAATGTTATACATATTACACATACAAGAGGAATTTCATTCAAGACAATTGAAAAAAATCTTGAATATTTTACATTGAAAATTTACATATCCAGAGTTTGATTTCTGTTTAAAAATTTTTTGGTTTTGCTGCTGGAGATTGAACACAGGACCTCACACATGCTAAGCACATGCATATGGTTGATTTCTAAGTACTCAGACTTTACTGCATATTGTATACCATAACGTTTTGTTTACTTATAATTAACCTACTTGAGTCCAGAAACACACGCAAGTATTTAAGCAATATGAATAACCCTTTAAAATGGTCATTCAAATAGTTAATAGATCTACAATCAAGAATATTAGCACAGTGCGTTTTTTGTTTTGTTTTGTTTTGTTTTTTGATGTGAGACCTTTCCTTCTGGAGTGTTTATTAAATGAGGGGAAATATAGCAAAATCCTGTGTCAAAAACCAAAGGATTAGAGATGTAGTTCAGTGGTAGAGCACTTGCCAAAACATGTTCAAGGCCATGAGTTCAACCCCCAAAACTATAAGAAAACAAATAGGGGGGAAATAACCTTGTCCAGAAATTGAAGACTCTGAAGTTGTAGTGCCAAGGGCACAAAAGCACAAAGCACCAACCCATTTGGAGGCTCAAGGGAGAGACAGGGAAGCATTCACATATCTTGGGCTGATTTGACTTGGTAAGTGAATGATTAAAATAGGAAAAAACATGAGACTGACTCAGCTCCAGCAAGTTCTCCTTTCCCTGCTGAGGTCCATGCTTGGCATAGCCTCTGCTGCTCTCTCCAATCTAGCTTCCCTCCTCCCTTGTCAGTGTGGAGAAACAGGAAGGAATGTTTATTAACAAGGCTGGCTGAGGTCACACCCAAGGCAATATCAGAGTTTTACCTCTCCTGGGCCTTGGAAAAGATTCAAAGATCAAGGCCAGCTTCTGGCTGGAGTGAGAGGTGAGACCAAACCTCTGAGAAAGCAACTCACAACCAGCATTTCACAGAGGCCCCACAGTATAGCCATGGCGGGTCTGCCTGTGTGTGATCTCACCCGTTTCTTCTGACCCATCCGTGAGGGCTTATCTTTATAACAGTGAGGGCATTGGAGCCCTAGTCCCCAAAGATCTTGCTCAAGACTGCAGGAGAGGAGCAATTTAGATCCTGGCCTGACTTCTAGGGCAGTGTTTCTTTAGATCCTCACCGGCCTCCCTAGCAGATGTTTGTAACAAGGGGGAAAGCTGTCCAGCTGTGGTCTCCTAGTGCTCTCATCAGCATGAACCCTTCTTCCACTTTGCCATCCAATTGCTCCATATAGTTATCTTCAATTAGTTCTAGTAATGAATGAGTCTCCACTTATGTGACACAGTTGAGTTGCACCAAAAGTGGGAAAAGAGAGAGTGAGAGAAAAAGAGAGAGAGAGAGAGAGAGAGAGAGAGAGAGAGAGAGAGAGAGAGAGAAAGAGATATTATGGCATGTTCCCTGACCCCCCCCTTCTCCACCTCTACAGGGAGAAAGTACCCCAAAAAATTGTTGCTATGAGGGGCATAGTCACCTCAATGGATGTCACCCAGTTTGTAAAATCTTAGAGTTGTCAATAGCCACTTGAGACAACAAGACACCTACTTTTCTGTTCTTATTCTTGATCAGTCCTTCGATTTAGCAAAAAGAACTTTCTGAAAGGAGATGGAATTCCATGGAGTTAAGAGGAGTGAAGGTTTGTGAACTGTATTCTCTGAAACAAAACAGTGACTGTTATTTCATAGGCTATTTTAACAGCTATGCATCTCATAGCAAGAGATTATAATACAAGTAATAACAGGCATGAAATATAATCCCTTAAGTAGATTCACCATAAATTCATAAGCTAGCTTAGTGTAATTCCAACTCAAGTATGGTCTGTGATCCAACAGTAAACGACTGTTGCTGAAATTCACATATGTGAACACCAATCATTGTGCCTATTTTCATTACACCAACTTCTAAATATAGATTGTTAAATGGATTGAGAAACCCCATGAAAATGATTAAGCTAAACAATTCTTATTTGGTGCTACAAGGCTGCTCATATGATCATTTTGCAGAAACAAAGTGTCAATATTGAGTAAGGTCACTGGGATATGAATTCTTATACTACCATTATTTTTTTCTCTGTGACATTTGGAACGTCACATAACATCCCTGTTTCTGAGTTTCACCATTAAATATGGATATAATAACCATATCTATCACATAAAATTATCATGAGGCCCAAGTGCAATAATAGATTATATGCCAGGCAGGAATATAGTTCTATTAAGATGACAATGAAGATAACTGAGATATAACTTAATTGTAATTATGATTTTGCTTATTCATGGCCAAGAATTCTAATTTAATGGAGTTGTCCAAATAATAAAGTTTTCTGGATTTCAAGACCATAGCTTTATTGCTCCACTATTTTTATGCTACTTCCTTCAAAGAGGCAAGCAAGTTCCAGTTGACTGGGTCAAGACTCTTTAGCAATGTGTATCATGCAGACTTCACTCTTACATCCTCTCACGGATGTGAGTAATCAAGGGAATGGAGTGTGCTGGTGCAAAAGAAATGAGGAAGATCCAGGAAGAAAAAAAAGACCACATGCTTATTTGCTGTCAAAATTTATTGTATGAAATGATGACCACCCTACAGATATGTTTTCTATCATACTGTAATATGGAAGAATTATCATTGCTCAGTAACTGTCTTAATCACTTGCCAAGTAGACTTGGGAAGTATGGTCATCTCAGGGTGCCTTTAAAATACAGTGACATTTTGTTGAAACTATTCTATGAATGGGGGAGGGGGATAAAGGAGAATGATGGACGGGTGAATTTAAATGAGATATATTAAAAGCACTTTTGTAAATGTCACAATGTACCCCCAGTAAGATAATAATATAATAAAAGTATAAAGTAAAAACATACAAACATATAGTGACATTTTGGATTAAAACTTTCATGATATGTGCCAGTCTGTCAATCATGATGGAAAAGTGTCACCATCTATAGACTAGTTGTTTGTAATAAAATAAATTCCTTTATGTCACAGATTTGGTAACATTTATCAAGCAGAACTCTTTAGAAAGCTTGAAGTTTAGTAGCAAAGTTAAAACAATAATCATCATCCCAATCCCAGTACTTCTCCAATCTCAGTAAGGCAGCATGGAATTTGAATTTTGGGCTTAGTTAGACTTTCATGCAAATCCTGGTTTGTAGTTAGTAGCTGTGTCATCTTGGGCACTAACTTTGAACCTCTATGAGAAAATCATCTCTGAATAATAAAATCTAGATTGTTGTAAGACTTAGTGAGATTTAGTATTGTAGATGCTTTGTAAATATGAATGCCTTTGTTTTATAACTGTCCTTATGCTTTCTTCCCAGTTTCTTAGGGCCATTTGGAAGTTCAGCTTTCACTAGCTTAAGCTGTTTTATAGAAACCAAGTTAGACTCTAGGGGAGGCATAAGCTACCCTCATAAGCTATAGAGGACTTTGAAGCTGTCTGTTAAATAGAGGCCAGGGCCAGAGTCAGTATTTACAATTTGCAGTTTGCTAATCAGTTGTACCAGCAATGAAGGTCATCTGAGGACAGTGGAAATAATGTGTGTGGTGTGTTTTGTAAAATATAAAGACTCTAGGATTCAGTGGTATCACCAGCACTATTGTCAGCACTTATGTCTTTCCCTTCTCATTTTATGGGCTAGAAAACAGAAACATAGAAAGACAAAAAGTGATTTGACCTAGCACATAGATCAAGGTTGTGGCAGAGCCAGAATGAAACCTGTATCTTTCAATTCCATGCTTAAAAATATATGCTAGTATTTTAAAAATTTAGAAATATTAAAAAGTCACACTAAGAAAGGTTTAATTACATGTGGATAAACAAAATGAAGAAAACAAAAAGTACCCCACAATGACATATTATCATACATCCTTCTGGTAGTGTTTTCATGTATTGTCAGCATCATTTTCTCCTTCTCCTCCTCCTCATGGCAATAAACACATAGTTCCTATCTTCTGCCAGAAGCTGACTTAGAATTTTACATGTATTACTAGTAACTCACATAATACTCATATCAACTTTATGAGTGGTGTGAAGCATGGAGAAGTAGTGCTGTTATTAACTGGCCGGGAGTTAACCTAAGCAGTCTGATTCCAGAGTAATGATTTTAACAACTCTGTTAGACACATTCACATTTAAAAAATAAATCTGGTTCTAACAATGAATGCAGTTCTCTTTTTATATTACACTTTATAACTCATCTCAATTAATTTCTTAGTAACCTTTAGAGAATGTTTTAAGGATTAAAACAATGAACATTAAATGTATTGATTACATTAAAGGAAACATTTCCAAACTTAACCAAAGTTAAACAGGAGACAGCTTTCAGATCTTTTCCTATGTGGTTAATGATGGCAGAGGTGGCAAGTGGGTGGTAGAGTTTGCTCTGAAAGAAATACAAGATATAATCTTTTATGGTCAAGATGATAAGAAAAAGACAACAGATAGAAGTTCAGTGAATGTTGGAGAAGAGAACTGAGCTTGTATTGACGGGTGAGGGATGGGACTGAGGAAGCCCTTGAGGGTGGGAGAGGCTAGAGTTGGCAGGTGTTGCTGAGAGGGTGACCACAGACCCAGGAATGATGGCAATGGAAAAATGGACAAACAAAAATAAAACAGAAAAACAGAGGCTGCTTAGCATGGAGAAGAAGAGAAGAGAGAGAGAGTTAGAGAGAAAAAGAGAGAGATAGAGAGAGAGAGAGAGAGAGAGAGACGAATGCTTAGTTTTAATGTTTTAAAGGCTTTTACATGGCAAAGGGAATAGGTTTATTTATGTTGTCATAGAGGACAGAACTAAGACAAATGGAAATGGAGTGAGGAAGATTTAAAACTAAATGCAGAAGAATCTTCTACAATCAACTCAATGACAGGAAAACACTTTCTACAATCATTTAGCTCCTTTTTTCCTTTTTAAAATTTCATTATTGTACTGGGGTACACTGGGACATTTTCAAAAGTTCTAACAATATATCATAGTTGAATTCATCCCATCCATCATTCTTCTTTATCCCCCTCCTATCATCTAGCTCTTGATCACTATAAATAAATATGTAAGGAGATGTTGACTAATTATCAAAATGATAAAGGGAAGCAAAGCAAATTGCAGAGCAATAAATATTGCATTTGTTCCCATTATAAAACTTATTTATGTATCATATGCATTCAAAAGTATGCCAAACTGATAAACACTTGACTTGTGTAATTTTTTTTTGTTTTAAATATGTCTATATTACTAAAAGAATTTAAAACAACTCAAATAGTCTTTTTAATTTGGAAAAGCTTAGAAAGGTTAATTTTATTTTCTGAGGTCATGACTAAGAGCTGAGATTTAAATCCCTCTCTGCCTGATTTAAAGCCTAGTCTTTGTTTGGGAAGCCACAATCCAGCATGTTAAGGGATTAGTAGGCAATTGGAAAGAGATAATGTGGAGGTAGTAGGTGTAGAATACAAAATTGTGGGAGATTAGGAAACTCTAAAAGAACAAACAGCATACTTGGGGCATGTCACTGGAAAGTGACAGAGAGGACAGTTAAGTCAATTGGAACTGAATTGTGACAAAAACAGGGCTGAAGGAGAATTAGCAGCTAGGGTGTGGTCATTCTGGCAAGCAACAGACTGAGAATCAAGATATAGTTGCTTCCTTCTCTTTCAAAAGTTCTTTCTAACAAACAAAAAAGTTTCTAAACTACAGGCTTATTTCTGTCTTTTAAAATATTTTTATATTTCAGTAATTTTTAATCATTTAACAATTTTATTTTTCTGAAACTGAATTTCCTCTTTCATTTTTCTAGTTCTGCTTTAGGTCATATCTATTATGTAGCACTAGAAGTGGCCTTAGCCACTTAGGTACAGAGTGGAGTCTAGCCATGTTGGGGCCAGAGTGGTCTTAGCTAAGTTAGAACCTAGTACCATTATTTACATAGTAAGTGTGGTCTGCCTACAAGAGAGAGTGAGGTGTTTTATGACCACTGGCTTTAAGAGTTGTAGCTATAAAATAATCAATCTTCTAAAGCAAATATACCATAATGTCTACATCTAAATGGGAATTGTCCTTTAAGCTGTGACCCTGGGAAATTTTCACACATACTGGTCTAAAATATATTTAAATTCTTCACTAGAAACATCCTTCAGACCTAGCCCTGCCCCTAAACACAAAGATTGTTTTAAGATATGCCTCATTCTTAACCAAAATCAATTCATTTTGTATGGTAACTAATCCTATTTTTCAGATGATCTGGCTGTGGATACCTCCAGCTATCAGAAAACTCAAGTCCATTCTTACCAGTAAAGAAGTAGAAAAACAATGGGCTGCAGAAGACCACACTAGAAGAAGAGCTGTAAAGATATTTGTAATACTGGCAGTATCCTTAGGAAAAAAAAATGACCTTCCAGGATGCTGTTTTGAAGGTTATGTTTAAATTTCTAGTTATTAAAATATTTATAAAATGAAAATTAACTAAATCTGCTTCATGTCTCAATTTACGTATGACACTTTATGTTACCACTTCATTCTGAAGCTGTGGTCACTCTTTACTGCCATTCCTCATGCAGAACATGTGATCGATGTTCAAAAGCAAGCAAACCCAGAGGTAAAGAAGATATATGGTAAATATTGTGTTGGTGAAAATATGCAGAATCAGTCCAATCACATATTATACACAAGGAAATGTAAATTGGACAGGCAGTTTGGAAGATACGTTGAAGTATCAAAATGCAAAGTGTACTGTTTTTATTTTATTCAAGAAATATGATTTGAGCCCTTTGTTTTGTAGATATGCTCACACATACACATAAGCCCAATTCCAGGCCAGGCTGGGTTGCATACCAAGACTCTGTCTCAACAAAAAAAATAAAAGAAAGAAAGAAAGAACCCCAAGCCCCACAAAGATATACGTACAACTATGCTATTGTGATAGGAATACTAAAAAACATACCAAGTTTCCATGAGTAGGGAAACTGTTGAATAAATTATAGTTCATATGAAGAATTAAATAATATATGATATTTGGAAGAGTAAAATATAGAGTATAAATGAGATCTGCAAAACATATTGTTAAATAAAAAAGCCAGATTAAAAATCTTGTCAGATTTTTCTTTCATACCATACCAAAGAAAATTCAGAAAAAGATCTATATGCATAAATATCTGGAAAACTACAAAAGAAAATGTAGCAGTTGCCTTTAGAGAATGAAATAACAGATATATGTGATAAAGCCTTTATTATATACTCTTACAGGTTAAATTTTTTATCATCAGTATACATATCCTTTAAAAAAAATCACAAAAACCATTTATAAGATAAAATACACAATAGGAAATATATTGACTAAGGTGTGGTTGAGAACAAACTTTGGTCTTCTTTCAAAAGAGGTAAGCTGAGATTCTTGCTTTGTGGGTGTGCTGGAATGGGGCAGAGTGAGTGCTGTGGATTATTTAGAACAGTGATGAAATTAGAAGGTATTTTATAAGCTGTGTGTAGATGAAGTATTAAACCTAGAAAAATGACATTCTGCCTCAAATCTGTCTTTTATACAGTTTGGCCTTTTCCATAAAAAAGGAGATTTTTTTGATGTTGACCAGTTAGTGGCCTGTGGAGGCTGGATATTTTCTTTAATAGCAAACTGAATATGCATAGATGCATTGTTGTTTAATAATTCCTGTGGAAGAATTAAATTTGTTAAAATGCTTCCATTTCTCACTGCTGGTAAATTAGCAAGATACCGGGTTTATGAGAGTTCTTTTGAGATTTTGTATCCCAGGCTGGCCTTAAATTCACAATCTTTCTGCCTCAGCTTCCTGAGAGTTGGGATAACAGGCATGCACAACCATGCCTGGCTTTCTAAGAGTTTTAATGAGGGAAGGAGAATAGTCATGTCAGAGAGAAGGAGGATTTGAGTGAGCTCTTTTATGTTTTTGGAGGGGAAACTTGTCATTCACTGTTTGCATGAATCCACCAAGGATCTTGGGGGAGAAGAAAAAGAGGATAAGAACAAGATTGAGTTCAAAAAGGGTGGATTCTGGAAGGGAAAGGTTGTGGTTTAACTGCATGAGAGGTTGAACCATGAAAACTCTGAAAATCCATTTCAAAATGTGAAACTAGCACTGTATCTCTAGCACTGAAGTGAAAGCAAACATTTCAACATTAAATGATTAAAATGGCCAAAAGAGTGTGGACTCTAAGGTCAAAAAGAACTGGGGTTCAAAAAGGGTTTAGACACTACAACTGGTTAGTCTTGGGTGAATTATTTAATCCTTCCATGCCTCAGTTCTCTTCTCTGGAGCTGATCTTACTACCTCATCCTCTATTTGTAAGGAGTAGATATACTGTTAAAAATCTTTGGTGTCTATGCAGTTGTTTGAAACAAATAGTTTAGAACAGTGAACAACTTTTTATTTATGAAGTTAGTATTTATTTCATAATGGGGATCATTTACTTCTAATTTGCTATTGTTACCATTATTATTGTTGTTACAATTGTTACTATTCTTTATGAAATACTTAGTATGCTCTAAGCTTTGCTCTATGGTTCATATGTACTATTTCTAAACCTAACAAACATTTGAGATGGCCAGATCCAGCTCATTTTATAGAAGAGAAGACTAAAGTCCAGAGAAGTGAGGTAAGAAGTAAGTTTTGAGGTTTCATGTTCTTTTCTAAATAACTAGAAGTATAAAGCAATGGACCAGGTTCAAGGTGATAGAGAGGGGTTTAAGAATGGTCAACTGGCAGAGTATGATACCAGGGGAGCCCCTCATATTTCTGTGGTAAGCACCTGGGCAGACTTCATGGTAATACATCATTAGGCAGGAGAACAGGAGTTGGATAGAGGCATACATGTGGAAAGACTGGCTGAGGTGAGAGAGAGGTGACAGAGAGGAGTTTCATTAGTCTGCCTGGTACTTCAATAGCTCCTTTTCCTTATTCTTCATAATTCTTTTCATTATTATCTTACCTCAGTGAGTTGTTAAACATTTCTTGATGCATAGTCAGGCTTTCTTTTCAAATTACAAGATTAAACACTAAGATTAAACTTGTAGATAAAAATCCTAGAGAAATTTTAAGATTTCTAGAAAGTGTTCCTGGGTCTTATGATCCAGGTCCCTACCCTCATTACTTCACAGACATCTAAAATTACTGCCCATCTTGGAGATTTTAGCAAGATGTTGTGTTCAGGGTATATTGAAAGACCAATTTTTAGGAAGCAAAAGCCTTCCCTGTCTAGTTTCTGGCTCAGAGAAGGAAAGGCATCCTACTTTCATGTGTAGCATATTTGGAGCTGAGCAGACTTTCAAGAAAGATTACTTTTCTCTTTTATCTCTAATAAATAATGGTGCTAAGAGCAATGTGTGTTTACTGGTAACAGATTCCACCAATGGGTGTGGTATAAAGTTGAGTGTTTGTGGACTGTGGAACTTCTGCTATTGTCTACAGCATTTCCTCTCGTCTCAGAGGTTCATACTTTCTCAGGCAAGGGCAGTTTTATGTCCAGATAAATGTCTGAGGTTTTTTACTGCAAGATGAGAAGGGGAGGTGTAGTGGGGTGGTTGTAGTAGTTATGGAATTGTCTTTCTGGCAGGGATTTTGTTATGGAGAAGTGTTGTTTTTTAAAATTAAACTGGAGCAGCTATTCTTATTAAGTAAATGATTTCCTGATTAATATGAAATAAGGAAAATAGGACTGACATCCAGAGAACAAAAGTGTAAGCATGCAAGGGAAGAAGGAAAATCAGAAGTTGGACATTGAGGAAGAATTATGAGAAAGATGTGGTGCAAAGGCAGATAATTCATTTTTGATTTGGCATGGAGACAGAAAAATAATCTCTTTCTACTAAATCAATAGGGCACTGTTCTTCTCTGGGAGTACCAGTAAATATATTGAGCCCCTAAATAAAGAAAGTTAATGTGCATAAATGTTTTAAACCCCATCTGTGGTAAGAGGTCTGAAAGTTGTCATAGCCAGAATGAAACCCACAGTGTGTGCATAAGAGGTGTTGTCCTCAAATAGGATTAAGTCCTTGTTCTGGTCACCTGCTGTCATGGATACAGTTTCTCTGTAATTGTTTAGTGTCATGCCAACTTATCTGATTTCCCTTAACAAGACTGAGAACCATCTCAGTCTTGAGTTTTTCATTGAGAAAAACTCATCGAAAGAATGGAAAAATATATATCTGCACATTTGATTTGCCTATAGCAAAGCCACATAGAGAGGTATAGGTACTAATAGTAGCTTGTACTCTATTCCAGTCCATTAGGATTATGGTAAAAGTGGTAGGAGCAATACTTGGTCTGAGTTGTTCTCTCTCTCTCTCTCTCTCTCTCTCTCTCTCTCTCTCTCTCTCTCTCTCTGTGTGTGTGTGTGTGTGTGTGTGTGTGTGTATGTGTGTGTGTATGTGTGCCTTCCTGTCTCTTGGCTTTGAGTTACCTGCTGATCTGTGTTCATGTCAGAGAACTGGATCACATTCTACACAGTGTAGGTTTTATCAGTCACTTTCTTGAATCAAAGCTGATTTGCACTTAAAGAGAATTCTATGTCCTGTAATTGTTCAAAGTCTAGTGTCTGAAATGTAGACTACATAGAATGCATTTCTATGTATTGTGCAGGCTATTTCTTTTCTTAGTTTTGATTTCTCCAGATATGTGATATGCTGGAGGTGTGATTCCTCTGCTATTGAAGGGTGATTTGCAAATTGTCATGGCCCATGTGTTGGTACCAGTTGTCTGTGACTAGGTCTACAGTGAGAAGGGCTTTGGAGACAACAGTGACAGTTGATGGAAACATCAGTTTCCTAATAAGGGTCACTCACTCCTTGAAGCCCTTTAGTCTTTTCCTGAGTCTAATGTGCCTCCATGACTGCTCAGCTATACTTGATACAGTTTTCTTACTTTTTAGTAAAGAGTTAGCTGTTTTTAAAAATCATAAAAATATGTGACCATGCATATATGAACACATATAATGTGTGGCTTGCCAAACATGTAAAGTAAAAATTTTAATTTTAACTAGAGAAAAATTAGCCCTATTTGTAAAAGCTGGTATGATGTTTCTAAAAGTAGAAATTCATGAAGAATATTTACTCAAGCATTTTACCATAACTTCTCATTTAATTTTTAAGAACTTTTAAAGATTCAGATGCTTTATCTTAGAGAAGAGGCAACATAGGTTTGGAAATGTGAAGTAACTTGTCAGGCTACAGTGAAAAGAGGTGCCTGTGTCTCTGACACCTGAGATAATTGGTCTGGTCTTCAGTTAATTTTTAGCTACTTATTACATAATCCTGCTCTCACCATAGTAAAAACAGTAGTAATTACATAACACAACTATTTTCTGTGGTCTTTGGCTAAAATCATTTGATTTATATTTAAAATCAATTTGTATAATCTTTCACTTCATGAAAATAAAATAGGGGTAGTTATATCTGAGGGAAACCACACTGATCTCTCTCTATTTAATAAAGTGACATACGAGTTTTTTAATTTCATATATTTATTCAGTCTCTATGTCTATCATTTCCTATGCATTAGAATGTGAAGAACTTACACTTACTTTTGAAAAATTCATTTGCATGATTAGGTATCTTTTTAAAAGATAACTTCTTAAGGAGAGAATGTCGATGGGAATACATTCGTCAACAGAGAGTTCATTGTCTTTTCTGATATCCACACTACGCAGTATTTGATTTATCCAAAAGCATGGGCTCCTTGTTATAGTCTTTCTATTAATGTACAGACTTTGGATATGCCAAGCTGTTGGTGTTTTGGAGAACTGAAAATTTCTAGAGTTATATCTAGAAGGTCTTTGGAGTTTCTTAAACATGTTATATGATAAGCATCTGAAACTATGACAGGAAGGAATGAAATACATGCACTGAGCACCTATTATTTGCCACACATATCCCTAGGTACTTTACATATAATAACTTCATGAAGCTGATAAAAACTTTACATGAGATAGAAGATCAGAGAAATTAGTAATCCACCCCCCTTCAATTGTGCAGCTAGCAAGATTTGAATCTACCCTTCCTAAAACCAAAAACTACATACTTTTCATTACCCTCGTTTAAAAAGTCAAATGTATAGCATTTCATATCTGGACAACCTCCATAAGTAAATTATGTATTCTCCTACTATAATAACAAACTAAACTTCTTCTTACTCTCATAAGCTTTCCAAGGATGAAGAGAAGAGCCCTGGAACTCTGCCTAAAATGCTGGAGCAGTCTAAAGCCAAAGGCTATCATTAGTGGACCATCTTTCTTTTTTGAGATTGTTTCTTGATCACATATAATTTTATTTATTTATTTTTTGAGTGGTAACAATTTATTCTATATGACACCAAAAGCATAAGTAATAAAAGAAAAAAAAGATGTGTTTAACTATATAATATTAAAATGCTTTGTGCAACAAGGACACTCTTGGAGGTTAATATCCAGAATATATAAAAAGCCCTACAACAAAAATACATTTTAAAGTGGCAAAACATTGACACATGGATGGCTGATAAACATGAAAAGATATTCACCTTTAGTATTCACTAGGAAATAGAAACTGAAACTACAATGAAATAATTCTTTATAAGTATTATGATGGCCATTATGAAAAAAGCCAGGAAATAAGTTTTGAGAAGGATATGGAGGAACTGCAACCCCAATGTACTATTGGTCAGAATGGAAAACGGTGGAACTAGTGTGGAATATGTATGAAGGTGCATGAAAACATAAAACATAGAATTATCATAGATGCACCAATTCCATTCCTGGATGTATAACCCAAAGTAGTAAAGTAGGAGCTGGTGCTGATTATTATACACAAAGCTAATAGCAACATTATTCCTAGTCACCAGAAACTGGAAGTGCCACAAGCTTTCACCAAAGAGTGAATGGATTAAAAGTGTAGCTTATATGTGTCTGGGAGTATCTTCAAATGTTCAAATACTGCATGCATCCACTTACATAAGGTTCCTGGAGTGCACAAATTTAGGAGACAAAAACTAGATTAGTGCTTTCCAGGGTGTGAGGCAGCAATTAAGAGGGATTTACTGTATGATCTATATTGAGTTTCATTTGGGGAAGATAAAAATTTTTTGTAGGTAGATGATGATCACATATATATTTAAATTTCTTTTCTGATGGAATATTTCAAGAACATACTAAGAGAAAATTGTATTTTGAAACACTGCATACCTAAACCTGGTTTAAACAATTTCTTATCTAATTTTATGACATAAATTATGGCTTGTCTGTATTTGGCGGTGAGTACATGTGGATCATATGCCTTTTAAATCCCATTCTTATCCTAATACAGAATGGATGTGTTTTCTGCAATAAAAAGTCTTAACTGGATATCAGCAGTCATATTTTAAAAAACATAAAAGAGAGATAATAATAAATTAGCTTTAAAAATAAGATAAAAAAGAGAGATATAATATTTCACCTTGGAAATAAAGCTTAGTCAGAAGATTAGGAGCATGAAATCAAAAGACCATTGGGAGACATTCTGCTCCCATTAGTGCATGTGTACTGGTTCCATTCGAGATTGGCAAGGGCAGTCAATAAAAGGGCATGACCATCAGAATGACTACTGGATTTCCTTTGCCACATGAGTGTCTGCCCTAGGTATCATAGTTCACCTGCTCTGAGAGGAAAGGAGACCCAATGAAAGAATTTGGTGTGCAGTCAAATTTTGATTATCTGTGTAAATTCTTGGAAATGGAGCATGAATTACAAAAGATGGAAGATAAAAATATTTACATCTGACTTTGGAATGTATTGTTGTACTTACATTTGTCAAGAGAATGGGTCTAATCTAGCCATTCCTATTAAAGAAGCCATCTTCTTCTGACCCTGATGGAACTCTTTTCTTAGTCTACTAAATCAGCCATATCTGTCTTTCTCTCTGTCTGTCATTACCTTAGTGGTAGGATTTGAAAAGTTTATGGCTATTAATGAATATAAACACACATTTAAGATATTGAGAAAGTTGCAATTAAGCAGATAAAATTATAAGAGTTAAGTTGGGATTTTCTAAAACAATACTATTAGTAGACTTGAATGTCTTTCCCAAATCTGCCTTAAGATACAATCACTGATGACTTTAGGTTACCATTGCCCTTTTGGCCCATTTCCTTGTCAACAGTTTCAGTTCCACCAATAGGTTGCCTCCAATCCTGTTTTCATATGATAAGTCTATTTTCCAACCCTACAAAGAATGGGAAGGTTTTTCATTTCCCTTGATATTATCCTCAGAGCAAGTTATGGAAAAAAAAAAGATGAGGAGAACTAACCTAGTACCTGTACAGGTGTCTGTATTTATGCATCCCATGCAGGTGGAAAATAAAAAGCAATGTGTTTTAGCTAACTCATAAATTTAAAATTCTGCCCTAAACAAATCAGTCCTTTACTTAACTTGTGTAGACCTGGTATGGTCTTATCTGAACACTCAATCTACCTAATAAGCAAAGTATAGGACTTACACAGTGATTTCCTCATCTTAAATCACCTGGAACAGTTTTGATTTCAATGCTTCTGTTTTTTACTTGGTGTTTATAAATTGCCAGATAACTTGTCCTGATTTTAGGTCAAATACTACAATCATAATATTTACAAGGTGATAAAAATAATATAAAGTGCCTTTGCACTGAAAAGAATTGCTTCTATGTGATTAAATGATAAATATAATGAAAATAAAAACTAGTTTTTATTGCGTACTTATTCTCTTCCAGCATTTTATGTAGTGCTTTACTTGGATCACCTCAGTTTTGTCCTTATATACCTATTGGATAAATTCTGTTATAATTCATCTCACAGGTGGGACACTGAGGTTTAATGGGGTTGGGTAACCTGATTTACAGTATTAAGAACAGAGCTGAGATTTGAGAACAGAATGAATGACTCCAGAAACCAAGATCTTACATAAAAACAGAGCAACTGCTGAGCAAAGATGCAAGGCAAAAGCAGCAGAGTAGCTATAGTGCTAAGGTAGGTTTATCCAGACAGGGCTCACTAGCAAGATTAAGGAGAAGGAGGCAAAGGAAATAGAAATGATGGTAGAGAGGAGAAGAATGGTGGTCTGTTAACTCCACAGATAAAGGTAGTAGGGGAGAGTCATGTACTAGAAAGAGACTGAGGGCAAGAAATAAGAACAAGGATATCCACACTGGCCACAAATCACTTAAAAAGAAGTGATGGTCTATTTAGAAGACCATCTGCTTATCCAAACTGTTTAGAAGCAATCTGCTTATACAAACTATATACAATTTATATAATCCATAAATGTAGAGATTCTCATCTCATAGATGGATTGGAATTGGTTTTAACTTTCTTTGCTGATGTTGTGATCTGTGACATTTCCTTCCTATTGCACTGTTCATTCTGAAAACCTAAGACTGATGGAGGAAAGTACATTATCATTTGGTGAATAATATTAATTTCTGTATCTTAATAATACGGTCACTTTTGGAAATCTTATTTGAAAGCATATTGGATATGCACATAAAGATTATAACTTTGAAAGTATAAAGGTGTTTTGTATAGTTCATCCTGTGACATTTTATAATTTAACATGAACTTGACACAATTGATAAAAAGTTTTATCTGGTATGAAGATAAAACTCCTTTATTGGAATAGATAACTTATCATTTTTTTAAAGGTAACTTTTACCTTGGTATCAGGAAACATGATATCAAGGTAAAATGAGATATTTGAAAAAAAAACTAGGAAAGGAATAATATTTGCATATAGAAACTGTCATATATACTTATATTCAGGGTTGATTATATTTTGAATATTTTCTAAAAAAGAAAAAAAATACCAAAATTAAAAAATGTATTAAAAACTTTTTAATAATACTTGTTTACCTTTAAATGACTGGAGCTGGAGATTGTTAAGAGAAGTCAGATTCAGAAAGACGAAGGTTTCTGAATATAATACACCAATACAAACATGATTATATACATCTGTAACAGTGGAAATGGTTGAAGGGACTAGGGAGAGCAAGGAAGGGAAAAGAAAATGATAGTGAATAATATTGAAATACATTGTATCTATGGAGGAAGATGGTATAATGAAACACACTGAAAACTTTTGAATAATAGGGGATGGGGAAAGGAGAAGGAGAGTAACAAGGGTGGTTAATCTGATTAAAATACAATATATTTATGGGTGAAATACCATGGTAAAACCCCTTTGAGCAGTCAATATACCCTTAAAAAAATGAAGGACAGGAATGTAAAACAAGTCCTATTAGAGAGTGAGTACTAGTGGGAGGGGGAAGGGTGAGTGGAATAGGTGAAGGAGGGTAAATATGATAAATGTACTTTACATACTTGTATGAAAATAGAACAATAGAAAATAGAACCTATTTAAATTGTTTTAAGTAGGGGAGGAGAGGGATGAGGAAGAATGATGGTAGGGTAAATCTAATCAAGGTACTAAGCATAAATGGAAATGTCACAATGAAACTCCCCTGTTCAACTAATATATGCTAATTCAGTGTTAAAAAGTAAAAATTAAAATTAAAGAAATACCTGTATACTTTTAAAAGCATGGTCTATTCTATTGGGAGAAATTATGCCTTCTGATCATATGAATAGTTTTTATATTTCATTTTTGTTATGTAAAACATTTTACTTCAAAGAAAAAATGCTATGAATTTATAGAGCTTTGGAGTTTAAGAATCTGCTTCCTATTTTTGTAAGACATACAAACATTGATTATGAATGAAGAACGTTATGTTCAAAAGAAAATTAGGGGTCCTTATGTTTCTCTGCCAGATACTACAGAAACTAAGAACACCACAGGAATTTTTTTAACATTATTCACCTCTTGAAAATGTGTGGATTGTATAAAGGACAAATGAAAGTTTTTGCAGGGCTGAGAATGCCAATTTTAACAGGCTCTCCAATCACTGTAGACAAATATTTGTGTTCCTGAGGATTATTTGATTTTTATCAAAGCAAATTGAATTGAAAACGTAGCATGTATTAAGTCATTGGTATTTATTGTCTAATCCTTTTTCCCATAGAGAATTCTATCCACTGAAAGAGTACTAAGTCATCAGTTAGACATACCATGTAATGATCCTTATCATATCCAGACAAAATAAAAGCCTTTTAAGAAGCTACTTTACAAGACAACTGCATGCTTTCCTCACAGGAACTTGTTACAAAAATAATGATTATTAAAGAGCTTGGGTCAATCTTTTGTAATAGTTTAACAAGAACAATTCCAAGATGTCTAGCCCATTCCACATTCCATGTGACTAACTATGGTATCTAGAGTATGGAAAAAATCACAGCAACTCAGAGTAGATTTTCTTAAATGCTTTATGGACACTTAAATTTAAGGGAAGTTACAGAATTAGGTTAACAAGAGTTGTTTTCAAGACATTTACTGAATGTTGCAGATTTAGTTCCAATAGGTCTTGAAATTGGTAAATCCATAAATCCTAATTGTAGACATGATTTTTTTGTATTCCATGAGAGAAATATATTTGGAGTTTTGTACAAGCTTCAATAGGAGGCTACTTATGGTTAGCTTTGTTCACACTAATGACTCTTTTACACTTAAAGTCATGCTAAGGTAAGAGTAGAAACAGAAGAAAGGTTTAGAGTGAGAAGAGGCAGGGAAGGTAGGTGTTGAGTCAAACAATGACAATTTTGGGAGTTCTCTGTTCACTTTTGTAGTTGTTAACTAAGGCAAATAAAAATGGAAGCTATTGTAATATTCAGCACATGGGGGTCAAGTTCAGGAAGAGCCAGGAAGGATACCAGTTGATATTCTGGGTCCTTGTTTCTTATAAACAAGACCTGGAATCCAGAACTTTGGGGCTAGTCCAAGAAGTCAAGACATTGGAATAAAGTATTACTAACCTAGGCAAAGAACTTAGGAACAGAACTAGGGGCTTTAGGCATCAGTGTCAACAGGCAGCCAAGACAAGTGCTTCTACATTTCCTGCTTTGTGTCCAAACTTATGAAGAGTATTGGAAGGCTAAAGCCCACAGATTTTATTTTTTCACTCCATTAACATTTATTAGGCACCTGTTATTTACCAGACATTATATCAGGAGCAGGGGCTATAAGTGAACTGGATTTACATATATACATATATATATATATGTAAATATAAAATATATAATATATTATACATAATATATATGATATATATATTATATATTATACATAATATATATTATAAAGAAGGCATACAGATACTAGTAGATAAAGAAGTGAAGAAGTAATTCTAGAAGGAAATAAATAGGGAAGTAAATCTGAGAATCTGGGGAAAGGTATTTTAGATAGGATGGTGAGAGAAAGCCTCTCCAAAGATGCAACATTTAAAAATGAAAATTAGAATCAAGAATGTGCAGATATTTGGGGAACTGCAAGAACACAGTCTTGGCCAAGAGAGAAGTAAGTGGAAAGGACTGTAGGTGAAAAGGTCTTGACCTTGGTTCAAGGCTTAGAAGGAAGTGGATTTGGAGGATAACAAGCAAAAGAGAGTGGTCTGAGATGGGGGATAGGAAAGTTGGCAAGCACCAGCTTATACAGTTAGAGGGGAGAAGCTACTTGGCTAGAGTAAGAGATGGGTTAAGTAATGTTCTAAGAACAGATATGAGATAATATACTGTTTTTATAGTTGTGAGCTGAAAAACAGATTTCAAGGGCTAAAAATTCTGCCTAAATAGCTCACACATTGTGAAGAGTCCACCAAGAAAAGTCCTGAGACAGATTTGGAAATGAGGGGCAGACCACTGGTGCTAGATCATGGCATATAAATTAGTTTCTGAAGAGCCGAGGGTTAAAAAAGTAGTTTCACCATCCAAGAGAGTGGTGGTAGTTGCCAGAGGGTTTTCCCTTTGGATGATGAAATTGTTCTGCAGTGGACATGGGAGCAACGTAGTGAGTCACCAGCGTGGGATGGTTTAAGACAGACTGTAATGTGGGTGAGCCTGTGAGGTATTTGAATAGCAAGATGAAGGAAACATAAATCCTTATGATTTCCTTTCTTCCACAGGGTGAAAGAAAGAAGAGAAGCCATAGATTCCCTGAGGTTGTCTTTAATTGGTCAGCAGTATTTTAAACTTTTCCTTTGAACTTTTAAAGTAAAGATGAAAATTTGTTAATAATAATAACCAAATATCTTGACCTCTCTTATGGACTGAATGTGAACATCGAAGTCCTAATTCCCAATCTCTCTAGATGTGATCTTATTTGGAAAAAGGGTCACTATAGTTGCCATTAGTTAAATTAAATGAGATTATTGGAATAATATGGGCCTTTAATCTAAACTACTGGTCTTTTTACAAGAAAAGAAATTGCTTTTTTGGTACTGGGACTTGAATTCAGGGCCTCACAATTGCTAGGCAGGTAGTCTACCACTTAAGCCACTTCACCAGCTCCGTTTTATGATGGGTTTCTTCAAGATATTTTCCCTGGCTGGCCTCAAACCACAATCCTCCTGATCTCTGCCTACTGAATAGCTAGGATTGCAGACATGAGCCACTGGGGCTTGGCAGGAAGAAGAGGAAATTTAGACACAGAGACACATACAGTGGGATGATAGGTATAGGAAGACACAGAGACACAAGGAGACAGAGATTGGAGTGATGCATCTAGGAGCCAATATATCAAAGATTGACGGCCATCTTCAGAAGCTAGGAGAGAAGCATGGAACAAATTCTTCCTCAGGGCCCTCAGAAAGAACTAATATTGAAGACTTTATCTCAAACTTTTAGCTTCTAGAAATGCCTGACAACAGATTTCTGTTGTTTTAAGTAGCCAGTTTGTGGTACTTACTACAGTAACCCTAGGAAAATAAAACCACCTTTGCTCATTCCTCTTGCCTTATCCTCTTCCACCTATTCTCTCCCATTGTTCTCTTTCACACACTATGGTCCATGACAACCAAATTGCTTTTCTTACCACTTGAACTCTTTCTGCACAAAATTCCTTGCTTCCCCTCTTTATTGTCAGGTACCTATTTTAAAATTATTAAAACACTTTTGATTATGAAATATTTTAAGCATACACAAAAATTATAACAGACATCAATTCTTCAAATATCTGGATACATCAGATGACAACTTTTTGCCATATCTGCTTTAAATCTCTCTTCTTTTACTTTAAAAAGGAAATATTACTGAAAGAGTTAAAACCTCATTTTTCCTTACTCTCGTTCACTCCTGTTCTTATCCCTAATTCTTGTTTATTTTTAAAGAAACATCCAGAGCACCACTTTGTTTGTAAAGCCTTTCCTATATAACCCCAGTTAACTTAACTCTATTACTTACTCCCAAAATTTTACACACAATTTATAATGATGATCATATTGCATTTTAATTATAGTCTGTTTCTATCTATAAGAAAAGGAAATGACCTGTACATAGTTCAGTCATTATCTGGTGCTTATGCAATGCCTAACTCTTGGTCAAATTGAATTTTAATTTAATAATGTTTATTTAGAACTATTTGACCCTCACAAAAGCCTTGGCATTGGCAGGACTGAAATTGTCATTCTTTTTATCTGAGAAGTAAAAACTTTAAGAATTTCACTTGTTGGGCTGGGATGTAGCTTGGTGGTACAGCACTTCCCTAGCATGCATGAGGCCCTGGGTTCGATCCCAGCACCAAAAAAGAAAAGACAAAAAAAAAAAAAGAATTTCACTTGTTTAATGTGGTAATTTATTACTTTTCCCACAGATATTCCTTCCTTCCTTATCCTCACCCTGGTGTATGGTTGGTAGTCTAGTTCCTTACCCTCCTGATGTTGGACTTCATCATGTGCTTTATTAGGAAAGAAAGTAAGCAGAAAAGACATCATGCCATTTCCAGGCTTGGGCTTAGTAGTTTCGTGTGTTTCTGCTTTCCTTGTACTCCTGCCACTCTCCATGAAAACATGCCCTGAGTAGCTGCTGGTCCTAGAATGAAGAAACACATGGAGCCAAACTGAACCTAACCTTAAGGGTGATTGCTGCCAAGCCTACCAGGGCAATGGCAAACTTGCAGACTTATGAGAAAAATTAATGTGGCGCTGGGGATGTAGCACAGTGTACAGTGCTTGCCTAGGATATGTGAGGCCCTGGGATCCTTCCCAGCAGGAGAAAGAGAAAGAGGAAAGGAGAGGAGAGGAGAAGAGAAGAGAGGAGAGAAACACATGCTTGCTAACTTCATTTACTGAGATTTGGGGTGATTGTTACACATTCTTATCATGGCTGAAATCTCATTAGTACCCCTAGCTTAGTTGATGATGTAGACAGAGCTAGAACACACATTCTGCCTGATAATCCAGAGTCTTTCTAGTAAACTATTCTTTTTTTATTTCTGCCAAATAGTCAACAAGTATTTATCACTATTTACTATGGAAAACAGCACTACACAAAACTATGAACTTTGCCAAAAAAAACAAATAAATTTAAGAAACAAATCAATTTAGAAAATGGCACATATTTGACTGGGAACATGGTTTATAGTACATGCTTGACAAGCTCAAGGTCCTGGGTTCAAATTCCAATACTGCCAAAAAACTAAATAAAACACATCTCTATTATGATAGCACAAATGTCTTTCTGAGGGAGAATAATGAGTGGGATGAAGGAAAGGAGATGACCAACTTTAAGGTGTGTATGTGTGAGCATGGTGGTGGCGGGGTAGGGGACTCAGTGATAGTAAGTAGAGTAGATGCTTCAAGATGTTAAATTTCTGTGTCTGGAATAGTTTCAGCTAGTAGATTCTTTTTTCATTTTCCATTATTTATGTAGTGTCAGCCCAACTATGTACCTTCCTAGTTAGTTGCTCTTGGTTTGCATCCTGTGTGTTCAGAATGCAATTGGGCTGTTTTGTAAGTTCCTAGAGAAAGACTGAAAAAGGCTTCTTTTCCCCTTTTCCAAAGGGAGCAATTACATACTCACCAGAACAACAAATTTAAGCCCTAGGCTGTGAATAAAATCTGATTTCTCTCAGGTGAGAGGTATTTTGTGTATGGAAAGTTAAGAGAAAAATGTGATTTTAGCAACACCATAGGGAGCTATGGTCAGCATGGAGCAGATAAAGGCCTTTGTTCTCCATGTTTTGATTGGCCCTGGAAGAAGCTCAGAGCAGCTCACATGCCCATCTGCATCCCTCTTAGTGGGACTGAAAAGTGCTGACACAGGCTTGCATATCAGCCCGTTGGCTTGCCAGGGTAAACTTGTGTAATGCACTCTACATCCCTCCTAACAACAGTGGTTCTTTTGTCACTTAAACAGAGGCTATTAAGAACATGAGTCATTAATAAGAGCTTCAGAAAAGCAGGCAACATTTTCCAAGACTGTGGCTTTAGGCAATCCTCATAAAGTTACAGGAGCTCCGGAAAAAGAGAAGCATCTCATTAACAATTAACAATAGATTCACAATTGAAATCTGAATTGATTAGAAAAAAGAAAAATCTCAAAGTATAATTTTTGAATGTTTAAAAGAAGCCAATTTCATCTTTATAGAGAATTGGGTGAAGAGTAACTGAAGTATTTTCATGAATGTACATGAATATTATAAATCTTAAGTTGGCCTGAGAATCTTCACTTATTTATGAAAGAACAAATCAAACAAACTGGCTTTAGGATTTCTTTTTCTTATTTTTCTCCCCCCTCCTTTTTTTTGGTTATAGGGTACTGCTGTGTTGCCCAGGCTGACCCCAAACTCTAGGGCTCAAGAAATTCTCCCCATTAGCTGAGACTACAGGTTTATGGTATTGTGCCCATTTTCTTATTTATTTATTGGCAGTACTGGGGTTTGAACTGATCTTCTTATTTTTAACACACAAAAATTGAAAGTGTAGGACTAAAGGGAAAAAGTCTTTATTTAACTATTTATAAATAAAAACTGTTTATTATTTTAATGCTGTTTCTGGTAGAATTTTTGTACATTACTTTTTATGTAGTTGAGATAATACTGCAGTGTATATAATTTTGTTTCATGTGTTTTATTTGACTTTTGCTATTCTTTATTCAGTGGTTGGAAAATATGATTCAGGGGCCAAACCTGACCTATTGCCTATTTGTTGGAACAGAGCTACACTTATTTATTTACATCAACAGCAGAATGAGTGGTTGCGACAGGGCCTGTGTGGTTCCAAGAACTCTGAAATATTTACTCATTGGCCCTTTACACAAATAGTTGGCAAACCCCTTGCCTCAAGTATTTGAGTCACATGTGAACAAAATTTTTAAAGATTTGATAAACATATAATAAACTTTTTGTATCTATTGGTACTTTCACCAGTATTTTCTGATCAAACTATGTACATATGTGTGTGTGTACATATAAAATAACAGAATATGTAATCAGTTACATGTAGATTGTATGTATGATTTTATTTATATGTAGTATGTATGACTTTGGAAGTTAATAGATGAGTAGAAGTATATCTCTTCTGATTTAATTTTTATTTATTTCTTTGAGTAGCAGTTAGAAAAAAATTCTCAGGTTTTTAAAGTTTTAAAATTTCTTCTTTTTATCAATGGCCTGCTTATGTTCTTTGCTTATTGCTAAACAATGTTTTTTTTATCATTTTAGTTTTTATTATCATATTATTGTTGTACTGGGGAGTGCATTGTGACGTTTACACAAGTTCTTACAATATACCATAGTTGAATTCACCTTCTCCATCATTCTCCTTTATCTCCCTCCCTCATTCCTGAAATAGTTTTAACAAATCTCATTTTCCATTTTCATACATCAGTACATAATATTTCTATGCAGTCCCACCAGTATCGACCTGCCAGATAGGACCTGTTTTGCCTTCCAAACAATGATACTTTTAAAAAGTAAATTTGTAAGTTGTCTATATAGATTTAAAATATTAACTCTAATGAATTGCTTTTACTCTGAATATATTTTCTCAGGTTTTTTTGCCCTTTAATCTGAGAGACATTTTTGAATCTTGGAAATTGTTAAGCCCATAAAAAATTTCTTCTGATTCTTTCAAAGTTTCTAAGTTTAGAAATTTCTCTCTATATAATGTTTCAGAACTTAATTTTAATTTTCAAAAGTGCATAAGGGTTGATATTTTATCAAGTACATCTACCAATTTTTTAAAAATACATTTTATTTTTAAGAATGATGTAGGATTTAAAGAAAAATTGAGAAAGTAGAACAAAGAGTTCCCATGAATCTTATATTTAGTTTCCTCTATTATTAATATCTTTCATCAGTATTATGTATTTATCATAATTGATTAATCAATACTGATATACTTTTATTAACTAACATCCATATTTTACTGGAATTCCCTAGTTTTTAATCCAATATTTTTTTTCTGTTCCAGGATCTCAATGAGAATACCACATTACATTTAGTTGTCATGTCTTCTTAAATTCTTAGCTGTGACTTTTTGTCAGACTTTCCTTGTTTTTGATGAGCTTAACAGTCTTAAGGCATATTGGTCAGTCACTTTGTAGCATGTCTATCTATTAGAATTGTTCTAGGTTTTCTTATGGGGTTATGAGCAATTGGGAGAATGACCATAGAGGTGAAGCATCCTTGTTATCACTCATACCATGAATACATATTTTCAACATGATTGATCACTGTCAATGTTGACTTGATCATCTGACTACAGTAGTATTTGCCAGTTAATCTACTTTTTACTCTCTACAGTAAATGTACTCTTTATTCTCCCTTCCCATATTGACATTTTAGAAGGAAGTTGCTATGGGCAGTCCACATTTAAGGAGTGAAAAGTTGTGCTCCTCCTTCAAGAAGAATTCCCTGCATACATATTTGGAACTCTTCTGCATGGGATTTTTTTTCTGCTCCATTTATTTATTTATTTGTTTATTTATCTATTTATTTATTTATATTAATATGTACTCATGGGTATTTATTTCATGCTTTGAGTTATAATCTTTCTTTTGTTCTTCAAATTGTTCCAAATTTGGCCATTGGGAGCTCTTTCAGTTGGCTCCTATATCCCTTTTTCATACCTCAGCCAAAGTAAGGCTTTTATTTGTGGTGAGTTTTAAAAAATACTTTCTTCATTTCTGGCACTACGAGATGTTCTTGGTTCATCTTGCATATTTCCTGCTCTGGTCCTAGAATCAGCCATTTCTCCTTTTTATTAGAAAACAAATTAGGATACTAGGTATGTTTGTTTGTTACTGGAGTATTGTTGCTTCTGGGCCCTATCAGTTGACAAAGCAAGGAAATATATGTGTGTATTCTAAGCTGTGTTTATACACATGTACACAAACATATTTCTAGTATTCCCATCTATATGAATACTGAGTTACACCTGAGTTCATAATAATGTTTCTAGTTGAATCTTTCACCCATGCATAATTTTAGCCTTGTTCTCTTGCTTACCTGTAAACTCTCACTGTAACAATGTGAAACCTTAATCCTACCACCTGCAAATTCCTGAATACATGTAAAGCAGTATCAGAACTGTTAATTTTCAGATCCATGGGAAACAACTTTATCAACTAGAGTGCTTTGTATAGTTCCTTTTGCTTTTAGTCTTAAGGACTCAGATCACTTCTGTCTACTAATTTGAAATCCTATTTTATTGCATTTTCTATCCAGAGTTTTCCTGTTCCCACTTGTCACTCCTAACAAGTGGGTGTTCTGGTGACAAAGGGAACAGGTACTACATGTGAAAGGTTTTCAAATTCCTTGAGCTCATAAAATATACAAATGTTATATACATATATTTAAAACAAAGCCTTGATCAAGCAGAAAAGCTGAGATTACATTGCAGACAGCAAATGGCATGGAAAACATTTATGAAACATGAGTCCCTCTTTTAAAAATATGTAAAGAAGAAAGTCTGATGGAAGTTGTGGGAATTACAATATTTTCCTCCCTTAAAATTTGCTGCTTGTGTCTTCTTAGCAAAATAGGTGCAACTTCTGTACCTTTATCTTTCAGCACATCTTTTGCTTATACTTTGGAGAAAAAGCTATGTTATAAAGATATGTATGAGGCTTTGTTTAAAAAGCCAGGTAATGCATATATAAAAGAATAGATAATATCACAAATATCATGACCAGTCACCTCCTGAAATGTTCCACAGAACAATTTAGTTATCAGTGAAAGACCTGCCTTCTAGAAGTAGTCCTCACACTAGAAAGGTTAATGGGAAAGAGTTTGAGCACAGGTGATTCTGACAGTACAGTTTAAACCATCGCACCAAATCCAGTGCTTCACTTTCTTCTCTCTTTGTTCATTATTTTTCTTCCTGCCTCAATTTACTTCCTGGGTTTTTCTTTGGCAGAGTGTCTACTTGACTAGAAGTAAAATACAATCTTCTTTATGAAGTTTGTAAATTGATTGTTAAATTTAGTTATTAAAATGGTTGCTGTACCTGAACTAGAAAATGACATGTTGACACTTGAATTTATATAATATAATGCTGAAAAAGCTTTAAATGAAACAAAAGAAACCAAACAAGCAAAAAATGTCAATTCAGTTCATTGCATACATACAATAGTAACTCATGCTATTGATATATCAGTTTTTTGTTCATAAAACACGTAGAGAGCTTGACACATATTATACATTAAAATAACTTATCATTTATTGATTTAAAGAATGGCCATGCAAATGAATAATATATACCACAACACAATTCTGAAGCATGTACAGTATCTTTCACCACTTTAACATTGAGAAGATTGAAGCTAAGAAAGATTAAGTGAAATATTTGAAGTTAGAACATTAATTAATGAGTAAAGTCAGAACATGAAAGGGCATGTACTGTCTATGTACTAATGATAGTATCAACACACATACACAGAGGTATAGTAAATATTATTAAATTATTATATATTATTTTATATATTATATAGAATTAAATATAATTAAATAAAAGAAAAACAAAAGGGTAGTGCTAGGTATTCAGAGTACTAAAAATACAAAAGAGAAGAAATTTATATATATAGTCTCTTGATAGGTGTTCAAACAATAATTAATGAGATGTGGAGGATAGCACAAAGCTATATCAGAATTGAGAAACTGAAACCATAGGACTTTATAGACTTGTTTCCCTCCTATATCACTGTCATATGAGATGACAGACTTTGGTGTTTCCAGCTTTTCTACAGTGTTAGCTTTGTTCCTATAGTTCTTTTCATATAGTATTTTTATTTCCCTTTTATGTCATTAAAAAAATTTTTATAAGTGCACAAAATAATAAGAGACAGATTGTTTTTCACATGCATCTGTTCATAGGGAAGAGTTGTACTTCTTTTTTATTTTCATATTCTCTATTTCCCATTTATTTTAGAACCTAGTGCTAATTAGTAGCTCATTTTGAAAGATAAAGATGCCACAAAATTAATCATTTAAAAAGTGAAAGTGAAAATTGCATCAATTTCTTCATTACTCACTTCCTTGTTTATAACTGCAATTAACATAAGTTGATTTCTTTTTAAGTGTGTGTACTATGACAGGTGTGTTAGTTACTTTTACCATCACTGTGACAAAATAGTTGTCACACATAATTATTTATTTATTTAATTTTTAATTAGCATCTAATAGTTGTACAGAGGATACATTGTGATATTTACATATCTGCTTATAATATATCTTGGTTAGATTTACCCTGTCTATCATTGTTCTCCCTCTTCCTTCTTCCCCTTTCTTAGAACAATTTCAACAGGTTTCATTCTTCTATTCTCATATATGAATACAAAATACATCCACTTTATTTACTCTTTCCTTATGCCCTCTCCTGGAAAAGACCTGTTTTACCCTCCTATTTTACATTTTTAAAATTTTTTATTTTTTAAAATTAGAAGTAGGGCAGAACAGATTCTGCCTGGAAGTGAAGCTGGGGTGAGGGGAAGAGGGAGGAGGCAGGGAGTAGGGTGGAGAAATGAACCAAACAATGTATGCACATATAAATAAGCAAATTTAAAAAAAGAGACAAAGTAACTTGTGGGTTAAGGCAGGGAAAAGTAACTAATATGGTCAATGGTGGTAGGGAGTGACCAGTGAACATAGCTTGTAGGGGGACCTTATTGATCATGACAATTGTTTTACTGGGAGTAGATTGTGACATTTACACAAGTTCTTTTAATATATCACAGTTGAATTCACTTTTTCCATCATTCTCCTTTATAGTGTATATTTATAGTCCAAGGGGGTTTCACCTTGGCATTTCAGACATGCATCATGCTTTATCAGATTAATCTCTTTATTACTAGACCCTCACTGCTGATGATTGAGAATTAGAAGACAGTAGAAACAGATGCTCTGCGCAATTTGAGATAGCCAAAGCAGTGGCAAAGTATTAGTCAACTGTGGGAATGCAGACCATTCTCAAAAGAATAAATATAAATCACCAATAAATATTTGAAAATGCTTACTATCACCAGTCATCAGGGAAATGCAAATCAGAACTTTAATGAGATACCATCTCACTTCAGTTCCAATGGCTACTAAAGAAAGCCAAAATAAAATAAAATAACAAATGCTGGCAAAGCTGTGAAGAAAAGGGAACTGATACATTGTTGTTTGGAATGTAAATTAATATAGTCGCTTTGGAAAACAGTAGGAAGGTTCCTTAAAAACTAAAAATAGAACTAGCATCCAGCTATCCCACTCCTGGAATATATCCAAAGGAACTGAGTTCAGCATACAAAAGAGATAGCTGCATGTCTGTTTTTTGTGCTATTCACTATAGCTAAGATATGAAATTGGCCTAGGTGCCTGTCCTAATAAATGAATAAACAAAATATTGCATAAATACCTAGTGGAGTATTACTCAGCCATAAAAAATGAAATCTTGTCATCTGAAACAAAATGGATGGAATTAGATTTTATATATATATGTATATATACATATATATATATATATATATATATATATATATATATATATCAAGTGAAATAAGCCAGATGCAGAAAGAACAAGTATCATACATTCTCTCTCATGTGAAAACAAAAAAAATAAACATGTTTACCTGAAAGTAGAAGAGTGATCACTAGGGACAGGGAAGGGTGCCAGAGGAAGAATGGGGGTGAGGTTAGAAGAAGGGTGGGTGGATGGATATGATCAGTGTATACTGTATGCATGAATGGAAATATCACAGCAAATTGTTTTTAATTTGTACAATTAATACGTGTGAGCAAGTGTAATCATGGAATTTCTTGGCATTCTTATGCTCAGTGATAATGGTGAATGGCAATTGCAGCAATCAAACAACTGTAGCCCTGGACATAGACTGCTCAGGGTGGAAGTCTGAGTCATCCTCTTAGGCTAGAAACCTAGACAAGTAGAAGTGCTATGGGAGTGTGAGGGAAATCTAAATGGGAGGTAAAGGAAGGAGTTGATAAATACCAAGCATAAATAACCTCAGGACCAGTGGCAGGAACAAAGAGTGTATCTTACTGTATTAATATTTGTCTATTAAGTCAGAGGTACAGATTGTGGCTGATCACCACCTTAGGGACTCAGAGGTGTATGTCATTTACTGTAGGACACAGGGATAGGAGAGTAATACAAAGAACAGATGTTGAGGGTTGTTCCTGGCTTCCTTACTCATATTCTCTTGGCCTCATCCCTGATTACAGAGTAGCTGCAATGGGTAGTTTGGCTTATGTCATGCTGGTATTTTTTTCTCAAGCACGAGATATTTCACATTTTGCCCTCAGGTTTTTCCAGTGCTGTAATTGCCTCTTGGAAACCCTCTGTTCAAGTGAGTATAGTCAGTCAGGAAATACTAGGGTTTGTATCCCAATATAAACCTCAACTAATATAGGATGTAAGCTGATGGACAAAAAATGGCAAATTCCCAGGAAATCAATTCCTTTTTTCTTTTTTTCCCTTTACTGTTGGGATGGGGGGGGGTACACTGTGGGACTTACCACAAGTTCTTACAATGTATCAAATATATCATACATGAATTTACCTCCTCAACCATTCTCCCTCATTCCCTCTCTCCCCTAATTCCTGGAGTAGTTTCAACATGTATCATTTTTGCATTAATTTACATGTATACACATTTTATTGCACCATATTCACCGGTGCAAGCCCTCCCCCCAGGGCAGGACTTGTTTTGCTCTCCTGCTCTGATTTTGTATAAGAAAAGAGAGAAAAGATAAAACAAAAAACATGACATTTTAGCTTGAGATAAAGGTAGCTGCACAGGAAGTTTCAGGAAATCAATTTCAAAAGGCATCCACATATAACTTAGAAGATTCCAGGCATGACTGTCAGCTGTCCACAATGGTGATATTAATATGCACTTATGCATTTATTTTTCCCATTCCTCTTGGTCTCTTCTCCCTGTTGCATGGTTATTCACTTTTCTTAGGTTCTGCTTTTGGGAAAACTCAATCTAAAACAAAAGGCCTTAAATCTGATTAGGCTTCTATTTTTCCATTTTCTACTCTATCTTGTGCTCCTTTTCCTTGCTGCTTCTCTAGTATGTGCCAAGCAAATAAATGGAGAAATAGATTGGGACCATTGGCAAAGAATTCAGTAGAATTTCCAGCTGGTTCTCAGCTACCAAATTGAAAGGGTCCACTAATAGCCTAGAAATAGATTGTTTTATAGCTTTTCTCCCTAAATAGTCTGTTTTGATTCTACATCTGTTGTACAGCTGTCCTCCTGAGGTGACTCTTTTGTTCCAAAACTTATTTCTAGCACCCAATACTCACTTTCTTAAAACTACAGATGAATAGTCTTAGAGTTTATGGGAGGAAATTTTCTGAGACCTTGAAAATCTGAAGAAGTCTATTGTTTCCTTCTCCATGATTGAATAATAAGGAATTATAATTTAGGATAATTTGAAGACAATATTTTCTTATATTCCAGTGTTACTATTGAAAGGTCACTAATGTAATTCTGTTTATAATCTTGTATACATATTTATTTTCCTCTCTGGAAGTATATAGTTTTCTTTAGTCTCCAGTCTTCTGAATTTTCAAATGAAATGCCTGGATGAAGTTCTCTTGTTTGGTTTCTGACCTCTATGTTAAAACTTTCCACAGATACTTGGCAGCCCTTGGAAGACTTTAAACTTTTCATTGTATTTTAAATAAAATTAAAGATTAAAAATGGCAGTATTTATATTTACATGTGTATTTGCAATCTCTTTTGTTTTTCTTTCTTATTTTTTGTGACTCTGAATTTCCATTTGAAGTCACTTTTTTCAACCTGAAAAACAGACTTGATAATAAATTTTCTCAGTATCCATTTATCTGAAAAAGTCATTTTATCTTCATTTCAAATGACATTTTTCTTGCGTATAAGATTCTGAGTTGATTTTTAAATTTTGTTTCTTGCTTCATATTTCTATGTTTCCTATTATCTTCTATCTCCATTCCTTCTAGTGAGAAGTTAGGTGCTGCTTTTATCAGTGTTCCTCTGCATGCAGTTATGTTTTTCTTTACTCTGGCTGTTTTCAAAATTCTTCCCTCATCCTTGTTTTTTCTGTAGTTTGTCATGATGTACTATAGGTATTCTGCTTAAAGTTACTGAGAGTGTTAGCTATGTAGGTTGATACTTTAAACAAATTTGTAAATATAAGGCTATTATTTCTTAAAACATTTTTTCCCTCCTTCTGTTTCCCTTCTTCACCAAAACTTCAATTCTATGCATGTAAACCTTTCGATATGTTTCAAAGTAAAAAAAGCCTTTAAAATATTTTGTTTTCTTTTTGCAAATTGATGTTAACATTTACTGTACCCTTCCTGAAATCTCTGTTGTCATGCTCTTTCAGGAATTTTTTACTTCGGATATTACAGAGTGTAGTTCTGGAATTTCTATTTTGTTCTTTTTGGAATAATTTTAATTTTTCTTCTGATATTCCATGTCTGTTCATACCTTATATTTGAGCAAATTTGTGATAGTTGTTTTAAAGTCCTTTTTTGTACTAATTATTGATAGAACAATACTGTTGCCATTTATAAATTGGTGGCCATTTTGTTCTCAGACCTCACTTGAGAAACTCTCAAGGACAGCCCTGCCCTTAACAGAAATTCCCTTGCTCTAAGACAGCCCCATCCCTACCAGAGACTACCACGCATGCGCTAACTTCCGTACCCTTCGTCTTCTATAAAAGCCATGCCTGGCCCAGATTTGCTGCTGTGCCATCTTTCCCCAGGCCAGCCTGGCAGTTTGGGCCTGCCATTAAACTTTGCTCTATGGACATGAGACTTTTCTCTTGAGATTTCTTTGTGAGCGGTGTTTTTCCTAACAGTTATGACATCTGGTCATTCCAAAGTTTGGTTTTTCTTAACTACTTTGTCTCTTGAACTCTTGAATATAGACCACATTTTCTTGTTTCTTCCAATTTTTAGTGATTTTAAAATTATATACAAAGCATTGGAGATAATTTGTCGAAGAGATTTTGGAGTTTATTGCCTTTCTCTAAAGAATGTTGATGTTTGGTATAGTGGAGGAGAATCAGCTGTAATCTCTGTTCAATTTATCAAACTTTCAGCTGTTGCTTTCTGATAGGCCATTTGAAATCTTCATGTATATACAAATTTCATTCAGAAATTTGAAGGGAATTTGTACACAGATTTTGTGGGTTTCCTTGTCTGTGAGTCACTTCTTTCAAGAATTTCTCTTTCAATATCCCTTCACACTGGCATCCCTGAGCTCATTCTCACACTCTCCAAGTCAAAATGAAAATTGCTTTCTTCATGAATTTTAGCTACCCTGAACCACATGGTATGGAAACAACTATATAAAAACAAATGTCACCCAATATAGTTGGCTCCTTTCAATGTTTGAGTCACTTCTATTTTGGACACCTTTTTTGTTGTTCTTCAATACCTTCTACTCATTTTTTAAAATATGACTTCAGACTTTATTATTGTTATCTGGGCGCACTGAAGAGGTTAGTCTAACACAAAGAATTCTACAATTTCTTGAACCAAATTCTACTCTTTAAAAACCGTTAGTGACATTAAAATATTCATTCGGTGGCACACATTCTGTTATTTAGCTGTTCCCTATGAGAGAACCTATATTACTGCTAATCTAAACTTTTCTCCAGACATTCTGTTTCGGTGTTCTCCTTTGCTCATACATTGTTTCCCATCAGGATACCATTCCTCCTATATTTGAATGCCCCAATCCTTCAAAATCTAAATCCAATTTCAACTCCTCTTTGAAAGCTGTCTTTGTCTTCCCAGTTTGAAATGACTTAATTTCCCGCTGAACTACTTCTTTATTTCACTGTTTTGATCATTAAAGAAATCATTCAGCCTGCCAGAAGCCATGGTAAACTCAAGGGATTAAGAGATGGATAAAATGTAGTTTCCACTCATGTGAAATCTTTGCTCTTATGGTGGTAGAGAGTTAAATCTTTAGAATAGCTAAACAAAATGGCATTATGTTCCTGCATATAATGATTAAATTACTAAAGTAGGGCCCCTTCTTTAGAGTTCTTGTCATGATCAATAAGGTCCCCCTACAAGCTATGTTCACTGGTCACTCCCTACCACCATTGACCATATTAGTTACTTTTCCCTGCCTTAACCCACAAGTTACTTTGTCTCTTTTTTTAAATTTGCTTATTTATATGTGCATACATTGTTTGGACCATTTCTCCACCCTACTCCCTGCCACCTCCCTCTTCCCCTCACCACCCCCTTTGCTTCCAGGCAGAATCTGTTCTGCCCTACTTCTAATTTTGTTGAAGAGAAAGTGTAAGCAATAATAAGAAAGACAAAGTGTTTTTGCTAGTTGAGATAAGGATAGCTATACAGAGAGATTCCTAGTGTTGTTTTCATGTACAAATGTGTTACATCCCAAGTTAATTAATCTCTAACTGACCTTTTCACTAGTTCCTGATCATCTTCCCATGTTGATCTCTGTCACTTTAAGGTTCCTGAATTAGTTCCTCTGCAGTGGGGACATCAAATACCATTATGTTTTGGGTTTCTTAGCTGTATACCTCCCATGTGTGTTCTCCCCTTATCATGTGACCAAGTCCAACCACATGGCTGTATTTGCCCTAGACCTAAAGTCCACATATGAGGGAGAACATATGATTTTTGGTCTTCTGAGCCTGGCTAACCTCGCTCGGAATGTTGTCCAGTTCCATCCATTTGCTTGTGAATGATAAGATTTCATTCTTCTTCATGGCTGAGTAAAATTCCATTGTATATAAATACCACATTTTCTGAATCCATTTGTCAGTAGTGGAGCATCATGGCTGTTTCCATAACTTGGCTATTGTGACTAGCGCTGCAATAAACATGGGTGTGCAAGTGCCTCTGGAGTAATCTGTGTCACATTCCTTTGGGTATATCCCCAGGAGTGGGATTGCTGGATCATATGGAAGATCTGTGTTTAGATTTTTAAGAAGCCTCCAAATTTTTTTCCAGAGTGGTTGCACTAGTTTGCATTCCCACCAGCAGTGTATGAGGGTTCCTTTTTCCCCACATTCTTGCCAACACCTGTTGTTGTTGGTGTTGCTAATGATGGCTATTCTAACAGGGGTGAGGTGGAATCTTAGTGTGGTTTTGATTTGCATTTCCTTTATGGCTAGAGATGGTGAGCATTTTTTCATGTGTTTTTTTGGCCATTTGAATTTCTTCTTTTGAGAAAGTTCTGTTTAGTTCACTTGCCCATTTCTTTATTGGTTCATTAATTTTGGGAGAGTTTAGTTTTTTGAGTTCCCTGTATATTCTGGTTATCAGTCCTTTGTCTGATGTATAGCTGGCAAATATTTTCTCCAACTCTGTGGGTGGTCTCTTCAGTTTAGAGACCATTTCTTTTGTTGTGCAGAAGCTTTTTAGTTTTATGAAGTCCCATTTGTCTATACTTTCTCTCAGTTGCTGAGCTGCTGGAGTTCTATTGAGGAAGACTTTGGCTATACCTATTACTTTCAGAGTGTTTCGTACTCTTTCCTTTACCAACTTTAGAGTTTGGGGTCTGATACTAAGGTCCTTGATCCATTTTGAGTTGATACTAGCACAGGGTGATAAACATGGATCTAGTTTCAGTTTTTCGCAAGTGGATAACCACTTTTCCCAGCAACATTTGTTGAAGAGGTGGCCTTTTCTCCATTGTATGTTTTTGGCGCCTTTGTCAAAAATAAGGTGGGCATAGCTGTGCGAATTCATATCTGGGTCCTCTAATCTGTTCCACTGGTCTTCATGTCTGTTTTGTGTGTCATCCTTACACAGGGGCCATGCTAATCTTCTATTTATCGTTCCAATTTTAGTACATGTGCTGCCGAAGTGAGCACAGTGTTTTGTCTTTTTTTCTAACATGAATACTTCAACAGTCCTTCTATCTGAAGACCTTTTTTTTTTGCTATTCCTCCTTCCTTGAATGCCCCCTTCTCCTAATCTTTACAGATGGCTTCTTCTTATCTTCAAGTTTTTAGTAAGAATATCATCTTAGAGGAAACTTCACTTCCTTAACCACATTCTTATTTTAAGGACGTTCATATTATCTGAAATTATCTTATTTATGTACTTATGTATTGTGTATACATATATTTTATTTTTGTCTCCACCAAGGAACCATGGTTTTAAAATCATAGGATGTATTGTCATTCTTTATCATGCTTACCTCTAAGAGCTGCAGTACCGGGGCTCCTCTGCTCTCTGGCTTCCAGTCATTTAAGTGGGAATCAGAAGACAGGGGGAAAGATTTAGTGGTAGCAGTATACTTCCAGTGAAGTCCATAGCTCCTTTTAGATAGTCCTCTTCTACAATTCTTAGGTTGTGTAGCTATTTCCTGTTAGAAAATGAAAGAGGCATGGAAGAGGCAGAGAGACAGCTCAAACACCAGCACAGAGTTTATTGTTCAGGCAGGAACCTTGTGGAGGGGACCCTAGCAAGAGAGATAGAGTCCATTGCCACACACAGGCTTGAGCTAGATATAGGGGGCTAGTGGGAAAGTACCAGGAAGGTCACTAAGGGATACTGTTTCTGGGCAACCAAGAAAGACAAGTTGTAGTTAGGCTACTGTCTGCTCAACTGTCCTTGGCACCCATCTGGGAAGGTAACTATTCCTTTGTCAGTCTTTGGGGTTGGGTGGGGAGTTTCTAGTAAGCCACTTGCAGGGGGGGAGAGGGTCTGGTCCTAACATGGCTGTCTTCACTGTCAACCCCAACACTTCCTCTCTCTGATGATTTGGGCCTAGGAGTGTTAAAGTTCAGCTACTTCCTACTCTTCCTCACTGTTGTGGCCTCAGGGTGCTTCCATCTGTGCATAACTCTCCACCAACAGAGCCTTCTTTAAACTTCCAATTATCTGTTCGAAGTATGCCATATCTTTCTTCCTTTCTGGGACCTTGAATATTGCTCTTCAAAGTTTTACCAGTACCTAGCGCAGAACCTTGTATGTGGTAATATAAAAAATACATTTATTAAACAAATAGATGGATGACTGGGCCTTTTACTCTTCAATAACAGGTCACTAGGCTTCAAACTCCCTTATATTTTAAAGTTAGAATTCATTCTGAGAAACTATATTTCTTGAGGGTAGAGTCTGTCTATACCATTTTTAAATCTCAGCCTAAAATTTAGTAAAAGCAGGCATCATTTTTTTTCCTTAAAGAAAGGACATCTTCAGTTTTTAGGACATTAAATATATATATACTTTAATATTTGTTATTTCCTGGCATCTGGGCTCTGGAATACACCATAAAAAGTCTGCTTTTGTAGGTGAAGAAACTGAGGGCCAGACCTAAAGAGCAATTTGCCTATGGCACTGGAATTAATTCTGTCTTTCAAATTTCTGCTCCCTTGATAATATTAGATTATTTCATCAGCTAGGAAGTGAATTTTTCAGTAAGACATTCACCAGAGTCACCTTACCCTAATGCCTATCTGCTGTAGCTTGGATCTGAAGTGCCCCCAAAGGCCCATGTGTTAAAGGCTTATTTCCCAGCTGTGGTGCTATTGGGAGGTGGTGGAACCTTTAGGAAGTGGGACTTAGGGGAAGTTCCACATTGGAGGTGCACCTGTGAGGGAAATATTGGGACCCTGGCCCCTTCCTGTCTCTCTGTTTACTTCCTGGGCACTATAAATGCAACAGACTTTCTCTGGTGTGTGTTCTTGCCATGATGTACTGTTTTGCCACAGGCTCAAGGCAACAGGGCTAAGTAACCATGGACTAAAATCTTTGAAATCATGAACTCATTAAATTGGTTGTCTTATGTATTTTGTCACAGTGCAAGAAAGCTGATTAACATACTATCTTTTCTACTTCTACTAATTTTCCATTCATTTCTGAAAACCAAAATTATTTTTATTTTTTTATTTAAAATTTTAAATTTAATTAATTATCCTTTTGGTTGCTTTTTGAGATATCTATGTTACTTAGGTGAGCCTTGGTCCTTCTTCCTCAACCTCCTGAATTCTGGAATTAAAGAAATTGTAGCACCATGCTTGGCCTTATTTTCTTTTTTAAGAAAATTATTTTTAAAGGATATTTGAAATGAACACAAGATAGGAGGAAGAAATTTTGGAAATAAACCATGCATGAGTAACAATGATGACTGAAGAGTTGTGAATGAAATGAGTTAGAAATTGAGTAGTTCCTGACTTGCAGAATTTTACAAAAGTTGTGAGGAGGCTGTTGCTCATTAGAGACCAGACAGGAGGCAACAGGCTTAAGTTGAAGCATGAGAGATTTAGATAAGAGAAAAGGAAAAATTTTCAGACAGTGAGGTTTGATAGACCCTGGAATGTATATTTGGGGAAACGTGTGGAATTTCCTTCTCTTGAGGTCTTTTAAAAATAGGACAACGTCTCATCAACTTGAAGGATGGACTCTATTTGACCTTTGAAGTGTCTGATGAACCCAGAAGATGTACCTCACTTAAAAAAGAAAGCTTGAATCATCCTGAGGATCTTGGGTAATGAAAGTAAGGTGAACGATTTTCATATTTAATCTGATTTACACATGTCACATATGTAAATTGTAACTGTCACAATTCTTCTCTTTTTTTTCGGTCTAATGTTTTCATTTTTAAGTCCTGAAGATTAGAGTTTAAGTAAAGCTGTTATAATGAAGGAAGGAGGAACTCTTTTATATTGCTTTGGAGCATGTTTTTGTAGGAACATAGGCAAGGAGAAAAGGGTATTTTGGACATTTTTGATTTTATTTCACTTCCTATTCTAAATTTAAAAAATACTGCCCTTTTTTGTTGGCTTTAGTATTATAAAGGCAAATTTAAAAACTTAATTTACTCTAAATTTTTCTCACAGTGTTTTTGGCAGGACCATTATTCCAAACTGGAAGAGGTTCTCTGTATTTAATTTCCTCTCAGGAAGTTTACCTTCAGAAGTCCAAGTGTAAGGTCAAGCTTTGGATTGCCGGAAACAGTAATGTCCTTTACTGTCTGAGCACCCAGACAACACTTAATGAGATATCCTACTTGGACATTGGTAAGGATTAGAATGCTTTCGTTGTTTCCTTTTTGTGAGTTATGATTCAGTCTGTATTCAGTTTTCTAAAGCTTAGAAATAAAATTTTATGTAAGAAGACTTATATTCTCTGAATTTGGTTATAACTGCAGATTTCTAATTACAGGTGATGGCTAGTTTTTTTTTTTCCCCCTTCCTAAAACTCCAAAAAGGAAGTAAGCTTTAGAACTCATTATCTACTTTAAGCAAAACAATTCCAGGGTATTCCATACTTAATTTCTTTCAAGTTTTGTTTTAGTTGACCTGAGGACATTTAAATATTAAAGCACATAGTAGTATAACTCCCCATATTTGTCAAACTGTTTACTCATCTAATATCTAATTTGATCTTAGTAAAAATTTTGTGAAGGTCATAATATTGTGGCAGAAAATGGAATCTCAGTAAGGAGATAAAATTTGCTCAGTATTGCAAAATTAGAAAATGTAGAGTTGGAACACTTCTGATTTCAAAGCATGGGTTTTTCCACTGCACTGTTCTATGCTGTCTGTAAGAATCTATGATTTCCCGGTGTTTTTTTCAGCCCACCATTGACAAGATGTTTGCCTCATTTATTCTGGATCAAAATCGTATTAGATACTATGTCACTAAAGCCATTATCAGTAAATAGAAAGTTGTGCTGGTTTTCTTATGGAGTAAAACACAAAAAGTTTTCAAAATTTTCTGTCATTCCACATAATGAACCATGTAAATTTCTAAAAGGCTACTCCCAATGAGATTACACCCTGTTCTAATTCATGCTAGTTATTGATTTTTAAACGACATTTAAAAAGTTTACAAAACCTCTTTTAATTATTGCATCAGTTTCTGACAGAATAGTGAATACAATCTTGTAATTGGTAATCTGACCCTGTGTCGTGGGTGTCTTTGGGGGTACAGTGGCTTTATTTCCTTCCCTAACAGTTCGGAAGTTTGTTTAATACTGACTCAGAGGAAGCATTCTAGCTGAGTCCTCACATGGTCTTGTTTATAGCTCCTGAGCCGCACATAATAGATAAGCTACTGACTGCCACAGACTCTGAGCTTCCTGGGTGTGTGGGCGTAATGCTAGCGCCTGTGAATTCAGGTTGTGCAATCTCCCTGCTCACTGCACCAGATCGCACTCATTTCACATCTCTTAAATATTCCTCTGGTGAGCCTACTATTTCATAAACGAAAGCCCATTGTATTCCATGAGAGGTGTGCTGGTAAGTCATGATTAATATTGAAAATCCTATGCATTTACAACATGATCAAACCTGATTTTGAAGCAGGGTGTAGAAAAATTTGTCCAAGGATAGAGTATGAAATAAAGCTGCAAACGGCCATAGATAAACACTATTCAGTCTGTAGGATTCCTTTTTTTAAATTGTAATTATAACTACTATATTTATAGAACCTAATCTGTGGTAAGATTTTTTGTTAGGCCAACATCTTTTTACTGGATTCATGTGATAATTTTGTCAGGTACTTATGGCTATAGCAAGCACATTTACAGTAGAGACACCAGAGAATTTAACATGTCCTGTACTGCACCTATAGGAAATGACAGCATAATGAGTGGGACCCAGGACTGTTTGACTCCAAAGACCAATGAGGCTTATTCCACTTATCTCTGGTTTCTTTGCATGAAATTTAATTGTAGTTACAAAAGGTATAGCAGACTTCATTAGAACTGTTTCGGAATCTTAAGAAGGTTGAGGCTAAAGACATTTGGAGGAGGAAGATGGTGGGCTGAGAATATGTCCATCAAACTCTTTAATGTTTCAGGCAAAATGAATCAAAGGAAGAAATGTTCACACAGATATAAGTCATTCTGACCTGGAGAAGGGGAACATGTACATGATTATGTATGTAATCTGTCTTGAGCATAGTGATTAAATCCATTGTGAACAAATATTGAGTATTAAACATTCAAAAGCAAATTTTCTTCAACTCTTTGCATCAAAATTAAGTAAGACAGTGCTTACTAAATTTAGGATTTCTTTGTAAATCTTAGTTTTAAGAGGCATCATAATTCTTTCCCTTTGTTCTCTCTTTCCAGCTGCTGTTGCTTCTGAATTATGAGACCTGCATGTACCACTTCTGCAGATGATAGCTTTGTTTTTGCAAAATGCATGGAATGGAGTTTGTGGGTATATGGGTTGCAGGAACTGAAAGACCTGAATGAATATGTAAGAATGACCACAAGGCACCAGACGTGGGTGTATTTATCCGTTTGTCTCATTACTAAGAGGTTTTAGTTCCAAAAAATATCCGGAAGGATTTAGTTTTGTGCAAGTAAAGAAAGGGAAGGAAAAATAAGATTTTTGAATTTTTATACAATTTATTTGTGCTTACCGTTGACATATTCTAATTTTTACATTGCATTCAGAATTTACTAGGGGGTAGTTGAGGAACGATTTTTTTTTCTTAGTGATCATAAGCACTAGAAATTGATTTTAAAATTTATTTAGCATGTGAACAGGAAGGTATTTGATTGCAAAGAAAAGTGGAAATTGTTTTTAAAACAGCAGTTAAGACTTCTTGTGGGCTTAGAAACATGTTTGTCATGGTGGCACATACTCTGCTCCATTTGCTAGCTATATTATGTTGGAACAATTTTATCTGGTGTTCTACTCTTTGCACAAGTTATGTATTTCATTGATGGAGGGTACATGAACCCTTTTTCACTTTTTTCAGAGGCAGCATAGGACAATAATGAGGATATGTAATTCTGGATCCAGACTGATTGGTTAAGATCCAAGGTATGCCTGTATCAAGGTTTGCGATGTAGTGCAAGTTAGTTAATTTCTTTGTACCTAAGTTTATTCATCTGAAAAATGAGACTGCAGTTATCTATTTTATGGGATTATTATGAGGATTAAAATAAAAGAATGATGATGAGCATTCAGAACGTAATAAGCGATCAATAAATGATATTCCTTCTTTAAAATTTGAATTTATATAGTAGTAGTCACCTTTTTTGGTATACAGTTCTGTGAGTCTTCATACATGCATAGGTGATTGTAACAACTATCTTTTTAAGTTTTTAATTTTTTAACTTTTTATTTTTTATTTTATTCACATGCGCATACAATGTTTGGGTCATTTCTCTCCCCCTTCCCCCACGACCCCTCCCTCTCCCCCTACCCCCTCGCTACAGGGAAGAAACTGTTTTGCCCTTATCTCTAATTTTGTAACAACTATCTTAACAGCACAATAGAATACAGGATAATTTCGTCACCCCAAAGAATTTCCTTTGCTGCCTCATTAAAGTCAGACATACATAGCATCCCCTAATCCCACATCCTTATCCTTAATTACCTCTGATGTATTTTCTGTTCCTATAGTTTTGGCTTTTTTCAGAATATCATATAAATGGAATCATATTGTATGTAATCTTTTGAGACAGGCATCTTTCACTTAGTATAATGCCTATGTGGTACAACCTGATTTCCTTATCATCTTATCTGAAGATGATACCAAAGAGCTGAATTCATGAAAAAAGAATTAAATGAAGCTTTTGTATTGTTGCTTGTATTATTGAGGGGAATACAAAGCTCAGATTAAATATCTGGAGCATTTTGCTTAGTCGAAAACGGAATTTTTTCAGTTATCAAACTCTCAAATAATATATGTCTTGAAAATGAAATTATTTCCTTATCATTATAAGTGTTGAGACAAAAGCTAGTGTCACTAGAAAAAATCATACTGAGAGAAGTGTGTTAATAATGTCTGTGTGTATACATTATTATATATATGGGTGGGTGGAGGGAGAGTGGGACAAGGTATTGGATGATGACAAATCATTCCACATAATCCATAAATTTAACCATAGAAGCTCAGTATCATCTGATGGCATGTTAACTGTTGTTGACTTTGCAGGAGATTGGATCCTAATCACCTCCCTATGAACTACATGAGCAGTGAGTTAGGCAGTAGCTATGACAAAAGACAGAGAAGAGACCACGTTTTGACCAAGACTGGGACTGAAAGATAGGATAGGAGTTGGCAGGAATGAAGTTAGGAGTGGGGCTGAGGTGGAGGAATCTGCAACTGGTAAGCTTCCAGATGTAGGTCAAAACACTGCATATTTGAAACACTATCTCTATTACACAGTCTTCCTAATTTATGTGCATGTATAATAATAAAATATGTATTATTATATGTTTGAATGTGTTTTTAATATGATCCATTTTCAATCTACAAATTGGGCAACCTGTTCCTGAAAGATTGAGAATTTGCAGTATCAACTACTATTTTCTGGGCATGTATTAGACTAAATTTATATGCTATTTGATTTAATCTGTCAGTGAATATTCTGGGGGAGAAAATTTTTTTCCATTTTATACAGCAGGAAATTGAGATCCTGAGAGGTGAAGTAACTTCCTCCAAAGATACCACAGATAGTAAATAAAAGCAGAAACTGACATTGTTCTCAGGAGTGTTCATTCTCAGAGTCCATGTTTCTTGTCTTTGCTGAACTTGTATATTTGCTCAGCTTTTACATAGTGGCAAGAATGGTTAGATTTTGTGTTTTCATTTTTCTACTTGAAATCAATGATTCAATTAGAAATATGGAAGAAAATACTATCTTATAATTTAAGGCAAATTCCGTAAGGATATTTTTTCCTTATAGGTTTTGTTCTCATTAACTGAAGTTAGCAAGGAGTGTAGGAAATGAACGCCAAACTCTGCAAAGGTCTTTCAGGACCTAGGTAAAAATTTTGGTTTTAATCATTGTGACTGCTTAACCTCTCTCAGTCTTCTATTTATTCTTTGGTGAATTTGATATGTTAATATCAACTGCTCAGGGTTATGTGGCTTAAAATTAATGCCTATTCATGCTTATTACATGGTAAGCACATGGGAATTGGAGAAATTAGAAGAGATTAGAATTAAGTACCATGCTTAATTTCAACACTGAAGTATAAAAGGTATGGCTTTATTTATTTATTTGTTCCCACTCAGGTCTTATGTGCTTGGGACTTGTTGACATGAAGGATGATGGCAGGCACATCAAGTGAGGCCACAGATGTTTGGGAGGCCTGGGCAGCAGGAGAGTGGAGGAGCCAGTGTGGGTGAAATTGAGGACTAATTATAATGAGAGCAGGGTGCTCAGCTGTAGGTAGCCTGAAGTTAATAAGGCAGGAGGAGGGAGGGCAGACACTCAAAATTACTAGAGTAATTTGGGCTGTTTTCCCAGGTCCCTGCTATGTTTCATATCTCCTTACTGCCCTTCTGTGTGCGTCTTCATTTTTTTTCTTAAAGGCGCAGATCACAGCTTCTGACACCATATGCTTGGAACGTACAGATTTGTTGGAATAAATAGGAGAGTTTGTGCAATCTCACTTGTTGAGAGAGCTTTTAAGGATGACTCTGAGCACCATGCTTACATTGTTTGCTTATGACTGTGGCAAAGATTTTGTCTCTTCTACTCACAATTTCACATTTCACAGGTGCATCCAAGTTGGCCAATGCAGAAATCACAAAGTAATAAAGTTAGATTTTAGTCTGTCCCAAGCTTCAGTTAAATTGGTCATATAGAGTTAAGATTAGCTGCAAAAACTTTAAACTCCATTATTGATGCAGAGCTCCTTCTAGCTAAACAGGATCTTTTTTGTGTTTTTAAACTCCTTTTTTTTGTAGCTTGCAGGTTACAAAGCACACATCTGCCTTAAAATTAAATTACCTTTACTGTAGAAATTACTGGAAAAGATAGGGTCAAACATCTCCTGTGACTTTCCAGTGAATTTATGTCACCTTTCCCCTCCAAAACTCTCTGTATAGTGAAGGTTTAAAAAATAACCAAAGGTCATTATTAAGTGTAAGAGAAATGAATAGGTTATATCCAAATGTCTTAGTTGCCTCATATTTACTTTAGAATCTAAGTAAAGTCAACACTTTACACACATTACACACAATAACACTTCCCTACTTTTTGTTATTCATTCAATAAATTGGAAAATTTGTCCTGTAGAATATTCTATATTCCAGATCTAGCTAATGCCTATTTCATGGTATCATTGGATGTTTTTCCTCTATTTTACTTATTTCCTACACAGAAGTTAGAACAGGAGACTTGATTAGAGTAAAGATTATTTTACTTGAATATGTATGATATTCTGTTCTTCCTGTTTTATCACTCCAGAATGCATGTCGTTTCTGGCTGCTCCAATTGTAGTGATGCTAATATCGATCAGTAGCTTCTAGTGAGTCTTCTGTGATCAAATTTCTCATTGGTATTTTACATAATGGTTACAGGTATTCTTCAGCAATCATTGTTTAGATCTGTTATTTCATTAAAATTTATAAAATGGAACTTTGCTACTTCCATCAATTATTTTAAACTAATTGGTAATTTTCTATAAAGAAAAACTTACCCTCCTCAACCAGTGGATTACCCTAAAACAGTTCATGCTGGAAATGCATTTATATACTTAATTCCTTCTATTGTTTATGATTTTTCAGAGTGAAGAATTGGTTCTCTTTCAATCTCTGTCTCATTGGTTTATGATGGTAAAAGCTAGTTAACACTATTATTATCTTACAGTAGAAGATACACTGTGCTATGTCTGTGCTATAGATCTATATTGTAAATATTATGCAGGCTTTAAATGTCAAAGAATGTTTAATAAGAAAAACATTCAGGAGGGAATATTAAGTGAAAGAATAACCAAAAATGTGTATATAATGTGATCTAAATATTATCAAAAGTATAGTAATTGTAAAATACTCTATCAGCCAGAGATATTATCCTAATTACCATAGTATAGTAGTTTTAGGGTTTAACAGTTTTTATCTTTATTTTCCTGTAAACTCTTCTATAAAGTATATTACTTTTATAACTAAAAGAAAATGTAAATTTGTTTTTAACAAGCTCTCTGGACAAGTCATATTTGGAAAGATTCATGGGTGCTGATTTTGACTCTTGCTTTGTCTTCCACTGTAACTTTGGACCCTCTTTCTTATGTCGTAAGTGAGTCTTCATGGTGCTGAACAAACAATTGGAGGGACTGAAAGTGTGCTCGATGCTGTAGTCTTTGAGACACGTTTTTCACTAAATAGAATGCTCTGCAGATTCACGAAATCAGCAGAACAGGGCTCATGAAATTGAGTCCTCACAGTTCAGAAATAGCTGAACTTAATTGTGTGTGTGTGTATGTGTGTGTGTGTGTGTTGATGTGTTATCTATTGCCCCATTTGTCTATATCAGTTGAACAGATGGACCACAATCTCAAGATTGTGTCTTCTTCTCAGGGCTAGTTTAAGATGCTAAATTTAGTTTTTGGCTATTTTAAAGATGAATGAAAGGGAACAAACACACTGTCTTTGGTTTTGATAAATCCTTGATGGTCCCCAAGAAAACTACTTGATTCTCCAGTGACTTTCCTAGGGCCTAGTTTTTATGTCTCTAAAAAGTTTAAATTATTTGACTCACAATGTTGTTTCCAGCACATTGTATATAAAATTCCTGGCATAAACCCCTTCCTCCCCCACAAGTTCATAACAAATACTGGTTTTCTTTTCCCAGAAATAAAAGGAAGCAGTCTTCCCCACTTTCACCATATTCTAATATTACAGAACTAATACAGAACTGATTCCTGTATTAGGCCCTCTAGATTCAAGTCCAACTCCACTCATAGCCTGGGCAAATAATATAAGTAAACTCTTGGTACCTCAGCATCCTTATCTGATAATAACAGCAGTACTAGTACCCACTTACAGACTTCTTTGCACATTGAGTTATTAAATGTAGAGTGCTTGAGGTTTTTTGGTGTAGAATAGGAACAATATGAGTATAAATTGTTATCTTTATTATCTGCTTGATGGAATGAAATTTCTAAGCTCAAGGTTCAAGGTACTTCCCCCTTGGATGATACATGAGATACACTTACTACTTCTTGTTTTTTCTTCTCTTGTTCTAACTCCTGAACAGACCTTCTTCCTTTTGCTTATATATTCCATATTTAGAGACACACAATCAAGATTTTGCTTAATTAGGCCAAAATTTCTTACTGTTTTTAGAAGTTACTAGTATTATGTTTGTCCCTTTTCCTTATTATTGTGCTGATGGTTGCGTGTGTGTGTGTGTGTGTGTGTGTGTGTGTGTGTGTGTGTTCCTGAGATGTAATGGTGTAGCTAGCCTGGTGGACTTGGTACAGCTGCAACTTCCCAGACATGTAATTTCTGAGTAGTCTTTCTACAGTTTTTGCTTCTGTAATGTAATTTTACTAGTGCATTACTCAAAAAGTAAATACTGTATTATGCTCAGTGAAGGATAAAAACATATTAATGTAAACTTTTGAAACTACATTGACATAAGAAGGATTTTTAGATGGATTTAAGATGTGCTGTTGAATGGGACAATTCAGAGGAAGGGACAACCCACATGGCCATATTATCCAAGGAATATGATGCTTAATTAGTGGACAGGGAGCACTAGATTCCAAGAAGGAACATTACACTTTCAGATTACGGAGACTGTTATCCACTCAAATTGAGGGAAGTAAAGATGGATCCATGGAGGGGGTGAATTAAACTATGATATATTGTAAAACGTTGGTAAATGTTACAATGTGCCCCTAATACAGCAATAATAAAAATACATAATTAAAAGAAAGAGAGACAGACAGACATGATGGGATATCAAAAAAAAGAATCACTACTTCATGGTTAAATAAAAAATACAATAAGGTTTGTTTAAAAAAAAGGAATGGATTCATAGTGCTTGTAATGTACTCCTGGAGCTGTAACCCAAGACAATTTTCAAAATATGCTGCCGCTGAGACCAAGATGTCCTTTCAATTATTCATGGGCAGCAGGTATTTCTCAAGTTCCATCAAAGTAACCAGGGCATATAACTGAGAGGGGGCACACCTGTGGAAGTGTATTGTCAACATTCATGTTAGATTAAGTTATGGAAATGGAGGTTAGAGAAATGAGAACCAACATCAGGCAGCTAGCAGTTCTAAAGCAGGGGTAATCTGCTCTTAGACTCCAGTTGACTTGGCAGAAAGGACATGCATTCAGATGTTCTACCTTACTGAAATAATTAGTTAAGGGCATCAGTATCCAGCTGTTTTAATTCTGTGCTCACAAAGGCAGTCTGAGTGGCCCTGTATTCTACTGATTGTTCATATCCAGCAAACAGAAAGTGATTTGTGCAAATGACTGTTGGCAGCGATCCTGTTAGATGAACCTTCTATCTGGGACAGATGACATTGGGGACCTTGTAGACCACACCAAGAATTTGGGGGATTTGGAAGCTATTAATGGGTTTTAAAAAAAGGAAGTGAGAGAAAAGATGTGCTATTTGTAAATGTATAAAATATGAAATTGGGAAAATCATCTACTTGAACTATTTTAAGTTAAGAAAAGAAAGTCACTTGCTTTTAATCCACTAAAAACTCTGGAAATATCCTAAAACAGTATATCTTAGTTTATCAAGAAACAGAAACAGTAGGACACACACACACACACACACACACACATACACCCCCCCCCCCCATAAATTGGTCCCATGACTGTGAAGTACAAGCCAGGAGGTTGGAAATTCAGATGAGTTGGTGGTTGTTTCCAGTCCATCTCCCCTGAATATTTCAGGGTAGCAGGCTGGAGACTCAGGCAGGATTTCTAACTTGCTGTCTTCAGGTGAGTTCCTTTTTTGTTCAGAAAACTTCAGTCTTTGCTGTGATGGCCTTCAGCTGATTGCATGAAGTCTATCCAGATGATGGACAGCAATCTGCTTTAATCTAAGTCCATTCATTAAATGTTAATTGCCTTTAAAACATAGTTTCACAGAAACATTTTGCCTGGTGTTTGGCCAAACACTTGACACCAGAGTCAAACCAAGTTGACACATAAAATTAACCATTGCAGATGCTAAAGAATTTATGATCTTATCCTTAGTTTAGAGGTGGCTTTGTTAGTCCAGGAAAGTCATGTGACCATTTTTGTTTTAGGTATACAATCAATAAGAGAGAGGTCCACTCCTATTTGCTTGCACTTGGAAAAGGAGGATAGCATAAGGTAGTTAGAACATTTTATAACCCCTTTGAAATCCAGAGTGATAAGTACCTCACTGTTCTTTGAACACTTCCCCTTTTGTCCTATTATCACACAATCCATGTATTGACAACTTTGTGATAAAAGCTAATGTGCCTTAGCTTTGTTATTGACGTTACAGAAACCTAGTTGACGTCTTGTTAATTACCTCGAATTTGTCATTTAAAAAAGTGAGTCCCTCCATTTCTAATGAACAAACTTTTCTTCTTAGGAGACAATATTTACAAAACCTCAATGACTTGTGTTTAAAGAAGATGAAAAATGGTATTGAAATAGGTTCTGGAAGGTAGCTAAACAATTTGTGTGATGTCAGAAAAAGGAAAATTTCTACTTTCTAGTTTTGAAAATCTTTCCCTGTAAATTTTGGAGCAATGATGATAAATATGCAAGCATATATACCATCTTGAGCTCACTAAGTATCATCTGATATTGACAAGAAAAAAGTTTCTTAGGAAAAAACTGACTTATTTTTAATTATAGCAAATTTAAAGATCACTTTGTGATTACAAATATACAGGAAGCCCCTAGCTTTTGTAGGCACTCAAAATGTGGGTTCATGTATTAGTAAATTTCTCCTGTTTTCCTGGAGTCAGAGATTATAAAGAAGTCAAAATCTTTGTTGAACTTGTAATTTTCAATTATGTTTTAGCAACTTCTCATGAAAGCATGTAGCAGCTGAAAAACTTTTTTTTAAATTGTTGTGCTGGGTGGGGGTACATTGGTGTAGTTACAAAGATTCTTATAATGTATCAGATATATCATACTTGAATTTGACTCCTCCATAGCTGAAAAGCTTTAATCGTGAATTCCATTGTTCTCTTCTTTCTTCTCTACCCTCACATCTTCCCAACTTCTCCAAGAAATGTTAATAGAAATGAAATATCCATAGTAGAACTTCAATGGCAGGGACCATTCATAAATTTAAATTCTCAGAAAATGAGAAATGACCTGCATATTCACCCTTGTGATTGCATGCTTGCTTGCTTCATATGTCATTTATCAGTTTAAAAATGTAACTCATTTCATAACATTCTACAACATACCCAAACTTCCAGCTATAAGATTTTGTAAGTTTAGAGGGAACTTTCAGTTTTGCAGTGAAAATATTATTAGTAACTCTATTTCATAGTATTGCTATAAGGATGAAATAAATAATACATAATAATTGTGTTTAGCACTGTGCAACTGTTAGCATCCAGTAACTGTTAGCTATGACTACTACAACAGTTACATGTTCAGTTTTTTGGATTCAACTGATGTCAATCAAATATATATTTCTAGTTGAATGAATAGTTAGGCCAAAAGTAGAACAGATTTCTTGGAATACGTGTTTGAAAAGAAAATGCTTTAAATTGCACAGTGTTTGAGTACAAAGTAGGGAAAAGAGATGGCATTCAAACCAGGTGAAGAAAAATCATTTTTTAAGCTGGGTGTAATGATGTAAGCTGTTGAGGAGGCAGAGGTATGAGGATTGAGATTTCATACCACCTGGGCAAAAAGTGAGACCCTATCTGAAAAAAATAACCGTAACAAAAAGGGCTGAGGGCCTGACTCAACAACCCTGTCAAAAGAAGAAAAATCATTAAAAAAAAAAGTCTGGTCTGGTATGAGATTTAGTTAGGATAAAGTTAGAAATTATTTGCTCAGATGAAGGTTTTGGTTTTAGCTTCAAGTTTTACTCATTTCTCTTATTACACAGAAGTAGTGCAATTGCAGTGAGAGTGTGAGAGGGAAGTCACACTTCGGAAATGTACCAAATTCTATAGGTGATTCATTGTCACCACAACTGTAAATGAAGCCCACATCCTTTCCTTCTGGCCAAGGTAATAGTAAAAGCACTCCAGAAAGTACATATAGAAGCATTTTTTTTAATCAATCTTTGTCAAAAGGACACTGGTTTTGGAGGTACACTTTCAGAGTTGGCAGATGTGGTACTGACTCTGTAGCCCCCAGAGAAGGGAGCTCAGTTTGTGGTTGGGGTGTCTGTGGGAGGGGAAGAAAATACAAAAGTTAGAAAGTCTGGTAGTGGGAAGCTTTGTGGAATCTACTAGAATCAAGGGTGAGGGAGTAGGAAGTAGCTAAAAGCATGACAAAGCCAGGTCAGTTGGGGAAATCTAAGGTACAAACATCAGGGAAAGAAGTTTTAAAAAAATCTTGTGGTGATAACAGGCAAGAATGGAGACTGGATCCAAGAGTCAAGAGTTCAGAGGTGAGTGAGACTCATGAGGATGTGACAGAATCTAATTGGCCCAAAGGTCTCAATGTGCTTGCAAATCCACCACTAAAATAGACCGACTAGTCTAAGACTAGGGCAAGGCAAGCTACTTACTGAGGCAAGCCTTGCTACAGGTAAGCTGCAGACTCATGTTAGTTTGAAAGTGATGAAAGATTTTCATGAAAAATGAGGTTTTGTCTTCTATATCATTTCCATACTGCCTCCTGTCTCAAGTCTATAGCAAGATAAAAGACCAAAATAAAAAAAAAATAAGAGAAGTAAAATTCTACCTGTGGCAACAAAGAGCATGCTACAGAATATTGCAAAAATCATAGGAGTTTTGCAAATGGTAGATTTTTGTAGATTGATGCTATACCAGTTATACAAATAATTTTTATTCTAATCTGTAAGTGGCAGGAGAATTGACTTACATAGTGTAAAGAGACTAATGAAAATAAAGTATAACAAAGTGCTTTTCGTGGTTTGAAGGTAAATGGATGCAATTGGAGGACATCATAATAAGCGAAGAAGCCAGGTTCAGAAAGACAAAGGCCATGTGTTTTCTCCCATATGTAGAAGATAGATCCAAAAGATAAACATATACACGGAAACAAACATGATCATGACTTACATGTAGAACATGTTTGCAATAGTGGAATCACTCTATGGAACTTGGGGGAGGAGGGAAAGGAAAAAAATGATAGAGAGTCAACAATATTGAAATATATCTGTGCAGGTAGAGGATAAAACGATGTGCTTTGAAAGCTGTTGAATAATGGGGGGATGGGAGGGAAGGGGCAAGTAAAAATAATGGAAGGGGTCGAACTGATCAAAGTAAAGTATACTCACATTGGGGATACCTGGAACCATCCCTTTGAACATTGATTTTGAAATAATGAAAGGACTACAAAATAGGTACAGTGTATATGGGGGGGAGGGTGAATGAAGGAGATGAAGATGGTGGAATTAGTTCAATGGTCTTCATATACATTCATGAAATAGAACAACGAAACCACTTGCAATAGCTTTAAGTGGGGCAGAGAAGGGCTGGAGAGGAGATGGTGGGGGTGGTCTAACCAGTGTACAGTAAAAGCCTATTCAGAATTGTCACAATGAGTCTCCCCTATACAATGAATATAATGTAATTAAAAAAAAACAACAAAAAGCTACAGTGCTTTTGTAAAACATGACAAATAGCATTAAATTTGTTGAATATTTTTGTCTTTTGTTAGGTATATTAATTTACAAAATAATGGATTCACTATGATATCTTCTTAGATGTATATAATCTACTTTGATCATACTCACACCCAGTTACCCACTCTTGTCTCCCCAATCCTCTTCCTACTGGTATGGTCCTCTTCCTCTCCTCAAAGTATCCACTTTCTACTTTTTCTACTTTTCCACTTTCCTGTCTTTTGGTTTTTAGATCTATATTCCTCATCTGAGAGAAAATATGTGTATTTGTCTTTCTGAGCCTGGCTTATTTTGCTCAACATGATGATCTCAGTTCTACCCATTTTCATTGAAATGACATAATTTCATTATTCTTTATGGCTGAATAATACTCCTCAGTGTATATATACCACTTTTTCCTTGTCCATTCGTCTGTTGATGGGCATAGGGTGATTCCTTAACTTGGCCATGTGAATAGTACTGCCATAAACATCAGTGTACAGATATCTCTATTGTTTGCTGACTTACATTACTTCAGGTATATACATAAGAGTAGAATAACTGGCTCATATGGTAGTTCTATTTTTAGTTTCTTAGGGAACCTCCATACTAATTTCCATGGCGGCTGGACTAATTTACATCTTCACCAACAGTGTGTAAGGGTTCCTTTCACTACAACCTTGCCAGCATTTGTTGTTGTTTGTTTTCTTGCTGATAGTCCTTCTAACTGATATAAAATAGAATCCCAATATAGTTTTGATTTGTATTTCCCTGATGGTTAAAGATGTTGGATATTTTTTATGCATTTATTGGCTATTTGTACTTCTTTTGAGAATTGTCTGTACAATTCATTTGCTCATTTATTAAACTCTTTGCTGTTTAATTTTTGAGTTCTTTACTCATTCTGGATATTAATCCCCTGTTAGATGAATAGCTGGCAAAGATCTTCTCCCATTCTGTAGGCTTTCTTCATTCTGGCAATTGTTTCCTTTGGTATGCAGAAGCTTTTTAATCTGATGCAATCCCATTTGTCAATTCTTGCTATTATTTCCTTAGTTTTTGAAAAAAAAAGTTCTATTCAGAAAGTTATAACCTATGCCTATATCCTCTAGTGTCATCTCTATGCTTTTCTGTAGTAGTTTCAAAGTATTAGATCTTAAATCACACTGGCTAAGAATTCAAGCACCATATTGAAAAAGAGTAGGGACAGTGGACACCCTTCTCATTCCTGATTTTAGAGGAAATGCTTTTGGTTTTTCTTCATTCAGCATATTGCTGGCTAAACATTTGTCATATATAGCCTTTGTTATGTTGTATGGTCCTTGTATTCCTAGTTTCTTCAGAGCTTTTATCATGAAGAGATATTGAATTCTGTCAAAGGCTTTTTTTTGCATCTATTGTGATAATCATGTGATTTTTGTCCTTGTTTTTATTTATGTTATCAAATTACATTTATTGATTTCTGTGTGTTGAACCATTCTTGTATCCATGGAATGAAACTAAATTGATCATGGTGTGTGATCTTTCTCATTGAATTTTTAAGCTTTTCATTTCCAAGATTTTTTCCCTAGTACATCTATCTCTATTTAATTTCTCATTCAAGTTGTTGAACTTCTCATTCAAGCTGTTGACTTTCTAACCAGGTCTTTAATTGACATTTTTACTTCATTCATCTTTTTTTTTCTTTCTTTCTTGAATCTTCTTGGAGATTGATTGTTTTTAAAACTAGAATTTTGAATTATTTGTCTGGCATTTTAACCATTTCAGTATCTTTGGGTTTAGTGAAGAAGAGTTGTGAAATTTTGGAGGAGTTAAGTTCCCTTGGTTTTTCATATTTTTTTGTGTTTCTGAGTTGTAATTTGGGCATCTGTTGTAATGGATATCTCTTCTGGTATTATTCAGAGGTCTTTTTAGTGAGCAGCCCTCTCTGGAGGGCTCTATCTCCAGTACTCCTCAGAGAGGAGAAAACAAATAGCTGTAAGAGCAAAAACATTCTTCAGGCTGGTGCTGTGTGTGAGCTGAGGACTGGGCAGGTCAAGAGTCACTTGTCGGCGTCAGGGCTGCGTTCACCTTACAAGCTTCTCTTCTTTGTATATATGGAGCCACTGCTGCCCTCAGTGAGCTTTGTGGCCTGTGAGCTTGGCAGATTCCAATTTATTCCAAGTTCCCCTCATTTAGGCACCCAGAGGTGGCGAGTGTCCAAGCCTGGGGTTGTTTTCCTGGCATGTTGGAGAGTGGGGTAAGCAAACAGAGCACTTAGATTTGCATTAGCAGGAGGACCAATGGAACCCAGAACTTTGCCTGCTGGTCTCAGTGCTTTCAGATCCTGCCCAGCAGTAAACCATTCTGTGGTAGGGAGGAACCTGAGGAAATTGAGTGAACTGCTGGCCTGTGTTCAGAGCTCTCAGTCCTGCCCAGCAGCAAACCACATGCAGCTGGGAGGGAGCTTTGAGGCTTAGAAATCCACTGGCCACAGGCCTGGGCGCAGAGCTCTTAGTCTGTGCAATGATTCACAGGTGAGGAGGCTCCCTTCTCACCACAGAGGACAGAGCTACCAATTACCGTGCCTTTCATAGCCTGAGCTTTTTTCTGCCTACTCTTTTCAACAAGTCTGTGTGTGACTATCACCCTTTCCACAACTGCCTCTCATGGCTGTCTCTCGCTAAAACACTGTGTGAGGGTGTTCCCAGGCTCCTTGACTTGTGATTTTTCCTTATTTTTATGTCTCCAGAGTAATTCAGTCTCAAACAATAGGCTCAATCTCAAGATAGCATCTGGCTATAGCTGTCTGAGTTATGGGGAGTAACAAAATAGATTTTTTCTTCAATGTTGGTCTGCCATGTGAGAAGAGTCACTGTGGAATCAAATCCCCACAGAAGATTTAAGGTTTGTGAGAACTGTTAGCCTGCCCTATCACCAGGATTGCCAGTCATTTGTCAGGGCTGCCCAACTTGCCTTGTATGGTGACTTCAGCTTTTCCTGCCCCCAGGTAGCTGAGGTTGGAGTTCTGGACTGTTTCCTACTTTTCTCTGCATAGCCTCTCTGTTTCTCTGTGCTTGTCAGTTGTCCTGTTTATAACTCCTGATGCCTGCCTCTCTTTCTCTCTTCAGAATATTGTCTGTTCTTGTGACCCCAACTCTTCTTACTCACAGAGTCACACCAAGGAAGCTTTTAATCTGCTATCTTGCCTGGAGAATTTCGCCATGATTCCTGACCCATAAATTCTTGGAATTTATGTAGTGAGATACATTGTACTTGGAATACAGTAAAATGTGAGGTGTCCAGAGGAAGAGAGGTGACTTAAAATTTAGTACTCAAAAGCCAATGATATTGTGTACTTTAATAGGAAAAATTCTACTGTTTCTGAAGAGGTCATTCCACCTGATTTCTTGAAGAAATAATCTATGTGAAAAATGCTGTATAGTATTAAGAACTGCAAAAATGATTTCCTTGATATCTTTAGAAACTTCATTGTGAAAAATCTAAAACATACAGAATAAAAGTATAACAAATTCTTATGAACCTATCATCCGGTTTTAAGAATTATCAGTATTTTGATAATCTTGTTTCATTCAAACCTTCTTTTTCGGAAATACTTAGGCATTTCAGACATTGCATCATTTCCTCCATAAATTCTTGATTGACTAACATATTTTCAACAATATATCTCACTGATTTTGATTAAACAAAGGTGATGTGAGAAGCAAATGACTTGAAATAACAAAATACACTTATTTAAAGAAACATTGATGCTAATGGTAATATGATGAAAATGATAATTTGATGATAGACTTGAAATCTATTATAGCAAAAAATAACTTTCTCTGGGATCAGTTTGCAAAAATGCCTAGTAAATTACATAACAATTTATAATTTAAAAGTGTTTACTTTTTAATTTTTATAAAATTTTACTTGTTTTCCCAAAAATCTTGGATAATTTATTCAAAATTCTTTTGACTCCTATTTTATAGTATTTTATTTTTCTGGTTATGAAAGCAATACATGTTCCTCATAAACATCTTGGAAAAACAATCCCAATTCCATAAGCCAATGATGACCACTCAGTATCCTGGAATATTTCTCAGGTCTTTGTGGGGATTTGTGTTAAATACATATGGGAATGTACAATATATACAAAATTAGGATTTCTTTGTAACTCACTTATTTCAGCTTACATTTTTAAAAGATGATTTTATTAGCATATAATAGTTATTCAGAGACATACACTGTGATACTTACATATGTGCTTACATTATCAGTTTACATTTTATTTTGTGCATTTCTTAAGTCATTAGACAATGCTTAACATTTTCATATCTTTATGTTAATTTGTGACTATTCCACTTCATAATTGCCTAAAATGGAATTACTCCATTAAAAGTATAATGTATTAAAGATTTTTAATATCTGTTGCCTGATTATACCCCCAGGAATTGTCTTCTAGTTTAATTTCCAGAAAATTAGTACTTATTTTTAATTCAACTGCATCGGTACAAAATCCTGATATGTTCCTTTTTGATTGATGTGTGAAGTACTGCATATCAGTTTTTTTCAATGTTTTTTAGAAAGTGTTTATATTTATGATTGCAATTTTTGTTTATTTATGATATTTTCCCAACTTTATATTTCAGGGTTCATTTTCCTGATGTAAAGCCTTGTTGAAAGATAGAAATTCTATATGTCTTGTGATTTCCCCCACTGGACTGTTAGACTTTTTTTCTTAGTTTCCTACAGTACTTGAAACACTATAGTTGGTAAAAATTTGCTGTACGAAATGAACAATTAATGAGTCATTGATACACCTGGGAAAGTATTAACTTTAAGATAAATAAATGTCTGTTTTGACTGGTTTAAATATTTAACATTTTGGTAAAAAGGCCACTAGGCCTGACAGATTCTTTAATAACCCTTCCATGTTTATGATTCTTTGACTTAACTATTCAGACACTCACTTCTTAAGCCAGAGCATACAGCTAGCCTGTTAAAGTCTCCAGATTTAGAACCAACATTTGGATCCAAGGAATTTTAATTCAAATTAATTTCTTTTTGCTTTTTCAAAAACAGATGTGATGCAGTAGGACCAGTATTTATCAAATCACAGTAATGCATAGACACCTTTGCAAAAAACAAAAACCTTTGAAGACTGTAGTGGATTGTCAACCCAGCAAGAGTTCCATGTATATCACTTAGGTCTAGAACATTTCAGCATTCTCCTAAAGAATTTATTTCTAGAGATTCTTTCTAGCATACACACACACACTGAATTCAATCTCCATAACATTGGGATCTTGTTTTGTTTTGTTTTTGTGGGACTGGGGTTTGAACACAGGTTTTCAAACAATGATTGAATTTCTAGGAATGAAAAGATGCTAGAGGAGGTGCTGTTTAAACAAAACAAATCTAAAGAATCCAAACAATCTAAACAAAAAACAAAACAGCATTCTATACCCCAATACCCTGGTGAGATCACTAACGCACATGCTGATAATCTTTCAACGTCCTTACAATGCTAGCATGCTATTTATTCTTCCACATAACTGGGATAACAGATAATAGTTATGTACCACCACGTCTAACTTGTTGGTTGAGATGGGGTCTTGCTAATTTTTTGCCCAAGGTGGCCTAGAGCAATGAGCCTCCCAATTTCCTCCTCCAGGCATGAGCCACTGCACCTGGCCATAATATTAATTTTTTAAAGTTAATTAAAAAGTTTTAGTTTGAGCAGTTGGGTGAAGACCACTGCCAGAGAATCTAGGGTTCCTGATTCCCACCAATGGGGAAAGGCATTAGAGACTACAATCTGGGCAGCAGGTGTGCTCATTCTCACTGTGGTGCCTTGTCTTTAGCCTTTGTGTGGACAGAACTGGGAAATATATGCGGGTATACAAACATACACGTGCAGACATCACACATACTTACTACATATATAGTTATAACAGAAATAATAAACATACATACACGTACACACAGAACAAAAGTATATATAGGTATATGAATATATATAAACTTTGAGTCAATCCTGATACCATCAACTCTATTCTCTCTATCCTTTCTTATCCTTTTTGTTTTTTCTTTGAGCTTATAGAATATTAAGATAATTTCTCAGAAAAACTACAAAAATAAGAATTTTCAGACAAGTGTCATGCCTTTGGGTATTCCTTAAGCTTCTTTCTCATAACCCTGGTAAGCAACGAACTTCACAGTTTTCAGATTTCTGCTTTCTTTTTCAAAGATATGCAAGCATAGATATGACTTCTGATTTCTCTCTTTCTTACACACAAAATGGCATACTATACATTTTCTGATGTGTCTTTTGTCACTTAACAGTATCTCTGGGAAATTTCTTCATATTTATTCATAGAGATCCTTCCCATTCTTTTTTACAACTATATGGAACTTAAAGAAACTTAGAGAAAAGTGAGCTACAGATTCAAATAGAGAGGGAAGCTACTGCTGTATAATGTGGGGGGGAAGCTGGTTTACCAGTTTTCCTCAGGGTTGTAAGGTGTACTTCCACAACCCCTTAGAAAACATTCAGAAAAGCTTACTTTTCTATTCTATTGTATATGCTACTGTGCTGAAGTAGGTTTGAAAGTAAAATAAGATGTTCAAATTTATTTGAGTTACAGTACATCAGTGATATCATATTGTGAGTCATGTGAAATCCTGTTTCAAGTGTGGCTAACGGTAGAGTGCCATTCCAGAATAAAGAAAGTTGTTTTTTTTTGGCCAGTGCTGCATGAAGAGGGGCACTGGGTATCATCCAAGACTTGCCTTAGAAAGGTTTCTCATCCAAGGTAATGTACAAGGCAAAATTAGCTGAGTGAGCAGAGCTATGGAATTAGCAAAGCGTAAACATTTCAGTGACAGCCAGGACTCAGAGGGTTACATGCAAATGTCAGAGCTGGGTTGTTGTGCCAGCATCTGAGAACTGGAGATGAAAGAAGCCCAAACACTGAAGAATAAACAGGGAGGGACTCAGGATGATCTAACAGCACTTCACAGGTTCTTTTGAAGTTCTGGTTAGGGTGTGGTGTCAGCTTAGTCTAAGGAACTTGGATACATACGCATAAAAATTTCACTTCTATATTTGGTAAGAGTTCTAGGATGGAATGGGGGAGAACAGCCTTGCTAAACAAATTACACAATACCCAAACTCACAATTTGTGTAGAAATACCTGAAAACTAAGTTATATTTTAAATGTCAAGTGGTAATGTAAATAAATTACTTCCTCGTAAGATTGAAGAAAATGCCCACTTTCAAGTATAAATTCTTAGATGAGTGATTTGGATTTAACTAAGAGAAAGTAGAGGTATTCAAACATTTTGTTTTTCTTTTTTGGTAAGTCAGGTGGTAAGAGCCTATAGTTCAACAAGTTGCAAAACACCTCTCCTACTTCTTGTTCCTCTCTCTCCACATTTTTTCTCTTTCACTATTGAATTTCTGACAACATCCATATAATCTAAAGGCTAAAACAAAAATATACTTAATTAAATTTGTTAGGGGTCATATTTCTAGGTCATTTTATATTAAAAAGTAAAAGAAAATTAATTTCAATCCAAATTTTTGAATAGTTATTACATTCTTTACAGAGCTTAAAAAATTTTAATTAACAAATAATTTTGTAGGTTTAAGATCACAGTGTGATGTTTTTATATATGTGTACATTTATGGCTTTGCTTTTGTAGTGCTGTTCTTAACCTTTTTTGTGTCATGGATGACTTTGTCAGATGAAGCCTATTGTTGCTTCAAATACTGACTTTTAAATAGGTAAAATAAAATACATAAGATTGCAAAAGAAGGAAATTATATTGAGTGTAATATTGATAATTACATAGTTATCAAAAATAAAAATAAAGCCATTGTGATATAGTAATAGATACACTTTAAAAATGAAAACGTTATCCAGACTATTGAGTAATATGATTTTAGTGAGAATGAGCAGTATTTCATGCTATCTATAACAATTGTTATATGATATAAAATACCTGAGATTTATGTTGGAGACATAAATTATGTTGTTATAATGACCATGGTTTGTGGTTTATAATTGTAATTGAACAAAATGCTGGATTCCAGTTAGTAAAATAAGTACAGGAATTTTTCCTGCTCAAGTTCATGAATCCCCTGAATTCTAGTGGTTATGGAACCCATTTAAGAACCTTTGCTTTTTGGGAATCATAGTTTATAATATCTTAAAAAATAAGCATGCCTCTGTGTTAGCTAGCCAGCACTGAGCACATTTCCAATTTCAATGATAACATTTGTCAGTTCCAAGAATTTCATTTTTAAAAATCTGCCTGGTAGTTTTCATGTCTCATTTCCTGGTATGTTTTTGTATCTATTTATTTCTATAAAATTTATCACATTTCTCTAATATTTTGTTTATTAAAATTTACTATTTCCACAGACTTGCATTGATAGGGGATGGCTTTATGGTGTGTGCTTCACTGTGTGCTTTACCACTTTATCTAAGGAAATTCCCTGGGCCTGAATTTAAAGCGATTTTTCTCTAGAAAGAATTTATATTTATTTCTGTCAGGTACTTGAGGGCACCTACCATCCAGGAATCCTTAAATTTAATTTCCAGCTTTACTTTTGTTCTTTAAATCTATACAGGGATTGTCACCAGAGGTCTTAAAATCTGTATGAGTGCCAGATTTTACTAGTAATTTTTTCGACATAGATTTTTTTTTCTCCCTCACTCAGACCTAAGGATGAGACAGAAAAGTATCTCAGTATACCTTTGAAGGTGTGGTCTTTTGGCAATTCTAGCTTTGGGGTTTATTTCCTACCTTATTCACACCCCAGTCCCTGTTCCCCTGACAGTCCACAGATGCCAGAATGCAAATGCTGGCTCAAGCACTTGCTTGAATCTTAGTTATATATTTTCTTATTGCTTCTGGTCTGAGAGAATTTCCCTGAGTTTCCTGCCTACTCAGCCATGCACAAAACCTTACTTTATAAAGCTTCTGCTTTTCTTTCTTTTTTGTGACATTCTTTACTGAAAGGATTTATTTCAACAGCTAGAACAGACTGTATTGTCAGATTTGGTCCTGATTGATCTTCATCTGGTTTTTTTTTTGACATTCATCTTGTTTAATCTTTGCAATAAATAACCCTGTAATATAGCTCTTTTGTCTTATTTAACTATAAATGTAGAAAAAAGAGTCAGAGAAAGCTACAAACTTTCTTGACATCACACAGCACTTTGGTGGCGAAATTGGGATTTGAAGCAATGTCTGCTGGGCCACCAAGGATCCCTTCCTTCCTTTTTGTTCCCTTGGTTTTCATCCTGTGCCAGAGCATAGCATTATAACCTGTACATGATTTTAGAATGGTCAGTCTGTTTTGGCAGAGACTTCTGCCTGTTTTGCCCCCTTATGTATCCCAGGCTTTAGGAGAAGAGTTGACATATTAGATGTCAATAAATATTTATTTGATCAATAAATAAGTGGATTTTTATGCTACCACATAATTAATAATTGTAATTTTTGAGTCTGTGAAACATACCATTAAATCAATTAACTAAGAATCTCCTGTGGGAGAGCAATGTCTTTTTAACTTACTCTTAAAAAAAGAAAAATAAGTCTGCATATACTGTAATCTTTGTCTTTTTAAGTCCCAAAATTCTCAGAAATGGATCCATTCTGTCTATTTCTGTCTCATATGGCCCAAATCCTTTTCAGTGTTTCATTTAATTTTTTTAAAAAGCAAGTCACATCACAAGTTCCTGAATTTCAGTTTTCCACGTGGGGCTGATGGGTTCCTTGTTTCTGGTTCTGATTGCTCTGGAGGTAGCTCCCTTTCATGTGCTGCACTATTCTTTGCAGAGATTAGTCACAACAGAAATGTGATCTTAGTCATTTCATCTGCTGTGCAGCTGACCATGAAGCAAAGTAAAAGGGCAGACTATTTATAAGTCAAGCGGTTACAGGTGCAGAGAATAGATAAGAGCTCAGCTTTGTGCAGGTTGGGAGACCATTCTTACTGAATTTCCTTGTTTGAGCTATTGTAGAGTAGGCTCAAATTTAGACAAGTCCAGGTTTTTTAAAAAAAATATGTATATACATACTAGAGCTGAATTTACTCCTACCTAAGCTGCTTCAGAAGTTTCACTGTCAGAGTTCATTCCATTAGTTGATTTTTTAAAATCAGAAACTGTTTTTTTTTAAGTACCTGCTATGAGATAACACCATGTTACAATGAGATAAAACTGACAGGGGAATATGAGGAAATCAGTAATTCATAAGAATACTTACTAGGTCTAACATATGTACAAACAGCCTTGAGAGCGTCCTATGGCTAACAGCTTCCTTTGGTGTGGGCAGGGATGGCTCCACACACTGCCTTTTAGTTGAGTCTGTTCTTTCTTCCCCACTTATACCCAAATGGCCCGGCCAAGCTCTGTCTTCCTCAACACCATTTTGTTTCTTTTTATCCTTTTCCTTCCAGCCTACATTTGTATCTATTAATTATTTAGAGATATTATTAAATATCATTTATAACTAAGGATTATTTGTTTCTCCAGGTAGAAAAAGGGATAGATCTGGTTCTTCCTGCTCCTCCTTCTGACAATTACTTGTATTAATTTATTTCAAAATACATACACCTAGGAAATACCTTTTGTAGTTTTGTCTTTGAAATGCCTTTTTTATTTTATATATTCAAATCCCAACAATTCTTAGCCACCTACTTTTATTTCCTTGTTTATTTATGCACTTACTAATTTGTACTTTTACCTCTCAGGGACTCTCTTGCTCATCAAATTATAAAGGTATGAAGTATGCCAGTCTTTGGTAAATTAGTTGTTTGATCCTCTTATAAATCCAATATTTTAATCTTAAACAACTTTTTTAATGTCTGGTGAAACTTTTCCCCAATTAATTCTTTTGAGTGCAAGGATTAGATTTATTTATATACTTTTGTCATTGTACACAGAATCAAGTTTCATAGGTTTATTTTTCAATTTAAGATGTTAATATACAAAAATAGTACAAAAATGCTTAGATTCATAGAATAGCTGTTGATTTCCAGAGTTTTGTTTCTCCCCTTCCCTTTGTAATTTCCTTTCTTTTCTTCCTGCAGCTATATATGTATTTAGTCTTTATTTCCAAAAATCAAAAATATTATATTTGTTCCTACCATTTTGCAGACACAGGTGTATAGTAATAAGATGTAGACTATGCCACAGAAAGTAGAATGACATCTACTTGAATTACTCAAGAAATAGCGCAGGTTCCATGCTAATTTCCTCATTTGTATTTCATAATAGGGTTAACTCTCTTTGAGTTCTGTGAATCATCTATTACATTGGAAGAATTTTGTTAGTGATTCAAATTTCCACCTTGGGGCCTTGAGTTGCTCTGACAGACATGCTGGATTTTCGTACAGTTTGAGTAAGACACAATATCTGTACTTAGGCTTTAGGCAGTGCATTTGAAAAAACTGTTTTTTTTCTGTAAAGAAACCACCTCCTATCTCCCTGACTCCAGGCAACGGTTTTCAGATGCATTTAGGAAATCTGGTGATCTTTGCTGCCTGTTATCTCTGACTGTGTCTGAATTGAGTTGAGTAAATATTTATTGAGAGTCAGTTAAGAAGAGCCTGCAGCTTCTGCAGTAGTGTTGATACAGAGGTGGGCTTTAATAGGGGAGGAGGAGCTGTCAGAGGAAACAGGAGGAAATGCACAGCGACCACAGAGAACACTGGAGTCTTGGCTCTGATCTTAGAAATATTTCAGGCTATGGGAAGAAGTAAGTTGGTGGACAATTTCTGGAAGAGCTTGGGATAATTGGCTGGAAATGGCAAGTTACACATGACCAGCACGTCATATGTATGTCTTGGCTTTCCATCTGCTGATGAGTCAGGGTCAGGTGAGGCTCTGACGCATGGAGAGTACATTGTCAGCAGACATGGGAAACCCTGGAGAATGGTCTCCAGGTGACCTTTGGTTGTGATATGATCAGGAGGGACTACTCTGGGTTGTGGTTCTCTCTGAAGTCTTCAAGCAGAGGTCTGTTCAGGAAGTTCTCTCTCGGAAGGTTTGAGGAGCTATGTGGGGCTATGACCTGTCCATACCCTTTCTATCCCCCAAATCACAAAACATTTCCATTTGTTTCTTATGGTACTTCAGGTCACATATAAAGTACAGAGACCATGAGAATGCTTTCCTTTTTATTTTGCAAAGATGTCCATTGAAGGCAGAAAATATGGTTCTTAAGTTCCTTTGAGCAATTGGCTTCAAATTGGGACTTCATCCCTTGCAGAATTTCAAGACAGTGCAAAGACAATGTGTCATCTATTGTTTGAAGAAAAATTGTAGGTTAAGGAGAACTTCTTTTTGGCACTGTCACCATTTAAGCCTTTTTATGAAGGAACTGGCATTTATAGGTATATTTCTAGAAGGCCATCAATGGCTGGGCCTACATTAGCAATTTTCAAATTAGGTCCTAATTGTGTTGGGAGTAGGGATATAGAGGTGTCAATGGAGGTTGGAAACAATAAACTCCTAAAATATTTACTTTGTGTCCCACTTATGCTTTTAATGAACATGCCTTAAGCATGTACTAGGTGTAAGGCTCTGTGCTGTCTTATAAAGAGTTGTAAAAATATATGGTCTTTTTTTTCTGGGGTTTGTAGCCTTTTTCTTTGTTTTTCTTCTTTACTATTTCTTAAAATGACAGTCTTTGTGTCATTTGAGTATGTAATTATTAAAGCAAGGAAATTTTTTTTGACTCATAACCATTTTATAATGATTTTGAATAAATTAGTCAAAAAACTATAATAGACTTTAACATGAATAGAATGTCTTTCTGAAGTATGTAACGTACTTGTTTCTATATATTGTAATAAGGCAGGCATGATTTATGGTCCCAATTTTGAAAAGGTGACTTAGAGGTAGAGTAACTTCACTGTCGCAAGAACTTGAAGTAGAAATTGGAATCTGATGTATTATGCTTCCTCTGTAAGTATGCGGACTTTCGATCTACCGCAAATGCAGCAATGTGGTTGGACTTGGATCACACGACAAGGGGAGAGCACATATAGGAATAGGTAGAAAACCCGAAACATGAAAGCATAAACCTTAAAGCAACAGAGGTTAACATGAGAAGGGGATCAGGAACCAGTGTAAAGATCAGTTAGAGATGAATCAACATGGGTTGTAATATGTATACACAAGAGCAATGCTAGGACTATTTCTGTGTAGCTATCCTTAACTCAACTAGCAAAAATGCTTTGTCTTCCTTATTATGCTTATGTCTTTTCTTCAACAAAATTAGAGATAAGGGCAGAACAGGTTTTGCTTGGAAGTGAGGGGGGATGGGGGGAGATGGTGAGGGAAGGGGGGCATAAGGGAGAAATTACCCAAACAATGTATGCACATATGAATAAATGAATAATTAAAAAAAAAGCAAATGGATGTTGGCATTCTTTTCAAACTTTAGCCAAAATGCATTTTCAGCAAGGGGCTGTTCTTTGAAATATTTTTCAGCTATTTGTTTGTATTCTTCTTTTATGAGAAAAGGGAAATATGACAAGTAAATATGACTGAAGAAGACACGTATGTATATCTGAAAATACATGTATATATATATACACATATATACTACTACATAAACTACATCAAATAAAAATTTAAGTTGTCTATTTTTTTAAGGTATGGATGATTTTATAGATATAGATTTGAAAAGTCTGGCATTGTTTATATTTATTTTACTTTAAAATTTGATTTTGGGACTAAAAATAGAGCTTCCATATGATCCAGCAATACTACTCCTAGGGATATGCCCAAAGGAATGTAAGCCATGTTACAATAAAGACACCTGCACACTCATGTTTATTACAGCATTATTCACAATAGGCAAGCTATCGAAACAGCCAAGATACTCCACTACTGATGAGTGGATTAAGAAAATATGGTATTTATATACAATGGAATTTTATTTAGCTATAAAGAAGAATGAACTTTTTCATTTGCAAGTAAATGGACAGAATTGGAAAACATCACCTTAAGTGAAGTTAGCCAGGTTCATAAAGCCAAAGCTTGCATGCTTTCTCTCATATGTAGAATACAGACATAATACAAATACAAACAATATTATATGTACATAGAAATATATGAAGAGTATGTATACAAATGTGGGAGCGCTAGAGAAGACCAAGGGAGGAAGAAGAGAGGATAGAAAGATAGAGAATAATAATGAAGTACATTACATCTGTGTAGGAACAAGACACAAAGACACTAAAAACTGTTAAACAACACAGGATGGGGGGAAAGGGTGAGGAAGTACAGTGGAGGGGTTACACTGACTTAAGCACAATGCATGTACAGGTATAATATCAAGGCAAAAATCTCAATGTACAACAAACAGACACTGTTTAAACAATGAAGGAGAAGAATGATAAGTCATGCTAAGGGGAGGTCACTAATGGGAGAGAGAGGGTAAAAGAAGGAAGTAAAGAAGGTGAATATGGTTGATGTACTTTCTATACAAGAATGAATATAAAATTTTTAAACCTATTGAAATTACCATAAGAAAAGGACTAAGATAGGAGAAAAATGGAGGGGATGAACCAATTTGGGATACAATATAAATATACATGGAAATATCATAATGAAACTCTCTGTATAGACAGATACATTAAACAAACAAAAATGTCTTTTTTCCAAAACAGAGGACAGGAAATTAAAACAGGTCCTGTCTGGGAGTTGGTGCCAGTATGTGTTGGGAGGATGATATAAGGAAAAGGTTAGGAGGGTGAATATGGTAGAAATATTATGTACTCATGTATGAAAACGGAGCAATGAGACCTGTTGAAACTGTTCTAAAAATTGGAGGATGGTGGGGAATAAAGGAGAATGATGGAGGGGGTGAATTTAATTAAGACATATTGTGAGCACTTTTTATAAATGCCACAATGTACCCCCAGTACAATAGGATAATAAAAAATAAAATAAATAAAATTTGTTTTTGTAATAAACTGAACTTCCCAGTTTTATTATATTACAGTAGTATTTATTGATTAGTTGTTATATGCCAGGCAAGTTACATGTATTACCTTTTTAAGCTGTCACAGCAACCCTGTGATAAAAGTAATGCTATCTAATTTTTATAGATAAAATACTGAGACAGAAAAGTTAAGTGACTTGCTCAAGACTATAAACTGACAAGTTGGAAAACTGGGATTTGAACTTGGCCTGACTGGCTACAGAGCCTGTGTTTTTAACAATAGCAATATAATGGACTGTCAGCACTACACTGAGGGTATGTGACCTTTCTAAAGTTACTTAATGGCTTTGGTCTTTAGATTCATTGTTCATGAAAAAGAAATCACACTAGAAAATTTATTTTCTTAGCATTCCTTGTTTGCATACATGCCTTTATTTAATCCTCAAAATATACCACTCTAAATTTACATATGAAGAAATCAGGACTTGTAGAGGTCAAGTAACAGCTGAAGGCAGTAGAGTTGATTTAAGTACTGATATACAAACCCCAGATTTTAGTCAATGTACTTTACTGCCTTTCCTTTTTAAGGTCTTAGGTGGCCTTAAAATTCCACACATTGAATCCTTTCTTTATATTTTAAAATTTTAATGGCAATATTTTTTTATAAAGCCTTTCATTTATAGTTCTTCCAAGAAGTGATCTAGTCTACAAATAGATGCAGATAATAACAGTCTTGACAATGAAACATTGTGCTATTAATACTATATTATTATTTTTTTGAACAGGCTCGTGTAGCAAACAGGATGTAACAGGACATGTTAGGCAAGCCATTGCTTACCTCTGAAGACTGTGAGGGATTAAATTCTCATTATTACTTACTTAGTCCCCAAATATCTGTGTATGTTCAACTTCTCAGTTTCTTCAGTTCAGCAGGAAGTTTTAAAGAACCAAACAACATGCCCTTCCGCCCCTGGCATATTCATAAGCTGTTTTGGGGTGAGTCATCGGAATTCTGTGGTTTGTGTATCCTGAAGGGAGAGAAGAGACACTGTGTGGTTAGCATTTATTTGAAATAACCAGTGGGAAAAAATTCTTTGATAAAAGTTCAACATTAGGTAAGAAATGTCTACGGAAGGACCATTCATTGTTATAAAGATTTTGCTTTTTACATCTCTGGAAATATCATACAAATATAATTCTTCAGCCTGTGCATATTCCCAGCTTGACCTAGTGCTCTGATCTGGTGTTTAGTTGAAATACGTCACAGGGAATAAACAAATGACAGTTTATTCCTTGGAGTCTCTGCTCCCTAATGTCAAAGAAATGTCTAAGAGTTGTTGACATATGAAAATACAGAGACTAAGCCATACCCACGAGGTCTGACGGATTATATGACTAATATTATAATTGTGGATTATAATTAAACCATAACAATGATTAAAAAAAGTGGATGAGACTGATAGAATCTTTCTCTTGCAGGTTCAAGGAAATGGGGGAGCAATTCTAATAATTAAAAAACATCTTTTTAAAATATCTTACTGGGAAAAAAACTGATTATTATGGACAAAGAAAGAAAATTCAAATTATTTAGGTTTATAGTGTATATCAGGTGCTGCACAAATACTCCAAAAAATTCAGAGACCATATAGATTTGGGGAAAATATTAGCTTCATAAGTTGAAGTGAGTCTATGGTCTACAGCATCAGTGGCCCACAAGACAAAGGTACAAGGATAGGAAGGAGTAGTATTTAGCACCCATCTTCAATCATAGTTATTCACTTGATTTTGACCAGCTGATTGGTGAATATGGACAGACAGTCACAGAAGTTAACTACATGTTGGCTCCCAAATTGGGAGAGTGAAAAATGATGCTTTGCTTGTTAAAATATAGGGAGAATATTGTTTGGTCCTTAAAGTGATTTTAGATGGAATAGCTATGAATAAGTAATTATTCAAGTCTAGGGAAATGTCATTATTGTGCTAAGAGAAGTTAAAATCTCACTAACATCAAACTGAAAAAATTGAGAGGGGATCGAAAAGAGCATTTTCTCATTATGTATTTCAATGCTATTCAAAGCCCAATTTTTATTCCATGTAAAATCACTTTAAGGACCAAACAATATTCTTCCTGTATTTTAACAACCAGCACATACACCCACATACTGGAAACTATATAAACCAGAGTTTTAGCTTTCCTGTCATTGGTCCTCTTTGAGTGTCTCAGCAGCGTTGGTTTCTGCACTTTCAAATTTCTGTACTGAATTCTAAATGCAGTGACCCTATAAACAAAGTGCCACTTGTAAATTTCTGCCTTAGTTGTCCACTAATCTACTCCAGCAGCTCCTTTTTTTCTGTGCTTTGTACAATATTGATAGTGAACTTTTGGTTTGAATTTTGTCTCTGTCAACCAAACTTTACTACTGAACATAACTTCCCATGAGAAGGAAGGTGATTTCTTCCTTCTTGACCAGGGAGATTTCTTCTGATAACATTTTTTATTTGCAAAAGGAAATGCAAATTAAAACCACGCTAAGATTCCACCTCACCCCTGTTAGAATAGCCATCATTAGCAACACCACCAACAACAGGTGTTGGCGAGGATGTGGGGAAAAAGGAACCCTCTTACACTGTTGGTGGGAATGTAGACTAGTACAACCACTCTGGAAAAAAATTTGGAGGCTACTTAAAAAGCTAGACATTGATCTACCATTTGATCCAGCAATACCACTCTTGGGGATATACACAAAAGACTGTGACACAGGTTACTCGAGAGGCACCTGCACACCCATGTTTATTGTGGCACTATTCACAATAGCCAAGTTATGGAAACAGCCAAGATGCCCCAGCACTGATGAATGGATTAAGAAAATGTGGTATCTATACACAATGGAATTTTATGCAGCCATGAAGAAGAATGAAATGTTATCATTCACTGGTAAATGGATGGATTTGGAGAACATCATTCTGAGTGAGGTTAGCCTGGCCCAAAAGACCAAAAATCGTATGTTCTCCCTCATATGTGGACATTAGATCAAGGGCAAACACAACAAGGGGATTGGACTTTGAGCACATGATAAAAGCTTTAGCACACAAGGGAGGGGTGAGATAGGTAAGACACTTAAAAAACTAGCTAGCATTTGTTGCCCTTAATGCAGAGAAACTAAAGCAGATACCTTAAAAGCAACTGAGGCCAATAGGAAAAGGGGAACAGGTACTAGAGAAAAGGTTAGATCAAGAAGAATTAACCTAGAAGGTAACACCCACGCACAGGAAATCAATGTGAGTCAACTCCCTGTATAGCTATCCTTATCTCAACCAGCAAAAACCCTTGTTCCTTCCTATTATTGCTTATACTCTCTCTACAACAAAATTAGAAATAAGGGCAAAATAGTTTCTGCTGGGTATTGGGGGGGGAGAGGGAGGGGGCGGAGTTGGTGGTAAGGGAGGAGGTGGGGGCAGGAGGGAGAAATGAACCAAGCCTTGTATGCACATATGAATAATAAAAGAAAAAGGGAAAAAAATAAGAGGAAAGGAAAATTTATCCAAGGTGAAATGGAGTCAAATATTGGAATCTTCATATTCTGAAGATCCTTTCTATCCTGTATTTAAAAAAAAACCTCTTTCCAATTGTTCTCATTAAAGCAAAGAAACTAAAAAAAAAAACATTTTTTATTTGCATATAATAGTTGCATAGGGGGATTACATTGTGACATTTACATATGTGCTTACAGTATATTTTAATTAGATTCACCTCTCCATCATTGTACATTATCACCCCTGCTCCTTCTTAGAACAATTTCAACACAAATAAAAAAATACCTCCATCATATTCACCCTCCTTCACCCTCCCTGTTTACCTTCCCCTCTCCCACTAGTTTAAAGTGGCTGTGACTATAAGCTTTTTGAGAGCATTTTTACATGAGCTTATTAGACTGAATCATCTTCCAGAAGGCTGATCAAAGGCTGGCAGACTGGCTCAAGTGGTAGGAGTGCCTGCCTACCAAGTGTGAGGCCCTGAATTCAAACCCTGGTACCACAAAAAACAAACAAAAACAAAATAAAGCACCAAAAAACAAACAAACAAACAAAAACAGAAGGCTGATCAATTCTGAGAGAAACAAGCATAACAAATTTTAGACCTGAAAACTTGAGGAGGAGGGTTTTGATCCTGGTGAGCTACAGAGTCTTCATACTACATGAACTCAAGATTTTATATCTTTTCCTGTCTGTATTAATCATCTATCTATAACAAAGCCATCTATCATTGTTCTATCCTCCAATGCATATCTACATGTCTAGATTGGAATAGAAAGGATACTTCTGAAGTACATGAAAACATTTCCTCTATGCAGGAATATGAAGCATCTCCATTCTTCATGAATGTTTTTATATTATTTTCTTATAAATTTATCCAAAAATAAAGGATTTTCTTTAAAAATGGTCTTTTAACAGATATTGTAAGTATTATTTGGACTTCATAAATTAGTGGAATCTAAATCCAGATGGGTGAAATCTGACTGCATTTTGGAAAAGGTCTGATCTTCAAAATTATAGTATAAATCAATATATCAATGTCATTGTCTGCCTACAGAAGACAGACAGAGGTAGGATTTGAGACCTTTCAATGTGATGGATGTAAGCCATCAAACAAGACTACTGACTTCTCCAAAGTCCCCTTGAACACATTAACCAAGTGATTTCCAGATCTTTACAAGATTGTATCAGTGGGCTGGACTAATCATCCAGCTGAGTGAGGAGGAAAAGGAAGGAGGGATTTTTTATTACTCTCAGTCATCTGTTGCATATCAAGACATGTAGTTAATCATTTATTAACCTCTAATTTTGGGAGCTGGCTTCAAATGATAAGCCTCATAAAAAGCTAACAAGGAGATGCCTTCGATAAGCCAGTAAATCATTAAATAGAGAAATAACCAGTTGATTTATGACTTATTGTAATACTTTAGGCTGTGAATGACAAACCTCTATTTTGGTCATATAAGTGATATCCCCATTGCCCTTTCAAAATTACATTTGTATTATGTAATGCAAAAAAGATCCTGTTTCCTTCAGTTTCCAAGATTCTAGTTGACTGAATTCGAATCCCAAAATCTCATAATTGTCAGAGTCTGCTTAAGTTCCTTGAAATAAAGTCTGAGTCTCTACAGTCATCAGCCTGGCTTTACATTGGCGTAGCAGACACTCTGTTGGTATCCTTTTACCATGTGTACCAGTCCTGTGTTTAAAATGTAAGAGTATATAGACAAAATATTATTAAAAACATAAAAAGTTAATTGCATCTTTAAACATCTAACATATCCTTCATGTTCTTAATTCAGCACCTTTGATTTGTCATTCCTTCTTATCTGCAACACCTTTCTCTGAGATATAACTGTGTCTTGTTCCTTCATGTCTTTCAGATCTCTATTTAAATGTCACCTCTTTAGCAAGTCCTTACCTGGCCACCTTATGTACAGTATCACTTCCTATACTCTCTACCCTTGTCGTTATTTTATGCATAAAACTGGACAATACTTACATATCCATTTGTTTACTTATTATTTTTCTTCTCTTTACAGTATAAACTCCATAGGTAATGGTGGCGTAGGAAGAACTTCATATTATCTATAGTTGTTTCCTTAGTACCTAGACCAATGCTTACATCTTACCCAGTGAATATTCGGTAAATAATTTTAAGAATGGAGGAATGGATAAGTGAACATATAATTCATAAAGCTGCAGAATTGCTATGGCTCCATTCTTCTTCTCTTAACTTAGTTAATATGTATCACAGATTAAAATAACTTCTTGTGAGCTGTCTTGCTAGAATAGTCATATATCACAGGGATCTCCTCTTAGGAATAAAGTAATCTTCTCTATAACAAAATTGGAGAAAAGGGAAGAACAGGTTCTGCCTGAGGAGGGTGGGGAGGAGAGGGAGAGGGCAGGGGGAAGGGAGGAGAAATGGCCCAAACAATGTATGCACATATGAATAAATGAATAAAAAAAAAGAAATCAGCATAAAACAAGAGAAAAAAAGAATAAAGTAATCTAGAATTTTCTTTTCATCATGTTGTATTTATATTTGAACTAAAGTAGATTTTAAAATGCTTTACTTCAGGACATGAAAAAATGCTCACTATCCCTGGCCATAAAGGGAATGCAAATCAAAACTACACTAAAATTCCATTTCACACCTGTTAGAATTTCTGCCATCAAGAACACCACCACCAACAAATGTTGGTAAGGATGCATGGACAAAGGAATCCTCACACACTGCTGGTGTGAATGTAAGGTAGTACAACCACTTTGGAAAACAATATGAGGCTTCTTAAAAATCTAAACATAGATCTGTGATATGATCCAGCAATATCACTCCTAGGGATATACCCAAAGGAATGCAACTCACGTTATTCCGTAGGCACCTGCACACCCATGTTTATTGCAGCACTATTCACAATAGCCAAGCTATTGGAAACAGCCAAGATGCCCCACTACCAACAATGGATTAAGAAAGTATGGTTTTTATACACAATGGAAGTTTATTCAGCCACAAAGAAAAATGAAATTTTTGTCATTTGCAAGTAAATGCATGGAACTGGGGAACATCATCTTAAGCAAAGTTAGTCAGGCTCTGAAGGCCAAAAATCATTATGTTTTCCCTCATATGCAGATAATAGACCTAAAACAAATGCAGTAGTATTATTGGACATGGGTCACACTAAGGGGAGAACATGCACAGGAGGAATAGGGAAAGGAAAGGAAACATAAAATTTGAATGTGGTTGATGTGCCCACATTTGCTATATAGAAGCAAATGTAGATATCTTAAACTGGCCGAGGCCACTATGGGAAGGGGACCAGAAAGTAGGGAAGGGGACCAGAAAGTAGTGAAGAGGTCTGATAGAGATGAACCAATGTGGGTTGCAATACACATGTTCATGGAAGCAATGCTAGGAATCTCTCTGTATAGCTATGTTTATCTCAAACTAGCAAAATGCTATGTTTTTCTTACTATCGCTTATGCTTTCTTCTCAACAAAATTGGAAAACAAGAGGGCTGAACGGGTTCTGCCCCAAAGCGGGGGGAGGTCGGAGGGGAGGTGGCCCAAATAATGTATACAAATGTAAAAACAATAAAATTTTTAAAAAGTAGCCAAAAATGCTTTACTTCAGCAATTTTTCAATAAAAATTTGATATAGTGTGTTCATCTTATCCATTAGCTAAGTAAAGGAGTTGACAGAAGAAATCAGCATGACACAGATTCTGTTTTGGAGAAAATTCTAGAATCAAGAAGAGAGGCTGGAATAGTAGTGAGAAGGAAGGGATGGGAAAAGGTTAGTCAATGTTCATTAAGTCACAGTTATACGAGAGAAATGTCTGGTGTTCTATTGCAGAGTAGACTGACTATAGATGATGACAATGCATTATATATTTCCAACAAGCCAGAAGAAAGGATAATGATATATGTTTAAGGAGATATATTTACCATGATTTGGACATTATACAATGTATACATGTATCAAAATGTCACTTGTTACACCATAAGTATTTACAGTTTTTTATCAATTAAAACACAAATATAAAATTAGAAAAATTTGAAAATAAAATCTCTTTACCAGTCCTAAAAGAACTTTTCTAATAGCCAAGAACTGAAAATCTCAAAAGGCTGCCATTCTCCTGCTTCTTAGAAATTTCTTTTTCACAAACAAATGGACTCAAAGTTTTCCTGAACTCCAACTGCATGTTCACAGACAACTCCAGATTGGGCAGGAAAGCATGGCAGACAGCTCTGAACTTATGCTTTGGAGAAGCACTGAGTGTGTGCTGCATGCCACAACTGAATATAACTACAAGTGTATGGAAAGAAATTTGAGAAACAAGATGCAAGCCAATCAGGTGTGTAAGGCTTTAGGAATCTGTAATTAGAACAAATGCTCACTACCCAGTTATGGTGTCCCATTTCTTCTCTGAACTCTATGGGGAGGCAATTCAGAAATATTTGTGCCGGTGTTTCTATGGTAGAAACTATGGATCATATAGAGGATTTTTTTTCCCCCTGTTGGGAATACTGGGGATTGAACTCAGAGCCTCATGAGCTACCACTTGAGCCATACCTCAGTCTAGGGAAGTATAATTTTGTGATAAAATAAAATCTACAGTTGCGTTTACCTGAGAGTTCCTTTGTAATATGCATAAGTTGGGTATAATGTATTTAGGCATACATAGAAAGAAATTCCTGTAAATAACTGTGATTATTATTTATATCCTTAGGTCAGTTTCTCCAAAGGCCAGCCTGAGGGAAGGTATGTGGAAGGGAAGATCATGATGTATTACATGGGAACCATGTGGGTCTGGAAGACATGTTATATAGACATGGTTATGGTGACAAAATAGTGGAATCAGGTCATGTGTCCTTTCCATTAAACTGTCACCAGACTCTTAAAAAGACACCCATTCTCTCCTGTACTAATTTATCTTAGATCTAGAGTAAGGGTCTGACTGAATACAACATTTGTATTTATTTAACTTACTATTATATATGATTCACTATCTGAAACGATAGCATTCCTGGAGGGGTATTTTTAATGTGGTGAAATAAATTACCTCCTATTTTTCCTTTATGTGTAACTAACGCTTTTTCTTTCTAATTATAGACAAGTTCATGAAAATAGTGGCTTCTATCTTTTGTGGTAGAAAATTTACATATGAATATCTTTAACTTTATTGATTTAAATTCTTTCATATATTTATTCAGCAATTCTCTATGAAATCCCTGCTAAATGCTGGAGTGTACAGTTATTGCAGAAATAGATACTTCTTGCTCTTGTACATGTTATACTCTAGTCCTTAGTGTATTCTAACTTTCATTGGGATTTTTTTCTTTGTTCCCTTAGTTGTTTGATAAAATGTGTTCATGATTCTTACCCAAAATAATTTTGTTATAAGAATCATTTTTACTGATTACAAATATAATTGCATTGACGGCATACAAATACTTTGAATGATATTTAATAAAATTCCCTATTTTTTTAAATCAACTGACGCATGGTCACTTTTTAAAAATGTTTCATGGTTTCTTGAAAAAAATGTGTATTCTCTAATTATTGGATATATAGTCTTGATTTGTGCCCATTAGATAAATTAGTAATTATGTTGTCAAATATTCTTTCTCTGTATGATTATTCTGTTTGCTTTATCTATTCATCATGTAGAAGATGTATTAAAATTCTCCCTATTGGTGGTAGATTTTAATCAATGTTTCCTTCTAACTTTGTTAATTTTTGTCTTACATATTATAAAGATATATTACAGGTATGTGCAAATTTAGAATTTTTGTATGATCCTGGTGAATTGAATTAGTCAAGCTCTAGATGATTTCAGTTTTGACTACCAGCATGACAACCTCAGGTGAGATCCTGTTCCTGAACTGCTCAGGTAAACTGCTGGCAGATTCCTGACACTGAAACCATGAGAAACAACTATGCTTACTGTTTCAAGCCCCTAAATTTTCAGGTGATTTGTTACATGGCAATAGAAAACTAACACAATTTCATTTTTTTAAATGGACAATTCTTAGACTTTATTTCATTGTATCTTCCTCTATATCTTCTAAACTTCTAATTGCTTGTCTCTCTATGATGTAATAAGTGTAATTTAATCAAATCTAGCCCCTAGTTCACCAATTCTTTCTTCAACTCATTCTAATCTGCTATTTAAGTTGTCTACCTAGGTTTTAATGCTGGAAATTACAATTTTCATTCCTGGAAGTTTTGCTTATTTTTTCACACATCCTTTTGCTCAGTTTTGATAACTTCTTATTCATATTTAGCTGATCATAATTTGACTACAGAGGGGAGTTGGGTGAGAACGCCCCACGTTTGAGAAAAGATTTATATTTCTTTTTGACAAGACCATAATTGGCATGGGATTTCTAGGGCTTCCCTGAGGAATAAATTAAATCTTTTACTCCCTCTCCTTCTTGATGGGAAGCTTAGGATTTCAAAATTCTTAGGGGGAAACTCTTTCTCAAATGAGCAAAGACTTGAATCAAACAAGTTACAAATGACACTTGTTCACTCTTAGGTGGATTTAGGTTCATGTTGATAGCAGAGAAGTGAGGCTACAGTTATTTCTGTTTCTCCAAGAAGACTGGTCAGTCCTTCATCCACACAAGTGAGGAAAGCAGTGCTTAGAGTTAGCCTCACCAGGATCAACTAAACAAATGCTCATTGGGTTCTTTCTTTTATCCCTCTGACTCTTTTGAAGGACAGCCAGATACTCTGTGACCAGACTAATTGAGCTTAAGAAACCCACCAGTACTTTTTAGAAAAATATGCAGATAATGAACAATCACGTTGTACATTTTGTTTAAAATATAGCATTAGCTGTTAGTTGCATCAATTAGTCTTATTTTTCAAGGCCTTCAGGCTTTAAGAACTATAGAAAGTTGTCTGTTAACTGAAGGAGAATGTCTCTTTATAGTGGCTTTTGCTTTATGATTCTTAGGTTTTGTAAGGTAGACCAGAGACACCTACTGACACCCTAGTGAAATTAGTGCTTTTTGTTTTGACTGCTGGAGATTGAACCCCAGGGCTTTTAGCATGCTAAGCAAGTGCTCTAACACTGAGCTTGATTTTTGAGATAGGTGTCACTATGTAGCCCAGGTTGTCCTCAGATTTGTGATCCTTCTGTCTCTGTTTTCCAAATGATGGGATTCCCAGATGTGCACCACAATCTGACTAAACTATTGTTCGTGATAGATCAATTTTTATTTTTAATCAATTTTTCTTCTGCCTACATTTTATTTACATTTATTTACTTTTCTCCTTTGTCTTAGTTTTAACTTAAAGTGACCAAAGTTCATTTGGTACTGATATAATTTATTATTTTTCTTTTTGCCCTTGTGTAATATAAGCATCAGAGCAATTAGTCATCTTTAAGTCCTACACTGGAAGCAGTCCAGATTGAGATGAGGCACTTTATGATTTTGTTCCTAAGATGTTCTGTTGTACCATAAATGTCTTCCCTAACAAAGGATTATTTAAGAAGAATTCACTCTGCTTAATACACTGAGAAAAGGACCAAAACCAGAGGTACATCTAGAGAAAGGAAACAGAAGATAAAATGTTTAGTTGTCGACAGTGTGAAATTATCCTCAAGATAATAAAAATTCTTAGAATCAGTAAGAGTTCAGAGAAAGAGTAAGTAATAGAGGGTTAATCTGATCAAAGCATATACATACACACAGACACATATGTCTGAAATACTAATTACGAGGCAAAATCCTCATAAACTATCAATTGGCACTTAAAAAATGAAGGACAGAAAGGTAAAACAGGTCTTTTCCAAGGCTGGCTATCAGTGGGAGGTGGATGGGCATAAGGAAAGGATAAAGGAAGGTGAGCATGGTGAATGTTCTTTGCATTCATATATGAAAATAGAATAATGAATTCCACTGAATCCTTTCTAAGAAGGAGGGAAAGGAGGGATGAGGGAGAATGATGGAGATATATTGTAAGCATGGATGTAAATATCATAATATATTTTCTCTGTACAACTATCATATGCTAATAAAAAGAATGAGCTAAAAAATCAATGAGTTTCATTAAAGTGAATGGATAGAAAATAAATATTCACAAATTAGTTGCTTTCTTCAATACCAACAGTTAGAAAATAAGAGTATAGAATGACCTCCATACTCAAGAGCAACTGTAAAAACAAAGTATTCTAGAAATTAGTTTAACAAAAAATATGAAGGAAACCACAAAATTCTAATATGAATTATAAAGGAAGATAAGAAAATAGAGACATATCATGTCGACGAGTGAGAAATAATTTTAAGATGTGTTTATTTTCAAATCAATACATGTGTGTGTATATATACATAATATCAATCAAAATCTCAATGTATCTTTTTTTTGAGAAATGTGTTCAAATGATTCTGAAGCTCATGTTGAAAATTAACAGAATAATAGAAAAAACTCCTGAATATACATTCAGGAAAGATAGCTTCTTGATTCTATTTCTTTTATCACTCTTAAATAAAAAAGAAATACTGTGGTATATTATTGTTTCTGTGGGTCTAGTTAATATTTAGTTTGGATTAGACTCTGTGAACCCCGCTTTTTCCCTATAGCTTACATTTGGAGATGTTAGAGAAATCATAATAGTCAGCCTTGAGGGAGATAAAGGAAACAATTTGTATTTACAGGGCTACTTGGGGCCAGTGAGGTGGGTGAGAAGAGCAATGACTGGAAGACCAGAGAACCAGCCTCCAAAACAGACAGGGTGCCTTCCCACCGTAACCTCAGTTCTTTGCGGCCCCAAATAAGGTCATCATTGACTCATTTCAGTCTCCCTCCCGGGGCAGAAGCAGACCTCAGTCTATGCTAGTCTATCCCTTGATTTTGAAATAGTCTCTGGCTGTCAGACACAACTATGTCTGAAATTAAGATTAAGGCCTCTGAGTGTTTGGGGAATGAAATGGAAATAAAAGCTGAAAATTCCCCTACCTACCTTGAAAGGCTATCCTGGAATGAGCTTTGTTTTTTCAGTTAAGGTTTATCATCACAGGTGTTTCATAGAAGTCTAGAGAGTCAGTCAGTGGAGATGAGTCACCTGGCTGTGGTAAGATTAGAAATTCCTAGAACATGATATAGATGCCTAGAGTCTGAGGCCGGAAAGATGAAGAGAAGAGGCCCTCTCTGGCTCCTATCCCCCCACTCCCACTCATAGCCTCATTTTTCTTAAGTATTAGACAAATACAAACAAAATCACCTGCTTTCTAATCTTTTTCTCCTTTCTTCCTCCTCCTTCATTATTCCATTTCCCCTTTCTTGACTCTCCAAAGTCATGAAATACTTATTATTTCAGTTGAATATATGGAGGATTGTAGTGAGGAAATTGATTTTTTTTTGTGTGTTAAAGTGGTAGATGTGGATACTTTTGGGAAGAAAATGGAAGAGGAGAGAGAGAAGAGCTGGAGAAGGAGAAAAGAGCTGGAAAACAGAAGAGGCCTGAAGGGAAGGGAATAAGTGAGAAAGTGAGAGGATTCTGAGCCTATTGAGGCCAATGGTGAAAAAACGAATGTGTGCTTCTATGAGACCAAGCAGAGACATGCTTTGATAAACTGTGCTTCCCCATTTGTGAATGCCATGACTAAACAAACAAACAAACAAAAAAATAAAGGCTCTCCTTCCCAGGAAAAAACAAGTGTTGCAATTCACCTAATTTATTTTTAGATGTTCAGATGCTAAACATTTGCAAGAGTAGTTTCTGTACATTTGAAATTGGAAACTAGTTTCAGCTAATGAGAAGCTGGCTTCTGGTGTTGTCTTCCCAGTGCTCTCCAGGCCACTGGCAAGTTGTGATGAGGACAATGTTTCCATTGTACCTATTCCAATTCACCTTTTCTTGGTTCTTGAGGCAGAGTAATGCAAATTTTCCTTAGGCAGAGCAGTGCAAATGCTCAGTAATGATGAAAAACAGCAGTGGCTAGCTGCCCTTTCCTAACCATTCACAGAGCATTCCTGTTTTAACTACCAGATCCCACTCCATCCCCGAGAGCAAAAGAACCTAGACAAATATTTCAACTTAGTTTCTAAAAGTGCTAAGGCACTTTTTCTCTCCTGATTAATTTTGCTTGGAGGACACCTAGTGGCAGTTTATTGGCC